>NC_138167.1:61872542-62488341 GCF_964165515.1 Mesoplodon bidens | reverse complement strand
TGCACTTCAATATAAGAAACAACAACAGGAATAGGGTAGATAACTGGACATTGGACACTTTTGTGGAAGGGACAGAGAGGGGCTAAACCCTGTTAAAAGATCAAGTGGTCATATATTTCCCATCCTCGGGGCAAGGGAAACATTGCATGTGCGCAGGAAGGCTCCTTGGGGGTCAAAAAGGAGGGGGCACCACCCCATAATAGGTGATGCTAAGGCCGTCCCACAGGCCTGTGGGCTGTAACCCATCTTGGAAAAAATTTGCGCACGCATGCTGGGGAGGGGCCAAGGGCAGGTCACGTGTGGAAAAAGAAGCCATGTAATTGGCCAAAGGTAAACAGACCCGGAAGAGCTGCCCTATCACCACCTCTTTACTGGGCTCCTCCTCATTAGGGGGACGCCCACACCCTTTCTCTCCCCGTATGCATCTCTGCCCTGCTTCTGTCTTAACTAAGCAAACTGTTTCTCTGTGTGCTCTCCCATATATTGTGCTGTGTCTCTAATAATTAACTTTGTACCTGTTTTTACAGTTTTGCCTCCGTGAGAAATGCATTTTTCACTGGAGGCAAGAGCCAGGGGGTGTGGTGGCCGGGATTCCTGGTTTTCATCCAGGCTCCCCAGGTTCAATTCCTGGGCAGGGAATCAAGATCACGCTTCAGGCCACTGCTCACTGCGGCGTGTCCGAGTTCACCTCCCCACCGTGAGCCTCCTGCGCGGCTGCGGGAGAGGCAGGGAGGACCACCTTGAACTGGTCAGTACTGGACACTGTTTCTAGTGGTGTGGACTTCTGGGAGGGCGGGGACGGCTCCACCTGGAGCCTGGCTCAGAGATGGCGTCCTGTGAGCGGCTGATGAGTGGCCACAGGCCCGGCAGCCTCCAGGCGTGGCCACTCTCGCTGGGCCTCCCGTCCCTCCTTGGCCCAAGCAGCTGCCTTAGGGAGCCTCGTCAGCAAGCCCAGGGCTCTGAGAAGGAGACGGCGCGGGCCCACATCCTGAGGCCCCTCTGCCCAGGACAGCCCCAGCCCTGTGGAAGGGGCAGCCCGCGGAATCAGGACGCGGCTGAGCGGTAACGAGGGCTCCCTGCGAAGCGAGTTGGCGGCGCCTGGACCGTTCCGGGATCCCCTCCGAGCTCCCTGTCTGATGCTGTTTGAACCAGTACTCCCGCCAGCCGCCTGCTCTGGGCTGGTCCACAGATGGAGCCACCGAGCATCACAGGAGGGACAGAGTGTGTGGGGGCCCCCGGAGCACCCGGACCCGGAAACCTCCTTAGTTAGATGGGCCTGACTCACTGCTCCATTTCACAGATGAGGAGACTAAGCCCAGCGGGGGACGCTGCCTGTCAGTCACCAGGGTGGCTGTGCTCCTGCAGGGCCCTGCCCCCACCCTGGCCTCCCCTCCCGCAGCTGCTGCCGTCGTCCTGCCCTTGTTCATGATGGCAGCAGTGGGGTCAGCCGCATCCCACCTCCTGCGGGGGGACTGGCTGGCCTAAGGAAGGAAGAACTGGGTAGGGCCCCTCTACCTTGGGTGTGGGGAAGAGGGTCATGTGACTCCCCCCAAGGCAGCAGGACAGGTAGGGAGGGGGGCTTCCCGTGGGGAAATCAATCCCCGGAGATGCAGCAGCTGCCCCCATCCCCCCAGGGTTATGACTTCCTGGCCCAAGATGGACCTGGGCCCCATTTCATGGAACGTTGTCTGCTCACCAACTCACTCTGCTGATATTTTGGGGGTCCCACCGCACGCCAGGCCTTCCTGTACAGGAAGCAGTGTCTGCCTTTAAGACCTTGTGTGGGAATGGTGGTCTCCAGGCCAGGTGGTCAGTATTGAGATGGGGGGGCACAAGGTGACAAGAGAGCCCGGGGTGGAGGCGTTGGAGGCGGTGCACACCCAAGCCAGCCCGGACCCTGGCACAGGCCCCAAAGGCAGCCATCACTGTGCCTGGGGATGCAAATGGGGTTGGACTCCAGCCACGCCTTTAAGCCAAGTCACGCCAGGGGGTCAGCCTGGAGGAAGGGGCCTGGCTGTAATTTGCACAAAGGCACGGCATGTACTAGTAGCTGCTGGAGGAAGATGGGTGGGGCTAGCAAGCAAACCACCCCCAGACTTGACCAGTGTCCCCTGGGGTCCTCTGGGAATCCAGGTCCGGGGACAAGAGGCTGCTGGAGGGGAACCAAGAGGCAGGACCGCATGAGGAGCGGTGGGACGACGGGGCTCATTCTTGGGGCCAAGTTAGACCCTGAAGAAAGCGTGGATCCTGGAAGCTGGGGCAGAGGGCAGGGCATTGCCCAGGGAGCTGCAGGCTGAGGGGCCCTTGAGGAGGGTCTCTGAAGACGGCCACGCCCATCAGGAGACCCTCCCTGCCCCTCCTCTGGCCCTGCCATGAGCCCAGCTCCGAGGGGTAAGAAGCACCCCAGCAATGGGGGAGAAGGGGGGGACAGAGGAGAAACTGACCACGTCCCAGGCCCCTAAACCACGCTGAGCTGAGCTGGGCCAGGCAGGAGCTTTAAATTCCACGAGACTCTGAAGTTTTAATATTAGACTTGCCTGGACTTCATATCACCCAAAAGTGCCTGGAAAAACTACAGGAAATACCCTCGGTGTTCATGCGAGGGAGGGAAGCGTCTGCCAGGTGGGAGCGAGGGGCCGGAATGGAGAATGAAGCTGGTCCCACCCTCAAGCCCCCAACCCACGCTGAGTGCATGGTGGGCGTGTCTGTTGAGGGGTGCGGGGTGGTGGTGGTGATGACGAGCCATCAGCCAGGTGAGTGGGGCTTGGGGAGCAGACCTGCGGGAAGGGGAGGGTGTTCCCCTGGGCGGGGCGTGAAGAGGGAATGGAGCCCTGTGCAGGGGGCACGTGGGCTTGTGGGCTGAGCCTGGGCAAAAGGCTGCAGGCACCAAAGACCCAGCCCCGCAGCAGGGTCCCTGACGGTGCACTTGTTACAAACACCCCTCCCAGAGGTCAGCGCCCATGTGCATCCTTCCTGCTCCCACCCGGCTCCGGGGCACCCGCTTCCATGTCCAGAGATCCCGGAAGCTGGGCCGCTGTAATGAGGCCTTTGAAGCCGAGTCAGCCCACGTCTGGAAGGGCTCTTTTGCCATCAGAAAACTTCAGACGGATTTTGAAATAACGACGTGTCCTCGTGGCCTCCTGATGTTTGAAGAAGGCAGGCTTTGGGCTTCAATCTGCACTTTTGTTTCTTAGCCTGTGGACCAACACACCAGCTATCGACTAACACACACACTTAACACATTCACAGATGCATGAACACACAGGCACACACAGACACTCACACACACACGCACACTGCCCGCATTGCCACAGCTGTCCTGCGGAGTGGGCGGCCGTGCCCCATGCTGCCTGGGGTGAGGGCGGGGCACACTGGGAACCAGAGTTCCCTCACTGTTCTAAGCCTTTTCAGAAATTCAGCAGTTTGGCCCAAGTGGATCCAAAAAAAGCATGGTTTCTGGTGGAAATTAAGTAAAGCGAGGGAGAAATGCTCCTGCCTCAAGCCTTGGCTCACGCAGACGGCGGCCAGGGGTACCCTCCCGGGGTGTCGGCGGGCAGGCATCCACACCTACCAGCGGATGTAGACCCAGCCTTCCCAGTGGGTCATAGGTCGGCAGGAAGGGACTTTGAGTCTCCTCATGTCTGTGGATCCAGCTCGAGGGTCTCCAGCCTGGCTAAGCTTTCTCCAACCGCCTCCCTGCAGGGCTCCCAGCACCCCTGCCCCTGATTCCCCCGCGGCCCCTTGTCCTCAGCACGAGGTGCAGGAGGGTCAGGTAAAGGGATGTATTGTTCCTGCCTGATATCCACCTGAGGCTTCAGGGGGAGACACTGCTCAGGGTCACACACGGGGCTGCTCTGCGTTTCTGAGACTCCTCGGCCCCTGGGAGGCCCTTGCTGCTTTAGGAGGGGAAAGGGTGGCCCTTGTCCGGCTCCCCTCCCAGCCCCGGGCTCCCCGTGTCTCGGCCCTGGCACTGCAGGTGGGGGCTCCTTCAGGGCAGGCACTGGTCTGAGTCAGCTTGAAGGACTGATGAGGGAATGAACCAACAGATGCTTTTTGAAGAGTAGTGATAATAATGCAGTGATAAAGCTGACTCCTTCTAGCACCTGCACAATGGGCGGGGTTCTCCTCCAAGCGCCCAGGTAGCCGCTTGTTTATCCTCACCAGGGCCCTTTCAGTGGAGCCTATCACCAGGCCCACTTTCCAGAGAGGGCCATGGAAGCACAGAGAAGCTGAAGGACTCCCCAAGGTCCCACAGCAGAGTTAGGGTTGGCCACAGAGAGTGGAAGGCAGCCAGCCAGATGGCAGAGCCCCCCTCCCCCCTCCCTTTGGCTGCCCTGGAGGGGCCACAGCTGCTCCCGTCCTGTGCATCTGTGACTCAGCTTCCCTACTGCAAAGGGCCCAGCGCTCTCTCAGACCTCTTAGCCCCCAGCTCCTTCCTATTTTGGCTTCACTCTCTGTTCACCAGCACTGCCCACTGCCCAGCACTGCCTTCACCTCACATTGGATGTCCTCTTGAAGTGGAGTTGGCTGTTTGGTATTTTTAATAGATTCACTTGCCCCCATGCACAGCCACCTCCATTATCAGCATCCCCCATCAGGTGGTATATTTGTTACAACTGATGAACCTACACTGACACATCAGTGTCACCCAGAGCCCATAGTTGACATTAGGGTTCACTCTTGGTGTTGGACATTCTATGGGTTTGGGCAAATGTATAATGACATGTATCCACCTGTACAGTATCATAAGAGGAGTTTCACTGCCCTAAAAATCCTCTGTGTTCCCGGTATTTGTCCCTCCCTCCCCCCTCCCCCTGGCAACCACTGATCTTTCACTGCCTCCATAGTTTTGCCTTTTCCAGAATGTCATAGACTTGGAATCCTACAGTTGGTAACCTTTTCAGATTGGCTTCTTTCACTTAGTAACACTGGCTGGCTTTTAATGGCACCTTGGCTGGGGGGTTGCTAGCATGTGTCCCTGCCCCCAACACCACCAACCAACCAAGAGGGTGCCCATGGCCACAGGGAGGACTGCTCACCACCCACTTCCCCACCCCCTGTATGAATCTTGTCTTCATTATAGAAATAACAATGATCTTAAATTGCAAAACTGGCCACATTCTTCCCCTCCTTCTTGCCTTGATCTGTGTAGTCCCTCCCACATCGACTCTGGACTTGCCCATGGGGCTTGCTTTGGGCAAGGGGACTTTAACATGATGCAAGCAGAGGCTTGGAAAGCATGTGTGCATTGGGATTTGCCCTGGTGATGCCCTTGGGAGGCTGAGAGCAACAAGTGAATAAGCCTGAGCCAGCCTGCTGGAGAGGTCACATTGAGGAGACCAAGGTGCCCCAACCAGCAGCCTGCCAACTACCAAACATGTAAGTTGGCCATCCTAGGTCATTCTATCAGCAACTAACCTGCCAGCTGACCACAAACGCAAGGCGTAGATTGCCCAGCAGAAGTGAGCTAAGCCGACCCAGACCCAGAACTTCTCAGGCAACCCATGGAATCATGAGATAAATAAATGGTTGTTAAAGCCACAGAGATTAGGGATGGTTTGTTACACAGCAGAAGCTAACTGATGCAGGCCTTAATATTTTATTTGGATGCTGGGTATTTGGTGTGAGTGTTCAAGACTTCTGTGCATTGGGGTAGTTGCTTTCAGGGCAGACTGGTGTGGAAATTACTCTTTACGCACCAAAAGTTTAAGTTGCCACAAGCCTCTCTGCCCAGCACAGGCCTCAAAGAGCAGCTGACTGACCCGCAAAGTTGCCCAGATGCAGAGAGCCCAGGTCCTTCCTGAAGACTTGGATTGGGAGGCAGGCACTTTGCAGACTCCACGAGGGGAGACAAGTCTTAGAAATGTGGTTGGTGATGACCTCACGGACAATCAAACTAAAACTGACCAAGAGCCTGAACATTCTCTGGAACGAGAAGGGTCCTGCTGGAGGAAGCAACGAGTCTCACAGGAAATAGCTCAGGACAAAGGACACTGTGGCCTCTATTTTGACCCAGAGTTAATTCCCTTAGTTAAGGGGTTTCTCCAAGCCCTAAGTGGGGAAGGGATACAGAACCCCATGATCTATCCTTATATCTTACTGTATGAATTTACATATGGCATATGATAAGATGCAGTATATATTTATATAGATAGTTCAGTTTATGATCTAATACACCAGACACATGTTTCTTATTCTAGAGCAAGGATCTGCAACACACTTTTCATTTTCTTCATAAAGTCCTGAGTTGAAAAACACACCTAGACACTGTTGCAGACAGATATCTGGCTTGAGGACCCACCCCATGCCCTGAAGTCAGGTTTCCTGAGTGGGGGAGAAAGATCAGGAGCCCCTTCCCCAGATGAAATCATTGGATCTCATCTGACTCTTCAGGGAAACACAGGGAGGCAGGTGGGAGCCCATTTTACAGAGGAAAAGGCTCAGAAGGACAAGACGGGCTGTTTAAAGTCCTAGCTGGTCCATGTCAGCGCTGGGACTCCAGCCAGCCAGCACTTCGGATTGCGTACCACGTGAGCTTTTCCCAGTGTCACACGTACCAGAGTCGATGCTACTCCCCTCCCCGCACCGGCAGAGAGACAGACCCCACTCTGCTCGCTGCACAGCCAGCCCCTGGGGCTCCTCCCCTGCAGCCCCTCCCAGAGAAAGATCATCAGCTGGGGCGAGGGAGCTGGGAACTCTCTGGGCCAGGGCAGTTGTCAGTGGGAGCCTGGCCTCCCACTGTTTCTTGGGCTGTTGCTTGAGGTAATTGGATGCAGGCTGGGGTGCCTCTGGCAAAGGCACAGTGTGGGAGTGGCTCAGGGCCCTCACCTGCCCAGGGCGGGGAGTTGGGGTGGCTTGTGCAATGGGCCTGGGCCTCTTCAGCCCATGGGTACGTTTATCAGCTGCTTCCAACCTGATTAATTCCTCCGCGCCTTGGGGGGACCTGGAGGCCCCGGCCGCAGCCAGGGCCCTTCTCGATCTGTCTGGGCGGAGTGTGCAAGATGGACAGGCGTCTAGAAGCGGGTGAGGTGTGTGTCTGCACGCACAGGGGCACAGGGAACACGGCGGGGGAGGCGGGGCGCGAATCCCTTTCCTTCTCTCCAGGAGGGAGCTTTGGGAGGCCGGGCGGCGGCTGAGACAGAAGTCTTCCTAGGGCTGTGTTGCACAGAGCTGCTTGCAAGGGACCCCCCCACCCCCGCCCCGGGCAAAGTTCAGCTGCTCACCTGCAGTGCGGGCAGCGGCCAGCAGGGCATTCAGGCCTCTGGCAGGTTCAGCCAGCCCCAGTGTGCAGCCCAGCACGCGGTGCACTCCACAGCCTGCTGCCCACACTGGCCTCGTCCCCCAGACCTTTGCCCTCGCTCCTCCCTCTGCCTGGGTGTCCTACAGTCAACCTTTTGATCTTCTTTCCAAAGGCAGTTGTACACCCAGCCAGGCCGGCAGCTGGGAAGAGCGCCCCCTGCAGGTGAGCCCCCATGTGGCACCTTCCCGCGAGGCCTCAGCCCACTCTGCCTGCCCCCTCTCCCCCCTGCCACCTCACCTGCTTTACTGTTATTACTTCTCATGTCATCTGCTGCTTGGTTCTTTGTCTGTCCCCCCCCCAAGGATGTTAACTTCACAAGGACAGAGACTTTGTCTGTTTTGTCCTACTGCTCTGTCCCCACTGCCTAGAAGAGTGCCCGGCACGTTGTACGTGCTCCATAACATTGGGTAAATGAATGAGTCATTCATAGGATGATTGCTGTGTCCCACACCATCTTTTCAGCAAGGCAGACAGGCCAGGGTTAATAACCTTATTCTGCCAGTAGGAGAAACTGAGGCTCAAAAAAAACTGAGATCATATAAAAAGTAAAGGGCAGGGGAAGGCTGGAGTGCAGATCCAAGCCGGCCAAGGCCAGAGATCTCTCACGGAGTCATTCAGCAAACATTCATGGAGCACGAATTATGTGGCAGGCACAGGGCTAGTCAGAGGAGTATGGCGGTGAACCAGCTCTTTGTGGAACTTGTAGTCCCTTGAGGGGACATCAAACAGTCACTACCAATAAGATGTGATTGCAAACTGAAGAGTGAGGAGTCTGGCCTAAGCAAAGGACATTCAAGCTGAGACCCCAAGGTGGGGAGGAATCAACTGGCCACATGGAGAGGGTGGGGAAGAACATTCTCAGGCTGGGAAACAGCTTGTGCAAAGACCCTGAGGCAGGACCTCGGACGTATTTGAGGCAATGAAGTACTCTCAGGGTGGCCCAAGCCGAGAGAAGGAGGGGTGCTGGGTGGTCAAGGGCTGGGCCAGAACCCACAGGGCCTTATTGGTCCCATTGAGATGTTTGGTCTTTACCCTAGGGTAATCAGAGTGCTTGAAGGTTTTATGTGCGGTGAAGTCACTAGGCCTGACGGCTCTTGGGTTGGATGTTGGAGCCTCTCTCTGGCCACCAGCCCTAGTCACCTGGCACCCCAGGCCCCGTCAGCATGAAAGCACTTCGGGCATTTCTCCTGCAATATCCAAACCAGATGCCTCAGGCATAGGCTTTGTTTCTGACCTGTTGATGCCTCGGATGTTGGGGGTCATTTGCCGCCACTCAGTGGCCAGGAACCGGCTGCAGTGGCTCAAGTGAGGACAGCAGCATGCATAAGCCTTCGCGGGGTGGCCTTGGGGGAAGTGACTGGCTGCTCCATGGCCAGATCTGCCTGGGTCCTCAGCCACCAGGCTGCCTTGGTTCCTGGCCCCTTTCCTGGATGGGTTCCGGTTTCTGATTCTGAGAAGCCCCAGATATGCTTCCTAGAAAATATCTCCACTGCCTGCAAACAAGCCCTGGATGGTCACCATCCAGGTGGTTCTGCCACTCATGGTGGGGACAAAGGCCTTGACGTGACCTGTTGGGAAAGTGGTGTGACCCGTGAGTTAAGGGGAGTGGCTGAGCCTCAGAGAAGCAAGGAGCTGGGAGCTGGGAACACGGGGATGGTTGAGGCAGACTGTTCTCAGGGTGCCCATATCTGGGCAGTGGCCGAGCAGACAGATGCCAGGACAACCCACCCAGCATGAAATCAGATCAGGGAGGCATCCTAGAGAAAGAATGATTCCTTCTCTGGGAAGGGGTGGTGAGGCTGAGGAAGGCTCCCCAGAGGAGGCAGCCTTGCAGTTTTGAGGGATGAAGAGGAGTCCTTCAGGTGGCCAGGGTCTGGAAGAGGCAGTGGGCAGTGGTTAGGAGTTTGACCTGGAGCCAGAAGCTGCTGGAGCTTCGGGAAAGAACTGGAATCCAGCACCTGAGACCCTAGCCCACTACTCTCAGGCCACATGACCTCATATACCCCTCCTCTGACCTCAGCTCCCATGCCCTGCCCCCCCAAACTCATCCACAGCTCCTCAGAAAGTCTCCATCTGAGGCCAAAAGGAGTTTCCCTCACACTGTGCGAGCCCAGCTGGCTCTTCCATGAGCTTCCTCTGTCCCACGGCCCCTGCCCTGTGGGGACCTTAGCTCCCCTGCACAGAGAAAGCCTGGATGGTCAGAGGTGTGTGGCAACTTGCTGGGCCAGCTCTTCACTACGTGAGCGGCAGAGAGGAGTGGGCAGCCAGAGAGAGGCTGGCAAGGTGGGGGGAAGCCCTGGGTATCAAGAGGTGGTCTCTGTTGTTGGTCTAAATCCTACACTGAAAGAGAGGCAAAGGGGGGAACCAGCAGTGTGCATCTCTTCTATTCCTCCAGGCTGGTGTAAACCCCGAGTCCCCCAGCCCTCCCGTTGCCACGGAGAGGCCTGCATCTGACACACACCCCCTCTGGCCTGAGAAAGGGGTGGGGATGATGAGAATGTGGCCTGGCCAGGCAAGGATGAGGGCTGGGCACAGCTGGGAGCCCAGGGGGTTGCCTTGGGAATAGCCTTGGGACTCATCCAGTGACCCAGTCAGAGTGGGGTTCAGGCATGCCAGCTGCCAGGGGGGAACAGAAGGGCTGGGGCCTGGGAAGCACTTCCTAGGAAAACCCAGCCTCGCCACACCGCACACCCAGCTGGGCCACAGTGATTGGTGCCAGATGCCTTTGGACCCAGGAGATGCCAGTCTCATCCCAGGTCATTGTTAGACAAATTCTCATTTCTTTAATTAATTCATCCCCTCAGTGACCTGTGACCATCTCAGTGTTGACAACACTGGGGACACAGAGCTCCCAGCTGTGCAGGAGGTGGACAAGGACATAAAAGATGCCCACAGCGGGGTCAGGGTTATAATGGGGGGGGTGCATAGGGAAGAGGTTTGGGCATCCAGAGGGGAGCCTGGTGTTGGTGAGTGTGTGCCCAGCTTCTCAGAGGGACAAACAATCTGTGTTCATTAGCACTCCTCCTCCCCCTGTAATAAATTCCCACAACTGCATCTCTCTCAATTCATCTTCTTCTGCCATCTCCACTGCCACCAGCTGAGTTGAGGCCAGCATTGCCTCTTGCCTACCCTCCTTCCTGATCTCCTAGCAAAGAGAAAAGTGAGATAAAATGCAAGAAACGTCTGTTTAAAGGCTTGAGAGAGCTACAGAGTCTGCCAGGACTGAAGGGGCCAAATCCCAGAGAGAAGGGAAACTCATTAAGGCAAAGATGATAGTCTACCCTGATTTTCCCCCAGAGACAGCTGACAGTTTGTAGCAGCTTCTAAGGGGCCAAGGAGCTAAGCCAAAAAAAAAAAAAGGCAGAAAGTGGCAGCTAATCCGAGCTCTTAGAAATCTCACGGGGCTGGGGAGATGAAACTTGGAGTTGAGGGCTGTCAGGGTACCCAGGACCTGAGTATCTAAATTCCAGGAGATGAGAAGCACAGAGAAGTGAGCCCAGTACTCACTCTCTCCAGCTCCCCTTCTAGAAACTTGCCGACTCCTAAGCAGAATACGCCTGGCAGAAAGTGGCTGCTAAGAGACTGAAAATCTAAGCAGAACATTCAGCAGATTTATGATCGTGAGAAGAAAAAAAATATTGGAGTTCAGGGACCACCAAGGAGGAGTGTCAACACAGTTGGACCCATGAAGGTGGCTGTGTCCTAGGAATAAGGGTAAGTCAGAGATAAACACAGCCTGAGAAAGTCTAAGCCCCAGCAGAGAACCAGCTCAGGCCTTGAGTGGATTAATATTCTCTCTCCATACTCTAAATGCCTCCAGAAGCTAAAGTCAAGCCTCTTGAGAGGATTATAACATTATATAGAGGCTCTACAATTTTGTACAAAATGTTCAATATTCATTTAAAAGTTCCCAGGCATACCAATAACTGGAACAAGAGAAAAAACAGACAAAATAGTGACCCACTAATGATGCAAATCCTGAAGTTATTGGACAAAGATATGAATATTATTGTGATTAATACATTCAAGAAAATTGGTGACAAGCTGGAGAATTTCAGCCAAAAGCCAGGATATATATTTAAAAAAAGAAGCAAAAGGAAACTCTAGGTCTGAAAAACATAATAACTGAAAATAAGAACTCAATTGATGGGGTTGAGAGCAAAGTGGACTAGACGGAATAGAGAATTAATTAACTGGAAAATGAGTGAGTGAGAAAAATCTATATTACAGCACTGAGTGACAACAGAAGGACCAATACAGAAAAGAAGATAAAAGACAAGAAATCAGTTAAAACATCTGACATACATATAATTGGAATCTCAGAAGGAGGAAGGGGAAATGAAGTAGACAGAAACAATACATGACAAAATAATTTCCAAGAGTTTTCCAAATCTGATGAATGACCTTAAGCCAAGATTCAAGAAGCTTAATGAGCCTCCAAATCACCCCTAACACATTGTCACAAAGCCAAAGACAAGAAGAAAGGCTTACAAGCAGCCAGAAAAAAAAGACACATGACCTTCAAAGAAACAACAATAAGACCAACAGGTGACCCCTCAACTAAATGATGCAACCCAGGAGACGATGGAACAGCATCTTTAAAGTGCTAAAAGAATATAAATGCCAATCGAGAATTATATACCTTATGAAAATATTCAATTGCTTTCAAAAACAAAAGTGAAATAAAGATCGTTTCAGAAAAATACAACTTGAAGAATTTATTCCCAGTAAATTTTCAAGAAAAGAAATACCATAAAAGAAGTTCTTCAGGCAGACACATAACAATATAGGCAGAATGAAAAGCTGAAGAAGAGGTAAATGTGTGACTATGTGGGTACAGCAGAACAATAAGAAAAATATACAGAAGGAGCAAAGAAAGTTAAAATGCTCTGAGGCCCTTGCATTTTTGCATTTTCTAGGAAGTGGTAAAAATAGTTACTTAAATTAGACTAAAACAAGTACTTTGACTTTGCATGGTATAATCTCTAGAGTAACCACTGAAAGAACAATTAAAGAAAGGATAACTAACAAGCTAATGGAAAGGAGGAAATTGAATAATAAAAAAATTTTTGATTTTTCTAAAATTAAGAAAGTGAGTGAAGAAATATAAAAGAGGTGGGATAAGTAGAAAATAAATGCTTTTCTTACAAGACAAAGATCATCTCACTTAAACTGGTTTAATTTTAACCCAACAATATGCTGCTTGGAAGAGACATCTTAAATAAAAGGACTTATGTGATAGGCTGAAAGTAAAGGAATAGAAAAAGATCATGAAAACTCTAACCAGAAGTGAGTGGGTTTCACTATAATAACATCAGGCAAAGTAGACTTTAGGGCAAAAATCATAAATAGAGGTAAAGAGGGACAATTAACCAAGAAGATAAACTATTGTAAATTTGTATGCACTTTATAACATAATCTCAGAATAAATAAAGCAAAAACTGGACAGAACCAAAAGAGGAAATAGACAAAGCAGCAGTCATGTGGGAGGGCAGTGCATTTCTCTCAATAATTAACAGAATGAGTAGACAAAAACTTAGGATATACAAAATTTAGACAATATGATGAATAAACCTGATCTACTGACATATAAGGAACATTGTAAAAATAAACAGCATAATTCATATACTTATCGAGTGCACCTGGTACATTTACCATATTAGGTTACATGCAGATCATAAAGCAAGTCTCAACAAATTTCATTTAATTAAAATCATATGTTCTTTAACTACAGTGGAATTTTACTGAAATCAAAACCAAAAAGGAAACTAGACTATGCCCACTGTTTGTAAACTAGTTAAATATACTTCTAAATTCAGTGAGTTGGACAAGAAGGCACAATGAAAATGAGAAAGTAGCTTGAAATGGACAATAATAAAAGTGAATCATCCAAATAAGGGATGAACCTACAGCAGGACTTAAAGAAAAACTGATAGTCTCAAAACTTGTATTTTAGGGGGAAAAGGGCTGAAAAGAAATTGTCTAAATAAACATCTCAAGAAGCAGTAAAACAACAACAACAAAAACAAAGTAAACTCAAAGAAATAAGAGAGAGATCTTAAATAGCAAAATAGAAAATAAACATGTAATAGTGAAAATCCACCAAGTATTAAGTTTGTTTCTCAAATGTATAATAAAATTTATAAATCCCTAACATGACAGATCATGAACATGGAAAGCAGTATCAAGAATAAAAAGCTGACATCTCTACAGACCTTACCAGCATTAAAAAAGGATATTGTGAACACCTCTTTTTGGCAGTAAATTTAAAATTTCAGTTGAGATGGACAAACTCCTAGAAAAACAAAACTAACCAAGAAGAAATAAAAAGTTTGAATAGTCCGATATCTATTAAAGAATTTGATCTATAATTTAAAACTTTCTCACAAGGAACTCTCCAGGTCCACATGGCTTCTATGATGAATGCTTCCAAACATTTAAGGAAGAAATAACATGAATCACGTACAAATTACACACAGAATAAAAAAGTGGGAATATTTTCCTACTCGTTTTAGAGGCAAAGCAGAGCCTTCAAACTTAAAACTGAGAAGAACTTTACAAGAAAGGGGGCAGAATGTATTTTCCAAAGGCAGACACACCAATATGTTTGCCCTGTCTTCTTACAAGGGGATTGACCCTCTTCTCACTCTCTCTGAACCTGGGAGGAGTCTAGTAACCTCCCTGACCAATGGAGAGCTGCAGACGTGATGTTATGTGAGGTCCCAGGCTAGGTCTACAAAGGAAAAAAGAATAGAGCATATGCCTCACTGCCTCTCTCTCACTCTTTCTTCCTCTCTCCCTCTTGGGACATTTGCTCTTGGCCTCAGGCCACCATGTTGTGAGGGAGCCCAAGCAAGGTCCCCTGTCAACAGTCAGCCTGTAAGTGACTGAGATTTTATGTGAATCCTGTCCCCAGCTTCCAAGTCTTCCAGCTGAGGGTCCAGACATTGTAGAGCAGAGGCAAACTATCCCTGCTATGCCCCATCTGAATTCCTGACCCACAGAATCCATTAGAGATAAGATTAGTGTTTTAACCAGTATTTTTTTTTTTTTTTTTTTTTTTTTGTGGTACGTGGGCCTCTCACTGCTGTGGCCTCTCCCGTTGTGGAGCACAGGCTCCGGACGCGCAGGCCCAGCGGTCATGGCTCATGGGCCCAGCCGCTCCGCGGCATGTGGGATCTTCCCAGACCGGGACACGAACCCGCGTCCCCTGCATCGGCAGGCAGAGTCTCAACCACTGCGCCACCAGGGAAGCCCTAACCAGTATTTTTTAGTGCAAGTTTTTATTCAACAATATGTAACTAACACAAAAGAAAAACATTAAAGGCCAAAAATTTTAAATGCAAAAATCTTAAACAAAATATTAGCCAAATAGTATCTAGCTATAATACATCATGATCAAGTTGGGTTTACTGTGGGATGCAAAATTGATTTGACTTTTGACAGTCAATCTGTGAAATTCACCACTTTAGAAGAATATAATATATACACAATCATATGTTTATCTCAGTAGGTGTAGAGATAGCGTTTGATACAATTCAGCAACTATTCATGATTTTTTTTTTTTTTTTTGCAGTATGCGGGCCTCTCACTGCTGTGACCTCTCCCGTTGCGGAGCACAGGCTCTGGACATGCAGGCTCAGCGGCCATGGCTCACGGGCCCAGCCGCTCCGCGACATGTGGGATCTTCCCGGACCGGGGCACGAACCTGTGTCCCCTGCATCGGCAGGCAGACTCTCAACCACTGTGCCACCAGGGAAGCCCTATTCATGATTTTTTAAAATGTTTAGCAATCTAGAAATAGATGGAAACTTCTTTAATCTGTTAGAAGGCATCTATAGTGCCTTCAGCAAACATAATTCTTAATGATGAGAGATTAAAAACATACCCCCCTGAGGTCAGGAACAAGTCAGGGTACTCATTGTCACCACATCTGTTCAACGTTAAGCCAGCACAGTAAAACAAGAAAAAGGATAAGGACTTGGAAAAAACCTGTCAGCATATATATATATTTCTTTTCTTTTCTACTTTTTTGTTTATTTTGTTATCTGCAAATTTGTACAAACATATAAATAGTTCTACTCTCCAGACAAGTGATTTCTGAGGTAACCGCTGGGACCTGAGACTGTATTTGAGCAGCAATGTTTTCTTAAAGCTAGAGTCTACTTTTTTACCCAGGTCTGCTTGTAAATTTGTGGAATCCCAGATATTTGAGGCAGCTTCCATAATTTTCATTTTGTATTTCTAACTGGACCAGTACTAACTTTGTACGTGCTTAACTGGTTTGTACACCTTGGGACGCTACCTGGTACGTTTCTGACTCAGAAGCACCGTCGTTAGTACTTGCACCCTCAGTGGTTCTGGCCTATTCCGACAGGACAGTGACAGGACAGTGCTGGAGACTTTGCTTTTCATGTTTGGGAGCACCTGATACGTTTTTACGTGCATACTCTGAAGCGCTCGCAGCTGCTCCCACCATCCTGTGGACTCCGCACACCCACGGTGCTGTCTTCTGGCGCCTGCGTGCTCGCTGGCTGTTTCAGTTACTCCCGGGAGCCTCAAAACGTGTGCCCAGGGCTTCCCTGGTGGCACAGTGGATGAGAGTCCGCCAGCTGATGCAGGGGACACGGGTTCGTGCCCCGGTCCGGGAGGATCCCACATGCCGCGGAACGGCTGGGCCCGTGAGCCATGGTCACTGAGCCTGAGCGTCCGGAGCCTGTGCTCCGCAACGGGAGAGGCCACAGCAGTGAGAGGCCTGCGTACCGCAAAAAAAAAAAAAAAAAAAAAAAAAAGTGTGCCCATCAGAAAGGGAGACGTGTGTCTAAAACTGGAGCTTTGGGGCAATTTAACCTTTTTGAATTGTGCTTCAGCAAAAGTTTTTCCTCCTAATCCTGCGCCTGTTCTGGTCCAGGCAAAGGCTGGTTCTGCAGCTCTGCCTTGAAGGAGTGCGTCCACAGTCACTCCACCCCCTCTCCCTTCTGCCCTGAAGGTCACTCGGCACACCGTGGAAATCTAAGTTTAAAATGGGACTTCAGTCGTTTGTAGAATGCTTTGTGTTCATGGGTGCAGATGGCTACCAAACGGAATAAACTTGTTTACAAACTGGGGCAACTAATTTGAAAACCAACAAACCAAGCTGTAAGTTGTACCTCTGAATTTATTTTAAAAGTTGGAGAATTTCTTTAGCCTTTAGCAACCTAAACTATAATTCCCATCATTCTGTTTCAATATTTTCCAATTACCTGTAACAGACCAACCAGGGTAAATTGGCTTTGCGTCCTATTTAATCCATCAATATTTTCAGCTAGTGTGGAGTGCCCCAAGTCAGCACAGTGAAAGGAACAGGTGCACTTTATAAAACGGCCCCCTCGCCTTCTTCAGGAGGCTCTGACTGCCGTGGTACCGAGCCCACGTCACATTTGTTTTGTCTTCCAGGTGACCTGCGCCCTGCTGGCTTGGTCTTCCTACAGGCTTCACAAGAACACCAGTGTTCCTGATGGATTCTCCACAGGCGGCCAGCTCTACTGCGAGCCACCCCGCCCCCACCCCGTGACTTCTACTCCTGAAGATTCCTTAAATTCCCACCTCTCTAACCACGTTCATTGTTGGCCACTCCCAAACAGGTCGGATTTTAGCAGCCTGAGTTCCTCTGGGAATACCTCCCGCACATGGGCTAGAACCTGCGGGGGGCCGGCGAGCGTGCCCTCACTTCTGTTACTACGTGCCACCACTGCCCCCCACCCCCGCACCATCACACAGCAGGCCTCAGAGCGCCCCCTTCTCTCACTAAAGAGGCAACCACAGCTAAAATCACTGTTACAACCTACTACTTCCCAGAGTGACTTTTCAAAAGATGTTTCTTGCTCCTGAGTCTTTGTAAAATATCTGTTTTCCTTCAAATTCTTCTTTGTGTTGAAATTCTAACGTGAATACGGGGTGGCTCTCTGGGGCACAGTGACACCCAGTGAAAGGCATCTTCTCCATTTTGAAAACAAACATATGTGACCTCTGATCATTCTTTCTCTGTACAGACACTGGCTTTCTGGAGTACAGGCAGACCTCGTTTTATTGCGCTTTGCAGACACTGCGTTTTTTTACAAGTTGAAGGTTTTGGGCAACCCTGAATCAAGCAAGTCTATCGGCACCATTTTTCCAACAGTATTTGCTCACTTCATGTCTCTGTGTCACATTTTGGTAATTCTCAAAATATTTCAAACTTTTTCATTATTACTGTATTTGCTGTGGTATCTGTAATCAGTGGTCTTTGATGTCAGTACTACAACTTGACCACTGAAGGTTCAGATGATGGTTAGCAGTTTTTAACAATATTTTTCAATTAAGGTATGAACACTGTTTTTATAGATATAGTGTTACTGTGCACTTAATAGACTATAGTATAGTGTAAACATAGCTTATATACGCACTGGGAAGCCAAAAGATTTGTTGACTCACTTCATTGTGACATGCACTCTACTGTGGTCCTGGAACCGAACCAGCAGTGTCTCTGAGGTCATCAGTATGTCAGTTATTGTAGGAGATTACTGTATGAAATGTGCAAATGACATCATCTACATAGCCTTGTTGGATTACCTCCTCTGGTTCACACTGTTATTAAAAGCACATTGTATTATAGAGCTATTCAGATATTTTAAATATAAAGATGTGTTATTTCTTTAATCTAGACGTATGGAATACATTAGGTAAAAGATGCATTACTTGGAAAGTTCTGCCTTAACAAGCTGACAAAGTCTAAATTAACAAATACTGTATCCCAGTGAGCAGCAAATCAATGAAACATCCCAAGAAGAGGAGAAAGACAATTAAAATGGAAACAGTTCCCCAAAGAGGCACAACTTGGACCCATTCAACTGTAGGGTGTATGCTACCAATACTCCCCACCCCACTTACTTGAAATTCTTACATTCAACTCTTGGGAGTTCTTAACTTAAATACAACTGACTTTTATTTATTTATTTATTTATTTATTTATTTTTATTTTTATTTTTTTTGCGGTACGCGGGCCTCTCACTGTTGTGGCCTCTCCAGTTGCAAAGCACAGGCTGCGGACGCGCAGGCTCAGCGGCCATGGCTCACGGGCCCAGCTGCTCCGTGGCATGTGGGATCTTCCCGGACCGGGGCACGAACCCGTGTCCCCTGCATCGGCAGGTAGACTCTCAACCACTGTGCCACCAGGGAAACCCACAACTGACTTTTAAATGAGAAGTTTCTCTTGTGGTTTTAGTACAGATGCAGCGTCCCAGCCCCCTGAGTCCCATCAGACCGAGGTCACACCCTCCCGGGCGGCGCTGCTCCAGGACTGAGTAACAGTGCGGGTCCCCTGCCCCTGTCCCAGCATCTCTGAGAAGTGCCTGATGATGATGACGTACTTACAGACACAAAAACAGTCTTTACTCTTATTGTAAAAAGCCATAGATGCATATCAATTAAAAGAAAAAAGAAGTTCCCACTGACCTGGTGCAGCTACATTCGCTCTAATATTCTTTCTTGCTACTTTCTTAGCAAGAGCGTGTGAGAACGCAACTAGCCCGCCTTTACTGGCGCTGTACATGGACTGGCCAGACTGCCCTTTACACCTGCAGTACTTCCCACATTCACAATGGACCCTGTCTGCTGTTTAATCATTGTCTTCACGGCAGCTCTACAGGTCAGCCTGGAGCCCAAGAGGTTAGTATGAAGCTGAGACAGCATATCTTCGGTGTTTGTTCTTACACCAAGAAATTAACTCGACCTAAATTTGTCTCTATCTCTTCAAATGTATTTTGAACATCATGTTCTTTGGCAACGTCACAGCTCAATGCCAAGTGATCTCCCGCAGCTCACGATCTCATCACTTCGGTGAAGCCATCGGTGACGTTCCTGTAAAGGTGCCCCCCCCCACCGCCCCCCGACGGTGAACTAGGTGCCCCTGCTCCCGGCCCGCCTCTAACTCAACAACAGCTGCGAGCTCGGACCCTCACAGCATCCTGTCTCCCTACCATCCAGAAACTGAAATTCACAGAGCAATTGAGAATCCATTCCTAATAAACGGCGCGGTGGGGGGGTGGCGGGGGAAGCAATAACAAGGAATCTGGCAGAACAAATCTCATTGTCCCTTGGTGAAGGTCACCAAAGCAACGTAGTGACGTCTGTGCTTTGGAAGCAGGAAAGCAGACTGGGTACAACCAGGACTGGCGGGGCTGCGAGCATCCTGGGCCGGTATTCCCTGTCAGCATATATTAATGACGTAGTTGGTTATGATAGAGAATCCAAACGAATGTACAGATAATCTATTAGAGCTAATAAATTTAGCAAGGTTGCTGTATACAAAGTCAATATGCCCAAATCAATTGTGTTTCTCTATAGCCTTCACAAATAATTAGAAAATGACAGTTTAAGAAATCATTTACAATAATATCAAAAGCACAAAGCAACCAAGAACAAATCTAATGAAAGACATGTAAGACATCTGCACGGAAAAATCAGAACATTTTTGAGAGAAATCAAATAAGATCTTTAAAAAGGTGGAGAGATAAGCCATATTCATGGATAAGAAAACTCAATATTGTAATGATTTGAAATCGACCCAAATTGATCTGTACACTGAATGCTATCCCAATCCAAATCCCAGCAGGCTCGTACGTATGTCTGGGGGGGGGGCATTGATAAGCTGATCCTAAAATTTATACGCAAACAAAAAGGATCTATAACATTCAAAACAGTCTCAAGAAAGGAGAACAGAATTGGATTCAAGACCACTATCAGGGCTTCCCTGGTGGCGCAGTGGTTAAGAATCCACCTGCCATTGCAGGGGACACGGGTTCCAGCCCTGCTCCAGGAAGATCCCACATGCCGCGGAGCAACTAAGCCCGTGAGCCACAACTACTGAGCCTGCACTCTAGAGCCCGTGAGCCACAACTACTGAGCCCACATGCCGCAAATACTGAAGCCCACTCACCTAGAGCCCGTGCTCCGCAACAAGAGAAGCCACTGCAATGAGAAGCCCACGCACCACAACGGAGAGTAGCCCCCGCTCGCTGCAACTATAGAAAGCCCATGCAACAACGAAGACCCAACACAGCCAAAAATAAATAAATAAATAAATAAATAAATAATAAATTAAAAAAAAAAAAGACCCACTATCAAGCCAAACACAAACGTACATTTGAGCATGGTGTGCAAAGGCAAGCAGGCGTGTGAGGGCATGAAAGGGGGCTGTCTCATGGGGGTGGGGTGTCAGTGTGACCGCTTGAAGAAAGGGGCTCAGAAAGTGGCAGGTGTGAGGGCAGGTCAGGGTAGGATGAAAAGAGTACCTGCCATTTGCCAGGTACTGAACTCTGCAACCGCTCTCTCTGAATTCCCAACGCAGCTCTGCAAAGCATGTGTTGCTAACCCATTTTACAGAAAAGTAAACTGAGGCACAGAGAAATGAAGCCTCTTGCCCCAAATCACATAGGGCCATGATGCGAACATAGATCCGACGTTATAACCTGTGCTTCCAGTAACAGAAACTGGCCTGGACCAGAGAAGAGACCTCAGGATTGAGCAGGTGGGCCACAGAGGTTCTGTGCCCTGGCAAAGCAGGGCTCCCTAGCATTTCGTGCCTGGCATCTCCAGGGCGGGCCTGTCTCTGTCTTCCTCTTCCTGGCAGTCCTGCGGCTTCTGCAGGCCAGATGTTCTCTGCTTACGAATAACACTGTTTCTGGGGTGGCCTGGGAGGGGAGGGAGACAGGGGGCTAATGGCACAGCAGCATGTTAAGAGCTGGTGAGTGAATCAACTCTGTACTCTTTAAGCTAAAACTTGGCCAGCGCTCAAAGATGCAAAATAAAAATTATTCTCAGCATATTGGGTGCATTCTTTACTCATCCAGCCAATTCCAGAAGAAAGCGGACCCAAATGTTGGCTCCAAACAATTTTCTCTCCTTCTGGGCCCCGGTGTCACACAGGGCCCTGGGAGGAATGCAGCCAGAGAGCCTTGGGAGTAAAAGGGTGGCTATTGGTCTGGGAACAAGGGAGGTCTTAACCCCAGAACCCCCGCGGCACCGGGGATTAGGGTCAGCAGCGCGACAGCTGAGTGGCCCTATCCTTGTTCTTCAGGCCTCACTTTCCTCTTCTGTGAAATGGGAACATCACTCACCTCACCGGACTATTGATCAAGAAAGTAAAAGACTGCTCCCAGTGCCTGGCGCACAGCAAGTGTGCAGGAAATAGCGACCCCACCCTCACAGGCTGATGGGGCTGACAGGGCTGTGCACTGGAAGCTGCTTGCCCAAGTCACCTGCATGGGGCTGGTGGCAGGGCCCAGCATGGGACCCTGAGCCCTCCTGTCCCCTAGGACCCATTTGCTGCTGGCCTCCAGGGAACAGAACAAGGGACCTCTGAACTCTGTAAATACTCGGGGATCAAAGGGGTCCCAGCATCAGACAGACCCTGAGTAGAGCCTCTTTCTAGTAAACATCTGACCTGGTGACAGGCACGGGGTTGGGGGGGTTGGCTCTGCAGAGAAAGGAGTTGTCATCAGGAGCTCCAGTTATCTGTGTGTCCCAGACCCCGGGAGTAGAGCCAGTGCCGGGGGAGGTGGGCACTGCTCCCTAGTCAGAGGCCCCCCCCAGGAACCAAAGGGCCCTATGGCTTCCTGATCCCAAGAGAGTGAGAGAAGTCTCCCTAGTCCCCCTCACCTAGGGAGCTGTGTGGTCTCGGATAAGTATCTTAACCTCTGAGTCTCAATGCCCTCAGCAGTAAAATGGCATCAATACGGTGTGTTTTGCATAGAATAGTGAGAGGATTCCAGGAGTTTATATCTGTGATCTGCTGAAAACAAGGCCTGGCACCTGCAAATGTGTTAGCTGCTGTTATTATTATCGTGGCTGTGGTGGTTGTTGTTAATCATTGTGACTTCCTGGCAAGGAGTGTGGGGAGGAGGGCAGAGCAGAGACAAAGACAGGGAGAGGCCACGAGCTGTGACATCTTGCACCCACGTGGTGGGTGGTCAGAGCAGCTGGATCACAAGGAGGACTGTGAAGAATGGTGGTGAGCACCCCATCACCAGAGGTGTGTGAGTCTCGGCGCTGGAGGCAGGGGTGGGGCTCCTGGGTCAGGGGTCCCCCCCCACCTCCTGAGAAGTGAGGGGTGGCTGGTACAAACGATGAGCCCACAGGCATCCTGAGAATGCGATGATGGTAGCAGCATCCATCCTGCAGGGCTGCTGTGAGAACTGCATGTGTTCCTGTTTGCAGAGCCTGGGCAGAGTGCTGGCACGGAGGGACACTGGCTAGGATTACTGTCACAGGCTTGAGGGCCTGGATGGACAGCTCAGACCTCACACCACTGGGAACTTCCTGTCCTCCATCAAGAGAGGCAGCCAGGAGGCTAGAGGTGGGGAGCGGATGCTCTCTCAGCGGCCTTGGTCTTCATCATCATTCTGGGATCTCAATCATCATTCCTGCATCATAGAGTGGCTTTGTGGAGTGGAAAAAATCCATTAAGGTTTTTCAAGCAAAGCTCAAGACGTCATCACCTCATTGTTTGGGACCTTAGTGGTGGCAGCCCTGCTCCCTCCCCCATCAGCCACCACCGGTCTAGCTCAGGTGGGGCTGTGCCTCCCAGGGCGGGGGCAGGTGACAGGTGAGCCCTGGCCACATTCCAAAAAATGACTTCCAGGGATGTCCTTTACAGAGCTTTCAGCGACAGATTGATCTGGCCCCTCCTGGTACACCCATCCCCCTACATATTAACCTTTAAAAGTCCAACCCTGACATTCTTCTGCCTAAACTCTCAAATGACTCCCGTTGCCTTCCTGAGAGTGTCCAGACCTTCCTTGATGTGCACCAGACACCCACCGACTGGCGTCTGCCAGACTCCCAGGCTGAGTGCGTGGCTCTCATCGGGGCAGCCTTGGGCTGGAATCTGGCTCTGCCTGTTCCCATCAGGTCACCTAACTTCCCGGAACTCCAGGGTCCTCATCTGTAAATGGTATAAAGTAACAGGTGCCTGCAGGTGCTGCTGAGAAAATAACGAGATAACGCAGAGGGGAGAGTCCGGCTTGGTTCCAGGCACAGGCTAAACGCTGGCGGTTCTTAGCCTCCTCCTGCCCTTCCCACCCCCAACCCTGCCACTGCTCAGTGTTGCGGTGCCCTGGTGGCCTCTGTGCCTCATTCCTTGCCTGCCTGGCTTACAAGGCTCCGTTTCGGCCATTCAGGATGTGCTTTGAAGGTAGGGCTGCAGGACCCGCTCATGGTTTGGATGCTGCACGTAGAGGTGCTGGGGAAGATGGGGGAGGGGAAATCAGGAAACAGTTGATATTTGTTCAGTGTCGCCCTGTCCAGGGAGGAGCCCTCAGCTGAGCCTACTGGGGTCGCTGCAGAGGTCAGAGGTCGGAACTGCACTCAGGGAAGGTCTGTCCACCTCCTGGATCTCAGTGGAGCCCCGGAGTTGCTCCTAGCCACACGACAATGGGACTTCCGACTGGGGGTCTCATGACAAGGCTTCATGCTTTCCCGGTCCTCAGCTAACCCTCTCAGGATCTTGCACTGGCCTGTTGAGGGGCCCAACATCACCCCATTTCTCAGATGAGAGCACTGGGGACCAGCAGGTGATGGGACCTGCCCAAATCCCATAGCTGTAAGTGGCGGTGACCCTGGCCACCCGTCCCTGTCCTGTGCTTTGTGCTCTAGGGGCTGGGGTGTTTGCCCCTGCCCCCCTTTGCCCCTGGCCTTGTGGCAGAGCCCCCAGAAGGTGCTGGCCCTGAGCCCTCTGTCCATGCCCCCCTTGGCTAGCCCCCCAACCCTGGCTTTATCCCCACTGTACGCAGAAGGTGCCCACCCACAAGTGTCGACTCTGAGGTCTCCCTGAGCTCCAGACCCACACTCCCTTGATGGCAGATGTGTGAACCTTCGCATCTGCAGCAGCCACGTCTAGTTGTTTCTGGAAGATTCATTCTCTGTGCTTTTCTCTTTTCCAAATTTTCAGGTATAATTATTCCAGAGTTGAAACACTGGGAGGGTCTGCCCACTGAGGGAGGCTCTTCCCCACCTGGGGACATGAACGCATCTTCCAGCCCCCTGAGCATCCCCTCACGACATCCTCCCCAGAGAGAAGAGGTGCTTTCCCTATGTCACACAGCCAGCAGGTGGCAAAGTCACGTCTCAAAACGGCATCCTGTCTGCCAGGCCAGGGCCCCTCAGGACATCCCGGAGTGCTGGCTGGGAGGCTGAGTTCCATGCTCAGGCCACCCCTGTGCACCAGCGGGTAGGCGCGTCCCTGCCCTGGTTTCCCTGTCTGCCAGGAGACACGTGGCCTCTGTCCCCATAGCTCCCGCGTACATGCGCGTGAGGATTCAGCGGGTCGTGTACACGCACAAACACGCTCTGTCAAGGACTGAACACTTGCAGTGTTGGGATTTCTCATGGCTCCTCTGTCCCTGGGCTCAGACACCGGAGAGCAGCGGGAACGCGGCAGAGCGGGGCTCCCGGCAGATGCCCCAGGGGCGCCTGGGTGGCTCTGGCTTTGTGTGCCTGTGTGCGTGTGCACGTATGTGTGTGTATTTTACCTGTGGCGCCCGCTGTCGTCAGGGCCGCTGGGGGACACCCTCATTTGTCTGGAGTCTTGGCCGGCAGGTAATAACTTATGTAGTGATTCCTGGGTGCTGTCTCCCGCCTCCCCTCCCCTGGGGACAGGACTTCGGCTGGCCTGGGAGGGAAGTGGGTCTGGAGGAGGTCAGGGCAGGGCTTCCCCAGGCTGGGCCCCTGTTCCAGCTCAGCTGAAGGCTATATGACCTTGCAACTGTCCTGTGACCTGTGCGGTGCTGCACCCAGGCAGAGCGCACTATGGTCCATGCAGACGTCGTAATCTTGGTGCAGGAGGATGGGCTGCTTAACCCAGGGGTCACTGAACTTCGCTGATGTGGGCGGCTCCTGGCACTGACCTCACCTCCCCAGCGGCCCACCTGCCCTCTGCCTTGGGGGGCAGGGGTGAGTTGGGATGCGGACCCTGGCCCTGCATGCATGGGTGTCGTTGAGTTTGATCCAAACTAAGCCTCAGTCACTCAGTGAAGGGGACGTCCCCAGCCAGCGCCACTCAGCTGGTCCACACGGAGAGTCCACCCCGGGGAGAAATGTGGAAGACAAGCCACAGGCAACCGAGGGGGTGCAGACCACCCGCTCGCCAGTAAGGAACACGCCCTGATGAGTCCAAGGGCAGGTGCATATGTACCCGGCATGTGTGTGGCGTGTGCATGCACACGTAGGTGCGCGTCTATGGGGGGGGCGGGCCTGGGAATCCAAGCGGGAGGGGCCGAGTGTGTTCTCATCACCTCCTTCCACCCCGTTTGCCACACCTGAGGCTGAGACGCCACCACTTCCAGCTTGGTCTCCTGGTCCCCCGAATCCCCCTCACACAGCCAGCAGGCTTCTTCCTGAAACACCTGCCTGACTGTGTCAGCTCCTTAATGAGAATGACCATTGCCTTCCTTTAGGATGAACACCCAAATCCTCCACAGATTTATAATGCATCATCCAAACCGGTCTTTACTCTTGATGTAAAAGAGAGATGTTAATAACGTCAGGATTACAGGTGTACATGGGACTCTCCAGAGCTGCCCAGAACCTGTGGTCGCCCTCATGCTAAAGCTCTGTGTAAGGCATGGTGGGGACTGGCCACTGCCCACCTCTCCAGCCACATCTCACATCCTGCTCCACTCTGTTTTCTGAACTTTTTTCTTCCTACAAACTGTAGGTTCCTTTCCACCCCAGGGCCTTTGCACATGCTGTTCCTTCTGTCTGGAATGCTCTTCCTCCCTCTTCCCCTCCTCTCCTCCTAGTTAAGTCTTGTCCATCCTTTAGATCCCAGCTCAGGGAAGCTTCCTTCCCTCCCTGGGGGGCTCAGAGCAGTTATCTGCCCTGTAGCTGCTCACCCTCTTGGGTAGCTAATGTCCGCCTCTTGCCCTGGGCCACATGCCCATGGGTCCATGCCAGTTTGGGGCATTGACAACTTCCCAGGCAAGGCCTGGTACACACTAGGTGCTTAACTCCCCCCATCCCCACCTGGAAAGGCGCAGGACCAGAGCTGGGTCTCCATACACACTTGGTGCCTGATGTAAACAGTCCGCCAGATGGTGCTACCATCCTCTGAAGCTCAGAGAGCCGTGCACACTTCCTGGACTTCACTTAGTCGGTAAGTGGCAGAGGTGAGAGTCAAACCCACTTCTTCCCGGAGAATGGTTTCCACTGGGGAGCAGGGGAAGCCCAGGCTGGGGAGTTGCTCGGCGTCAGGCCCTGTGTGGGGAACTGTCAGCCTGTGCGAAGCCTGCAGCCCTCGCCTCACCACCGTGGGTGTGGAAGCCAGGTGGTCCCACTCCCCCAGAGCGGGGGGGTCTCCCCTACCAGTGGGCATCCTTCAGAAAGAGAATGATGCTGCAAACTGCGTGCCCACGTATGCCTTCCCATCAGATGGCCATCACGGGGAGGTGGGGCCCAGCTGTGCCAGGAGGACAGTGATGGGCAATCTCCCCAGGAGCGGCTCCATCTAAGGAGGAACTTTCTAGAAGGCAAAGCTGTCCTCCGTAAGGACAGCCTGCCTGAGCAGATGGGGAGGCGTATGACACCTGCCCTTCGTGCCCTTTGGGTGGTCCCGGTGGGAGGGCAGTGGATGGGTGGGGAGGTGAGGGACAGGCTGAGCGCAGAGCTGCCTGCAGCAACGAGATGTCAGGACTGCAGGGGCCACACGCCGGCCCCACCGTGACTCTGCTGTTTTCCTCCCGCCCTGACCTCAGGTGACAGCTGCTGGGGACTTGTGTCTGCAGCCATGCTGGGCTTCCTCGGGGGCGGGTAGTGCTGTGGCTTGTGCATCTGTGTGTCTCCACTGGCCATCGAAGACTTAGGAGTCAGCACCTCCTTACTGAGCATCCACTGCGAGCCGGACCCTGGGGCTGCGGGAGGAGCGCACTGGGCTCTTTCTTGGGGAACTCGAGTCCCTCAGGGGGAGACAGACACATAGTATGAGTCTAAAAGATGAGCTGTAGCTTGGGGGAGATGCGGGAGGCCCAGGGAGCACAGAGGAGCAGACCGATGGCCGTGGAGGTGGCGGCGCACCTGGGGACATGCCTCCCAGGGAGACCGAGGCAGGAGGTGAGTGTCGAAAGTTGAGTAGGGGTTGACCAGGGAGATGAAGGAGGGAAGGTGTCTGGGCGGAGGGAACAGCGTGGACAAAGGCACGGAGGGCTGATTCTGGACGTCTGGGTGTACCGAGCTGAGGGTTGAGGCGCAGACAGGGGATAGAGTCTGGGGAGAGGGAGGCAGGGGTCAGTGAAGGGGGCATGGGGGAGGGGAGCGGATCACACAGGCCCTCGCGGGAGTGTGGGTTTTAGCCCCGGGGATGCCGAGGAGCCAGGGAAGAGTTTTCAGCGGGAGGGAAAAGGATCTGGGCTGATGTGGGTCTTGGGAATTTCTGTCCAGCACTGGCGAGGAGGCCTGGACCCCAGCATCTGGCAGGTGCTTTTCTCAGAGACCTTGACCAGCCTTTCCAAGAAGGACAGACAGACGAGGAAACAGGAGGGAGAAAGACCCAGAGGATGTTCACAGAGCATCTGGGAAAAGCAGGCAGGCCCAGCATCGTCCTCTTCTGCCTGCGATGTCGGGAAGGGCCCGCGTGGGTATGAGAAGCCGGCCTCTCCCCCACGAGGCATTTGACAGTGTGCCTGATTGACAGCAGAACAGTAAAAGGAGGAATTCAAACACAGTCAATCACTCCCTTTGCTGGGTTAGCTGCCAGGAGTGTAATGATTTTCATTAATACCATCAGCTTTCCTCAAACTTGATTATAATTACTCTCCAGACCACATTGCCCTCCGTGAAGCGATGCTGAGTGGAATGTACATTAATCAAATCAACATCTGAATGCTGATGGCCTGAGCTCAGAGCCCATGGCCAATGGGAGAGGTCAGAGGGGGGTGGCTGGGCACCCTCTCTCCCTGGGGCAGGACATCCATATAGACGGAAGAATTGATGAATGCTAATGTGGCCATGATGAGCTGCCTCCCTGCAGCCGCCTGCCTCCTGTTCACAGGCTCCGTTCTCATTTATCACCTGTTGGGCCCTCACCACATGTCCTGGTGGCAGGAATATTGTCTGTATTTTCAGACAAGAAAGAGCCGTGGCTCAGAGATGTCCAGTGACTTCCCAAAGGTCACACAGCATGTTGAAAGTCAGTTTTAAACCAGAGTTTGGTGACCTTTGGCCCGCCTTCTCTTTCCTCTCCAACCTGATTGTTCCCCTGGGAAGCAGGGTGGGTAGAGGTGGGCGCTGGAAGGAAGAGAGGGGCAGAGAGGGAAGGCAGGAGGAAGTGGGAGGCAGGCTTCCCGGTCTGGCCACCCCAGAGTCCTGAGTACTGGCTGACGCCTGCATCTCCTCTATAGATGACCCTCCCCTCTGCACTCAGTGATTTTTTTTTTTTTTTTTTTTTTTTGGTTTTTTTTTTTTGCGTTACATGGGCCTCTCACTGTTGTGGCCTCTCCCGTTGCGGAGCACAGGCTCCGGACGCACAGGCTCAACAGCCATGGCTCACGGGCCCAGCTGCTCCGCGGCATGTGGGATCTTCCCAGACCGGGGCACGAACCCGTGTCCCCTGCATCGGCAGGCGGACTCTCAACCACTGCGCCACCAGGGAAGCCCTAGTGATTTTTAACATGCAAACGTGACTGTGTCTCTCGGGGCTCTGAAGACCCAGCCCAGCTCCCGCCTCTTCTTCTCCACCTGCCTGCTGCGTTCCAGCTACACCATTTGTTTTCCATTTCCCTAAGCCCAGTCCTTGTGGGCCCCCTCCCCAGCCTCACAGGCCCCTTGGACGGCCCCAGGGGGCTCCAGGTGGCCCCTTGTCCCTTCTGTGGGTCTCAGGCCCTCATAAGTAATCTCTATGAGACGTCAGTTACATAGACTTTTTTCGACCGATGGAGTTGAAGGCTGACAGATGGGCCTGGGCCTGGCAGCTCTGCCATCTGCCTGCTACCTCGGGCACGGTGTTCGCCTCCCTAGGCCTCAGTTTCCTCATATGTAAGGTGGGTGATAAGACCACCAGACCTGAGGGTGTGAAGGAAATCGGGGAGTAGTGCGGGCATTTCTCAGGGTGCTTGGCTGCTGTTCCTGCCTTGCCCTCTTGTCTCTCTGGGTGGTTTTCCATGAGGACCTGGTTGTCCCACTGCAGAGTCCAGGACGGCGAGAACAGGGATTTTCCTACTTGTCCCGAAGGCATTTTCCAAGCCCAGGTGCTGTAGAGGCTGAGAAGCAGGGCAGGCTGGCCCAAGTCACACGCCCTTTGGGGGCCTCGCCATCCGGTGCAGGAGACGCACCCAGGGCCCTGGGAACAGGTGGTGAGGTGCAGCACAGGTCACACCTACGAGGGGCAGCAGGGGGCTCCCCAAACCCTGCCAGGAGCCCAGAGGGCAGAACGCAAACCAGCAAGGGAGCCAATGCCTCACCCCTGGCCAGGGCTTGCCAGGCCGGGAGATGGAGTAACACCGCAGCCGCCAGGCCAACACCTGGCCACGGACCCAGAGGACAAATACATCAAGTTTCCTTCTGCCCGCACAGCCCCAGCCCAGCTTCCCCAGAGCTGCCAAGGAGCGGGTGAACCACGCATGCCTGACAGATAACTGGTGACAGAGGACCCGGTCCCCTGATTAAGCCAGGGAGAAAAGCAATGTCTTAATATTTACTTCAGGGGAAAGAAACAAAAACATGGTAAATCTACTTGGCAGGAAAAATAGCCAAGGCACCCTGTTCGGGTGGCTCACTGGGCTCTGGGACTCTGGCCTCCCCACCCCGGGCTGCTAAGAGCAGAAAATGTGTGCTGGAGAGGATGACCACCTAACCCCAGTCGGCTCCCCTGCAGGCTGGACAGCATCAGGCTGGAGAGATGGGAGGAGAGGAAACCTCAGACAGAGGGGAGAGGAAGTGTGGGTCTCCCTGGCGGGGCCCAGAGAAGCCCAAGTACGAAGGCTGGAACTCGTCAGGGGGCGGTAGTCAGGGGGCCCATTTGGGATGGGGGCGTTCTTGTCTGGTCTCTCCTCTCTCTTGTTAACCAGAGTTGCTGGTGACCATTACCTTTGAGCCTCCCTCCCCCAACCCAAGGGCAGAGTCCCTGGGCGGGTCCTGCCTGTGTCCCGAGTGATAAGAAGGAAGAAAGGCAGGAGAGAACAGGTGGGTTTCCGAACCCTGGAGATTGCTGATGTTACCAGCAGCAGTCTAGTGGCTGGGTTAAGGACCACACAGGCTCAGCGAGAGATCGGGTTGGGGTTCTGGAAGAACCTCCAGAGAAGGAACCTCTGAACACAGGACAAAACGGTCAGAGATGGGCATGAGCAAGGGGACTCGGATATGGACATCTGATCTCAAGATTCACGAGCATCTGCGAGCAGCTCCCGGGAGAGTGAGGGGACACAAGGAGGAGAAAGCAGAGTTTAAGCAGTAATGATGGGGCTTCCCTGGTGGCGCAGTGGTTGAGAGTCCGCCTGCCGATGCAGGGGACGCGGGTTCGTGCCCCGGTCCGGGAAGATCCCACATGCCGCAGAGCGGCTGGTCCTGTGAGCCATGACCGCTGAGCCTGCGTGCCCAGAGCCTGTGCTCCGCAACGGGAGAGGCCACAACAGTGAGAGGCCCGCGTACCACAAAAAAAAGGAAGTAATGATGGAAGGAAAGCTTCCCGCGAGCGGCAGCAAGATCCACGTTTACAGATCAAATGTGCCCACGAGTGTGGAGCAGGACTGACGGTGGAAAAATACCCACACCTGGTGAAATTCAGAATGGCAACAAAAAGAAGAAACCCTGCCAGCTACCTGTGGGAGAAAGTAGCCCAGACTTTGGAATGAGAGCCAGACCAGGATCAGATTTCTCCTGATCATCCAGAAAAGCGGGAAGATGGTGGAGCACAGTCCTCAAAGTTCAGAAGGCAGAGGTTTGAACAGAGCTCTGCACAAGCTGACCCGTCCGCGGGACGATGGCAAACTGGAGACTTCTGCGGGTGAGGAGGAAGGCAGCTGGGGTACGTACCCCAAGCCCTGCGCGCACACCTGAGCCTGGGCTGCGTGCACACGTGCGTCCTGGTGAGCAGGCAGCGTGAATGGGCCTGGGACTGCCGAGGCCGTGGGAGCAGCAGAGACCCAAAGGTAGGGCACCAGGTACACGTGGCACTCGGCGTCAGGCAGGTTCTCCTCCCGGGGGCCTGTTTTCAAGAGCTGGGATCACACCTCCTGGTGTGCAGGTCCAATCACACTTCATGGCTCCTCTGGGAATAGCATTTACATAGTGCTAATTTCATAAGCCCTCTTTATTAATTCCCAGCTCTAGACTTGGTCCACTGACAAAGCGCAGATGGATGCTTGCTGTTTGTTCAACCCTCCCCCCGCCAGTGCAGCAGCCCCAGCAGTGGAGCAGCAGGGGGAGGGGGAGGAGGGTGCGTTTCACCCCTCAATGCCGCCCAGAGTCGGCAAATAGAGAAGCTGAGGTTGACGTTTTTTGCTCGTTGGTTCAGCTAGCTCTGCTCGGCTCCCACTGAGGGCCAGGAGCTCTGCAGTCAAGAGCAACCTAAGTGTCCAACAACAGATGAATGGATAAAGAAGATGTGGCACATGTATACAATGGAATATTACTCAGCCATAAAAAGAAATGAAATTGAGTTATTTGTACTGAGGTGGATGGACCTAGAGTCTGTCATACAGAGTGAAGTAAGTCAGAAAGAGGAAAACAAATACCGTATGCTAACACATATATATGGAATCTAAGAGGGAAAAAAAAGGTCATGAAGCACCTAGGGGTAAGACGGGAATAAAGACACAGACCTACTAGAGCATGGACTTGAGGATATGGGGAGGGGGAAGGGTAAGCTGTGAGAAAGTGAGAGAGTGGCATGGACATATATACACTACCAAACGTAAAATAGCTAGCTAGTGGGAAGCAGCTGCATAGCACAGGGAGATCAGCTAGGTGGTTTGTGACCACCTAGAGGGGTGGGATAGGGAGGGTGGGAGGGAGGGAGACGCAAGAGGGAAGAGATATGGGAACATATGTATATGTATAACTGGTTCACTTTGTTATAAAGCAGAAACTAACACACCATTGTAAAGCAATTATACTCCAATAAAGATGTTAAAAAAAAAAAAAAAAAGAGCAAACTGATTCCTCCTCCCATGGGGGTTGGAGAGGGGTCAGACAGGAAACCCAGCAGCACAGAACAGAAATGCCAGGGCGGCCAAGAACTGCCCAGGTTCGCTGGCTGGAGAGCGTCAGGGGGGAGTGCCCCAGAATGCAAATGCAGGGGGCTCTGGGGGCTGGTTTTAAAGCTAGGAGTGGGTGGCAAAAAGGGCCAGCAGGGGAACCAGCTTCCTGCCTGGGGAGCAGCCGGTGCAGGGACAGGACTGAGGAATTTAGAGGGGCCAGTGATGCTGAGCTGGGGGTCACAGAGAGTGGGGAGAGGGACATGGAGGGTGAGAGAGACCGCAGGGCCAGGTCGTGCTGCTCTGGAGGCCACGGCCGACTCTGGGCTTGCCTGTAGATGCAATCATGTGTGTCAGGAGCTTTAAGCAGGGGAGAGTCCTGAGCCGGCAAGGTCCCACTGGCTGCTGGCTTGATGGGGAAGATACAGGCAGAAGACGCCACAGTCCGGAAGTGATGGCAGGGCCAGGACAGCGACTGTCTACAGTCTACCTTGTAAATCCCCGGGTCGGTAACGGGGGAGCCAGTACCGAGAAGCAAATCCCCCATTGGAGGTGGAGAGGCAGGAGTGGGGAGATGGGCGAAGGAGGCTGCATTTCAGAGCATGAGCCACAGATATTGTGTGAAGTCAATAAGAAAGAGGTGGAAGGGCTTCCCTGGTGGCGCAGTGGTTGAGAGTCCGCCTGCCGATGCAGGGGACACGGGTTCGTGCCCCGGTCCGGGAAGATCCCACATGCCTCAGAGTGGCTGGGTCCGTGAACCATGGCCGCTGAGCCTGCGTGTCCGGAGCCTGTGCTCCGCAACGGGAGAGGCCACAACAGTGAGAGGCCCGTGTACCGCAAAAAAAAAAAAAAAAAGAGGTGAAAGTGTATTATTTAAAGTTATAAAGGCAAACGGAGAACAGCCGTTGGCTCACGGGAGAGGGTCTGTGCAGGGGGATGGGAGTGGAGGCGGCTTTTACCCTTCCTTTTACACATTTCTATAAGATTTGCATATGCATTATACATAATCACGTGCATAGGTCACTCTTTTAATTAAAAAGGTGGTGGGGGGCAGGGAGAAACGAAAAAGAAGTGGCTGGCCCTGCTTCCAGAGCGAGATGCTAACTTAATGTTAGAGGAGGAGACGGGGTCAGAGTGGATCTGTGCAGGGAAGTGTGATGGGGTGGTCAGGGAGCCCTCCAGGAGGCGGCAGAGGCTGAGCCTGTGGATCAGGGGGTGCCAGCCCTGGGGTGGGGGAGGGGTGGTCAGTCAGGGGTAAGGAACAGAGGGAACAGCAAACGCTGAGGCCTGATGGGACAAGGGATGTGTGAGGACCAGCAAGGAGGCAGTGGGTGGGCAGGTGAGGTGGGTGGGAGAGGGCTCACTCAGGGCCCGGGGCTGTGGGCCCTTTGATGGCGATGAGTTACTCTTGTGATTTCGAATAGCATCCCAGCAACAGCTAACACCTAGGGACCCTCTCTCGGTGCCACGCCCCCGTGCTGAGCATTGCACGTGGAATATTTCATTCACTGCTCATAAAAAAACTTGCATAATTTTGCCCATTTTACAGATGAGAAAACTGAGGCTCATAGAGGTGAACTAGCTCACCCAGAGTTGGAGGGCTGGTAAATGGCAGAGCTGGGATCTGTACCCCGGGAGCCCAATTGCCAGTTCTCCACCACCACCACCACCACCACTTGCAGGCGACAGGGCCAGCCCTGGGACAGGGCCAGTTCCCTGAACCGTGGCTGGCTGTCCCCAGGGTTCACTGCCAGCAGGTGAAGGCAGAGATACAAGCCCTGCTCCTACAATGAAGCTCTCTGGTCCTGGACCCGTGCACCCAGAGTTTGAAATTCAATTCGATTATAAGTGCATTAAAAAATCATCAGAACCCAGAAGTCTTCTGACTGCAGAAACGCAGCATCATGGAGTGAGGCAGAAATCGAGCCTACTGGCTCCTCTGGGGCAGCTGTTTGAGGAGATAGTTCCGAAGTGCTCACCAAGGCAAAATGGTGCCAGCGTGTCGGGAAATAATGGACGCTAAACAGTGAGTTCTTAAGACGGCCCACGGGCGCCCCAACCAAGCAAGGAAAGGCAGCCAGGGACCTGCAGCCTCCTGAGAAGAGCGGAGCTTCTCCCCTTCTAAGAGCAGAAAACCAAATATTTGCCAGCTCCACACACAAACACCACGCAGGCCGTGCCTTGGGGTGGAAATAACACGGGATGGGGTCCAAGGCCTGTGTCTGTGCCCCCTCTGCCTCTGCTGTGTGACCTTCGACACGTCACTCTGTATCCCCGGCCTCAGTCTCCTCAACTGTATAAAGGATGACATAGAATACCCGCTTCCCAGGGCTCTCGAGCCCCACCTCCTGGAGAATCCTGGTTGCAGCAGGTGAGCTGATACCATCCCACTCCCACCCCCACCCCCACCCCCGTCTCTGCACCTGCTGTTCCCTCTCCCTGGGATGCTATTCCCTGACTTCCCGTGGCCAACTCCAGCAGGTCTCAGCTTAAATGTCACTTCCTCAACAAGGGTGCTCCTTGCCCTCCAATTCATCCTGTGAGATTGTTGTCCTGTCTTGCGGTGCCCTGTTCTCCGTGGGCATCTGGCCAGGCCTGTGGCCGCAGGAACCAGGGGAGGGGCCAGTCCCTAGCCCTGTCTGGGGGACAGCAGGCTGGTGGCAGAGCAGAAGCATTAACCTAGAAGTTGAAGAAATGGCTGGGGTCACACATGGAGGGTCAGTTCCTACTGCTGGGTTGTGCCCTTGAGGAAGAAGTGGGATTTTAACAGAAGCAGGAGAGAACAGACAGGGCAAAGCAGAGAGCTGTCTGATGCACGGAGAACTCAGGGGCCAGGACATAATCTCATGTAACTGCAGTTTGTGGAGGCTGATACGCATGATCAGGGGTGTGGACTTAAGCCTGCGGGTGCTGGGGACGCCCATAAGGAATTCCGCCTTGGAATAACTGTAGCTTGCAGTTAGATGGTGGTAAATGGGGAGAGGTGGGGTCTCCGGGGCCTGTTCCTTTGGGATCCAGCTGGCACCTGGGACTCGGGTTGGCACTCTCACAAATATTATGGTGCCAGGTCACCCACAGGTCCTCAGTCTGGGGACTGCACTCAGCCCCGGGTGCTTGTCCACACTGCCAGGTGGGTCTGGGGTACTGGAAGTGCAGGGAGCAAAATTTTCTACCCCAAAATGTGTCTCTTTGGGAGGATTAATTCAGGCTGATTGTTTTTAAGAAATAGAAGACTCAGGGAAGTTTCTTTTCACTGCCTCTTAGCTGCCTAAAAAATTTAGATAAAGGGCCTGTTCCTGGAATAGAGCCATCGCCAGAGATATCTGCAAAGAACATGAGCCAGGTGTGGTGGCAGACAGGGCGGGGCCTAGACATCAGAGTCCACTCTGTGTCCCATTGTCTCTGCAAGGCCCACAAACATTTGTTTTCCAAACATTTGCTTTTCCTTCTTCCTGTGAATTGCCTTCCTCCCCTTTGAAGTCCCAAACCACTACCCCCAACATCCTTTTTTGTCTTTAGCTGAAAACAGCATTTAAGCTAAGGGTTTTAGTCATTTGCAGGAGTTAGTTTTCCTGGGTCTCTCTCATCTACATATGTTATTAAACTTTTGTTTGATTTTCTCCTGTTGATCTGTCTCATGTTGGTTTAATTCTTAGACCAGCCAGAAGAACCTAGAAGGGTAGAGGGAAATCTCTTCCTCCCCGACAGAAGTGAGGTAGGCTTGGCTCCACACCTCTCCCCGACATCTAAGGGTTCCAGGGTCTTTGCAAGCTGCTTGCCCTCTGAGCGTCAGTTTCCTCAGCTGCAAATGGATGTGAAGACATTAGTTCACTGAGGAGACAGCAAATGTGAATGAGCCCAGGTGGGGATTCTGGCAGGGGGGTGGCTGGGGGTCCAGAGGGGAGAACAGCATGTGCAAAGGCTCAGCGCCATGGGTTTGTCTTGCTGGAGGGCAACAGACAGTGGTGGGATTGGGGCTGCAGAAGCAGGAGACGCCAGAATGGGCTTGGGCCATATCTGAAGGGACTGGGGTGGGTCATGCGAAGCTGATCAGCTGGAGAGCTTCCGGAATGAAGACACTGGCTGAAGTGTGGGGGATGGGCTGGAGGGGGCTATGAGTCTTAACCTTGGCAATGGAGACTAAAGGCATCAAAGAGGAAATGCATAATGTCCCAGAATAATGATTGTTAAAGCATGTCTATCAGGCACTTGCTAAGAGCAAGGCTCTGTACAGCTATTAAGTCAAATGTGATAGCCTTACCATGTTACAGCTGAGGCACAGAGAGGTTAAGTAACTCACACAAGATCACACAGCCCACGTTCACAGTGCATCCTCCTAACCACTGGCCGTACCTCCAGGGGAGAGTCCACTGAGCAATCAGACACCAACACAAAGCATATCTTAGCACCAAAGCCATCCTAGGCTACACAGATCACTGTTAGCAATTGTCTATGATATTTGCACAGCGCTTTACAGTTTGCCACGCATCTTCACCTGTATTATCTCCTAAGACCCATACAATAGCCCTGCACAGAATTATCAGTTCTTTTTTCCAGACGTCAAGGGACCAGCCCCAGCTCACAAGATGAGCAAGGTTTATATCCGAGACTCACTCCTCGCCAGGTCGGCTGATCCCACTTGGCTAGAGTGTGGCCCCTGTTCATAGCCATCACTGTTCCCTGAGCTGCTGCTGTGCACCAGGCCCTTCTGCTGCCTTCTCCTCTCACTCGGTAATCCATCCCACGCACTCCACGGTACAGGCATTCTAAGGCTCGCTTTACAGACGAGAGCCACTTGAACCTCAGATCGCTGTAGTCACTTGCCCAGGGTCGCACATCTAAGCAGGGGATGTCAGCTTGATTGAGTCAGGCTACAAAGCCTGAGCTCTCCCCCCCCGCCGCATCCCTCTGAGTGGGGGCCCATAAATCGATTGATGACTGAGCTGGCACCTTTGTGGCTGCCCCCTCCATCCCATCAGCTCTGCCCACCCTGTTTCTTGATTCTGGATAGCAGGTCCTGGGAAAGCGCGTCTCAAAAGTGCAGAGGGTTTCCGCTGAAGCAGCCAGATGACACCCGTGCTCTTCTCAGGCGCAGAGCAGCATTAGCAGGGGGGCACAATAAGCCTCAATTGTCTTCCAGTCTTTCATCATTTGTGAGGTGCTTTCTCTGCAGACCTTGGCGGAAGCTAATTGGCAGGCGGGTGTGGGAGCCTGAGAGGAGCAGCTGTCAAGTGACTGATCTTGGGAGAGATCACACAGCTTGGGAGTTGCGTTTAGAGGACTTTGGCTCTGAGACACAAACCTCAAAGCGCCTGCTGCAAGATGAAGGCTGTGACACGCTGGCAGAGGCAGGAAGGGATTTCTAGCCTCGATGCTCCTAACCCAGAAGCAAGGGGGGTTCAACTTGGTAGTCAGTTGGCCTGGTCTAGAGGGCTGTGGGTCTTCACCCCAACAGAGACATTTGGGGTTCAGAGCAGGCTGGGATGTGTCCAGATGGCAGAATTCCTGGTTTTTGACACCAACACAATGTAACCCAAAAGAATCTCATGGCCCCATGTGGCCCAGTCTCTGTGAAGAATGACCTTCTACCCTAAATCTGTAACGGAGCAGGACCCCAGGGGGCCTTCCCAGGACAGGCTTTCCCTCATATCCTCTGCTTTGGCTCTTCTCTGAAGTATCTACATAACAGTATTTGATGCACATTTCCAAGTTGTTTTACAGATGTGAAAACCCCCCACCAAATGGAAGATGTTAATTACTTGATGACCATGAGCACATGGGCCCAGGCCTCCTGGAGCCTAAGGACAGATAACATTTACCCCTGTGACACCGTCCTGTTACCTCACCATCAGCCAGTCAGAGAGCTGTGCATGACCTGATCACAGAGCCTGTGGAGCCCCCTCCCTTACCTGGCTTTTAAAAATGCTTGGCTGGGACTTCCCTGGTGGTCCAGCAGTTAAGGCTCTGCGTTCCTGACGCAGGGGGCCCAGGTTCGATCTCTGGTCAGGGAACTAGATCCTGCATGACGCAGCGAAGAGCCCGCATGCCGCAACTAAAGATGCCGTGTGCTACAATGAAGATCCCGTGTGCCGCAACTAAGACCAAGGGCAGCCAAATAAATAAGTAAATATTAATCAATAAAAGTCTAAGTGAGACTTAAAAAAATTTTTTTTAATAATAAAAATAAAAATGCTTTGCTGAAACCCTTCAGGGATTTCGGGGCTTTTAGGGCATGAGCAACCTGTCTCCTAGCATGGCCCTGCAATAAAACTTCCTCTGCTCCAAACTCCGACGTTCTGGTGTGTTTGGCCTCACTGCACATCAGGCACACGATCTTGCGCTAACAAGTCCTCTTTCTTTTTCCGCCCTTGCAGCTTTTCCATCTCTCCTCCCACCCAGGCTCGCAGCTCATTATTTTTTGCTTCCTGCCTCAGACTGTTTTACAGTTTCCTCTCCATGCTGCCCGTGATCAGAATTCTCTAGAACACCAGAAAGCACAGGAACTGCCTGGTAGTCAAGTTCTTTCCCCTTTGTCTTTCTCAACTTACTTTCCCAATTCCATAGCTCAGAGATCCAGGAAACACCTGGTTCCTCTGGACTCTCGCTAGGGATTTGACGGACGGAGCAGGTGAGTGGGGCAGGGCAGCATTCTCTTTAGCTGGGAGGACAGGGTGGAAGTTTCCCCACGTCACGGTAGCATCGCTGTGTCATGGTAATAAGGCTCACTACTTGAGAAGGCTTCCTCCGTGTCAGGCTCCATCAGCTACCGTCCCCGCCCTCATGGAGTCCCATCTCATGGCAGAGAAGGACACATGTCCTCTATGGGGCCACTGTCACCAGTGCCTTCCTGGAAGTCTGCACAGGTCCAGTAGGGAAGAGGGAGGAAGTCAGGGTGCCTTCATGGAGGAGGTGCTGTTTGAATCCAAATAGATATTTACCAAGAAGACAAGTGCCCTTGGAACAAAGGGAATGGCATGAGCGCAGCTGAGTGCCGAGTACAAACACTGAGGCTGGCGGAGGTGGGGGGATGGTGGAGTGGCAGTTAGCGGTAGCCGAGGAGGGCACAGGAGGGCAGAGTGTTCCTGGCGGAAGGAACAGCATGTGCAAAGACACTGGAGTGGGAAAGGGCCTGGGGTGCTTGGGCGCCTGGGCACCTGTGTGCCAGCAGGCCTGATGCTCCAGCTGACGTCCCCACAGGATGAGCAGTGCCAGCTGCCTCTGTGCCGGGTGTGGTGTCACCTTCCCCTTGTACAGCGAAGGTCACAGGGGCTTGGCCAAGGCTGCTTTGGTCAGAGGGTCTGACAGGGGTCCATGCCCAAGTTTACCTGCTTCCAAGGTCTGCAGGACCTCATGCCTCTGAACCCCCTTCCACCCCCCAAGCACCTCAGGAGAGCTGTCCGTCCCCTCAGCAACGCACGGCCTTACCCAGCTCTGGGCCACCCTGCGCGCTCGGCAAATACGTTTGGGCAGCCCCTCATGCAAGCTCTGCTCCGGGCCTGCCACCAGCTGAGTGACCCAGCCAGGCCCGTCCTCCCTCTGGGCCTCATCTGCGGAGTACGTATAACCAAATAGAACATTCTGGGAGCAAGCGTCCAGCCGGGGCCTGAGCAGTGTGGTGGCCACACCTGGTGGAGAAATCATGCGTCAGGATCCTCACTGGTCACTCTGCTTCTAATGCTTCTCTGTGCAGAGGTTCAAGCCGCGGCTTTGTTACACACTGGGCGGGGTGGGGGGGGGCTCTGGCCGTGTCCCCTGGCCCCTCAGAGCCCAGTGTCCCACCTAGAGAATGACCGTATTGTGTCCCAGTGCAGAGCTGTGCAGGGAAGGACTAGGAGGATGGGCCCGGCAAAGGAGGAGGCCCCTCGCTTTACCCCCATCACCAGCGTGACCATCACCTGGAGAGACAAGATCTCAAAGGAGCCCAAGGGGAGGAGGGGGCTCGGGGGGGCGTCAAGGCTGCCCGGACCCCGCTGAGGCCTCAGGGACCCCGACATGCAGGTTCCAGGCATTAAGTGCCTCTCTGCCAAGTTGATAGGATTAGTGTGAACGATGACAGGACCCTGGGCCTCTGGAGCGTGGGCAGCAGGAGAAAAGAATCAATAACTTGATTTGTCGGCCTTTGTTGTCTGTTGTTGAGAGAGAGAAAGAGAGAGAGAACATTCCCCACTCGTGCTGGAAAATATTTGATACATTTGAATTGCTAAAGAGGACACTTCAGCTTCATTTCAGGGCCACTCCGGGCTGAGGGAAGGAGGGAGGAAAAGAGGGAGGGAAACAGAGGGTCTGGAGAGAAAAAAAGACCGGGCTGGGTTGGGGAGAGATGGGACTGACCCACGCTGGGGGAGGGCACGGAGGGCGCAGGCCCAGAGGGACCCCCGGGAGACCCCAAGGAGACTTGGTGTGGCTCCACCAGGCTGGCAGCTCCTGGGATCCGTCTCTATTCCTGGGTTGCTTGGTGGGAGCCCGCCCAGGGCAGGTTCAAGGATGCTCCCTGGAAGGACAAGAGGCTGAGGAAGGCAGACCCTGAGTCGCCCATCTGCCGAGCCCCAGGTCGGTAAGGTGAGGGTATAGCATCCACCTACTCTCCTGCGGGGCACCGCAAGGTCCCAGGGTGGAGGGAGGGGTAGAGATAGGGGAGAGGGCCCCCATCTTCCACATCAACACGCACCCCCCAGGCTCTCTCTGATTTATTCACGCACCGTCCCCCTCCAGCCTGGGTGCTCCCTGAGGACGGATGGTGACTGATTCTCCCTGGACCACATGGTCCTGATGATGCAAATATCACTGAGACAAGGTGAAGCTCAGGATCTAGTGGGGTGAGTCGACCCCCGGGTAATGGCATTGCTCCCAGCCAAGGGGGTTCAGGAAGAGGAATGGAGCAGAGACAGGGAGCACGTACGCGTCACTGAGGGGACAGGAAAGTCTTCACAGGGGAGGAGGCCCCGTAAAGGGACCTCAGCAGGCAGAGGAGGGGGGGCAGAGGGCATCCCGGGAGGGGGCACTGCCCAGGCAAAGGCCTGAGGGCAGAGTCTGGCTGGTACCGCTGCCACTTTTGAGCCTCCGGGGCCTGGACACCGAAAGGGTGCAGCCCCAGGGCGCTTTCAAAGGCAGCTCTGCTGCTTCACCTCCTCCCTGAGAACTTCCTTAAGCTCCTTGGCACCAGCTCTAAATTAAGTACTAACCGGGAACCTCTGATCTCATTACGGGAATTATAATTGTCCTGCTCCTTAATCATTCATGGTGGCAGAACCTGGGGACACGAGCCTCTGGAGAATTACCCAGCCAGCAGCGAGAAGTGGACTGGCAGCTTACAGGTCACTCACAAATACTCCAGTTCACATTAATTTGCAAAATAAAGAACACACAGTCCCAAGGCCCTGAAGCTATGAAGGTGTTTAAATACCAGCAGTTCGAAGCAGGAAGGGGAGAGGGGTTATTTTTCCAAATTAAAGACTCCCTTGTCTCCGGAGATTTCAAGACCCTGGGCAGAGAGGACACTGAAAGAAATAAATCTTATACACGAGGCATCTGTTTGAAGCGTCTCTTCCCTCCCTGCCACCGCACAACCCTTCCAGGCAGAGCGGACCAGGAGACAGAGGGCCTGGATTAAAGAACAGTTCTGGTGCTGTAGTTGTGTGCCCCTAGGCACGCCCCTTAGCCTCTGAGAGCCTTGTTGATCTGTCTGTAAAATGGGCTGATGATCCCTGCTTGGGCCAATCCTCCAAGAGGGTGGGGAGAATCAAGGGGGAAGATGGGTATGAAAATGCAGGGAGGGGTGGCAGCCCATGTACACAGTGGTTGGGGGGGGTGTACAGGGTCGGAGCGGGGGAGCAATGAAGGGTCCCAGAGGGAACTAGGGAGCGGGGAAGGTTGGTCACCTCGGGCCTGTGGCTGAGACTCTGGAGGGAAACAGAGACCCAGTGACCACAGATGTCACCTACAGAGAAGGGCCCTCCTGCTCTCCCTGAAGGAGTGAACGGGGGAGGGGGGTGCCCTGAGAGGTCCTTATGCCCTCTGGGGACGTGAGGGGAACCCCACCAGCCCCCATCAGGGAGTCCCAGGCCAGTTCAACATTGTCTCCAGCTCAAAAAGGAGAGACCTGAGTCCATGTTTTTAAACCATGAATGACTGAACCCATAAGAGTGATAAGTGAAAGCCAGTTTAGGAAAAACATTAATTAGCTGTCCATCACCATCTACTGTGAGAACGGGTTTCCTTTCCTCAATCCCGTCCTTGTCCTGCTTCAGAAGGGGCCGTCGCTGGGAGCCTACTGTGTGCCCAGCAGGGGCGTCTGGAGCCAGAGGGTCAGGGTTCAAGCTCCAGCCCTGCCACTTGTTAGTCACGAGACACTGGCGGGGGCTTCACTACTGCATGCCTCAGTTTCCCAGCCTGTAAATGGGGGTCTCGTGGAGTCACCGGGAGGATGGCATGAGTGAATTTGCTTGAAGCACTAGCACAGTACCAGGTACCTGCGGGGCTCTCCGGGAGGGGCTGACTGTCTTCCAAGGTCCACCTCTTAGAGGACCTCCTCCAACCCTTGGTGACCTTGGCTGGTATCCAGGGCAACACCTGGTGCGGGGACTGCAGCCTTGTAGCTTTGAGCTTTCTTTGGGCACATTTTCATATGAAATCTTTTCTGGGGGCTCCTCTGCTTACCGGAGATGGAAGGGGAAAGTGGGAGGGGGCCCCCACCCCTGAAGTCTCCCGCTCACAGGGGTACACAGATTGACAGCCCCCCGCAGGGCCTTCACCTCTAGAGACCCACCCGGACCTGGAGGCGGTTGTCCTCCCTCCCTCCCATCCCCAATCCCGGCCACACAGCTGAGGCCGGGTGCTGTGAGCAGAGACATTTCATGAGCTGAGTTGGTTTGGCCTTTTGCTCTCTTGCCACAAGCCGGAGGAGACCAGGCCCCAGACTGAGAGTGCGGACCAGACCCAAAACAATTACAGCCTGAAGCCAAGTGCCCCTGGTCGCAGCCCAGCCCAGCCAGACACAAACATGATCAGCCAAACCCCAGACCTGGAGTGAGAAAAACACATTTGGTTGCTGTAAGCCACTGAGATTTGAGGATTGTTTGTTACAGAGTATCATTGCAGCAAGAGCTGACCAATACAGCAGAGACGTGCATCTGTTCAAAGCAGGAAAAACACTAAGACAGATGCAACCCTGAGGGGAGCATTAGTCTGGATGAAATGACAAAGGGCTAAACTCGGCAGGGCACCCCTAGGACGGATTTTACCCTCAGGGGGGCACCAACCAGGAGCACGGCCTCTGGGTATGTGAGCAGAGCTCTGGCACTAGCCGCAGGCTTGTCAGTGTGGCCAGCAGGCACCTCTGCTTTAGGCCGCCTCCCTCTCTGTATTCAAGTACACACAGTTGCACTATTTGCTGAGTTGCGTCTTTTTCCAGAATTTTATTCTTTGCAATAGAGCCAGGTGGTTGGATGTGTAAGATAGTGTTTGTCAAGCACGCGGCCCCGGCCTGGCATTTGGTCACTTACACGTGGGTTCGCTGTCACTAATGCAGGAACATGCTTGGTTTCAGGCCTTTGCTACAACGATGCCAGTGACCTCATCGTGGGTCTGGAGAGAGCCACCATCTCCCACACTCCCAGCCTCCTGGGCCTCACAGAGGCGGCTCCTGGGGACAGGCCGGCTTCAGAGGCACCGGGGGCTGAGGCTGGGCATCCACATGCACACATAAGACAGAAGCCAAATTAGCCAGAACCCAGAACTGGGATGAGGTTCCCGTATGAAGGTCAGTGCCTTAACCACTGGCTCTTACGATGACAGGGCCTTGCACGTTCCCGTGGCTGCACCCACCCCTCTGGAAGGTGACCAGAGTGCCCTGGACCCAAACCCACCAGCCTGCTGTGTGGGCCAGGACCCTGCGGGGTGGGGGCGGGGTGATGGGAGGGGTGAGAGGATATACTCCATGTTGTCACCCAGGTCCTAGGCTAGGACCTGGGTGTGTATGTCAGAGCCAGAGAGGCCGTGCTGTCGTGTGTGTGTGTGTGTGTGTGTGTGTGAAACTGACAAGCACTGTTGCACTCGTACTGTGTGCTGGCGAGTACTGGCTCTCAGGGCACAAGGTCTAATGCAGAAGAAAGGATCCTGGTATTGAAGCCTTTGCCCGCCCCGCCGCATGCTGCCCGGGGCTCTGTGTCCTGCTTCCTGCCCAAGATTTCCGCTAATTCTCCAACTGAGCCCCACAACGGAGGCAGCATCAACCCATTTGATTGGTGAGAAGACTGAGGTTCGGGGGGCCGAGTGTTTTGCCAAGATTCACACCACTGGGCAGCAGTAACGTCGGAGCAAACCCGAGTCGGAGTTCCAGCCCGATGGTGACAAGACCCAGGTGCTGGTCCCAGTGACGCAGGCCACACACGAGGAGCAGAAGTCGTACAGAAGCTGGGGCAGGTGGGGGCGGTTTGCTGGGCAGGTGAGAGGCAGCGGTCCCTGAGCAGGGTCCTGGGGGATGGTGGGAGAAGGTTGCAGGGCACCAGCTCCTGGGAGGTGACTCCGAGGGAAGGTGCAGGGGGAGAGGACGGCGGGTAGGCGGGCTTGGACGCCTGGCATGGAGGGTCCTTGGGTATTTGCAGGAAGGACGTGCTGGGGAAACCCAGCGGCCACCCAGCATTTCTCCACCGACCAGCACAGAGCGCCTTCCTCTGTAGGCCGGCCCGGCCCTCCTTCCTGCAGCCACATACCTGGACCACTCGCCTGACAGTCCCCACGCTCCAGCCGAGCCGGCGCAGCTGCAGGATGTGGCTGTGGCAGAGGCCAGCTCACTCTCAGGCCATGAGAAATCATCCTGATTAATCCCACTCCCCAAGTGATTCCCTGCCATGTGGCCAAGAAAGGCCCTGGCAGCCCTCACAAGGGTCTGGCCTGTCCCCAGACCCCGCAGCACCTGCCCTCCTCTGATGAACAGGGTGGGGAAGGCAGCCAGCCTCCCCCTGCCCCCGCAGCCCATCTCCCGCTTTCCCCATCCTGAGCACAGGAGGAGATCACATTAGCACCAATCGCCTAGCCTTCAGGTGAATATCCTGCCCAGGGATTCCATTTAAGCAGAAAATCAGATTTGATAGCCCCTCTGAGAGCCGGGGATAAAGGTGCAAAGCTCCAGGACCCACCAGGACCAGCTCAAGGCCCAAAGCAGCACCCACTTTTTACTAAAACGTTTTTTTCAGTAAAAAAAAAAACCTTTCTTGAAGTATGATACAGAATCGGGGATCTCAAGACCTGCCCCGGGGAAATGTGTGTCCCTGGGATTTCTCCCCATCTTCCTGGAGAATGTTCCCCAGTGTTTCCGAGAAGGCTGGCTGGCTGCCTCCCACTGGGGGTAGGACCTCGGTCCTCTGGCCTTGCCCCCACCCCCACCCTGCAGCAGGAAGGGGAGGCATTTCTCCTCCGAAGCCTCTGGGCTCTTTACAATGCTGCAGGGTGCCTGCCTCGAAACTTTTCAACCTGGCTTCTGCCAACCCATTAACCTGCAGCGGGCTTCTAACTAAGCCACCAGGACTCTGATGTTTCCTCACCGGCTGAGAGTATTCAGAGCTGCAAAGGGCAGGCTGCTCCCCACCAGGCTGGGGGCATGGAGGGGGGAGGGAAGCCGCAGCGCAGCCCCCTCCAGGGGAGAGCTGATGCCCCATCAGGGCTCCCAGGAGTTGAGGGCAGACACAGAGCCCCTTCCCACCCCCAGGCCCACAGCTCACCTCCCCCAGGGCCTGAGGAGGAGTCTCCCCTTACCTGTGGGGAGGCTTGTCACTCTCCAGCACGTGGACAGTACCTCCTGGCCCCTTCCTGGGGAGCAGTCCCAGACCCACTCTGCAGCGCACGTCCCAGGTTGGAGCATGGGTTGTGTGTGTGTGAGGTGGGGTGCCTCTGGGAGCTGGGCTCAAATATTCCTGGCTGCCACCTGTCACCAACCCGTCCCAGGGGGCCAGCTGCCTGAGGGGAGATGCTCCAGCTGGGCGGGCCCGCCGTCATCTGCCAGGCGTCAGCTTTCGCTCACCAGGCGCCCACCGGCTGCTCCCAGGCTGAGGCGATTGGTTTATTTTTAGAGCCCGGCCCTTCCCCAGATGCCAGGATCCCAGCTGAGATTTCCAGCGGCTCAAACTAGCCCATTCTGGGCTGAGCTGTTGCTTACTGGGAATGTTCTAGAAGAGAGAGACGGAGGCTTCAAAGGCTGTGGTCCTCATTGTCCTCATCCAAGAAATCCGGGGCTGGACTGGAGGTCTCCGAGACCCTCTGACGAGGATGGCCCCCGACTCAGGCGCCACACGGGGATTTAGCTTGGACAAGGAGCTTCCCTCCCTGGGCTGCCTCAGTTTCTTCTTCTTGAAGTTGACCGAAGGCAGTAGACACACCTGTCCGGAGCAGGGCCGGGATCAGAGGATGGGCTGGAACGAGGGACAACCATAACCGTCCACTGTGCATCTCCTCAACCGGACTGAGGTCACAGGAGGCCAGGGACCTTGTCTGTCTTGTTCACCGTCATAACCTCAGCGTGTCTATCCCATAGTTGGTGCACATCGTAGGTGCTCAGAAAATATTTAGTACGGAGGGGAACACATGCCCACCTCCCAATAGCGCTATTAGCCTCCAAACGACCTGCAAGATCACAGGACTAAGTATGCTTGATATACGTGCAGCCCAAGGTCTAGACAGGAAAGGAGCTTGCTCAGGTCCCTTGGCAGCAGGTGGCAGTGCCAGGGCTCCCTGGGGGCGGGGGAGCTCAAGCCCAGCTCACTCCCCATCTCACCTGTGTCTGACAGCCAACTGTGGAACAGTCCACTTCGCTGGTCTGGCACTGGCCTTGCGGCTGCCTCACCCAGGCACCATAAACCTTATCTCCTCTGCAGACCCAGAGCCACTGATGAGCTTCACCATGGGTGGCTCTGCCTTCTGAATCTGCCCGGTACCCCCAAGGGAGGACTCAACCCAGTTCTGGATGTTTCTACACGGGAGGCCCCAGCACAGCTCTCGACCTGTCGGGCGGGGCCTCGCTCTCCCCTCTGTCAAGGGCGGCAGTGATTCTGCTGCTGGAACTGGCGGGGCGGTGGGCCGTCAGCATCTCTGCTCACCCGTTTTGCCTTAGCTCGTAGGGAAAGAAGCGTCCTGATCTGTGTGTGTGTGTCTGCGTGTGCATGTGCGTGTGTGTTTGCTGAATGTGTTTTAGCCTCGGTGCAGAGCGTGGGTCAGGCTGGCCCTCAACCAGTGGGGGTAGCCCCTTTACAGACATGCAGACCCCGTTGTCCTGCCTCTACCCACCTGTGCCCAGGGTGCCCACCATTCCTCTGCAGCCGCCCAGGTGCCACCACCTCTTCTGTACCTCGGGGACTGGTTGGCTGGTCTCCCAGGGTCCCAAGAGGCCTGGGGACTGGAAAGGCCCACCCCCCATGCTCCCGCCCTGGGGAACAGGAGGTAGGTTGCCTGGAGGCTGCGATGCAGCGACAGCCATCGAGGTCCCCTCCCCGGAAGACAGATGTAAGCCCGCCCAGGGCCCCTTCCAGGCCCCAGGGCTACTTGCAGGCAGCAGAGGGTCTGGCATCTTACCCGGGACCATCCACCCCTAGGGTTGCTGACCAGGTGCAGCCAGTGGTCCCTTGGAGGAGCCCGGCTGCACTCTGCAGCAGCTGGCAGCCCCAGCACACCCCTTTGAGGCTGGTCTCCCCAGTTCTCTCTCGGGGCCTCTGCTCTTCAGGGCGCTTGTCCAGGAGAATCTGTGCTTTGTGTCCCCGACTTGACTCACGCCTGCTTCTTCCATCGGGGTACACAATCCCCGCGGGCAGGACCGCTGCTTATGCAGGGCTGCGAGGGCTTTCAGTTCCTATTCGTTGGTCAGATGAACGAATCCACCAACAGAAGAGCTCAGTGAGTTCGAGCCGTGCACGTGATGTCACGCTATGCAGCCATTTCCAACGGGTTTTCTGAGTAATAGTTAATATTCTGGGCAAATGTTCCCAGCATGAGCAAAGTGAATACAGTAGATTACAAACTGTCACAGTGAAGATGTACATTGATGGATACGGTCCCTCCATCCAGGCGGAAAGTAACCCCTCCCAGCCCAGCCCTTTACCAGCGTGCCCGGTCCCTTGCTTCCTGCCAACACGTGGGCTCGTGACAGTGACCATTTGGCGAAAGGATGGATGGGTTCTTTCATCCACTGCCATTCCTCCCTGCAGCCAACGGATACTGTGGAGCACCTACAGTGTGCAGGCTCTCTTCTCTGCAGCCTGAAAGCTCCCAGCCTGATCTGCTTTGACCGCTCCACACGCCAGCAGCATCCCTACCCGCCCTGTGGCCCGAGGCCCTGCCCCTGTTCACAGGACTCAGGCTGAGCCCCGGGGTCTGTGCTCTGGGCTGAGCATTGGAGAGGCCCGGGGGCTGATCACCCTCCAGGGACAGAGCCCCGAGCACCAGTCCCCTCTTGTGAGTCCTGCCGGCCCTGTGTTTGGGCACCTGATGGGCCACCGGATTCTCTCCACTGCTCCCCACCCCAGCCAGGACACACACCACCTGTTTGTGATCTGACGGCCATGGCACTCCGATCCAGGGCTAACTCAGGGTTTCTACTACTGGGTTTCCCTTCTCTGGGGGACTGTGAAAATCCACCCCCCACCCCCGCCCAGGATGGAGGCCCCAAGCAGGGAGAAAAGAGAGAGATGGCAGCTGGCATCCCAGCTGCTGGTCTAATTCTAGGCCCCATCTTGCCTCCCTGTCACTCATGGGAAGGGGAGAGGGGGTGGGATAGACGGAGACACCACAAGACAAGGCGAGAGACACATGGAAAGGAATACAGGGATAGAGATAGACGTCCAGACAGAAAGAGGTGGAGACAGAGGGAGGGAGAGCAGGAGACAGACAGAGAGAGACACGTGGGAGAGGCTGGAACAGAGAGGTGGCCAAGAGACTCCTAGAGGGACAGCCAGCCAGGGGTCCTAAGAGAGGAGAAAGAGGGGAAGAGACAGAGGGAAGGGAGAGAGGCTACCTCTTCCTCCAGGGAGCCCTCCAGGCTCTGAGCGTCCATCTCTCTGCCCTTTTCTGCCTTGTCCCCCAGGTACCCCCCGGGCATGTCTCCCATGCCCAGCCTGATCCCCTCTGGTCCCTGGCATGTCCGCCAGGACCCTCTGTGGGGTCACGAGGCCGGTGAGGGTGAGCTGAGAAGGGGAGGGTGGGGCATTGACTTCGCCTACCCACAGTGAGCAAGCTCATCCTGAGGATGCTGGGGGACACTTCGGCTTGGGGGCCAAGAGGGTTTGAGAAGGAGGGCCCCCTGCCCCATGGGCGGACCAGCAAGTGGCCAGTGAGCAGAGTCTGTAGCCCAGAAAGCGATGGCGGAGGAGGACCTGCAGTGCCTGCCCACCTGAACTTGGGCTCTGGGTTGAGAACGTTTTCCGGCTGAGAGCTGTCTGGTGGTCCATTTTACAGATGAGAAAACCAAAGCCAGGAGGGTCAGAGTTAGGTGCCTGTTCTCCCTAACCCCCGCACTGGCAGCCTCTCTCTATTCCTTTGTGCCACTCTAGTCCCTTCGGCAGCCTTCCTGGTGGTGAATGCTTGCACACCTCCAGTAATGGGGAGCTCATTATCTGTCATGGCAGCCCCTCCATGGACACAGTGCACGCTCTCCAGCTGTGCCCCTATCCCCTCACGTTTCAGTGGCTCAGGGAGCAGAGGCTTTGCCCACAGCCCTGGGGGCTCTGGTCCACCTCTGTGCCTTATGGCCATGTACCTGGGCTTTTGAAACTTTCAGTAAAACCCACCCTTGTGCCTTTAAACCCCTTTTTCCTGAGTGAGAATGGCCAGCACTTCCCACCTGCCAGGTGTGTTTGAGTGCTCGCATGTTACTCTCAATCTCCATCATAAACAGTTTGTCTGTTTACTTATGAATTGCCCCCATTCTGAAAGGTCAGGCCAAGCGAGCACGGTCCCCGTCTGCCTTGTTCACTTCTGTATGGTCAGCAGTGACCCCTGCTTGGCACATACCAAGTGATCAGGGGACATTTCCTGCCAATCTGATGATCTGGAGGAAGAGGGAAGACACACAGCCTCCGTGTTCTACAAGGAGATCCCTTCTCCTGGCTCCCTGCCCTACTGGGCCCCCCACACAGGTGGCTCCTCCATGGCTCAGCCTGCCCCTGCCCTGAGCCCACCCTAGCTTAGTCAGGGTCATCTAGCCCAAAGACGGGGCCTGGGGGCAGGGGGACCAACAATGCATTGGCAGGAGCCCAGGGGCCACAATGGGGCCCAGGTCAGAACAGGTGCATTATTTGTTGAAAAGACTGTCCTTTCTCAGCCCTTTCATTTTTCTTCATTTTAAAAAACTCTCTGTTCTTAAGTATGGATAATTTTTACTGGTCTGTTTTTAAGGTTCCTGTATTTTTCCCCCTGTCGTCTCTAACACACTGTGAAGCCAATCCAGTGAAACTTTCATTGCAGTTATTGTACTTTTTAGTTCTAGAGTTTGCATTTTTTAACAGTTTTCATTCTTCTGCTGAGTTTTCCTATTTGTTCACTCATTAATACCATATTCTTCAATTTCTTAAAGATGTTTTTCCTTTAATTCTTTGAACATATTTGTAATAGCTATTTTAAAGTCTTTGTCTGCTAAGCCTAACATTGGAAACAGCTCAAGTTTAATTTCTATCGCCTGCTTTTTTCCCCTGAACTGTCAGTCTCAGGTTCCTGTTTCTTTGTGTGTCTAGTGATTTTTTAATTGAATGCTGGGCATAGAGAACAATGTATTGTAGAGATATTGGATTCTGCTCTCATCCTCTAAAGAGTGTTTCTTGTTTTAGCAGGCAGGTGAATTACCAGCTGATGACTTTGAACTTATAGAGACTCAGCTTACACTTTGTTCGTGTGAATATGGAGAAAGCCAATGTGTTTCCTCAGTTCCTCTTAGTTGGCAGGAATTATCTCTGAACTTTGTTTTCCTTGCAGATCTTTTGGAGGCTTAGTTTTAGGTTTTATTAGGAGGGGTCCGGTTTAACTCTTACCCTGATACGTGGTTTCTGCTCCTAAGACATAGCCTCTCTGGGGTCTCAGCTGGATGCCAAGAGTATTAAAAGACTGTTGAGATTTCTCCATTATGACCAAGGAGGAGTTTCAGTGTTCCTCTGTTTTTTCCCCCAGTTCAGCTCAAACCTCTAGTGTTTCCAATTGGCTTTCAGTCCCATAGTGTCCACTCTCTGAAAGTCTTGGATGGTCTTGCTCTGAGCATGTACAGCACATCCTCCAGCCGTGGACTCATCGGGCGACCCCACATCGACTTCCGGGGTCCCCCCTCTGCACAGCTCCTCCGTGATGCCTTCCTCGGCTGGTCCCAGCTGCCCTGACCTCCAACAGCTGTCTTCGCAGCTCACCATGGCCGCTGAGCTTGGCTAAGCCCCAGGCCCCTGTGCTGCACCCAGCAAATTATCCCCTGGAAGAGAACTGGTGATCGTGGGCACCCCTGTGGGCTTCCTTCTCTCAAGGATAACAGTCTCGCACTGCCTGTTGCCCATTGCCTGCCAAGAGTTGCCTCATATTTTAATCCAACTTCGTAACTGTCAACCACGGAAGGGATAGCTGAGTGCCAGTTAATTCTATCTTGGCCAAATGGCAAGTGGCTTCATTCCCTGGCCCCTGATTCTACTTAGAATAGAATTCAAGTTCCGTGCTTGGTCTTCAAGGCTCTGCAATCCCTGCTTCCCTCTCAGATTTCACCCTCATGCTCCACTGTCACTTAATCTCCAGGCACAGAGGCCTTCCTTTTGTTCTTCAAGTACATCAAGCTCTTTGCTCATCTGGGACTTTGCACCTGTTCCCTCTACCAAGTATTCTGAGCCCAGATCTCTGCATGACTGGTTATTCAGGTCTCAGTTCCAAATCACTGTGTCAGAGAGCCTTTCCCAGGCCAGTCTTTGTAGCAAAAACTGCAGTCCTCTCCACCTCCCCATGGTTTATTTTCTTTATAACATCGATTGACATCTGAAATGATCACGCTTGTTAACGGATTTGTTTGTTTCTTCTCTGTCTCTCCAAACAGAACACGCACATCACGGAGCATAAGTGCGTCTGTCTTCTTCCCCATGGTGTCTGGGGACCAGGCTCAGACCTGGCACGCTTGACTCCTTTTAAGGATTTTAATTAGCCCCTCCCCTTCCTCTGACACCTGCTTGGCACCCTTATTTCCTGAATGAAGAGTCGTTTCCTTGCAAGGCAAGGTAGAAATCTGTCCTGCACCTCACGCCTTTCACCCGCCTTCCGCCATCTGCTGTGCTACCACCTTCCACCAGCAAGCAGGCTCCCTCCCTCCCCACTCTCGCTCTTTGTACTCCAGGTGGAATGAAACAAAACCCTTCCCTGATTGGGCTGTGTCTATCAAAAGGCTTAATAATGCTCCCACCTTTGGGTCCAAGACAAGGAAACAGCTGGAGGTGCCACAGTCAGGGCTGAAACAGGGGACACCCAGCAGGACACTTGGTGCAGGCTTGGAGCTGGGTTCAGAGTCCCTGGTCCCAGGGGTTGGGTGACTGATGGGAATGAGGCCGTGAGATCAGAAAACCAAGACTGGGCATTACATCCTACAGCCCACATGGGGGTGAAGCCTCAAGGAGAGGGATTCACATGGGACCCCTGGAGATAGGAAGGTCACGGGGGAGGGGAGCCCGGCAGGTCTGGCTCCAGTGGGCAGAGGTCAGTTCTCTAGGCCACCCAGCTCCCTGGCTGCACAGAGGAATCACTAGTTTCCACAAAAATATGCCAGTGCCTGGGCTCTCCCCACCCCCACTTGACCAACGACATAGAAATTGCTGGGAGTGGCTAGCATCTGTATTGTCAAGAGTGGCTCCCATGCCTCGAAGGTGCGCCCAGGACTGAGGATCTGAATGTGCCTTGGAGCCCCTTGAGGAGGGTTCCCCAGCCCCCTGCTCTGCACCCTTCTCCCTGGGCAGGCAGGCCCACGGGTGTGCTCCACACTGCAGGCTTAATTAACTGTGTGTAAATTCTAAATCGAGAGCGACAGCTTTCCTCCGACTGGCAATTCTGCCCATAATTGATATTTGTTTTCCTCCGTTCCCAGAGGCAGTTGGGAAGTAAGAAGTCTCTCTTGCTATTAAGCCTGATCTCAGACTAAGACCCTCTGCTGGTGGTGAGTGGGGAGTTAGGGCTGGACTCAGAGGCCTCCCACCCCGCACCCCCGCTGACCCATCCTGCCCCTTCTCCTCTGCTGCGGCCCTGAGCGAAGTTGGGGGTGGTGGTGGACACAGGCACCTAGGACTGGCTGATGGAATCCTCAAAAGCCTGCCCGTCCTCAAAAATACCAGCTCTGTTTTTTTTTTTTTTTTTGGCCTCGCCACGGCTTGTGGGATTTTAGTTCCCTGACCAGGGATCAAACCCAGGCCCTCAGCAGTGAGCGCAGAAACCTAACCACTGGACCACCAGGGAATTCTCACCAACTCTTTCTTAAAGATGAGACTGTGTCCCCTAAAACCATCTCTGGAATGTTCTTGAGGCAGTTTCTGCAAAGACGCCTCCCGGGCCCTTGTCTGGGAGGAGCGCAAGACAGTGGGTGGCACCGAGTATATGGGGGAGGGGATGTGGGCCCGTCCTGGGTTCAAATCCCACCTGTGCTTCAGACCCCCATTCTCCCGTCAGGCAGTGAGGATAAGGGTGAGGCATCATCTCACAGCCCAAGGTGGGGACAAAGGAGAAGAGGTGTGCAGAGGTGCTTCAAACGTGCTGAGCACGTGCTTATCGTCATGGTGACGGGGAGGATTCCTGCATCGTGGAAAAGTGATATGGAGCCCCGGCTACCTTAGAACAAGTGGGCAGCCCACCCGGGACGAGGAAAGGAGCCCACTCCCTGCGGTGGGCAATTTCTGGGGTGTGAGTCAAGCTCTCGGTCACACCACTTCACCCTTACACCTCCCATCCTTCTCCTCCTTAGCGGAGGGAACTTTGGGCTAATTATAGAAGTGAACTAGTTACCAGGGGCAGCTGACCCCACATAGTATAATCTGTGAAACACGAGCTGGCACGCTGCAGGCCCCCTTCCCCGAGGGCTGGGGAAGCTGCAAGCTGTTCGGTGATCCTGGGAAGGTCCTGGCTACTCTGGACAGCCCCCCATTCTCACCTCTTCCCCATCTTGGCTCAGCTGGTGAAGCTACAGAGAGGCCTAGGGCATAAGCTTGATGCTGGGGAGACCATTTAGCTATTCTTGGGTGCAATGTGGAGGTCTCAGGTGGTCCTCTAGTAGTCAAGGTGTTCCAGCTTTTTCCTAGCCCAGGCCTGGGGAGCGCCTGGCACTGGTCTCACCTCTCCTCTGCTGATGCCCTTGGAGGCGGGGCCAGGAAGCTTTCCCTGGATCCCAGCTGGGCCTCGGAATCCTTCTCAACGCTTTCCCAGGCAGCCTCTGCTGATTGATTAGGGTTGGCATTTGAGATGAAAGCGATTTGCCAGCCCTGCCTTAAATCTTCCAACTCTGAAAGAATCCAAGAAAAATGTTAGCTCTGGTGTGAAGCGACCCGTAGCTGTATAGAGGGAACCCCTTGGCAATGGGTGGGGGACCTTCTCCTTTGGAGAAGGCTTGAGCCCTGAGCAGAGAGAGAAGAGGGGGGATGCTAAAGAAGAAGTGTGACACCATCGTCTCCCCCGAGGCTCCTGGTCTGCTGCCGGGGTTCTCTGCTTCCTCCAACCCCGTCAATCCCCTGATCGCCTGCTCCCAAGTGGAGGTGCCCTTTGAGGGAGGAGCACCGCAGAGGCCACAATGGCCAAGGGTCAAGTCCCAGCTCTGCCACCGAAGTAACTCAGACAGTTACTGAATGTCTCTGATCCTCCGTTTTCTCATCTGTAGAATGAGGGTAACATTTCCTGCCTTGAAGTTATACTGTGAAGAATAGATGCGTTAGTAGATGATATTTAATTGATGCTAGGAGTCATCTTTTTGGGTCACAGTTAAATTATCAGTATTTCAAAAATTCTTAGTGGTACCTAAAATACAAGGGCCTCACGATGGGCAAGGATCTTTGACTTACTGGAATATGGTGTGTACAACATGGAATATGGTGTGTACAACATTTAGAACCGTGCCTGGCACGTAGTAAATGCTAATAAACGTTAGCTGTTATTATTTCCATATAAATCAGGTCAAGACCAGATCTTGTTCTGTTGCCCTCTCCCTATCCCCCGTTCAAATAAGACAAATAAAAATCGCTGAAAGCAGAAGGCCCTGTTCTGGGGCTTCCAAGAGTGTGTGTAGGGGAAGGGTCTGCAGACTGGTGCTCCAGGTGGGCATGAGGGGTCACCTCTGTCAGTTCTGTGTCCCCTGATGGGACCACCATGCTCAGGGTCTTGTTTATTTTTTTCACAGCCATAGTATTTTTCTGCAAGATGGTTTTCCTTGGTCGCATAGTATTCTGCCACATAAACGGTCTGTCCTTTTCTTAACAAGCCCTTATAGGTGGCGATTAGGGCTGGTTCCACTTTTCCATGTTATACAGAATTGCCTTGTTCATATCACCAGTGAGTCCCCAGAATAAAGTCCTTACATGTAATTGCTGGAGAGAAATGATCAGATTTTTCAAAGCAGATCTTTGGTCTCTATAATCGACATGCACTTTAGGAAGTATTATCCCGTTTTACAGAAGAGGAAACAATCCAGAATATTTCATGCAATCAAGGTCACCTAGAAAGCTAGCAGCAGACCAGGACTCACCGCATGACCTGGAAAAGACTTGCTGCCATGCTTTGTTTGAAACACCTGTCTCCGGACCTCTGGGAGGTCTGAGAAATCTCGGGAAAACCTTAAAAGGATTCCTCTCATTGGATTTCTCTGGGTCTCTGCACATTAAGAAGTTCAAAGCCTCGAAGACCTAGTTTCCGAGAGGCAGGATTTGTAGGTGTTTATTCTGGCAGGTCTTGGTGGTCAGGCGATCTCATTTTCAGCTGTAACTGCACGTCTCCACTTTTCTCTAGAGTTTTCTCTCCCAGCCAAGTGGCTGACCCGGTCACTGGGCTGTGAATTAATTACGTGCAGGCACACAGCTCTGTCAAAGAGCGCAGAAAAGCAGTTTTAGAAAAGAAACCCCTTTTTCTCTCTTGGTGGCTTTCATTGTAGGAGAAAGGGACAATTATGAATTACATCAGAGCTATTCTGGGGCAGCCAGCGGAGGCCGGGAGGAGCCTGGTCTCAGCTCTCCAAGCCGGGGCTGGCTTTCCAGGGTCCAAGTCAGGGGTCATTTCCTCTCCCCAGTCTCACTCCCACTGCCCCCAGGAGTCAGGAGCTGCTCAAGACCGAGTGTGGATGGTCCTGGTGTGTGTGAGCATCGTCAGATCACAGGAGGCCAGAAAACCCTAATCAGCATCTAATACAGTTCTTTCACTTACAGCAGGGACCTGGGCTCCCCCCAGAGGGGAGGGGACTTGCCCAAATTCGCACAACCAGACAGGTGAGGGCCTGGGGCCTGAACCCTCCTCTCCCGAGTGTCCCTCAGTCCCAAAATTTGGAGGAGGGGCGGCATCTGGGGTTGGCTTCCCTGGAAACCAAGACGGGGATTTAGCACAGAAGGCCCGGGTAGGCAGAGGGCTTTCGGTAGATGTCTGCAGTGGTTTGAACGGTGGCCCCCAAAGATATGTCCACAGCCCGACCCCTGGAACCTCTGGCTGTGACTTTATTTAAAAAAGGGTCTTTGCAGTTGTGACTGAGTTAAGGATCTCCAGATGGCCTCCTCCTGGATTATCTGGGAGGGCCCCAAATCCAATGACAAGTGTTTTTTGTTTTGTTTTGTTTTGCTGGCCACGCCACGTGGCTCGCGGGATCTTAGTTCCCCGACCAGGGATTGAACCCACACCCTCGGCAGTGAAAGCTCGGAGTCCTAACCGCTGGATCGCTGGGGAAGTCCCAATGACAAGTGTTCTTATAAGAAACAAAAGGGGAGAGGACACAGGCAGAGAAGGGAAGGCCATATGGCCCGAGAGGCAGAGACTGGAATGATGTGGTCACAAGCCAAGGCAAACCAGGGGACACTGGCAGTCCCCAGAAGCTGGAGAAGGCAGGAAGGAGTCTCCCCTTGGGTGTTTGCAGGGAGCGCAGCCCTGCAGACACCTTAACTTCAGACAACTGGCCTCCAGGGCTGTGAGAGAAAATTTTCTGTTCTTTTAAGACACAAACTTTGTGGTGCTGAACTGTGGCAGCCCCCAGGCACCACACACCCTGTCTCCGCAGGGAAGTGAGGAGGACGGGCAGAGGGGAGGGCTGCTCCCCTACCCCTCGATGCTGCAGGGCGCTCTGGGGCTGGGGGCACCTTCAGGGGTGTCCCAACCTGGGGCATCAGCTGGTCAGTCCCTGGGCCGCCCGCTGGGAGGGGGTGAGAAGTGGAGGGGCCAGTTCTCTGTGTCAACCGTAGGGATGGGCATGCCTGTCCCGAGGGGCATGTGGGTGACACGCGACAGTTCCCACCACAGAGAGGCTGACTAAATTGTTTGCATAAAAGTGGAAACTCCTATGTGGCAAAAGAATGAAAACAAAGTGAAAAAGACATATGCCAAAGGAAGAGAAGTCTCTTGCGACATATATAACGAAAGCTTAATAGCCTTCTTTTGCAGGAAGTGTGCTAGAAAACAGTAAGAAAAACACAAACAATAGAAAAAGAGGTAAAATAGTGAACGAGTAAAAAATAAAGAGATGTGTTCACCTTCACCAGTGATCAGGGAACTGATAATTAAAACAATGCCGTCTTAGTTCTCACCCATCAGAATGCCAACAAAGAAAGGGTTATGACGTTGCAGTCAGAGGAGCTGGCACTCTCTCAACGTTCCGGGCTCAGGGGGTCCATAGGGTCTGCTTTTGTGAAAGGCCAGGGCATCAAAATCACAAATGCAAGCACCCTCTTGAGTAAGAAAGTCCACTAGTTAGAGCCCCTAGTATAAAATATTCATCAGGGGACTTCCCTGGTATCGCAGTGGGTAAGAATCTGCCTGCCGATGCAGGGGACATCAGTTGGAGCCCTGGTCCAGGAAGATCCCACATGCCGCAGAGCAACTAAGCCCATGTGCCACAACTACTGAGCCTGCGCTCTAGAGCTCACGAGCCACGACTACTGAGCCCGCGAGCCACAACTACTAAAGCCTGCGCGCCTAGAGCCCGGGCTCCACAACAAGAGAAGCCACCGCAACGAGAAGCCCGTGCACCTCAATGAAGAGTAGCCCCCACTCCCTGCAACTAGAGGAAGCCCGCGCGCAGCAACGAAGACCCAATGCAGCCAAAAATAAATAAATAAATAAATTTATAATAAAAAAATATTCATTAGGTGCCCCAAGATAAGTGTGCGTTTTGTTACATCATCGCTTGTCATGGAGAGAAGCCGACACCACCTAACCGTTCAAAGGAGCTGCACAGCACGTGTGCAGAGACCGTGGGTCTATTTATCCTGCTCGGGAAAGATGCCGTGAGTTGTTACAGGAAGACGATCCAGAAAGCGTACTTCTCGTATGAACTTATGTGGCAGGAAAGCGCCAGCTCTGTACAAGCGTGTGGGAGTGAGAACACGTGATGGAAGCGTGCCTCTCCCCACTCTGCAAAAGGCCTGCTTCACACCTTCCCTCTTTCTTCCCACCTCCCACGTCCCACGTTCAGCCGGCGACCTTGCTTCGTTCTTCACTGAGGAACCAGAAGCAACCAGGTCAGGCCAGTCCTTGCCCAGCCCACGTGCCCACTCTCCTTGCAGGTCTGTAAGGCGGACGCATGTCCCTGCCCCTGATGCAGACCGAGTTCTCCCCTCCCCTCAGCAGCCTTTCCCCCCACCCCCCGCTTCCTGCATCATCCAAACTCCCCCTTTCCTGGATCAATCCATCAGCACACAAGTTTCTGCTGGTAACTAGAGCAGAATGGCTAATGGGGAGAAGAGCTTTCTGCTGAGCTAGGGACAAATTCGAATGCACAGCCCGGCACTGCTGCCTGGGACCCCCAGGCAGCACTGAGCTCTGGACACAGTGCCCAGCTGGGGAATGCAGGATGCACCTGGCAGGGCCCAGAGCCCTGGCACTGTGTCACCAGCTTCTCCAGGGCTCACTGCGGCCTGGGAACCTGGGGGCAGGCTGGGGGCGGGGATGTGCTGGCAATGTGGGTGCAGCAAACCACACGCTTGGCTTCAACGAACCCCTCCTTCAGAGACAGAATCCTCACACCTTTTTCACAGGGAGAGACTAACACTCAGACAAGTGGCCCAGCTGGGATTTACCCAGGATATTGGACTCAGGGGCCATGACCCGCCTCCTGCCCCGTGCTCCCTGCATCCTCCTGGGTGGGGGGCAACGTCCTATGTGGAACTCCTGAGACTCATTCATCCCTGTGACCCAGCTTTTGCTTTGCTTTTGGTTTTGACAATTTTTTACTAATGTATAACAAACACACAGAAAAGTTCACAAAACATCAGTGTCCAGTTCCCTGAAGTTTTCCAAAGTGAGGACCCCCACGTGGACACCCCCAGGCTGAGGAGCAGAACCCTCTTGTCTCCAAGCGTCACCCAGCTGGTAGCCCGTGTCAGAGTCCCCTTCTTTTTTAAGGCCGAATAATATTCCATCCTGTTTTGTTCTTGACAAAGAAAAGACACTGCCCAGTTATTACGTTACTACACAAACCCTGACGAACCCTGGAGAATGTGCCAGATGCCACAGAAAGAATGGGGGTACCTGCAGAAGCAGCCCCTATGCAGCCCTGTGAACTGGGGACAAGAATGGACACTTTGCCTTAGGCTTGAGGTAAGGGGACGCGTCCATACAGGACGGCTCTGAGCAGGGGCAGCGCACGGCATGTGCTCAGTAAGGATCTGTAATTACCAGACTTGCTGCGCACTCTGACAGGGCACTTGACCGGCCCAGTTAGGATCCGTAATTACCGTACTTGCTGCGTGCTCTGGCAAGGCACCTGACCGGCCGGTGCCTGGCACAGAGCAGATGACCCCTAAACGCTGCCATGAGGGGCACACTGGTGACCTGGCAGAAAGCCAGCCAAAGGCCTCCCTCATGTCCCTTGTTTAACTCACCCCACCTCTGCAGGGGAGGCCCTCCAAGACCCATTGGACAGATGAGGACACTGAGGGAGGGAGAAATGGGCTGCTGGTGATCGGATGTGCAGGCCTGGCTTTTTTGAGTCCTGTACTGGCCTCCTGTCCCCATGTCCCCACCCAGAGGCAGCCACAGCTTTATAGGAGTGGGAGTAGGGTACACAGAAGGAGGGGATGAGCTGCAGGCGGGAGAGAGCTGCAGGGGTGAGGCTCTACCCCGCCACACATGCCTTGCTGCCACCCGTTCCATCTATGTTGGAAGCTGGGATTCAAGCGTGTGGGTGTTGGCCCAGGGCTCAGAGGCCCAGGCTTTACTTCCAGAAGTTTCTAGTCCTTGCCCAGACCTTTCACTGGCCCAGGAGAGCTCAGTAGAATCTGGCCTAGCCGGGGGGAGAGAGGTCAGCCTCTGAGCAAGGGAGGGGGCTTGGACTCTCCCACGGACCAGTGGACACAGAGGCCCCTGAGGGGCTCCACGCGTGCTGGGCAAGGGCAGAGCCCATCTGGGGTTGACGCGTCAGGCTTTGACAAGCTGGAAGGTCCTGGGTCCCCTGATGGGGGCAGAGGGACAGTTCCCCGCAGCCCAAGAGCTGGCCCTCCAGGCACCTTTGCAGGGGAGGGAGCGGAGGCCCAGGGAGGGGGCCCAGGCTGGGGCCACACGGCCGGTGAGAAGTAGAAGTAGGCCCAGCCTCTCAGGACTGCACCTGGCGGAGATGGGAGCCATGTTCCAGGGCCCCGACCAGTGGAGACAGATGGAAAAGGGGTGGCAGCTTGGCAGGCAGCCGTGTGGCGGGCTGGCTGCAGCGTTACCTGGGGTCACGTTAAACTGGAAGTGACAAGCCACAGAGTGAGGGCGCAGATGGCAATTCATCTGCTCCTCTGGACGGGAAATCTATCCAGCAAACGCCGGGCTCTCCCACCTCCAAAGCTTACACTGCATGGGGAGAAATAGGAACAATCTGGGTTCTTCTGCCACTTTCCTGGGGCCCGGGGACCAAGAACAAGGGCAGGGTGGAGGTACAGAGGGCTGCACGGGGGAAGGTGTGGGGAGCGGAAGGCTGGCCTCAAACCTGCAGCCGGGTCCGGGTGACCCTCAGCCCATGGATCGTATCCCATTCCCACCCACGGTGAGGGGGTTCTGCCCTGGGCATCAGAGTCTGGAGTCAATGATAACGATGTTCTTGATGATATTGGGCCTCTCCGGGTGTGCCCAGCCCGGGCCCACCTCCCTTGAGGCTCTGGGAGGGAGTGATGGGATCCGCCAGGGTTGCGGGGGGAGACCCTGCCTGGTGGGACCCTTGGGGTCCGCCGACCCTGGGCTCAGCATGAGGTAGGGGTTAAAGCCACCAAAAGTCACCAAAGCTCAGAGCCTCCCCAGGGAACGGTTTCCTCGCAGAGCTGTGATCTGTCACCCCCCCATACCCCCTAACCCCCACTTAAACCTCCCAGTGGCTTCCCAGGACTCAGGGAATGAAACTGGCGCCCCCGGCCTGGGCTCCTGTCTGGTCCCCCCCGGCCCCCAGGTGGCTCGCCCTCCGCCTGCCATCACCCCTCTCACTTTCCCCATCATCGAGCCCTCTGTCCATCTACTGATGTGCTCATTTGTCGTCTGGGTGCCCTCCGCCCCCAGCTCCAGCACGGAAATTCCCTGGAGGCAGGGTTTTGTCTATCGTAGGGGCTGCTAACACCTAGCATGGGCCTGGCCCAGAGCAGGTGCTCAGAAACGCCGGTTGGATGAGTGAGGGTCTAAGAGCGGTGACCCCGACACCGGCTCGATGGTCTCCTTCTCGATGCTGCGATGACCGCAGGAGCACGACTCCCCAAGTCCGAGGCCAGGTTGTGCAGCTGCTTGGAACATGGTGTGGGCCAGAGTGCGGGGTTGGGATCCCAGCTCCGCCGGTCACTCGCCGTATGGCCTTGGGTCAGTTACAGATGCTCCCTGCCTCAGTCTCCGCACCTGTGTTATGGGACAGTAATAATAGCCCTTGCTGGGCCCTCCTCTGTGCCACGCACACTTCTAGGTCCTAAGAACCATCGTTTAATCCAGACAACAATCCAATACGTTTATTGTCCCCATTCTTCAGCTGAGAAAACTGGGGGCCAGAGAAGTCTTCACCTGCCCCAGGTGACAAGGCTGGGAAGAGGCACAGCCAGGACTCGAGGCAGGACCCCTTGGCCAAGCAGCCCGGCGTGGGTGGGGTGGGACTGGCGGGCTCCACACTGGCCCTTCCCTTTGCCACAGTGCTTTGTGAGACAGAGGCCACTTGGACGGACTTAACCGCTAGGGGGAGGAATAGGGGTGAGGCGTCGAAGGGGAGAAGGGGTCCACTGCCTGGCCCTCCCCCAGAGGCACACTCCTCCTGTGAGCGGTGTCCATGTATCCGTCTGCCCTGAGAGCCCACCCAGAGCCGACCATCTCCTGGCACCACCGGCTGCCACCCCCCGCCAGGCGCCCACTGGGTCCGCTTCTCTCTCCAACTCTCAGCCTCCCAGCCCTGGCTCTGCAGCTGCCCTCACCCACTGTGGCCTCGGCCAGGACGCTGCCCACCTGGCTCCCAGGTGATCAGAGGAGAGCGGTCACCAGCAAGCACCCGTTCTCTTGTGGACCCCGAACTCCTTCAGAGCAGGCCTTGCCCTGTCGACCTGTCCGAACACCCATACCCGGGGACGCTCAGTGGAGGGTGAGCGGGCAGAAGCGCTCCGGCCATGGCGACACAGCTGGGAGGGTTATGGCCAATGGCCGGCAGAGAAAACCCACTCTTCTTCTCAACAAGGCCACCTGCCAGGAGCCAGGGATGCCTGGAGGGCCAGAGAGGATCCAGAACATCTCCCTGGGAGCCAGCAAGAGCCTGGGGGTGTGAGGGCCTGAGGGTCCCAGGCTCTTCCCACCCCAGCAGTCAGACCCAGTCAAGCCCCTGCTGGTCCCTGACATGCTGTGTGGCTTTGGGCAGGGCGACCCCCTCTCTGGGCCACATCTCCAGGATTGGAGCAGGTGAGCCTTGGGGGCCCTGGCAGCCCAGCGGGGCGCCGCCTCGGGCCCCTCAGACCATTTCCCGGGAGCGCTCTTCAGCAGGACCTGGGGACAAATCCACGTGCAGACTCTCCATCTGTTCATCAGAGTCAGCCTGCAGGCATCACTGCCTCGGTCCTCGAAGGCCCCATGTCTGGAGGAGGCGCCTACACGGATACGTTCCCCCCGACCAGCTGTCCACCAGAGGCTCCGCCACTCACTTATCCAGCCACTCCCAGGGGAAGCAGGACCTTCCAACCTGTGTGTCACCGTCACCATGTGAGTCAGCATGGGAAGAGGCCCCCTGGGCCCGGGGCCACATGTCCCCCAGGGGCCCTGGATCCAGGTGCAAATCCCACCTCCAGCTCTACTGCGCAATGCTGTCCAAGTCACAAACCTTTGCGGAGACTCAGTTTCCTCACCTGTAAAATGGGAATGACCATGTCTGCTCTGCTTGCCTCCTTGGGATGTTGGGAAGATTGAATGTGAGCATGAATGAGAAAGCACTGGCAAACTGTAGAGGGCTGTGCCCAGGCTGGGGAGCATTGTCCAGACAGCTGAGCTTCAGGGCTTCCGTGGCCAGGTACCAGCTTTGAGGGATCTTGGGTCTGCCAGCTGCTGAGTGCAGTGCACACTTGCTTGCTTGCATCCTGGGCCTCCATTCCAGCAGGACCTTCAAGCTCAGTTAGGGTCTGGGTGTGAATAAGCCCAGTGGGAGTGGCTGAGCTCACTGAGACCCTTGCAGGCAGAGCCGATGGGGTTTTGGGCCAGGGTTTGTGCCGAGAAGCTTCCAGAGCCTTCCTTCTCCCCTTTCCTGTTCCAGAGCTTGTCTGAAACCAGGGCCCTGAAAATCTCAGAATTGGGGTGCTAGGGGAAGGCCAGGCAAAGCATGGGGGGAACCCAAGTTTTCCCTCTTCCAAGCATTTAGGCAATGGTGTGGGCCTGCTGGACAAGAGGCTGGTGAGGGAACCAGGAGGGAATTTCTTTTTCTAGATCCCTCCTGAGTCTCTGGCAGCTCCAGCGCCCCAGCGTCCCTCCTTCCTGCCCCCCGGCTGTGGCAGACAGGCCAGATGGCCCCTGTGATGGACTGTGCAGCCCTGGGTGGCCCAGAGCGCCTTCCCAGCATCCCTGCGCTGCCACGGACTGGACCCCTGAGGATTCTCCCTGCCTCCATGGGAGGGATCCAGGCTGACTGAATACAGTCAGCCCTGGCCTAGGTCCTCCCCACTTTACCTACCCACCTTCCATCCAGCCCCAGCTTTGTGGGAGGTGGGTGAACACGAAAGCCTGGGGTCCCGGTTTCCGTAGCAACTGCAACAGCCAGAAGACTCTGGCTCAGGCTCCTAGAGGGCAGGGGCTGTCCCTTGGGGCCCAGCAGCCAAGCTGTCCTTTCAAACCCTCTGGGTTTTTGTCCCCCGCCCCCCTGACTCTGGGCTCCTGGGACAGTGCTCTGTGGGAGACTGGATCGAGGGCAGGAGCTGGCCTCAGTCTCAGCCCTGGGCCTCAGATACCTGGCAACAGGCCCTGGGGATGGACCTGCCCACATCAGGGCAGGATGCAGCCTAAGGCAGAGGACGGATCTGCCATGGGGGCACCGTGCACCGTGAGCTTAGGGGCAGGCACAGTGGGTGCCGTCAAGGCAGACAACACAGACCCCCGTCTGATGCCTGAGCCCCTGCCCTCCATCCACCCTGAGTCCCAGCACCCCGCAGGGACCTTGTGGGCCAGAGTGTGCACAAGCCCTGGAGAGCTGCAAAGGGCAGGGATCCCCAAAGAAGGAGCCCCTGGGGCCAGGGCGGCCCCCCCGTTCACCTCCACCCCACCTTCTGCTTTGGACTTGGCAGGCTTGACAGTCTGCTCTCCGGGAGGCAGGTGACCTGGGCCCTGCTTTGCAGGGACAGACGTAGGGGCCCCAAGGAGCTTCAGACCTGGCCAGGGACCTGACCTGACTCCAGGCCTCTCGGGTCCCCACAGACTTAGAGCGGACCTCAGCTCTCAGAGGACATGCCTGGGGATATGGGCACAGCATCCTTCAGGCCTAACGGGCAAATGCTGCTGAGAGGGCAAGGGGACCAGACATCCCCAGGGTGCCAGGGTTCACTGCCTCACTGCAACCTTGGCCACAGCCACCTGGGTGAGGGATGGCAGCAAAGCCCATCCTGAGGGTTGAGGTGGTGGGTGCACAGTGTGGCCAGCAAGTGTAGACAACATTCCCAGAGGACCGGCTGGAAGAAAAAGGAGAGAGACACTGGTGTGGGGGGGCATGCGGAGGGGGTCTCCTGAGCACAGTGGTGTGGGGAGGGGCAGAGCTGGGGCGTGAGTGGAGGGGGCTCTTCCCTTCTCCATCCCCCAGCCCCGCGCATGCCCCGCCTGGCCCTGGCATCTGGCATCCTCCATCCTCCTGCCGTAGGAGTCCCAGGTGACCCCTCCCAGGAATTTGCTCTGACTTGCTGTCAGTTCCACTCTCTGGCATCCATGGTCCAGCGCTTCCCCATCCCCAGGGAGCTCCCGTCGTGAAGGGGAGAGACAGTTTGTGCACAGGGTTGAGGCTGCGGAGACAAGCTGCTGGATTCAGCCTTATTTGTTCTTGAATTACAGAGAAGGGAAAGCAAAGGGAAACAGAGCTGCATGGGGGTAGTGGGGGGAAGGAGACTGGCCCGGAGCGCTGCACCCCCTACAGATGATTGCACAGGGACCCCACTCCAGCCCAAAGACCCCACAGGCCAGCAGAGGCCTTCCTCAGCCCCTCCTGGCCGTCAGCCCTTGTCTCAAGCCCTCCTCAAGGCTCTCCCCGGCTGTCATGCAGAGGAGTACTTTTTCTAATAACCTTCAGCGTCTCTGACTTTTATCATCCAGCAGTGGCTTTCAGGATTTACTGGGATTTCCCCTGACATGCTTTGACAGTTTCTTTGAGGAATTGGACAGTTTAGCTGCAGAACTCAATTTATCTGCGAGCGGCATGTTCCGGTCCCCGGGCCACCAGGCACCTCTTCATGTCAGCTCTCGGGGACAAGCCGCATGCCGGCTGTGCTTTTGACAGACTAAGTGGCCGCCCAGAGTGGGGAACCAGCCGGGGGCGGCCGCGCTGCAGTCAGAGGCTTCTCTGAGGACGCCTGGGAAGCTCGTAGTATATTATATGATCGTGTTCTCCGTAACTAGGGTTTGGGGAAAAGCAATTCTGGAGCCAACTCAGAGAAATGGAGATGATTTCTCCAGGAGATGAGAGCTGAGCTGTGGCCCTGCTTCGTGCAGGATCTCGGGGAGGAGGCTTTTCCTCTCTCGCGTGCAGACAGAAGGTGTCTTTGGAAAGCAGGGGTGAGCCTGGGTTATGAGGATGAGGCTGGAGCTCCCGTCTCAACACTCAGAATCTCTGTCTCCCCTCCGAACACTCCCGCCGTCTCTGTCCCACTCGCATCACGTGTCGCACATCCTTCATCCGGCGCCTGCTTCCCTTGGCCCGTGTGGATCTCCCCCCACCTGGGGTGCAGGTGCTCTCCCTGCTTCTGAAGCCCAGGAAACCGCTTCCTGTTCCAGGCTCAGCTCTCAGGTCCCCCTCCCAGGGGAGCTCGGCCTGAGCGCCCTTCCTCTCTCCCTCCTCCGGGTTCTCAGCCCTTTGTGCAGACGAGATGGCCACGGGGAGCACAATGCATACGTGCTTAGGCACCCGCTGCATCCCACTCCAGGCACATCCTCCATGCCTTCCAGGACACTGAGAAAAAATGCAAGGAAGACGTGTGCTCAACATCCGTCTTGGAGCTCCTACTAAGTGCCCAATGCCGCTAACAGCTGGGTCTGCACCGTAGCAAGACAGACCTACCAGACGCTCCCTCCCCGACTATTCCTCTCAGAACCCAGGTCAGATGAGCAACGTGGCTGAGGTCACCTCTGTCTGGAGCCGGTGACAGGCCCTGGGATGGCAGGCGGGTGAGTTGGCCTCTGCCTGGCCACATACCATGTGAACTCCCATCCCTTGCTGTCCCTCAAGTCTCCTGTCTCGGGCTGCAGGGTCAGGTGCCAAGGCCACAAAGAGAAGGCAGCATCCAGCAAGCCCTGTGGAAGCAGAGGCCAGGTGTGGTCATCTAGTGTTGGGAGAGGAAGGGCAGGCAGGAAGAAAAGAGGTGGAGGAGGAAAGATCGAGGGACAGAGGAAGGGATGAGGGATACAGAGATGGAGGGACGGGGGATGAAGGGATGGAGAGATGGAGAGAAGGAGGGATGGAGGGAGGGGAGGAAGCAGGAAGAGGGCAAGGGAAAAGAAGCTTGGGCAATTCTCGGAGGAAGAGCCTACATTATCGTGATGATGGCCGTGAAAACTGCCCTTAAGAATCTTGCCGGGGGGCTTCCCTGGTGGCGCAGTGGTTGAGAGTCCACCTGCCAATGCAGGGGACGTGGGTTCATGTCCCTGTCCGGGAAGATTCCCACATGCCGCGGAGCGGCTGGGCCCGTGAGCCGTGGCTGCTGAGCCTGCACGTCCGGAGCCTGTGCTCTGCAACGTGAGAGGCCACAACAGTGAGAGGCCCGCGTACTGCAAAAAATAATAATAATAATAAAATAAAAGTTAAAAAAAAAAAAAGAATCTTGCCGTGGATACTGGCTCTCTGCACCATCCTTTCTGTGTTCTTGGGACTGCAGAAGGAGGTGCTGTCTGGCCGAGGTCTCCAGAAAAGCTCTGGAATCCTCCCGCGGCCAGGATGGTGGGGTGCGTAGAGCCTTGGAGCCTGTCACATCTCTCCATCGCTGATCTGCCCCCAGGCCCAAGGAGGGACACATGGGCCCAGCCCCGGGGGATGGGGGTGGTAACAACAGTCACCAAAAGGAATAAGTGCCAGAACAGTTCAGCTCAGTCCCAAAGGGCCAGGCGCATCGGACTGGGGGTCCCTCTGGGTTCTCTAGCCTTGTTCCCTCCAGACACCCATCCTTTCCACAGAGGGTCTGGTGGTACTTGTGGACGCACAGAGAATTCTGCCCACATTCCAAGCCCTGGCTCTGGGAGTGCTCCCAGGACACATCCCAGCCTGACGGAGGCCGACCCAGAGGACAGAAGCAGATCCGGGCTTGGCCTCGGACAAGTGACCTCTCTGAGTTTTGCCTTCCCCAGCTGTCAAATGAAATAAGCTGAACCCTCCGTGGCGTTCCTGTGAGCCTTGAGTGTCTCCCATGGGCGTGCTTTCACGGAGCCTGGGACGTGGCAAGCGCCTGCTGCGTGGACTCTTTTGGTGCTTCTCCTACCTTTCCCCCCAGGTTTCCAGGAGGACTGTGCGAAGCCAGGCTGTCTGCACGTGGTCAGCCCTTGATGCCCCTCGGCAATAGGATTTTCACTCCCACTGCTTCCGTTGCACAGACTCAGGCAAGGGCCCCCCAGCAGATAAAGAAGCTTCTGGTGGTTGAGAGTCCGCCTGCCGATGCAGGGGACACGGGTTTGTGCCCCAGTCCGGGAGGATCCCACGTGCCACGGAGCGGCTGGGCCCGTGAGCCATGGCCGCTGAGCCTGCGCGTCCGGAGCCTGTGCTCTGCAACGGGAGAGGCCACAACAGTGAGAGGCCGCGTACCGCAAAAAAAAAAAAAAAAGCGTGAAAAAATAAGCATAGTAAGCAAAGAAAAATGTTTATCCTTTCCAAAAGGAGAGGCAAAAGAGGGCAGGTCTAGCACTTATAAAATCTTCACTGCATTTAATAAACATTTAGTGAAACCCTGCTATGAGTTAAGTGCTGAGTATGTATCAAGGAAAAAGCTTCGATGTCTGACTTTAAGGAGTTTACATTCCAGAGGTGCATTGGGTCACTGGACCCATGGCCGCAGCCATACACGGCGCTCTGTAAGGGGAGCTCATGGGTTCCTGTTGGAGGGGTTTAGGGACAGTCTTTCTGATAAACTGACATTTAAGATGGAATCTTAGGGGTTTGCTGGACCAAGGCAGAGGGCAGCTGAGAAGGGAGAAAGAATGGTGTCTTGGAACATAAATAAAACTGTGTGGCTGCATCTACGTGTGTGTATGTGTGTGTGTCCATGTGTGTGCATCCTGTGTGTGTGAATGTGTATGCACATGTATCCCATGCCTGTGTTCATCCGTGTGTGTGTGTGTGTGTGTGTGCATGTGTTTGGCACACGGTAGGTAAGCAGAGTCCAGCTGACACCCTAGGACATCCTTCCTGCAGTGGAGTGAGCCCTGTGGGAGCCCATCTGGCCACCCTGGGAGCATCTTCCTTGACCACTGCATCCGGAGGGGGGACCCGGGGGCACTGGCTCTGTCTGTCCAAGGTCCAGGCCTGTATCAGGGCTAAGCCCCCGCACCTGTCTCCAGATCTAGACACCTGTCCCTCTCAGGCCTCAGGTGGCCCCTGGGGATTTGGTTCCTGAAGATGCCGTGGGCCAGGGACAAAAGCCAGGGCTCTTTCTGAGTCATGGCCTGAAAGTTGGACGTCAGCCTTGAGATTTCCGTCTCTTAGCAACCATCTTCCCCAGCTGCTGCCTCCAGGCCTGGGTTATCTGTCAGCCGGGGGTGCAGCCACAGCAGTGTGCACCCCAGGCTGGTCTATACCTGGTGGGGGGACTTTTCCAGTGGGTTTCTTGTATTGGGGTCCCTTGTGTCGGCTCAGCCAGGAATGTAGAGCAGGGGTATCAGGAGGGCCTGGCATGGCCCCCCAGCTCCCCAGCTTCCCTCCCCCACTGCAGCTCCCACCTCCCACCTCTGCTCATGGGAACTCCAGCTTGGGGCAGAGAATTTCGCTTTTGCAGCCTTGCCAAGCAAAGTCCATTCCTGGACTTGAGGCCCCAGGCAGAAAGAGCTTCTTTGACCAAAGCTGTACTTTCTTCTCTGTTTGCAGGCTTGTCTCTGCAGGAGCTTTACTGGTTCTGTAAGGAAGCAGCCACACCTGCCCACCTCCAGATGTTTCTCCACCAAACCCCCAAAGGCTCCAGCTTCTGCAAAACCAGCTGCTTCGCTCCCATGGGACCAGGGCTGGTGGCCCCAGAGAGGTCCCTGGCGCCAGCTCCTTACTCTGCCCTGCCTGCTGCACACAGAGGGCTGCATCCCCTGCGATCTGCAGCTTCCAGGCATCTGTTTTCATGTCATCAAACAGGACAATCTTTGGCTGCGATGGTTCAGAAAATGGTCAACAGCTCTGCCTCCAGTAGGGCGATTCTTCCAGGGCCCAAATGGCATCCGGCTTCTCTCCCTTTTCCTCTCTCCTCTTCTTCCCCTGTGCCTTGGTGTTGCTCTGCAGATGTCATCTTCCATGGCTGGGAAGTTGGTCCAGCTGAGCCTCACTCAGGAAGCCAGGGAAAGTCCCAGAGAAGACCCTGATTGGCCAGTTTGGGTCACATGCCCACCCTCGGAAATCATCTCTGGGGGCCAGCTTCCGGCACACACCTGTTGTTGGCAGGATTAAGAGCCCCATGATTCATGGTCCTCCCAGGAGAACCACCTGTGTCAACCTATTGTCTGGTCTTTCTAGATACCTCTCCTGGGTCCTTTCTCAGATATTACAAGTAGGCTTGCTCCCAACCTACTGTGCCCAATTGTTTTCTCTCTGTCCATCTCTCCATCCACAGCACCCAGCTCTCCAGTCAAACCGACCCCTGCCTTTTTTCCCAGCCCACCCCTTCTGCTCCTCCATGCCTGTGTCTGCCCATCTTCACCTTACATATCCTCCCAGGCCCAGTTCATATGCCACCTCCTCCAGGAAGCCTTCCCCAACGCCTCTTTAGAACTCTCCCCTCACCCAAGCCTCATTCCTCTTATTGTCCCTCCACCCTCCCCACAGGCTCTGAGGCTAAAAAATACAGCCACACACTTGCCCGGATTCCAGATGCTTGAGGGCAGAACTCATTCCCCATCTGGACCTGGAATGGCCTTGCGTGTAAGCATCCCTTTTTGTGTCCCCTTTATTTTAGTTTGTTCCTAAAAAGGCCATATGAGAGAACGGAAGCCTGTGTGAGTGAGACAGGCCTGAACTCTCGTTCCCGACCTCCTCATTTGCTCACTATTAAGCAGCTCCTGTATGTCTGTAACAGTCTGGGGCTTTGAGAACAGAGCTGCCAACAAAAGTCTGTGTCTTCATGGAGTTTATGTTCTAATTTGGAAAGGTGGACTTAGGTGAGTGCTATGGAGAAGGGACTTAGGCGAGAGAAGGGAACAAGGGAATGTCTGCATCCAGCGATCTACCCATCCATCCATGAATCCACTCAACGACTCCTTGATCCATCCTTCCATCTCCCCAACCATCCCATCCACCCATCTTCCATCCATCCAACAGTGACTTACCAAGCTCCACGCCAAGCCTTGGGCTGGGTGCTTTAACTCAGACATGGGTTTTGAGATCAAGGAACTCACATTCTAGTGAGACACAAGGGCATGGATGCGATTCACTGTGGTACATTATGCTGAGTTCTTCAATTCACCTGGTTCAAGCAAAGTGCTACAGGAATGAAAGGGAAGCTGCAACTGATTCTGACCCTGGAAGCCAGGCCTCTCAGAGGAGGTGTTTGACAGGGCTCCCAGGGGATGAGTAAGAGCTCACCACCAGGGCCAAGGGAAAGGCATTTCAGGAAAAGGGAATAGCAAAGGCACAGAAGCCTAGAAGACATGCCTCATTTAGGTAATGGAGTATCATCTGAAATGCCTGCAGTGTTGGCTAAGACAGGGAGGGGAGGCAGGCAGGGGCCAGATAGCTAAGGGTCCTGTGGTCCATGCCAAGGAGGTTAGGCTTCATCTGAAGGGCAGTGGGGAAGCACTGAAGGTTTTTAAGCAAAGGAGGAAGGTGAAGATTTTGAAAGCCATCTGTCAGCATGCAGAGCAAGGCTGGATGGGGGAGGGGGGGGTGCCATTAGGAGGAGCCTGCAGTGGTCCAGGCAGGAGATGATGGCAGTGGGCGGGTGGGGGTGGGGGGTGGAGGAGATGGAGAGAGAAGAGCTTCAGAAGGGAGGGTGTGTTGGGAGGAGCCCAGACATGAGGGTGGGTAACAAAGCCAGTCACTGAGATAGGGAGCAGAAGAGGAAGAGGGGGTGTCATGGCAGAGGATGAATTCCACTTAGTGGCTGCTGAGGATGACCCTTCTATCATTGATCCAGGAGGAGATGCCAGGAGGTGCTGAAAAAATAGGAGACGCTTGGCTTCTGCCATACCCTGTCCTCCAAACTCTTCTCGTGTCTCCCCTCACTCTCTCTCTGCAGGGCTCTGCTTCCACAACCTGTCCCTTTCTAATGCCAACATCCCAGCCTTTCTCTGGGCCCCTTCTCTTCACCCCAGGAGAACAAACATCCATTGCAAACAAAGTTCTCCAGCTAACTGAGTGTTTCCAACTCCCAGACTGCCATCTTCAACCAGATGTCTCACCTGAACTCCAGACAGATGGTCCATCCCACTACAGCAGTTAGTACTGCCTGTGACAGAGTTCTGAGCCCAGGGGCAAATGAGGGGCTTGTTATGGCTCATGAAAAAGTCCAGAGGTCCGGTTCAGCTGCTTCAGTCCGACAATGTCATCAATGCCTAGGCTCCTTTGTCCTTCTGCCCTGTGCTCCTCAGCCTGTGACTATGATCCTCATTGTCACAAAATGGCTGCTAAGATCAAGCCACTACCTCTGCATTCTGGGCAGGAGGAAGGACACAAAGATCCAAAAAAAGAGGAAGTGGTATCTAACTCTGGTACTTTAACAAAGCTTTCCCAGAAGCCATCCCCAGTGACTGTCACACCTTTTTAGCCAGAATGGTGCCCCTGGGCCACCGATAACTACAGGGGAGGCTGGGAGAGAAAGTGGTTTAAACGGGCATTTTGCAGCTCTGACCAAAATCAGGGAGAGTGGCTATTAGCTAGGTGACCGGCAGCATCAGCTACCAGCTCTAAGAGTTCACTCTAGCTTTGATTACCTCAAAGACAGGGAGCTTGTTCTCCCCCAGGGTGGGCGGACTGCAGCTGGGACCCTGAGAGGAGGCAGCAGAACTCCCAGGCTCAGGCTCTGGAGCTCACAACTTCTGCTTCAGGGGCAGACTCTCTGATAATTTCACGGACACACCAGGACTCTCAGATTCTTATCAAGAGTGCTCGATGCCAGCCATCAAACGGGATACATTCATTTGAACCACATTTCTGGGTAATGATGCTTCCTTACACAAAACCATCAGGATTGTCTCCAAGAAAAATCACCGCCTGGACCACACAACAGTTTTTCCGTTATCTCTGTGTAACCAGCCTCCGTGGAGTGATAAACAGCCCAGAGTGAAACGCTGCTTCTGCAAATTGAACTCTGTGGGGTTGGAGGACTACCATTAGTTAATTGTATTCCAAAATTTTCCATTTATCTCCTGCCTGCCACTCCAGATCCCAGGTGGATGTGTTTGTGCACATTTATGAATACACATTTCTGGCTCAGCCCTTGGCTTCCTCTTTGAGAGGCTCTCTCTGGCTATCTCTGAGACCTCTGCTCTCCCCCTCTCTGTGTGGGTTTGCTTGAAGGATGGCCTTGTCCAGGTGCTAAAACTTTGCTTTAGATACGTGTGGGTTTGCGAGGTCCCAATCTGGGGAGGTGGAGCCCAAAGGCAAGGTGCACACTCTGGCCTCAGAGCCAATTACCATCTTACACGAATCCTGACGTTAGCATATCACCTGCATAATGGCTGGTCTATTTGTAAGCCACCAAAGGGACAAAGTCCAGCCTGAAGTTCTCCTCCAGTCACAGCACCCTCTTTTTTTTTTTTCGGTACGCAGGCCTCTCACTGTTGTGGCCTCTCCCGTTGCGGAGCACAGGCTCCGGACGCGCAGGCTCAGCAGCCATGGCTCACGGGCCCAGCCACTCTGCGGCATGTGGGATCTTTCCTGACCAGGGCATGAACCCGTGTCCCCTGCATCAGCAGGCGGACTCTCAACCACTATGCCACCAGGGAAGCCCCCACAGTACTCTCTTCGATTTGAGGCTATTCCTACAGAAGGGACTTCTTTGCATGGAGGGGAGACAGGGCTGGAAGAAGACCTACATGTGGGTCACCCCTGCCCTGGACCCCTGGGGTGTGCAATTGATCCAGCATCTGTGGGAGCCGGCGGGGCTGTGAGGCTGGTCCCAGGGGTCTGGGGCAGTCAGCAAACACCTTCAGCTCAGCACGGAAATGCGGTCATGCTCCTTCTTCCTCCAGGCTTGGAGGCAGACAGAAGCCACTCCAAGATGCTCTGAGAGCTCAGACCAGGAAGGGACATCAATTCTGCATGTATAGATCCTGTGCCCCTGCCTGCCTGCAGCAATTGAATCTGTTCACACATCCCCCAAGCACAAAGCGATGGCAATAGTCACAGCAGGAAGTCATATAAACGTGCGAGTCCTTCCACTCAGAAGCTCTACTTCTGGAAATTCATGCTGAGCACGTAAGTAAGGGCATATGGGCAGAGCCGATTGCCGCCACACTGCTCACAATGGCGAAAATGTACCCAGGAACTGAATGGCTGACACTAAAATTGGTGATGCCTGGCAACATGGCAATATTCATTCACAAACTAAACCACTCAACACACAGTGCTAAGTTCTCAAAGGAGGTTGTGAAAAGTGGTTAAAAACATGGCCTCATTTCTGTTAAAAAATAATTATATCCATCCATACACACACACACACACACACACACACACACACCCCACAATTGATCGAGCAATGGTTTCTTAGATACGACACCCAAAGCACACAGACAAAGAAAAAATAGATAAATTGGACTTCGCTGAGATTAAAAACTTCTGTGCTTCAGAGGATACCACCAAGAAAGTGAAAAGACAACTCACAGAATGGGAGACATTGTTTGCAAATCATATATCTGATAAGAAATTTGAATCTAGAACACATCAAGAATTCTTACAACTCAATCCTAAAAAGACAACCAGTAAAAAAAAAAAGAAAAAAAAAGGGGCAAAGTTTGTGAACAGACATTTCTCCAAAGAAGACATACAAAGGGACAATCAGCAAATGGAAAAGACGCTCAACGTCACTAGCCATCAGAGAAATGCAAATCAAAACACAATGAGGGACTTCCCTGGTGGCGCAGTGGTTGAGAGTCCGCCTCCCGATGCAGGGGACACGGGTTCGTGCCCCGGTCCGGGAGGATCCCACGTGCCGCAGAACGGTTGGGCCCGTGAGCCATGGCCGCTGAGCCTGCGCGTCCGGAGCCTGTGCTCCGCAACGGGAGAGGCCACAACAGTGAGAGGCCCGCGTACTGCAAAAAAAAAAAAAAAAAAACCACAATGAGATGGGCTCTGGGAGAGTTACAATTAAAAAGACAGATAATTGCCAGAGTTATCAAGAATGTAGAGAAACAGGAACCCTCATACACTGCTGGAATGTAAAATGGTGCAGCCACTTTGGAAAACAGTCTGGCAGTTCCTCCAAAGGTTAAACATAGAGTTACCGTATGACTCAGCAATTCCACCCCTACCTAACAGAAATAGAAATATGTCCACACAAGAACCTGTACACAAATGTTCATAGCAGCATTATTCACAATAGCCAAAAAGTGAAAACAACCCAAATGTCCATCAACTGATAAATAGATAAACAAAATGTGATATATACATTTATATAATTTATATATTAGCCATTATCAGATACATGATTTGCAAAAATTTCCTTCATTATGTGGCTTGTCTTTTCTCTTTCTCGATGGCATTGTCAACTGGGGGGAAAAAACACACACAACATGAGAGCTGTGAGTTTCAGGGGTTTTTTATTTTGTTTTGTTTTGTTTTTTGCGGTACGCGGGCCTCTCACTGTTGTGGCCTCTCCCGTTGCGGAGCACAGGCTCCGGACGCGCAGGCTCAGCGGCCATGGCTCACAGGCCCAGCCGCCCCACGGCACATGTGATTTCCCTGGACTGGGGCACGAACCCGTGTCCCCTGCATCGGCAGGCAGACTCTCAACCACTGCGCCACCAGGGAAGCCCAAGTTTCAGCTTTATTTGGGGACTTACTGAGGACTATAGCCTGGGAGACAGCCTCTCAGATGGCTCTGAGGACCTGCTCCAAAGAGGTGGGGGGAAGGTCAGTAAAAATATGATTTTGGTGAAGGGGGTACATGCAATCAGGCACACATCTCAAGAGAAGGTCGCTGCTAGTCACGAGGAACAGATGTCTCCGTTCATGATTTTAGTGCTTTTCTAAGTATACAAAGATACAAGAAACTGGGTACATAAAATTTCCTCCTGAAAGTATTTAAGCATCTGAAGGTCTGTTCTGCCAGTTTTTCCCAGAGCACAAAGAGCCTCATTCCTGATCTTTACCCTGAATTCCTCATGACCTAATCCTTGTAGAGCTGGATGGCAAGTGACGTTCTTTAGTTGGCAGTGTCCTTTGAAGTACAAAATTTTAATCTTGATGAAGACTCAAATTACCTATTTTTCCCTTGATTGCGTGTGTGTGCAATATCTAAGAAATCATTGCTCAATTCAAGATCATGAAGATTTAGGCCTGTGTTTTCATCTAAGACTTTTTACAGCTTTCCCTCTTACATTTAGGTCTTTGATAAATTTTGAGCTAATTTCTTAGTTTAGGGTGTGAGATAGGCATCCAACTTCATCCATCTGCATGTAGATATCCAATTGTCCCAGCACTATTTGTTGAAAAGTCTATTCTTTCCCCATATAATGGTTTTGGCTCCCTTGCCAAAATCAATTGGCTGTAATTGTGAAGGTTCATTTCTGGTCTCTTAATTCTATTCCATTAACCTATATGTCTATACTTAGGTCAGTACTGCACTGTCTTTATTCCTGTAGTTTTGTAGTAAGTTTTGAAATCAGGAAGTGTGGATCCTCCAACTTTGCTCTTCATTTTCCAGATTGTTTTGGATATTCTGGGTTCTGTGAGTGTTTGTATGAATTTTGGATCAGTCAATTTATACAAAGAAGCCAGCTGGAATTCTGATAGAGATTGCATTGGATCTATAGATCAGTTTGGGGAGTATTGCCATCTTAATAATATTAATCTTTTTTTTTTTTACAGCAGGTTCTTATTAGTTATCCATTTTATACGTATTAGTGTATGTATTAGTGTATGTCAATCCCAATCTCCCAATTCATCACACCACCACCCTTCCCCGCCCCCCCGCCACTTTCCCCCCTTGGTGTTCATACGTTTCTTCGCTACATCTGTGTCTCAATTTCTGCCCTGCAAACTGGTTCATCTGTACCATTTTTCTAGGTTCCACATATATGTGTTAATATATGATATTTGTTTTTCTCTTTCTGACACACTTCACTCTGTATGACAGTCTCCAGATCCATCCACATCTCTACAAATGACTCAATTTAATTCCTTTTTATGGCTGAGTAATATTCCATTGTATATATGTACCACATCTTCTTTAACCATTTGTCTGTCGATGGGCATTTAGGTTGCTTCCATGTCCTGGCTATTGTAAATAGTGCTGCAATGAACATTGGGGTGCATGTGTCTTTTTGAATTATGGATTTCTCTGGGTTTATGCCCAGTAGTGGGATTGCTGGGTCATATGGTAACTCTATTTTTAGTTTTTTAGGAACTTCCATACCGCTCTCCATAGTGGCTGTATCAATTTACATTCCCACCAATAGTGCAAGAGGGTTCCCTTTTAAGGAATACAAGCTGGAAAAGAAGAAGTAAAACTGTCATTGTTTGCAGATGACATGATACTATACATAGAGAATCCTAAAGATGCCACCAGAAAACTACTAGAGCTAAGCAATGAACCTGGTAAAGTTGCAGGATACAAAATTAATGCACAGAAATCTCTTGCATTCCTATACACGAATGATGAAAAATCTGAAAGAGAAATTAAGGAAACACTCCCATTTACCATTGCAACAAAAAGAATAAAATACCTAGAAATAAACCTACCTAAGGAGACAAAAGACCTGTATGCAGAAAACTATAAGATACTGATGAAAGAAATTAAAGATGATACCAACAGATGGAGAGATATACCATGTTCTTGGATTGGAAGAATTAATATTGTGAAAACTAGAACAAAAAATCTTCAAATTTTACAGAGACACAAAAGACCCCAAATAGCCAAAGTGGTCTTGAGGGAAAAAACGGAGCTGGAGGAATCAGACTCCCTGACTTCAGACTACACTACAAAGCTACAGTAATCAAGACAATATGGTACTGCCACAAAAACAGAAATATAGATCAATGGAACAGGATAGAAAGCCCAGAGATAAACCCACACACCTATGGTCAACTAATCTATGACAAAGGAGACAAGGATATACAATGGAGAAAAGACAGTCTCTTCAATAGTGGTGCTGGGAAAACTGGACAGCTCCATGTAAAAGAATGAAATTAGAACACTCCCTAACACCATCCACAAAAATAAACTCAAAATGGATTAGAGACCTAAATGTAAGACCAGACACTACAAAACTCTTAGAGGAAAACATAGGAAGAACACTCTTTGACATAAATCACAGCAAGATCTTTTTTGATCCACCTCCTAGAGTAATGGAAATAAAAACAAAAATAAACAAATGGGACCTAATGAAACTTAAAAGCTTTTGCACAGCAAAGGAAACTACAAACAAGACGAAAAGACAACCCTCAGAATGGGAGAAAATATTTGCAAATGAATCAATGGACAAAAGATTAATCTCCAAAATATAGAAAAAGTTCATGCAGCTCAATATTAAAAAAACAAGCAACCCAATCCAAAAATGGGCAGAAAACATAGACAGTTCTCCAAAGAAGACGTACAGATGGCCAAGAGGCACATGAAAAGCTGCTCAACATCACTAATTATTAGAGAAATGCAAATCAAAACTACAATGAGGTATCACCTCACACCAGTTAGAATGGGCATCATCAGAAAATCTACAAACAACAAATGCTGGAGAGGGTGTGGAGAATATTAATTACTCTGATCCATGAACATAAGATGTGTTTCCATTTATTTATTCTACTTTAATTTCTTTCAGCAATGTTTTGAAGTTTTCAGAGCATGCTATTTTGTACTTCCTTTGTTAAACATATTCCTGTTTTATTCTTTTTTATGTTATTGTAAATGAATTGCTTTACTTTTATTTTCAGATTGTTCATTGCTAGTGTATAGAAATATGATTAATTTCTGTATATTGATCTTGTATCAATATCTTTTTTTTTTTTTTTTTGGCGGCACCACATGTCTTGTGAGATCTTATTTCCCTGACCAGGGATCAAACCCGTGCCCCCTGCAATGGAAGCGCAGAGTTCTAACCACTGGGATGCACTGCCAGGGAATTCCCTGCTCTTATATCTTGAAACCTTGGTGAGCTCATTTACTAGTTCTAATAACTAATTTAACTAATAATGTAGTTTAGTGGATAGTAGATTCCTTAGGATTTTCTACATACAAGATTACATCATCTGCAAATAGAGATAATTTTACTTCTTCCTTTTCAATGTGGATGCCTCTTTTTCTTGCCTAATTGCCTTAGCTAGAGCCCCAGTACAATGTGGAATAGAAATCATGAGGGTGGATCTCCTTGTCTTGTTACTTTTATATATATATATTTTATCCTTATCTTGTTCCTGATTTCAGGGGGAAAGCATCCTGTCTTCCACCATTACATGTGATATTAGCTATGGGCTTTTTGTAGATGCCCTTTATCAGACTGAAGAAATTCCCTTCAATTCCTAGTTTGTTGAGTGTTTTTATCACAAAAGTGTGTTGAATTTTGTCAAATACTTAATCTGCATCTATTGAGAGGATTGTTTTGTTTTTTTATTATTTTATTGATATGGTGAATTATATTAATTGATTTCTGAATGTTAAACCAACCTTGCATTATTGGAATAAGTCTTACTTGGTCATGGTGGACAATCTTTTTTATATGTTACTGGATTTGGTCTGCTAGTATTTTATCAAGGATTCTTTTATATATATATATATATATATATATATATATATATATATATATATATATATAAGAATATATATATATATATATATATATAAGAATATATATATATATATATTTGTAAGTGATATTGGTCTGTAGTTTTCTTGTGATAGCTTTGTCTGGTTTTGGTATAAGAGTATTACTGACCTCAAAATGAGTTGTGAAGTATTCCCTCCTCTTTGATTTTTTGGGAAAGAATTTATAAAGAATTGGTATTAATTCCTCCACCAGTGAAGCCATCTGGTCCTGGGCTTTCTTTGTGGGAAGTTTTCTATACTGCTAACATCAAGTTCTTTATTTATATGTTCAGCTTTTCTATTTCTTCTGGTCAATTTTGATAGTTTGTATCTTCCTATGAATCTGTCCATTTTGTCTAAGTTGTCTCAGCATACACTTTTTCATAGTATTTAAATGGTATCTTTTAAACTTTTCATTTTCTGTTCATTTCTGGTATATAGAAATCCAACTGACTTTTGTATGTTGACTTGTTAAACTCTCTTGTTAATTCTAATAATGTACCTATAGCATCTCTATAAGTCGAGACATATATAGTCACATTTTATGTGAATAAAGACACATCTGTTGCTACATTTCCAGTCCCTGTGATTTCATTCTTTTCATTGCCGTATCACGCTGGCTAGGACCCCCAGTCCAATGCTGAAGAGAAGTGGGGATAGCAAGCCTCTTTGCCTTGCTGCCAATCTTAAAAGAAAAGCTTCCACCATTTTACCAATAAATATGTATCTTGTATAGATTTTTGGTGGATACCGCTTAACAGATTAAGGAATTTCTTTATATTCCTAATTTTCTGAGAGTTCCTTTTTTCATGAGTGGATATTGAACTTTATCAAATGCCTTTTCTACATCCATTAATATAATCAAATAATTTTTCTCTTCTAATCCGCTAATTTAACAAATAATATTTGCGTTCATAATATTAAATCTACCTTGTAGTTTGGTTGGGTTTTTTTTCACATTTTCTTTAGAATTTTGCATCTATGTTCATGAGTGAGATTCGCCTGTAATTTTTCTTTCTCATGTTATTCTTTTCCCTTTTTTATATCAAGTTAAACTGGTCTCACAAAGTGAGTTGGGCAATCTTCCCTTTTTCCTTTCTCTGGAAGGGTTTGTGTAAGGGTAGCATTCTTGTTCCTTAAATGTAAGGTAGAATTCTCTGGTGAAACCATCTGGACCTGGAGTCTTCTTTGTGGGAAGGTTTTTAGTTCTAGATTCAGATTTTCCTTTTCTTTCTGTGCCAATTTTGGAGCGCTGTATTTTTCTAGAAATTTATCCATTTCTTGTAAAATTTCATGCTAAATTGGCACAATTGTTCCCATATTGACCTCTATTTAGATTTCTATAGCTGTTGTAACAACTTATCACAAACTTGGGGCCTTAAACCGACACAAATTTATTCTTGTACGGTCTGGAGGCCAGAAGATCAAAATGGGTTACACTGGGCAAAAGTCAAGGTATCAGCAGGGCACGCTCCTGCTGTGCCTTGTAACCAGCAGACCTTGTACAGGTGTGTTGTCCACATCGTCCATGACCATATTTCTCATCTATCTCAATGACACGTGGAGATGGCAGAATCAGGATCCAAGGTGATCTTCAATGGGCTCAGGGTGCAGGGGAAGGGGAGAAAGAGACAGAGAGACAGAGAGAGAGAGGCAGAGAGACAAAGGGACAGAGAGAGACAGAGACACTAGACACATCAAATGGAACAATTAAGCACTAGAGGAGCGTTTCCCAGTGTGAATTCTGAGACATCTTAGGGCTAAAAGAAGATCAGAGGGAAGAAAAGGATTCTGTATTCTAATAAATTAGTTGGGCAGAACTTAAACTGACTGTCCTTTGACATTCTAAATGAACACTGGTGCTTTTAGGTTTCTGAGAATAATTCTGGTGGGGGAGTGGGGAAATGAGTGAACTGTATTTATTTATTTGTTTATTTTTATTTTTTTAGCTGCTTTGGGTCTTCATTGTTGAGCGTGGGCTTTCTCTAGTTGAGGCGAGCTGGGGCTACTCTTCATTGCGGTGCACAGGCTTCTCATTGCGGTGGCTTCTCTTGTTGTGGAGCATGAGCTCTAGGTGCATGGGATTCAGTAGTTGCGGCGTGCGGGCTCAGTAGTTGTGGCTCACAGGCTTAGTTGCTCCGCAGCATGTGAGATCTTCCCAGACCAGGGATCGAACCCGTGTCCCCTGCACTGGCAGGCGGATTTTTAACCACTGCACCACTAGGGAAGTCCTGAGTGAACTGTATTTAACCCACTGTTTACCGGACTTAATTGCTTCAGAATCCTGTTGCCTCCCAATACCTGTCTACAGCCCAGGAAACAATTTTTTTTAATGTGCAAATGTGGAAATGTGGAAAGTGGATTCTTTGACTTATTAGGAAGCGCTGGTGTTGAAGGAAGGAAGTGATAAAAACATAAGCAGAAATTCATGAATATGAAACAGAAAAGCAATGTGTTAAATCAACAGCTGATTCTTTAAAAATAAATAATATAGTAGTCCATCTCTGACCAACCAAATCATTATAAAAAGGAAAATAGATTAAGAAGAAGAAAAAGGATGTTACAGTTACAGAGATGATTTTCCAAGCCTAGGAGAATACCATGCACAATGTTATGCTGGTAAATCTGAAAATCTCCATGAAATGGACAATTTTCTATTAAGGTCCCCGAAAAGGATTAAAGTAGAAGTAAGCTGATCTGGGATAAAAATGTCATTCATCACCTCTGTTACCTAATACCAGAAATTCCAGCCAATTAAATTTAACAGGAAGATAAACCAGCAGGTGGTGTTCTCAGTGAGGAGACAGACCTTCTCATCCACCCAGGAGATGCCGATCTTACTGGAAGCCCAGAAGCACCAGTAGGAAACTACTGGAACCACGGATAATTGAGAGTTGTTGCTCTAAGTTGAAAAAGAGGGTGAAACCCAGTAATAATCAGATAGAGAATGGATGGTAAATGTGATGCCATTAAGCCAAGTAACTACAACAAGAAAGGCACAAGACCCAAGTAAAGGGAAGACCAAAACTTCATTGAAGAGCTGGGCTGGACTTGGTGAGAGCAGAGAGGTGCAGGGTTTAAGGGGTGCCCCCTATCCCCGGGTGACCTTGCACTTGTAGGACCCTGAGAGGGAGCTGCCTTAGTTTCCACATATGTGTTTACATTGCAAAAGGTCTGAAAGGGACACACAAAATGCTAACTGTGCATATAAGGCTTACCCAGGCTTGGTGACCACAAGAAACAGTGGGGACAGGACAGGAGGTCAGAGAAAGCTGTGCTTCCTCTGATACACAAACTTGCAATACCACTCCCTTTCCACACACTCCTCTTATATCAAACAAAGCCTCAAGCCCTGGGGAGCAGCAGGAAGTCTTCCCAACTGCAAGGTCTGGGGAAGACCCACTGCTTCTGAAGAAGATAAGAAAAAGGCATCTTCCATCTTGCAAAATATGAAAAAGGAAGAGCAAATTCAACCTAGAGTAAAAGCAGAAGGAAGGGAACAATCCAGAGAAAAACAGACGGAGAGGGTGTGGAGAAAAGGGAACCCTCCTACACTGTTGGTGGGAATATAAGTTGGTGCAGCCACTATGGAGAACAGTATGGAGGGTCCTCAGAAAACTAAAAATAATGCTACCATATGATCCAGTAATCCCGCTCCTGGGCATATATCTGGACAAAACTATAATTCAAAAAGATATGTGCACTCCAATGTTCATGGCAGCACTACTCACAATAGCCAAGACAAGGAGACAACCTACATGTCCATCGACAGATGAATGGATAAAGAAGATGTGGTACATATATGCAATTGTATATGCATATGCAATGGTATACAAAATGGTATATGTATATACAATGGTATATGTATACAATGGAATACTACTCAGCCATGAAAAAGAACAAAATAATGCCATTTGCAGCAACATGGATGCAACTAGAGATTATCATACTAAATGAAGTAAGTCAGAAAGAGAAAGACAAATATCATATGATATCACTTACATGTAGAATCTAAAATATGACACAAATGAAACTGTTTATGAAACAGAAACAGAAATCAGGGACATAGAGAACAGACTGGTGGTTGCCAAGGGGGAAGGGGGTTGGGGGAGGGATGGACTGGGAATTTGGGGTTGGTAAATGCAAACTATTACATGTAGAATGGATAAACAACAAGGTCCTGCTGTATAGCACAGAGAACAATATTCAATATCCTGTGATAAAATATAATGGAAAAGAATATGAAAAGGAATGTATATATATATATGTATATATATAATGTATAACTGAATCACTTTGCTGTACAGCAGAAATTAACACAACATTGCAAATCAACTATACTTCAACTAAAAAAATAAAACAAAGAGCAGAAATCAATGATATGGGAAACAGAAACATGGAGTAAATCAATGAAATAAAAAATGGTACTTTGCAAAGATCAGTAAAATTGATAAACATCTAATCAGAATGTTTAAAAACGCCACAATATTAGGCAATAGAAGAGAGGAAAACACTCGAGATCCCATAGACTTCAAAAAAGTGATTAAGGAATATTATCAGCAACTTTATGCAAGTAAATTTGCTAACTTGGATAAAACGGACACATTCCCCCCAAAGACACGTTACCAAAGCTCACTGAAGAAGAAATAGATGACTGATCAGTCCCATCGAGCCCCTAAAGAAACGGAACTCCATAGCAAACACCTTATTACCACGAGAAAACTCCAGGTCCAGGTAGTTTTACTTCTACCAAACAGTTAAGGAGGAAATAATCTAATCTTACACAGACTCTTTCAGAAAACAGAGAGGAACAGTTCCCAACCTTTTATGAGTTGAGCATAAACCTAATAACAGAGACGCTTCAGAAAAGAAAATGACAGACCAATATCCCTACTGATAAAAAACACATAAGGTACTTTAAAATATTAGCAAAGCAAACGCACTATTTTATAAAAAGGATAATACTCAGTTACCACGTTTTGTTTATCCCGAGAATGCGGGGTTGGTTTATCATCGGAAAATCAGTCCGTTTAATCCACCATGTTAACAGGATAAAAGAGAAAAAATATGATTGTTTAAATTGCAGAAAAAGCATTTAACAAAATTCAACATCCATTTGTGATTTAAAAAAAAGAACTGTCACAAATGAGAGACAGATGGAAATCTCATGAATCTGTTAAAAGGCATGTATGAGAAGCCTACTACTCAGCGTCATAGCGAATGTGAAATATCGACCACGTTCCCCCAGGTCAGGAATAACACACGGCTACCTGCTCTGTGACTTCTGTCTAACGCTGTATTAGAAAGTCCTAGACAGCGCGAAAAGGCAAGAAAGAAAAATAAAAGGCATCCAGAATGAAAAGACAGATGTAAACTCTCTTTATTCACAGACAATATGATCGTGAGTACAGAAAATCCTAAGCAGCCTGGGAAATAACTACCAGAACTAATACATGAGTTTAGCAAAGTCACAGAATAAAAGCAAATGTAAAACTTAGTTTGGGTTTTATACCTTAGCAAGAAACAATTGCAAAATGAATTGTTTAAAAAATTCCATTCAAAATAGCATCCAGAATCATAAAACCCTTAGGAATACATTCACAAAAGATGTGATAGGTCATTAACTACAAAACTGCTGAGAAGAATTAAAGAACTTCTAAACAAAGTGAGCAATAAACCATATTCATGTATTGGAAGACTCAACATTATTAAAATGTCAGGTTCCAACCACCTTAATCTGTAGATTCAATTCCTTCCCAATCAGAGTCCCAGCAGGCTTCCTTAATAGAAATTGATGAAATGATTATAAAATTTATATGGAATTGCAAAGAACCTAACATAGAACTATGATAGTAGAAATGCTCTAGTGAGCACTTAAAATATGGTTATTATATTCAAGGAACTAAATCTTTCATTTTACTTAATTTTAATAAATTTAAACAGCCACATGTGTCTAGCAACTTACTAACTGGAGAGCACAGATGTAGGGTACCCACAGCAATCTTGAAAAGGAAGAACATCATTGCAACATTTACACATCCTGAGTTCAAAGCTTACTACAAAGTCAACAGTAATCAAGACGGCATGGTGCTGGCATGGAAATAGACAAATAGATTTTTGAAACAGAAGGAGTCCAGAAGTAGACCAACTCTATTAGGTCGTTTGATTTAAACAAAGTCACCAAAGCGACCCAATGGAGAAACAGAGCATCTTTCAACAAGTTATTCTAAAGCGATTGAATGTCCGTATGGGAAAAAAATAAATTTCAACCCCATCTCATATCATCCACAAAATACTTTTTTGAGATGAATCAGAAACCTACATGTAAAAGTTAATACTGGAAGAATCTAAAAAAGAATAGCTATTCATATATGTATAACTGAATCATCTTGCTGTATACCTGAAACTAACACAACACTGTAAATCAACTATATTTCAATAAAATCTTTTTAAAAGTTTAAAGTATAATTTTTTAGAAGGAATTACAGAATATTTTTGTGTCTTGGGGATTGACAAAAGTATTTAGGACTGGGAGAAGTACTAGGGAATTTTCTGTGTGGTGATGTTCTGTATCTTGAGAGGGGCTTGCGTGACAGTGGTGGATGCATTTTTTAAAACTCCCCAGATGGTTTCACTGTATGTGAATTAATCCCCCTTCTGCCAATAAAAAAAAGAACTGTAAACAAATGTGGAAGTCTAGTTAGCGGTATGCATGCTAAGTGCTTAGAGGTAAAGTCTACTGATATCTTTCACTTACTGCCCTGTGCATTAAAAGTAAGACATATTGAGGATGGATGGGAGGATGGATGCTTATGCAATAAAGCAAATTTAGCAAACTGTTCATTGTAGAATGTAGTTGGTGGATGTATGGATGTTTATGATACAGTTTTTTTCAACTTTTATGTGTGTTTGATATTTTTCATAAAACATCAGGGCGGGGGGGAGAGAAGATATATTAATGGTTAGCAAAAACAAGGCTCAGAATCATTAGAAATCAGAGAAACATAAAGTAAAACCATCATGGGCTATTGCTACCCGCCCACCAGAACGGCTGAAATGAAAATGACTGACAACAGCAAGGGAAGAGAGGAAGCTGGACCAACGTGAACTCACACACACAACCACGAACGTCAAATGGTGCATCCACCCTGGAAGGCAGTTTGGCCGTTTCTTATAAGATTACACAGTTTACCTATGACCCAGCAATTCAGCTCCTTGTATTTATCCAAGAGAAATGCAAACATATGTGCACAAAAAGACTTTTCTGGGGACGTCCATAGCGACTTTATTTGTGTTTGCACAACCTGGAAGTAGCCTAGATGTCCATTAAAAGATGAATGGCAAAACAGCTAGGGTCTGTCTACAGAATAAAGTGGACCTTTAATCAACAATAATAAGTAATGAACTACTAATACATACACCAACACGGATGGATCTCAAAACATCATAGTAGCAAAAGAAGCTTAAATACAAAGGAGTGCACACTTCATGAATCCATCGATACGAAGTTCCAGAAGAGTAAAAGCTAATCTATGGGCATAGACGTTAAAACAGCAGTTGCCTGGCAGCGGTGGGGAGAGGTTGAAGGCACAAGGGAAATTTTTGGAGTGACGGGAATGTTCTACATCCTGATTTGGGGTATGTGACACGGGTGCATACATTTGTCAAAGCACGTTGAAGTATGCACTTAAGTTCGGCTCACTTCACTGGGTGTAAATTATATCCTGATTTTTAAAAAATGAAGCCAGCCCGGGGAAGAACAGCTACGCAAGTTATATACCTCCATGTAAGGAAATATTATGAAATCGTTAGCTTATTTTCAAATAAACTTTTTAACAACATGATAAAATGTGTATCATATTAAGTCAGTTTTACGGAGAACAGAAAATTATATATTCAGTGTCATCTCAAATCTGAAAAAAAAATACTTCCTTGAGTCTAAGGCACTATAGATTTTAAGACTAAACACAGATTTGAATAACTTTTCCTCTTTGGGACCACAGTCAGGCTTGAGTCTAAGCCCACTTCACTCATTTCCTTGGGGGCTTTGCTCTGTATCAAGCCCTTGGAGAGATCTTCTTGGACCCCATCCACCCTCCTCCCTTGTATGAGATACACGTGGGTTTATCATTCTCTTCTCCTGGAAGAAGGAGGACTCCACAAGGGCAAAGTCTCTGTCTTGCTCACCCTTACATCTTCAGTTTCTAGAACCATGTCTCACAGACAGCAGGTGCACTGCTGTGTGTTACTGTGGTCCTTTTCTCATTCAGATTCCAAAGATTCTTCTAAACCCCTCTGGGCAGTCAGCGTGCTAAGAGCAGCATTGCTCCGACACACTGCTTTTTATGCCCTAAAGCTCCTTTAAGACTGAAACTACCAGAGTTGTCTCTGCTTTTCCTGTTTTGTTATTTCATAGCTTTGTGGGGGGTTTCATCATACAAGTGAATGAAGTGTAACTGGTTTATTGAAGCATCTCAACTCGTTAGGAATAGAAATAGAAAAACTTTTATTTCTTCCAAACCCTAATCCAGTGGGATCTGTCAAACCCCTTCCCACTAGGTAGGAGGTCCCTTAATGATATCTTGGCCACGTTAAAAGGTTTTGTTGTCATTTTTGTGTGTAGAACAGTCTCTTGTTAAGACTAAGCCCTGTTTGCTTCTGAAGAATGTTTGGCTAAAACAATTTGGGGTGTGTCTCATCCCCTCTCCCCAGGGTTGGCCGGAGCTCTTTGTGACGCTGAGGCCTTCTCTTGACTGGAATTTGCTCTTCCCTCGCTGGGCCACATTGGTGCTCATGTCAGGGCCACTCGAGGAAAGAGGACATAGGGTTCCTGGAACGGCTGTAGCAACCGCGGGCGCTCACTCCTCCTGGGGCTGCCACCATCCCCCCTCCCTGCTCCCACCTGCTCACCGCTGGGAGCTGACCCCCAGTCATGCCCAGTGTCCCAGGCCCATGGGGATCCTGGCAGCTCTCCCACAGACTGTGGCTTGGGGTCTCTGTTGTATGGATCTGCCATTTTCACTCTGTGTTTTCCAAGGTCACCTTGACTATCGTGGATCAAATGGTTGAAGAGGAGAGAACATGGAGCATCTCTCTTGCCCGCATTCCACTGGTTAGAATTCCATCATTGAGCCCCACCAGCTTGGAAAGGAGGCTGGGGAATGTACTCTAGCTTTTTGCCCAGAAAGAGGAGAAAACAGGTTTGGTAAAGAACCAGCCAGCCTATGCAACCGTTGGGTGCTGGTAGAATGACAGAGCTAAGACATCCCTTCAAGTGCGGGGACTGACGGATTGTCAGCAGCTGTCAAAGTTCAGAGTACAGGCTTTCATTCTCATGTGCGGGTCTCGGCTACAACAGGAAAAGCCCAGCTCGATACCCTGCTATAGCGTATGCCTAGAAATTAACTTTTCTTGACAGGAAGAGGCTTTAGCAGATGCCCAGAGCCTGAGTTGGCCGTTGGAAACTCACGGGCAGATCACACGAGACTCCTGTCTTGGGAGTTGCTCAGATATGATCTGAGAGAGTCAGCAGTTTAAAATGTGGTGCTTGAAGTGTGACCAGCAGGTTTCTGGGGACACAATACCGTTTGGAATCCAGAAGACTCCCCAGCTACATCCAGATGTTCTGGAACCCAGGGAAGAACTTTTGAAAGACACAGCGAGGCCCTTGTAAACCTCTTAGGACCAGCCGTCCGGGGCCAGCCAGCAGGGCATCGTGTGCACTCTAGACTTTTCCAAGCAGAAGACCCTGACTAGGCAGCAGGCTAGCCAGTTGGGACACAGATTTTCACCCCTGATCGCAAGCCAGTCACCAGTCGTAGAGAAACGTTGGTTGAAACCCCAGGGGCAAGGCCTTCCGTGGGCACGAAGCAGCGGCCACCTCACCCTCCAGGACTCTGGTTTGTGCACAATTTGCCAGCCCTGCGTCTGTGCTGGGATTCGGGGCAAATTTTATAATTAATTTTTACGTTCATCTGGTGAGAACAGCTAAGAAAACCTGAAGGGGCAGACCCCCTATTAGGAATACAAAATATAAACCCGAAATCATTTTTAAAAGGGAAGTTTTGGGGGAGATAGATGGATCATTAGATATTGGGAAAGTCGGCGCCACAAAAGATAAGATTTTCAGATGTGCTGGAGGAAACACATGGATGAGAGGGAGAAAGAAGTCAGTAGGTGATCTCGGGTTTAAACATTGGGGAAGGCTTCCCTGGTGGCGCAGTGGTTAAGAATTCGCCTGCCAATCCAGGGGACACGGGTTCGACCCCTGGTCCGGGAAGATCCCACGTGCCGCAGAGCAACTAAACCCGTGCGCCACAACTACTGAGCCCGCGAGCCACAACTACTGAAGCCCACGCGCCCCAGAGCCCGTGCTCCACAAGAGAAGCCACCGCAATGAGAAGCCCGCGCACCGCAACAAAGAGTAGCCCCCACTCACCGCAACTAGAGAAAGCCTGCATGCAGCAACGAAGACCCAACGTGCCAAAAATAAATAAATAAACTAAATTTATAAAGAAAAAACTGGGGAAAAGTCAAGTTGGAGTCTCACCTCACACTACAAGCCAAACTAATTCCAGAAGTGCCTTTATTAATTCTAGAGGGAAACAAAGACCTTCAGTTTAAAGCAGTGAAGGGAACTACAAAGGACAGATGGAGGTGTTTGCAGCTCGGACTACTCTTGTCTCTTCTCAGACCAGGGGATCTCAAAGGGGGCAGGATCCGTTCCGGTTCTGGAAGGTATTCCTGTTTTCGTACTACTACTAAAATATCCTGTGTCTTTTCCACTCTTGCTGTCTCCTGAGTGTACAGTGTAATTTTTCAGAGGCTACGTGATGTGTGATCCTGCAAAAGATGAAGTACAGGGGCAGGTGTGAGGTGCCAGCTGTCTTCTATCGATATTAAGCCAGACATTAAAGAAATTTGCAAAATGATGCAAGAACGCCACTCTTCTCACTGAATTTTTTTTGAAAATAGTTTTCTTTAAAATATGCTATTCGTGTTGTCAGGTAATGAGTTTATTTTCAAAATAGTATTTTGAAACATTCTCCATTTTAATTTGTAACATGGTAAATGTTGATAAGCAAAATCTACATTAGCAGAAGCTCTTCGGGGTCCTAAAGGATTTTTAATGGTGCAAAGGGATTCTGGGACCAAAAGGTCTGTGAAGTGTTCTTGGTCCACAAGCACTTCGGGGGCGGGAGTGGTCTGTGTGACGCACCATGGATGCCCAGCACATCCATCCACACCAGTCTCACAAACATTTGTGGAGTACCTCCTGTGCGTCAGCCATTGCTACCAGTGCAGTGGTACAGCTGTGAACAAAGGGGACAAATATATGTGCCTACCTTGTGTTAAGAGTCTGGTGGGCACAGGGCCAAGTGAGGGAATGGATCAGCTACGTATCAAGTTAAAATTTCAGTAAAACACACAAAAAAGTAAAAAGGTGGAAACATGTGCAACGAGTATGACACACAGCAGGTTAATATCTTTAATATATAACGAGCTCATACAAATTTATCAGACCCCCAGTAGATAAGAGCAGAGGACACCGACAATCCACAAAAGAAATACAACTGCTTGACATGAAAAGATGTTCTACTTTGCTAGAAATCGAAAAAATGCAAACTAAAATACAATGTTATTTTTTTCATGATCAGATTAGCAAGTATTTGGCCAGATGAGAATACTCAGTACTGGCAAGATGGTAAAATGAGCACATTTATCTTTGCTGGTGGCAGTGTAAATGGGTATAAACATTTCTGGAGACCATTTGTCAGTATGTAATCATGGTCTCACAAGTTTTCATATTCTTTAATGCAATAAATCCCACCTCTGAGAATCTACCCTAAGGAAATAACTTGACGTTGGGGGAAACTTTATGCACAAAGATATTCATCAATTTCTAATGGTGAAAAATTAGTAAGAGCATTGGTGATCAACCATTGGCACTGCTTGACGGAAGACTACACGGCCTTTCAACATAAAATTAGAAAGAACACGGGGAAACGCCCGTGACGTAAATGAAAATACATGATATTGGATCATTGCAGTAGGTAGTATCACAACTATGTTAAAACAAAAAGCAGAGAAACCATGGGGGGCGGGGGGCGGGGAGAGACTAGGAGAAACACCAAAATGTTAAAAATTGTACTTCTTTCTACTACTTTATTTTCCAAAATTTCTGTGTGTAGGTTGGCTTTGATAATGAAAACCACCAGGACATTGTTACTTGGTTACCCAAAGGAGTTACTGATGTCGCGGCAAGCTGGTGTCACCCCACCCCCTCTACTGCGTCCGTGCTCTGCCAATGGCCACACACGACGTTGGGACCCCGAGACCACACCAGTCATCAGCTCTGTCCACATGTGGTGGGTGATGGAATTATCCTAAACCCCAGCCCTCTCCCCACACAGGCAAGCTTTTGCTGCCTGCCCAACAATCGGTGCTGTGTTGCCTTCTCCAGAGCCCCATCTGTGTCTTCAACTCTAAGCCCCTAACTTACGGCTTTCCGAGCAGAGGGGATCTCAGGCTTACAGCTCTGGTTGCAAGATGGTAGGGACGGCTGCTAAGATCTCTCCCCTCTTCCCGCCCAAACTCCACCCCTGGTAGCTGGCCCCGTTGTGTGGTTGTGTGTGTGCTCGTTCAGTCACGGGGCTGCTCCCTTAAGGTAACCTAAGTACCTGCCCAGCTCTCCCCACATTTGCTCCTCCTCCTAAAGGCCGAACTGCCAGGATCATGGTCCAGCAGGTAGTTCTGTCCCTCTTGACAACAGCAGCTCGTGCATCTTACCTGCATCTTCATGGGGTACTTTTGGGCTCCGTGTCATGACTTCCTCATTATATACTCACCTGGGACCAGTGAGATGGATCTTGGCTTTTTCCCAGAAGTCACCGAAATGCTTCAGGACATTAAGTCAATCCCAAGGTCACACTATACAGTAGTCCAGAGGTCACCCCTTCTTCTACATCTGATCTCGAACGATGCCCTGTTAAGCACTGAAGCTTCCTTACCAGATGGGGTACCACGGAGACCAGCAGACAGACACAATATAGTCCAAATAATATCAACACCATGAAAAACATAAAACTTTCCCTCACATGCACTGTTTAACACTACTAACTGCCTGTCCCTTTAATAAATCAACACCTGTTCTCTTAAATTTAGAGAAATTATAAACCCCAAATATGTACAAAGCAGCTCCCCTCCCCTGCTGCCTTCTCCAGCTTGGTCCTCCCAGTCACTTGCTCTTGCTCTGGGCTGCATAGAGCTTGGGTCTCATCCTCTCTAGCTGGGGACTAGGGTGTCTTCCACTAGAGCCACCAGGGGCTCCCAACGTGGGGCTTCTTCCAAGTCCAACCCCAAGCCTCGCATCTACTCCGGTTTCCAAGGTTGAGGAAGCGATCAAGAAGGTCGCAGGCGTCCAGCAGCACCAGTCCCCAGCCCGTAACCGTGAGCAGCAACAGGCAAAACCCAACCTAATCACCAACCCAGACGAAGCTGCAGCAGCAGCCCAGGCTGGGCACGACGACCCATATGCAGAGGGCCGGTCACGGGTGCGGGCAGGCAGCATGGCCAGCCTTGCCTAGTGGTTCTGGCCTAGTTACGTGCAGCAGCTGAAATGCAGTACGAATGCAAACACAGTAGGACTTCTAACGCCACTTGGGCACAGCCAGGTGTTGGCGAGCAGTTCCTGCCCTGCTCCCATGCTAGGTCTCCTACCCTGGCTGGGCTGGGCCACTAGGAAACCTTCAAGGTGTCAGTTACCCCTGCAGGCCTCCTTTTCCCCGGGTGTCATTGTACCCCTTCAGCTGTGGGCACCTCCACCTGGCAGGTAGGCAGAAGAGAATAGAGCAGGAAGTGCAAGTGATCTGCACAACCCCCCACCGGAGGGCCCGCCCCCCAGAAGAGTGGCCCACTGTGTGCCCTCCCCCGCTTCACACTTAATGAGCACCATGGTCCCACCTGAACAGCCTTGGCTGGAATCCAGGGGGGCCTGAAGCCTGGGTTCAGGCAGTGGTTCAGCAGGGCAACTGGGCTAACAGAGTTTATGATGAGTGGGCAGCAGTGGTCCACGAACCCCAGCAACCACTGATCACCCTTGACCTTGTAGGCGGTGGTTGCTTCAGGAACGCAGTCACTTTCCCCTGCACCATCGAAACTCTTAGGAAGAGGGGATGGGCCCTAGGAGCCAACCTCTGGGGGTCCCAAGACGTAGGCCTGCAGGGGTGCACAGAGGCCGTCCTCCTGCAGTCAGGCCAGGACCAGCAGAACAGGGGCAGATGAATCCAAGGTAAGACAGCCCATCTCCCACCGCCCGGGGGGTCATGGAAATGTGGTTCATTGGGCATTGAAATATGGTGGGAGCATCACAGCCCAAAGGGCTTGGCCAAGACTCATTCAGAAAGTGATTCTGGGCGTCCCCCGTGAGAAAGCACAAGGCCACCCACCACTAAGAGGCACAGGTTTGTCCCTCAGAATCAGAACACGGGCACCAGCTCTGCACTGTCACCGCATTAGGACCAAGGCAGTCCACAGCTCTTTTCCTTTGAAAATGCCAGCAAGGCCTTGGCCGGGGCTGCAGAGGCAGACACCCTCTCTCCTTAAGGGTTCAGTGATGCATCCCAGAGGAGTTGGGTCTCCAGCCCTGAGTCCATGTTTTCTGGGACAAAGGCTGGACATCTGATGGACAGCCCAGGCCTGGGGAGGACACGCTACACAGAGGTTTTGGAGACCTAGAGACCGTGTGTGTGGCTCAAGGGGCTGAGGTGAAGGCCACATGTCCCCTGCAGGGAGAAGGGAACAGGTCTCAAGCTAGACAAGCGCACCACCAAGTGCCAGGGGGCAAAGAGGAGGGGGGACTGCTGATTCCCACAGTGGGGGACACCACCGCTGATTCCCACAGGGGGTCCAGGGCAGCAAAGTGAGCCTCTAGATCCCACCCTCAGCCTGCCGGGGGTCTCAGGCAGGGATGGACATGTATGTGCTGCCTGTGGAGGCTTGATGGAAATGCCCAGTGATCTCAAGTCACAACGACCTTCCTAGCAGGCGAGCTCCGGATTCCCCCCAGTCCTGGCGCTATCAGAACACTGGCAGCTAAAGCCAGGCACTGATGGGGGTGCAGCCTCCGGGGGATCCCCCCTAAGGCTGCATTATCAGTCTTTCCCAGTGGCAGCAATGGGGCACAATGACTGCATACTCATGTGCAGAGTGAAGCTGGCCCCACGGAAATGCTGGAACCACACTCCCAGCTGTGATCCTTGGCTGCTGACAGCAGAGACGAGGCCCCTGCCTGCTACACTGGGCCCTGGCAGGGCTGGCAATCACCTACGGGCAGGATGCCAGGCTCTCCACTCCAGGTACCCCCATCAAGCCACCCGCCTGGCCAAAAGGGCTTCTTTCTGTCATCAGCAAGCTCACTACTGAGAACAGTGCAACCAGGTGGGGAGCTGCCGTGGGGCCTGCAGAGGGTGGAAGAGGAGCAGCTGTGAACCTGGTCAGGCTGGGAAAGGTCAGGCCAAATGGTCCAAAGTGTGTTGCGGGGTCAGTGTGACCCAGCAGCAGAGCTGTGGTCACTAGAAGAGCTGGAATTGCAAGCGAGAGAAGGGAAACATGCAGTGGAGGTCCCAAGCTAGCACGTAATACCAGGAAGCAAGGTGGGTCACAGGGCGCCCAGGAGCAATGACAGATGTCCTTATGGAACGAGAGAGGCGGGAAGGGATGTCTTCAAACAAGGGTGATGCTGTGGTACGGACACTTCTTCTACGCAGCAAAGGGGGTATGCTACCTGGGTGGCGGCAGACGGACCAGGGTGGTGGCCGATTCCTAAAGGTTCCGAGCTCTGGTGGGCAGGGCCGGGGCTGGACTGGTCCCGTTGGAAGCTGGGTGCACAGGGCAGGGCACCGTGCCCGTGGCGGCCAGCTGGCGGCAGAGCGACTGCCGTTCCCGCACGGCTCGATTCGAGGCCGAAGTCTTTCTGATCTGGGCGCGCCGGGCGTGCCGCAGCGGAGACTTGTAGGTTCTCCGCAACTCGGCCAGGAATCCCTGATAGTTGTTTCGCAAGGGGCTGTCGGGTTGCATGTGGGGGATCGCCCACTTCTCCGCCTCCCCAGTCAGCCGGGACACGAGGAACGCCACTCGCTCGGCCTCTCCGGGGAAGCGCGAGGCCTGGAAGATCATGAATCTGTCCATCTGCATCAAGAACCCCGCCAGCTGGCCAGGGTCTCCGGAAAAGGGCTCGGGCAGAGAGGTTGGAGGCGTTGTCATCGGCCGGGTCCCATTGGAGGTAATGGCCGAGATGGGTGGGGTGATCTGCAGCGCCCCGGGAATCCGAGCCCGGGTGCGTAACAAGGTCAGCTCCGCCATCACGCTCTCCAGCATGTTGGTGAGGTTGGCCTTCTCTGCCCGCAGGGTCGAGGCCTCCCGCCTCAGCGCGGAGTTGGTGAGGCGCAGGGAGGTCAGGGTGTCGATGACGTCATCCATTTGGGCATTGGTAGAAGCTGCAGAGGCTGGGGTTTCAGCTTTTGCGGTCTGAGGTTGAACCATGGTGGCCAGAGGTCGGCCAAAGGCTGAGACTGATGAAGCGGGAGAAGGGGATTTGGGTATCCCAGAACCTGAGCACCTGTAATGCTAAAATTGGGTATACCCAGAGAGAAATCAAGGAAAGGGTAGGGTTCAAGACCCAGAGTGGCTGAGAAGCCCAAACAAGAAGGCAGGGAGACGGACCGAGAGATGAGCACAGCCAGACCAGGCAGGGGGTGCAGACCCTTGGGGATCCCCAGCTCCGGATGTGGCTCCTTGATCGCCGCCCTCACAAGGCCATGGCGGGCTGCACTGGAGGGTGGACTTGTTCTGGGCCCTGAAGGATGAAAACATGGTTTAAAAAAGGTTTCGACTGCGGAAACGGGGGTTAGAAGTAAGGGACGCGGCGTGGGAGGAGCAAAGAGCGGGCGGCGAGGCGGGCGCCCCCGCCGAGGCCCCCTCCCTACGCTGGGCCCGGCGCCCACCTGGGGCAGAACAAAGGGCCGATGCACCCGCGGCGGCGCCGGGGCCTGGGGCGGGCGGCGGGCGCGTACCTGGGTCTCCGCGGCTTCCTCCGCGGCTCCGTCTGCCGCGCCGGCCGCGACCAAGATGGCCCGATCGGGGAATGCGGACAGGCAGATGAGTCACGGCGGCGGCGGCGGCCCGCCGGAACTGCTTCCCGGTCAGGTCAGGCCGGGGCGGCGGCGGCAGGAGGCAGGCGCGGGCAGCCTCTGGCGGGCGCACAAGCCGAGCTGGGACCCGGGCCGGGGTCGCGGCGGAGGGCTGGTGGCTGAGCTGCCTGGGTGCGGGCGGGGCCTGCGCGGCGGTGGTGGCGGCTCCAGGCTCGCCTCGCTTGGGCCCCGCTGGTTACCATGGAGACCACCAGCTCGCGCGCGGCCGAGGCCCCGCCCCGGAAATGGCGCGCCCAGCCCCGCCTCCCGGGCAACTGCTCTGTGACCGTCCTCAGCAGCCAATCAGTGATGACTGATTTTATTATTATGATAGGTGTTTTCCTTTATTTTAAATTCTTTCTAAGACTGCTAGTAAAGCTCTTTTTGTATAGGTTGCAATATTTTTTTAACGAAGTTTGCTTTACATACTGTAACTTCAATACAAGTTCAATGTAGTGTATATTCACTGTAGGAAATTTTGATATCCGAGAAGTCTTTTTTGAAAAAGTTTATATTCAGAGCCCCTCCACCTGCGAGAACAAATAGTGATATTTCTCTACTTCCATCCAGTCGTTCTTCTATGATATATTTTTCTATTACAAAATATTAATTATTGGGAATTCCCTGGCGGTCCAGTGGTTAGGACTCTATGCTTTCACTGCAGGAGGCACGGGTTGGATCCCTGGTGGGGCAATTAAGATTCCACAAGCTGGGTGGTGCGGCCATAAATAATTAAATAAATAAATATTAATTATTGTACCTTATGACATGTTTTGCGACCTTAATAGCACACTGAATTTGAGCATTTTCCATTAAAGCTATTTCAAAAGCATAGTTTTCAATTACTGCCTATGTTCCAATGAAATCGTGTACCCAGTTTATTTAATATGCCCCTTTTGATAGAGCTCCATCTTATTTTACATGTGGAAGTTTTATAAACCTCACTTGTGTATGAATCCCAGCCCCTTCCTCTGCCAGCTTTGCCAGGGTAATTGCCCAGGAGTGAAATTACTGGGCAAAGTGTATGAGCTATTTGACTCAGGATCTGGATGCCTTTCCCACTTGACCTTGCTGAGCTACTTCTAAATGGTCAATTCCAGGATGGAGCATGGATGGAGAGAAAAGACGCCCACCGTTGCCAGTCTTTCGAGGACACCGTCTTCAAGGAGGCTGAACTACTGGCGGCCACTTGCACCCCTCTGGCAGGCCTGGGCAGAGTTGGCTTCACTCATGCCTTTACAGTTTTTGCTTCTATAAAATGGGAATTGGAACATGAGGGTGTCAGTACTTGGAAAAGATAGACTAGCTGTGCCCACAACTGTGTGTACCCCAGTGTGACAAAAAGTGCACCTTTTGTGACCAGCTGAAAATGTCTAGTACATGAAGCAAGAGGGGAAAGAAAGGAGACAATGTTTCCTTAAACTGCTTCTGTGAGTTCTCCCACCTCACGAGGGGGCAGGAGCTGCATTCATCTTGACTGAGGTCGGTGACTTCAAATGCAGAAGTTGTCCTGTACCCCTCTACCCCTCCCGCTTTTTCCAAACACACAGAGGAATCCACTCCTGTGAGTCACCCCACCGGTTTTTCTGCCCTTGGTGCCTGTATTGCACCTCCGCAGGTTACTGGATGCTGTGCATATGAGTGAAGTGTCTGCTTCATTTCCAGGTGTGGTTGACACCATACATCTTAAATTCTCAGATGCATTTAATATAAGGTGCGCCTTGATTTGAGAAATGATGAAACATAAACTTGAAGAAATATATAATTTATTTGTATTTCACCTATCTCAAACAGGATACAAAGTAGCATTGCATAAAATAGAGCTAAATAAAGATGAAAATAAATATTAAAATAAGAAAAACAGAGTATTCGGCTTCAGATCCAGATAATGCTATGATTCAGGCTGTGAGGTGCTGCTCTCTGCCGCAAACACACAACAATAAACTATACAATAAAGTGTTGAGAGGATCTGTCTGGGCTCAAAAGCAATATAAACTCCACTGTGGTGCAGAAACACAAACTGCTAAGTATGGACAAAGCCATGGGCTTGCTGGACTCTGGATCCCAAGGCATAATGAGGACACAAGGCTGGAAACAGAGCCAGGATTCCTATTTGAAATGAGGGGAGAGAGTGCTCACCCCTATGTCAAAGAGGAGTCTGAAAAATCTCTTCAACCATTTCATGGGGCAACACCTTCTGTGAAGGTGTGGCCCTAGGACAAGGGAGAACATCCAATATCATTAATCTCATGCCCCCTGGTTGACAAGTAGACCCCAGAGGGCCAGGAATTGTGAACCACCAATATAAAACACGTCCCTGTACTGCAGACCAGGCATCACTGGAGTGACCCCAAACTGCTAGACCAGGGGGGAGAAGGGACCCCAAGATGGAGGGGGGTTGTGTACACAAAGAGGGAAAGAAAGTGAAAGATACCCTTTTACCCAAAATTGAGCCTAAAAATCAAAACTCTGAAGCCCATGAAGACATCTAATGCTAAGAATAATGGCCACCAAAATCAATAATCATAATATGAATTAACTCCAGATGAAATTAAATAATAGAACAGTCTGAAAAAAAAGACTTTAAGTAAGCATATTTAGGATGCTCAATGAGACTAATGAAGGAATAACATTTGTGAAAAGAACAGACAATGGGGGTGGGGGAAGCAGAAATGTAACAAGATAAGGTGCCTGTGAAAAAGTACCTTCTTAAAAGAAATATAGTCAATTTCCATTTCTGGGAAGATGGAGTAGTTTCATGCTTCCCTATTCTTTTTTTTTTTTTTTTTTTTTTTTGCGGTACACGGGCCTCCCACTGCTGCGGCCTCTCCCGCTGCGGAGCACAGGCTCCGGACGCGCAGGCCCAGCGGCCATGGCCCACGGGCCCAGCCGCTCCACGGCACGTGGGATTCTCCCGGACCGGGGCACGAACCCGCGTCCCCTGCATCGGCAGGCGAACTCTAAACCACTGCGCCACCAGGGAAGCCCCCATGCTTCCCTATTCTTTCAGCAAAGCACAACTGAAAACAACTAAAAAAAAAAAAGACTCAAAAATGTGGAAGAAAAAAGGCAGACTGGCTAGGTTGCTCAGGATCCAAGGAATGACAGAGTGGTGGGTCCCTTGGGTATTCTTTTGTATCATATAGCTCAGAGTTGCAGCCAAAGAAGCTGGCAACCTGGAAGAGGCATACAAAAAAAAAAAAAAAAAACTCCTCCAAAAAGCCTGCCCTCTCAAGCCAAAGAATGAGGAAAGAGATAGCCTATGAAGATGGAATACTTAGACAATAACCACTCTACTCCAGCCAAATGCTGCAGAAAAATCAGTGGCCCCATCACTATTCATGCCAGCAAAGGCTAAGTAGGGAGCCTAGACTTCCACCCTTGCCAAGCTAAAATGAGTTTCCCCACCCCACCCCCTTCCAGAGATGGTATCAGAGAAATCAAAAAATTTCCCCAAATTTGATGACATACATTAATCTGCACATCCAAAAAGCTCAACAAACTCCGAGTAGGATACACTCAAACACCTAGACACATCATCATCACACTCTTGAAAGTCAAAGACAAAGAGAAAATTTCAAAAGCAGCAAGAGAAAAGAAAGTGATCTATATAAGGTGTCATCAGTAAAATTAACAGCTTGCTTCTCACCAGAAACCATGGGAGCCAGAAGGCAATGGGAAGATAGATTTAAAGTGCTGAAAGAAAAAGACTATCAATGAAAAATTCTTTACCCAGCAAAACTCTCTTTCAAAAATGTAGGGAAAATTAAGACATTTCCAGGTAAATAAAACTGGAGAGAATTCATCACTAGCAGACCGGCCCTACAAAAAATAATAAAGAGAGGTCCTTCAGACTAAAATGAAAGGACATTAGGCAGTAACTGGAATACATGTGAAACATAAAGAGCCCCAGTAAAGGTACCAACATAGGTAAATAAAAAAGACAGTATAAGCGTATTTTTGTTTGTAACTCTATTTTCTCCTGTATTATTTAAAAGACAACTGTGTAAAGCAACAATTACAAATCTATACTAATGAGCATACAATATATTTAAAACGTAGGGACTTCCCTGGTGGCGCAGTGGTTAAGAATCTGCCTGCCAATGCAGGGGACATGGGTTCGAGCCCTAGTCCGGGAAGACACCACATGCCGCGGAGCAACTAAGCCCGTGCACCACAACTACTGAGCCCACGTGCTACAACTACTGAAGCTCATGTGCCTAGAGCCTGTGCTCCACAACAAGAGAAGCCACCATAATGAGAAGCCCACACACTGCACTGAAGAGTAGCCCCCACTCGCTGCAACTAGAGAAAGCCCACACACAGCAGTGAAGACCCAACACAGCCAAAAATAAATAAAATAAAATAAATTTATTTTTAAAAATGTAATTTGCCTGACAATAATAGCACAAAGGGGGTAAGGAGGAGATGGAGTTATTTAGATGTAAAGTTTTCTAAATGGTTGAAATTAAGTTGGTATTAATCCAAACTAGATTTTTACAAGTTAGGATGTTAATTGTAATCCTCAGGGCAGCCCTTAAGAATATAATTCAAAAAATATGTGAAAGAAATGACAAGGGAATTAAAATAGTACAGTAGCAAATATCTATTTTATATGAAAGAAGGCAGTAATGGAGGAATAGAGAAACAAAAAAAAAAGGACATATAGAAAACAAATAACAGAATGACAGATGTAAATCCTACATTATCAATAATACATTAAATGTAAATGGATTAAACATTCCACTTGAAAGGTCGAGATTGGCAAAATGGATTTTTTAAATGACCCAATTTGATGCTATCCACAAGAGGCACACTTTAGATTCAAAGACATAAGTAAGTTGAATAAAAGAATGAAAAATGATATACCATTCAAACTAACAAAAAGAGCACTGGAATGGCTATACTAATATCAGACAGAACAGACTTCAAGACAAAAATTGTTACTAGAGAAAAAGAAGGGTATTTTGTAATGATAAAAGGATCTATTCATCAAGACAACAATTATGAACATATATGCACTTGACAACAGAGCCTTCAATTTCAATATTTATCTACAAATCTATGGTAATCAAGAATGTATGATCTGGTATAGTTGAATGGAATAGAATTGAAAGACTAGAAATAAACCCTAACATTTAGTCAATTTATAGGAAAGAGGGTGCCAAAACAATTTAATGACCAAAGAATAGTCTTTTCTGAGACTGGATATCCATGGCGAAGAATGAAGTTAGACCTCCTACCTCACACCCTATACAAAAATTAACTCAAATGGATCAAAGACCTAAATGTAAGAGCTAAAACTATAAAACTCTTAGAGGAAAACCTAGGGATTTTGTTTGTGAGCTTAGATTGGACAACAGTTTCTTTGATATGACACCAAAGTACAAGTGACAAAAGAAAAAAATAGGTAAATTGAATTTCACCAAAATTTAAAACTTTTTGTTTGAAAGGACACTGGCAAAAAAGTGAAAAGATAACCCACAGAATCGGAGAAAATATTTGCAAATCATATATCTGATAAGGATCTAATACCCAAAATATATAAAGAATTCTTACAGCTCAATAATAAGAAAGACAAATAACCCAAGTTTTTTAAATGGGCAAAGTATTTGAATAGATGTTTCGCTCAAGAAGATAGACAAAGGGCACATAAGCACATGAAAATATACTAAACATCATTAGCCTTTAGGAGAATGCTAATCACAACCATAATGAGATATCACTTCACATTCCCCAGTATCGCTATAATCTAAAAGACAGACAATAACAAATGTTGGTGAAGATGCAGAAAAACTGAGACTCTTATACATAGCTGGTGGGAATGTAAAATGGTGCAGCTACTGTAAAACCGTTTAACAGTTTCTCAAAGAGCTAAACATAGAGTTTCTATATAACCCAGCAATTCCACTCCTAGGCATATGCCCAAGATAATTGAAAACACATGTCTACATGAACATTTGTACATGAATGTTCACAGAAGCATTACTCATAATAGAAAAAAAAAGGAACCAACCTGCATGTTCACCAATTGATGAATGGATCGACAAAATGTGGTATCACAGTACGATGGAATATGAATCAGCCATAAGAAGGAGTGAAACACTCTTGTCCTTCAGTGCCACGGGGGACTGGTTACAGGACCCCCCATGGATACCAAAATCTGTGGGTGCTCAAGTCCCTTATATAAAATGGCATAGTATTTGCATATAACCTATACACACCCTCCTATATACTTTAAATCATCTCTAGATTCTTATAACACCTAATACAATGTAAATGTTATATAAATAGTGATAAATACAGTGTAAACACTATCTAAATAGTTGCCATGCACAGACAATTCAAGTTTTGTTTTTTGGAACTTTCTGGAATTTTTTTCAAATATTTTTGATCCACGGTTGGTTGAATCCACAAATGCAGAACCGACGAACACAGAGGGCTGACTGTACTGGTGTGTGCTACCACATGGATGAACCTTGAAGGCACTATGCTAAGTGGAAGAAGTGAGACACAAGGGCTACATATTGTATGATTTTATTTATATGAAATGTCCTCTGTAGGCAAACCCATAGAGACAGAAAGCAGGGTCCTTGTTTCCAGGCTCTGGGGAGAAGGAGGAAAGGGATAGTGACTGCTGAAGGGGATGGGGTTTCTTTTTGGGGTGATGAAAAATTCCAGAGTTAGTGTTGATGGTTGCACAACATTGTGAATATACTAAAACCCACTAAATTGTATACTTTTTAAAAGTGAATTTTATAGTATGTGAATTATATCTTAAAAAAAAATCAACTGCCATTCATGATCAAAAGTCACAGAAAGGGCTTCCCTGGTGGCGCAGTGGTTGAGAGTCCGCCTGCCGATGCAGGGGACATGGGTTCGTGCCCCGGTCCGGGAGGATCCCACGTGCCGCGGAGCGGCTGGGCCCGTGAGCCATGGCCGCTGGGCCTGCGTGTCCGGAGCCTGTGCTCCGCAGCGGGAGAGGCCACAACAGTGAGAGGCCCGCCTACCGCAAAAAAAAAAAAAAAAAAAAAGTCACAGAAAAATGAGCACAGAGGGGAACTTCCTCAACTTGATAGGGAGTTTCTACAAAAACCAATAGCTAACTTTATACTTAATGGTCAAGACTGAGTGCTTTTCCCCCAAGAATGGGAACAAGGCCAGGATGTTCCCTCTCACTATTTTCACTCAACATAGTGCTGGGAGTTCTAGCCAGAGCAATGAGGAAAGGAAAAAAAGGAAATAAAAAACATTCAGATTGGAAAGGAAGAAATAAAACTGTCCTTACTTGCAGTTGGCCTGATTGTCTACATAGAAAATCCCAAAGCATTTACCAAAAACAACAATAACAACTTCCTAGAATAATAAGTGAATTCAGCAAGGTCACAAGATACAGGTGAATATACAGGAATCAATTTTATTTGTATATGCTAACAATGGACACAAGGTCAGCGAAATTTAAAATACGATACCATATACAATCACTCAAAAATACATAGATGTATTGAGGATATGGGGAGGGGGAAGGGTAAGCTGTGACAAAGCGAAAGAGAGGCATGGACATATATACACTACAAAATGTAAGGTAGATAGATAGTGGGAAGCAGCCGCAGAGCACAGGGAGATCAGCTCGGTGCTTTGTGACCGCCTGGAGGGGTGGGATGGGGAGGGTGGGAGGGAGGGAGATGCATGAGGGAAGGGATGTGGGAACAGATGTATATGTATGACTGATTCACTTTGTTATAAAGCAGAAACTAATAAAAAAAATAAAAATAATAAAAAAAGAAAAAAAATACATAGATGTATATCTAACAAAATTTGTACAGGATTTGTATGCAGAAAACAATAAAACACTGATCAAATTAAATTTTATTAAATTTAATTTAAAATTAAATTTTAAAAGATTTAAATAGAGAAAGAGATGCACTGTGAAATAGTTTGGAAGAATCAACACAATAAAGATGTCAATTCTCCCCAAATTGATATGCAGGTTTAATGCAGTGTCTATCAAAGCCCAAGCACGATTTTTTTTGATGGGGGGGGTGGGCGCTGGGCCTTGCCACTTTATTGACACCAAAGATCCCAGGCTCTGCTGGGACTTCCTGGGGCTCTGACATCAGGCAGTCTCTGCCTCTGAGATGGGGTAGCTCAACTGGGTCCTTAGCCTCAGTCCAGGGTGGGCAGCTGCTTTTCTGAGTCACAGCTGGTCAAGCACAGGTTGTAGAAGGAGTTGGAATCAAAGGCTGAGTTTATCTCTCGCCAGCCCACCCACCCAGCAGCCTGTAGTTCACTGGGGTTTTTCGGATCACCCCAGCAGTGAGAGTCCAATACCAGGACGTAGGCTTCCGTGCCTGGGCCCAGCAACGCCTTTGACTGGGCATCCGCATCCCCTCCAACCATTACAGGCCCCCCGGCCCCTGCCAAGTGGGAATAGAGCCTCTCCAGTTCCCCCTGAAGTGCTGTTCCACGGGGCACGTGACATGGGAGCCTTGGGGCCCCCCCGAAGTGGTCAAGGCAGAGGCTGGCCTCTACACAGCCGATCCATCCCCGAGAGCCCCAGAGCCCGGGGGGCTTGTCGCCCATGTCCTCCAGGGCCGCCTGCACTGCAGCCAGTTCGGGTACCCCCGCTGGCCGGCCCTCTGGCCACGAGCACAGCGTTTGGAGAGTGAGGTAGCCGCGGCCCCAGCTCCGGTCGTCTATGCCGTCGCAGCCGTAATGGTAGTAAATATAATGGCCCGAGAGGAGGGCCAGGCGAGTGCGGCAGCGGCCGGGCGGGGCCAGGCCCAGGTGGACGTCCTTCAGCCGCTCCAGGGCGGTGGGCGGGGCAGATGCGTCCTCCAGGCGTCGCGGGGCGAAGTCCAGGGAGAGCTCTGGGCTCTAGCGCTTCCTCTCGCCCCCCCGCCACCACCACGCCCCGCCACCCCGAGTCTTGGGCGAACTGCGGGCAGGTGAACGGGCCCTGGGGTCGCTCTCGCCCGACCCCAGGCAGCAGCGCGTGGCGTGCCCCGCGGCAATGAGCCAAGATTTTTTGTAGATATACAGAAGATTATTCTAAAATGTATATGGAAAGGCAAAGGGACTAGCTAAAGGAATAGCTAAAACAATTTTGAAAAAGAATGATAAAGTGAGAGATATCAGTCTGCCTGATTCAAGACTTGTAATATAGCTACAGTAATTAAGACTGTATTATACTGGTGGAGAGATAGACATATAGATCAATGGAACAGAATAGAGAACCCAGAAATAGACCCACACAAATATGTCCAACTGATTTTTGACAAAGATGCAAAAGCAACCCAATGGAGGAAAGATAGCTTTTTCAACAAATGGTGTTGGAGTAATTGAACATTCATAGGTTTTTAAAAAAAAAAAAAAACTTAATCTGTCTCACATCTTCTGCAAAAATTATCTCAAAATGGATCACAGACTTAAATGTAAAATATAAAACTATAAAACTTTAAATAGATAAAATCTTTGCAGTGTAGGGCTAGGCAAAGAAATCTTAGATTTGACACCAAAAGTATGATCCATAAAAGGAAAAATTGATAAATTGGACTCCATTACAATTTAAAACTTTTGCTCTGTGAAGAACTCTGTTAAGAGTATGAAAATACAAACCAGAGATTGGGAGAAAATGGCCTACAAAAGACTGGTATCCAAAACATAAAGAACTCTCAAAACTCAACAGTAAAACAACAAACAACCCAATTAGAAAATGGGCCAAATATGTGATGAAGAGACATTTCACCCAGGAAGCTATACAGATGGCGAATAAACACATGAAAAAATGTTTACCATCATTAGCCATTAGGGAAATGAAAATTAAAACCATAAAGAGATACCATTACACACATATGAGAATGGCTAAAATAAAAAATAGTAGGGCTTCCCTGGTGGCGCAGTGGTTGAGAGTCCGCCTGCCGATGCAGGGGACACGGGTTCGTGCCCCGGTCTGGGAGGATCCCACATGCCGCGGAGTGGCTGGGCCTGTGAGCCATGGCCGCTGAGCCTGTGCGTCCGGAGCCTGTGCTCCGCAAGGGGAGAGGCCACAACAGTGAGAGGCCCGCCTACCGCAAAAAAAAAAAAAAAAAAAAAAAAAAAAAAAAAATAGTAACAACACCAAATGTCAGTGAGGATGCAGATAACCTGGATACATTGCTGATGGGAATGCAAACCTGCCCAGCCACTCTGGAAAACAGTGTGACAATTTCTTTTCAAAACAAAGAGTGCAACAGCCATACAACCCAGCGATTGCACTGCAGACACTTATCCCAGAGAAATGAAAACGTCAGGGGCTTCCCTGGTGGCGCAGTGGTTGAGAGTCCGCCTGCCAATGCAGGGGACACGGGTTCGTGCCCCGGTCCGGAAAGATCCCACAGGCCACGCGGCTGGGCCCGTGAGCCATGGCTGCTGAGCCTGTGCGTCCGGAGCCTGTGCTCCGCAACGGGAGGGGCCACAACAGTGAGATGCCCGCGTACTGCAAAAAAAAAAAAAAACATGAAAACATCAGGAGGCATTGAGGTGGAAGGGAAGTGGGTGTGGCTATAAAAGGGCAACAGGAGGATCTTCTGTTTCTTGACTCTATCAAGGTCGATATCTTGGTTGTGATGCTGCACCATGAGTTTGTAAGATGTTACCATTGCAGGGAATGGAGTAAAGGGTACACAGTTCTCTCTGTATTGTTTATTACACATGCATGTGAAGTGGGCTTTGCTAGGGAGGACATCACTGATAGTGGAGCTGAGGGGACGTTTTCCATACCTTCAAGTGGAATATCCAGCTGGCTCTGGATGTGATCTTGGAGTTCTGGGGAAAGGTCCATTGGAAAGTATTTATAGACAGATGGTGTTTAAGACCAGGAAGAGTGTAAACAAAAAGTAGCAAAGGGTTGAGAGCTGTGCAGTCTATGGTTTAGAGGTCTAGGAAATGAGGAGGACCTGCTGAAGAGTGGCCAGAAGGGAAGAAGGAAACCATGGAACTCAGAAGCCAAGAATAGGCTTCAGGGAGGAGGAGGGGTGGCCACCATGTCAAAGTCTTCTCATGGGTATGGTCATCGTTCAGACTGGGATGCTTTTTTTTTTTTGCGGTACGCGGGCCTCTTACTGTTGTGGCCTCTCCTGTTGCGGAGCACAGGCTCCGGACGCGGAGGGTCAGTGGCCATGGCTCACAGGCCCAGCCTCTCCGCGGCATGTGGGATCTTCCTGGACCGGGGCACGAACCCGTGTCCCCTGCATCAGCAGGCAGACTCTCAACCACTGCGCCATCAAGGAAGCCCCAGACTGGGATGCTTTTGAGAGCTAAACAAGTTGACAAGATAATTAAACTAATGCATTTTCTGAAACATTGTTTATGGCCCAACGAATTAGTTTATTATATTGTTCTATGGCCATGTCACTGATATTTTTCTGAAGAATGCTCTTTTTTTCAATATGGTCTTATTATTCTTTGTTTTGTCATAAAATCGCTTGCAGTCTTACTCAAAGTTGCATTCTGTGATGATAAATTTAAATCTGTTGATATTTTCCACCAACTCTTCTTTGTAGACTAGATTTTAATTGAGAAAGTCCTCTTCCTATGGGTACTAAGATACCAGGTAAACTCAGAAAAACTTGAGTAAATGGACGATATTCTCAATTCTATTTTTAAAAATAAATTTATTTGTTTGTTTACTTGTTTATTTATTTATTTTTGGCTCTGTTGGGTCTTTGTTGCTGCTTGCGGGCTTTCTCTAGTTGCAGTGAGCAGGGGCTACTCTTCGTAGTGGTGCGCAGACTTCTCACTGCTGTGGCTTCTCTTGTTGTGGAGCACGGGCTCTAGGTGCACAGGCTTCAGTAGTTGTGGCTCACGGGCTCTAGAGCTCAGGCTCTGTAGCCATGGCACACGGGCTTAGTTGCTCCGCAGCACGTGGGATCTTCCCAGACCAGGGCTCGAACCCGTGTCCCCTGCATTGGCAGGCGGATTCTTAACCACTGTGCCACCAGGGACGTCCCTCAATTCTATTTTTTAATTGAATGTATAAATATTCCAGCTCAATCAGCTCCATAGGTTGTCATTTTGACTCAATTTTGACAGAATAGGCTACCGTTCTATGACAAATATTTTCATAAGCCAAAACACGTTCCCTCAAATTTTGTTTATTATTCTTTTGAGTGTTTCATCAAATTTAAAGACTGCAAAATTGTAGGCCTTCTTGATTTCCTCCCATTCCAGTACAGAATATAAATTTATCCAATTAAAACTAGGAATCTCACCAAAAGATTCTACCCACATGTTGAGATATTCCAAAAACAATTATGGAATGTGAAAATCAGAACTTGAACACATTGTAATGCTCAGCATTTAATTTCTTCAGCTCCTCCCTTGCTTTTGTAGAGTTGAATTTCAATGTTTCCCTGTTGGCAAGGATCGTTTCTAATAATTACAATTCGCTAAAGTTTCACAGCTCAAAATTCTTGACACCCATTTAATGAATACTTTGATTAAAGATCTCCAACAGATTCTGAACACAATGTAACAAAAAATTAGAAGACTCGTTTACAGAAAGTTCAATCCCATTCTAAGGCACTAGGTTGATGTACAAAGTAGGTCTTCTAAGGTGCCAACATTTCAAGGGTCTGATTAATGACCACAGAAAACCCAGAAAAGAAACACCAGGAGCCTAAAGTCTGTTTTTTTATCCAATACTAACATTGTCACAAAAATTTTTGTAGCCTAATTTCTCTAATGGTATGTCTGAAAATACTTCTCATTGTTGATGGATAAAATATCACAGATTATTTGGGTGCAACTAAGAATAACATGTTCACTGCAACCAATCCCAAGTACATCCGTGCTCCACTGGTTTTTCAGTTTAGTGAAAACACAGCTGGGCTTCCCTGGTGGCGCAGTGGTTGAGAGTCCGCCTGCCGATGCAGAAGACACGGGTTCGTGCCCCGGTCTGGGAAGATCCCACATGCCGCGGAGAGGCTGGGCCCGTGAGCCACGGCTGCTGAGACTGCACATCCGGAGCCTGTGCTCCGCAACGGGAGAGGCCACAGCAGTGAGAGGCCCGCATATGGCAAAAAAAAAAAAAAAAAAACCACGACTTTTTCTCAGGACACTGTTATAAATCACCTCTGTTATCAAACTCTCCTCATTTACCTGGATTGAGTGTGTCTTTTTTTTCTGCTTAGACCCAGGCTGATACTCATCCCTTCAGAAAACATCTTGGCATGTATCAGGAAAGGCAAAAATGGACGGAGCCAAAGTCCTGCCCCCAAATCTCATGCACAAATGCTGTGGGAACACTGTGAGACTGTTCGTAGCCGTGATGTTTATAACAGCAAAAGAACTGGAAATAATGCAAAAGCTCATCAACCGTAGGCTGGAAAAATAAACTGGAATAATGTTTAGTAGTGAGTCTCAAATTTTAACGTACATCGGAATCTCCTGGGAGGGTTGAGACCGTTTTGCCCCAGACCCCTGCACAACCTCGGTCAGTCTCAGCCAGGCCACTGCTGGTGGCTCTCGCTGAAGTCGGGGTGGGGGGAACTCATCTGGCCTTCCCTCTGGGGAGCCTGCAAATGTAGGGGAGTCACCACCCCTCAGGACAGTCCTTAGCCAATGGGCAGGGGCACCTCCTGTCGTCCAGGTGGGCAGCTCCCAAGTGCCCACGGTGTCCCTCCTCGCCTGCCCTACTCTCCCCACGCCCCCCTTTCTGCTTCCTGCGAGCCAGCCTGCACCACACCTCGGCTTTCAAGGCAGCCCAAACAGAGCCACTTTCCTCACAGGCTTGCCGTGGGATTCGATGTGTTAATACAGAAGAGTCTAGAGCAGGACCTGTGATGGAGAGCTTTCCCAGGCAGAGGAGACAGCAGATTCTCACTTAGAAACAGCCACTCAGGCAGGTGACTGGAAATGGCTTTGGGGGAATTCAGAGCACATTAGGCAGGTTGCGGTCTGGATGGTCCAGCAGAGGGATGGGGCTCAGATCGGGGCAGCCATGGAGATGCAGGGAGAGGGTCAGACTCCAGATACTGCGAAGAGGTAAAGTCTCCAAGATCTGGTGATGACTTAGGAAAAGAAGACGAGGGAGAGAGAAATGTCAAGTCTGACTTCCAGACTGAAGTGCTGAGTGGGGGTCGGTGTCAGTCTGGGGGTGGGAGGACCAGCCAAGACTAAATTCGGGAACCACCACCCCCTGGTCCTGAGACTGGGGCCCAGTTGTGATGCCCCAAGGGGGGACTCGAAGGAGAAAGGGGGAGCAGATCCTCCGCCCCAGCAATTTGGGGAGCTGTTTTCTCTAGAACATCATCCCACTTTTTAAAAGCAATTAAAGCAAAGGCAATGCTATAAAAGTTAATAATAACCACTGTTTCCTGTAAGTTTGAGAGATTAAATCATTCTAAATTTCTATAAAGGTGGCTATCGCCTTCTGGAGAATGGAGAGATTGACTTGTACATTAGTTTTCTTTCCTAGTTCATTATTTATACTGAATTCGAAAAACTCAACTCAGAAGGACCAGGCTCTGACGATGGCAGGGAGCCCACGGTGACTCTTTCTAACAATTATGGAGGCTCAAGTCAAACGGGGCCAGAGAGATTGTTATGGAGAGATTCCAGGTATATTATATGCAGTGTAAATGCAAACCTAATCTAAACCTCCCAGAAAATGAACTCTACCACTTTGCCCCAGACACTGGAAAGTGGGGCTTTTCAGTGCAGGAGGCAGCAGTGAGTGGACCCCTGACACACTTGTTTCCTGCACTCAGGAAATATTCCAGAAATGTTTCACGTCCTTTTGCAGCTTGTGGATGTGATCTTTTAAATGTGTCCAATCCTCGATTCCTTTTTCCAACAGTTCTTAGGATGGTGGTCTCTGTAAGGCATATGTGACTTTTCTGTCCTGAAATGACAGACCCAGAGTTGTGATGATGCTAAATAGATACTAAACAGAACTTCAAGGTATGCAAATGATCCACTTGATATCCTAGGAATGGCCTTTACTTGCTTTATCTGTGTCAAGAAGTAAAGTCTTGGGCTTTCCTGGTGGCGTAGTGGTTGAGAGTCCGCCTGCCGATGCAGGGGACACGGGTTCGTGCCCCAGTCCAGGAGGATCCCACATGCTGCGGAGCGGCTGGGCCCGTGAGCCATGGCCGCTGAGCCTGCGCGTCCGGAGCCTGTGCTCTGCAACGGGAGAGGCCACAACAGTGAGATGCCCGCGTACGGCAAAAAAAAAAAAAAAAAAAAAAAAAAAGAAGTAAAGTCTTATCTCTGTTCACATCTCAAAACTCCCATGAGAGAGTTTTAATTAATTCAGCAGAGTGAAAGACGCCAGCTCAGCATCTGTGCTTGGTCGCATTGATTATTTGTGATTTTTCCTTGTATAGTGAGGCAGGACCAGGTCACGGTTGGACTATTAAGTCTTTGCAATAAATAAAAGGTAAGTGTATTGGCAACCTCTTCACTTAGCGACTTCCTTTCTTGCTGGTCAAAGCTGGTGCCAGGTCAGAACTGATTCTAATGTGCCTTTTCCAATCCACACCATGGCTACCAGAAAATAATATTAATTTAACTTTGTGAGAAGCCTCTTCTTCTGAAATGTGGGCCTACAGTCAAGGAGGAAAAATCCGGGACTTCCCTGATGGTCCAGTGGTTAGGACTCGGCACTTTCACTGCCATGGGCCAGGGTTCGATCCCTGGTCAGGGAACTAAGATCCCACAAGCTGCACGGCGTGGCCAGAAAAAAAAAAAAAAAAGGAGGAAAAATCCACTTGTCGCTCACGTTTGGGCAGAGGTTGGCATGGCCATAAGGGTGTGTGTGGACACAGCCGTCCTGGCAGCCATCTCTCCTCTGCTAACCAGCCGTGTCACCTGGGGCCAGCTCCACACCCGTGTGGGCCTTGGGCTTGCCAAATGTGCATAATAAAAGTATCTTTTAGGGCTTCCCTGGTGGCGCAGTGGTTGAGAGTCCGCCTGCCGATGCAGGGGACACGGGTTCGTGCCCCTATCCCGGAAGATCCCACATGCCGCGCAGCGGCTGGGCCCGCGAGCCATGGCCGCGGAGCCTGTGTGTCCGGAGCCTGTGCTCCGCAACGGGAGAGGCCACAGCAGTGAGAGGCCCGCATACAGCAAAAAAAAAAAAAAAAAAAAGTATCTTTTATTAGATAAATAAACTATGATAATAAAAAATAAATAAAAGTAAAGGTTGCTTGATTCTTGTAAAGTGCCTTGAGGGCTTCCCAGCCCCAGCGCATGCCCAGTGAGTGTGGCCCTGGAGGCTGGGACTGCCTTCATAAGCGTTGTCATCTGTCTCCATCCTGCCAGGGGCTGATACGTCCTCATCACAGCGAGGATTTTCCTGGGTGAAGAAGAGCATGTGCTGGCAGGCAACGCACAGGAATGTCTGTTACGCATCATGTACTTGCCGTCAGACAACATCCCAAAGCATCATTTGATAAAGGATTCTGCAGGTACTTCTCTTGGTTTTCTCCCTGAGTGTGATATCTGGCTCTCACCCTGGGGCTCATTAAGAAGCAGTAACTTCACTTCCTCTGCTGTTGCTGCAGAGAGGGCAGTTTTGAATGATGGAGTTTTCATGTCACTTCAGCCTTTATTAGTAAAATTACTCAATTTTGCCCTGGCAGGTCTTGTTTTGCCCTTGTTCCAAAAAACTCTGTTGCTTCACCAGACGATCTCTACTTTTTTTTTTTTAAAGAAGTGAAATCATCTTCTGCTTCAGGCTGCTGTTTGACACTCTCACACCAGTAATGTTCCAAGGCCTGGGGACAAGAGTTCGCTGGTACAATGAAATCAATTTTTCAGATCCTTGAACTTACATATTTGAATCCATGCTCGTGTTTTTTGGCAGCTTGTGCAAAACCCTCGTATAGGCAGATTCACTTTCCCAGGACCCGCACAGCCACTTCTTACCCCTGGTTCACGATTGTGAACTTATTCTACATTCTGGTCACCGTTCTCTGTCTTGACCACACTTTCATGTTGGAATGAACCACTTCTGGGCTGCTGATGCATTTCTGTGAATTGGGAATAAAGCCCAGCAAATTGTAATGATAATAAATGTACATTATCTCAAGGAAATGATTAGAGAGAAATGATGTGAAAATACAGCCCAGAGACATGCTGCCCCCTCTTGGTGAGGGTTCCCTGCCCTGCTCTGAGCAGGGCAGCACCTGGAGTCGGTGGCCTTTGTGTCCCAGGGACCGATGGGCACCAGGGCTGCGAACATTGCTGACACATCGGTGAGTGAATGAGGAACGGTGTCTGCAGTCATATCCGCCCTGGCACTGCAATCTCAGTATGGTGTCACGGTAGTGTCAACCCTTCTAAGGAGTTTTCCGTTGGCCCCCAAAGGCCCCGAGACCCGTTGATTTAGCGGGTACGTACAGAAAAGCAGAATGTGAGGGACGGCCCCAGGGACCAGTGTCTCTCATCATCACAGATGCTCGTGTGGCACGCCAGGCGGCCAGGCACTCTAATTATCTCATTTGACCCTCTGAAGCAGTTGCCGCCATGTCCCCATTCTACTGACGCCAAGATGGAGGTGCAGAAACGGAAGCCACCCACGCAGCCCCATGAGCTGATCAGTGGCAGAGCCATGACGTGAGGGCCCCCCCGAGGGCCCGGCTTTGTCACAGCCTCAGTAATCTCTACCAGGAACACAGATTTCATTTCCAGGGATGGTGACCTCTTGGCTTTTGTTTCCAAAGAGTAGGGCTTTTCATGGCAGGAACTTAGCAGAGACAGTTGCTGGGGGGGCTCTTTCTACGTCTTTCTGGCAAAACCAAGTTGTTTGCATATCAAAGATTCTCCTTTCTGAGTCTGCGAGCAGGCAGGGAAGGTGAGGATGAAACAGAAAGGCAAAGTGGGCTCACAAAGCCTGCAACATAGCCGGCGTTCAAAGATGGGAGGCTTAGAGTGCTAAAACCATCATAAATGTTTTCATCTCAATATTTTTTAACTTCTTTATTCGCCTGACACACACATCCATAATTTTACAAATTGCACAAACATGATCCTATGATGGATTGCAATAACCTAGATACTAGTGAAAACTGGAAACTACCCAAGGGCCCAAACAAAATGCTAGAGCAGGAAAGGGTGAACTATTAGAAATTAGTAGAAGAGCACAGAATTCTGTGACATTCATTCATTCATTTGCGTATTTGTTCATTCAATGTATACTGGTTGATACAAGAGTATATGAAGGCCCCTTCTGTCTTGCAACTTATATTCTAACAGGGAAGGCAGATAATAACCTCATAAAATAGACAGGATGAGTTAATAAAACAAGTGAACTGATGGCAATAAAAGGGGGGCGCATTGGAAAGTGCTGGAGACAGAGCGAGGACGCACTTTAGCTGGAGTGGCCAAGATTTCCCTGAGCTGGAGTTGAGACACGAACAAGGAGAAGCCTCCACCACGTAAATACTTGGGGGCACCGGGTTCTGGGTAGCAGGAGCAGCAAGTACAAAGGCCCCAATAACCAGGGTTCAAGTCCCACCCACCTGTCACACCTGACAGACACCTGCTGCCCACATGACCGCAGGCAGAGAGCTTCCCCGCCCCCAACCACCTGAGCTGTGAGCCCGTGTCTGTGAAACGAGGGAATGATAATCACCCCCGTCAGTCCTACTGCCAGGGCTGCAAAGGTGAGTTAGGTAAAGGGCTTAGCACAGGCACTGGTGCAAAAGTGTAATTCTGGTTATTACTCACGTGGGGGAGCAGACAGAGGCAGCTGGTTCTCCCGGCGTGCCAGACTGGGGCAAAACTTTGTCTGTTTTATTAAGAGTTATTATTTTTTATTTATTTTTTTGTTTTTTGGGTTTTGGTTTTCTTTTTTTACGGTACGCAGGCCTCTCACTGTTGTGGCCTCTCCCATTGCGGAGCACAGGCTCCGGACGCGCAGGCTCAGCGGCCATGGCTCACGGGCCCAGCCGCTCCGCGGCATGTGGGATCTTCCTGGACCGGGGCACAAACCCGTGTCCCCTGCATCGGCAGGCGGACTCTCAACCACTGTGTCACCAGGGAAGCCCAAGAGTTATTTTAATACAGCTAGCATGTTTGAGTGACATGAACGCAGATCGAAGTGAATCGTTCTCTCCTTCAACAAATATCACCCCAGCGGAATCACTGCCCCTCCCTCCCCACCCCGTACACGCGCACACACGCGTGCACCAACCCTAAATTTGAGTTCCAGCTCTGCCACTGACAAACTGCATAATTGCAGACAAGGCATCTCTCCTTCTGATCTGTTTCCTTATCTGTAAAATGGGAGGTTCCAACTGGATTACCCCTAACTCACATTTCTTAATCTGGCCCAACGAGATCATTCAGTTTCCACCGATCACGCCATCCTCCTGCAGCCTCCATGCCTTTGCCATGATCTTCACCTGCCAGAAACCCTTACTTCACCTGGCCAACTTTTCACGCTTGTTTTGGCTTATTATTGAAGTGTAATTTACATGTAGTAAAAGGCACAAATCTTAAGTGCAATTGACTTGAACAAATAAATGCACCGGATGAAGCCAAGCCCTGCTAAGATATGGAATGTTTCTATCACCTCACAATGTTCCCTCGGCCCCTGGTCAGTCACTCCCTGGCCTGCCCCAGAGGTGACCACCACCTTGATTAGCTTTGCCTGCCCCGGAACTCCCTGTAATGGCATCTTTTATGTGTGTGGTTCTTTTGTGTCCAGGTTCTCTCGCTGAGGCAAGATCCACATTGCACGTGTCAACGGCTCTTCTTTATTGCCAAGTGATGCTGCATTATGAACAGACCACAACTCACTTGGCCCTTCACCTGTCTGGGTGATTTTTTATTCTGTGCTGGGCATCACGGTGGCTATGTATTGACAGTCAGGATCTTTTTATTGCCCTTTAAAAGCTGTGATGTTTTGTCCTGGAAGACATTTAATTTAGTGGGGTTTCCCCTTGATTCTCTCAAGTCTTGAGGCTTTGTCAAGAAGGGTCTGGAATAGTCCTAAGGTGCTGCCTTTCTGGAGCCTTGGCTGAATGAGTGCCCAGGGTCTTGGGCAAAGCCGTTCCACTTTGGCTGGTTGGAATGCCCATGGGTGCCAGCTGCTGTGCCCCCCAGGGTCCCCACCCAGCCCCCAGCACCCAGCACCCAGCAGTGATTCTGTGCTGGGCCTTGTGGAATCTTGCCCTGCACTGTCCCCTGGGTATTTACCTGGAGAACCAAGGGACCCTGTGCAGTTTTCTGGGGGTCCTTTTCTACACTCTGCCCGTCTTATTAACATGCTCTGCCCGTCCCGGCCACCTCGACAGCCCCAGGTTGTACATTCTATTTCTTTTATACAACAAGACCTGATCTTTGTTTGAGTTCTACTTTGGCAAGTGCCCCAGGCTGAAAGCTGGGGGGCAGCTGGAGCTCACTTGCCGTGTTTCCCTGCTGAGGACCGCAATCCTGCCCCGCCGCTACCCAAGGCCCAGAAGTCGCAGCTCGCGTACGTTTTCCGTCGTCTGCTGGTGCATGTGGGGGCATAAGGCTGATACTCATCACCCTGTCACATGTCCTCAGTGCCCGTCTTTATGGCCCTGCTGGAATGTCCATTTCTCGGGGAAATGTTCTCAAACAGCCTGAAGCATAGTTTGCGCTCTGCTTTGTGCTCCCCAGGCATCTTGAGAATGCCTGTCCGTCTGAACCCAGACTCATTTTTGCAAACCTGTCCTTCCACTGGGCTGGATGAGCCTCAAGGCAAGAACTGTGTCTAGCGCTTGGCTCAGATCCTGGCACGTAAGGGGTGAGCTGTGGACATTCCTAGACACCCCACGGCCCCCGGAGTTGACTTTAGTTTCTTTAAGTGAAGAGTCAGACCCAAGCTCTAGACCAGTGTAACCTGTTAGAATCCAAATCGTCGCTGAGCCCTCAGGAGCAAGCCAGGCGTGGAGGGTGGCCTGGCCCCTTTTACAGAGCCTGTTCTGGTGACCAGGTATATGTCTCCAGCTCGCTCTGACTCTCCAAGCAAAGGAGGCCTCGGCCTCTGAGAGGAGGGTCGGCATTTCCATCATTGTCCATGGAAAGTGACATGAGGTCTGACCAGCTCCGGGGCTGGGCGTCTGCTCTGGGCTTAAGGGCCCAGGACTGAGTCTGGCATTTACTCTGGGCCATTCTCCAGGGGAGGGCAAACCTGATGAATGGCATCTGCTGTGGGCTTTCCATGAATGTTTGTTGAATGAATAAATGACTTGCATGGCTACATGGCCCAGCCCGGGGCAGCCCACCCCGTCCCATAGCAACTACCTCCCCATCACCAGGGGAGGGAAGGGCTCAGAGCTGCTGGAAGGGTCTCCGAGGTCCTCTTAGGTTCAGCCACTCGTCTCCACTCCTGCCCTGGCCCTAGCTCAGACCTCAGTGCATGCAAGTGCCAAGGAGGTGGGCTCCCAGCCCGGGTCTCCCCCCATCCTATTCCCGTTCCCCACAGAGCCACCAGAATCATCCGTCAAAAGCACAGCTGGACCACATCACGTCTCCGCTTTCAGGTCTTCAGTGACTCTGCACAGCATTGAGCTTGACTTGCTCACAGGACTCCCCAGATGGCGAGGGCCCAGCTGACCTCTTCTCTTCTCTGGCCGTTACCTCCACGGCCCTTGGACCTCACCGTGTCTCATCGGGGAGGGTCTCACACACACTGGCCTGTAGGCTTCCCTCCCATACCCCATGCTCTCTCTGGAGGGTCTCACGAGGGCCCAGGAAACTGAGATGCGGGCGTCCTGTGGGCAGATGGGCTCGGGTCCGGGCCCCGAGTGCTGGCCGAGGTGAGACCCGACCCCTTGGAGATGCTGACTCTACATCCACGTGACCCCATACCTGCCCTCATCCTACTCCCTCCAGGGCCACACCAGTGGCCAGTCTCCCCCAGTGCCTCCAGGCATAGGAGACCCCTCTGGTCCTGCTCAGGGTGTGTGAGTGGTGTCTCCCCTTTCCCTTGCTTCTCTTTTCAGCCCATTGCTAGAAACCGCTGCCCCTGCTGGGCCTCAGGGCAGAGTCTGTCTTAAGGACCCAGCAGAAATGTGGAGGAAGTCAGACAGCCTGACCACAGAGCAAAATATCTCCAACTACCCTCTCACTGCGTTTACCTGAGATGCTCTGGACCCACACCCGCTCCGGCTCTGCACATGCTCTTTCCACGCTCTCTTGGCCAGCTGGTGAACTCCTATTCAACGTTCAAAACCCAGCTCCTGTGTCCCTCCCGACGGCAGCCCCCCGCCCCTGCCCCATGCCCCTCCCTGCATCTTGGCATGCCCAGCGCAGCCCTATGATGGTTGGTGGATGTGGATGGCTCTCCACTGGGCCTTGGCCTCCTTGAGGTCAGGAACCACACCAATCACCTCCACGGCCCCAGGCCCAGAGCTGAAGCACCTCCCTGACCCACATAGAACTTCACACTCCACAAACCCACTGCCTCATCTCATCCTCCCCGGGAGGAGGGATGTCATCTTACCCCACCCCTGGGGAACTGAGATGTGGGTGGGAGGGGGACAGAGCTGGGACTCCAACCAGATTTGATCAATTCCAAAGACAAGGCACATTCTACAAACCCAGTGGCCCAAGGAAACATCTGCCAAACTGTCTGCTGAATCATTTTCTAAATTGCTTCCCTCTCAGAAGAGTAAAAGCTTCTGCTACAAAAGAAGATGCTGATCTGAAACACAATAGTTGCCTCTCATCAGCCCGGTGTGGGCCATTCTAGAATATTCTATGTGGTTATTACCCACTGGTGTGATGATGCCATTGGGCACCCCGCCCTCCTGGGAGAGGTGTGACCCTAACTCACAGCCAGTTATGCCCCCTTGACTCAGTCTTAGCAGCTGAGACCATTGGTGCTGGAGTCAGACAGACCCCAGCCCCCAGCCCTGCCTTGTCTCCTTCCAGCTGCCTGACCTTGGGATTCCCCCACAGATGTTGACACTAACCCCCCAGGGCCCTTGTGATCATGGCTGGTAACATATGTCCAGCACCAGTAGTTGCTCAGTTATGAAAGCTTCATCTATGCAGGGGGCACGTAGTTCACCACCCAGACCCTCCCTCCGGGGGCGCGGCATTCACAGCTGCAGCCGCTGATGGCTCCCAGCTGCATCTCCCCAGGCATTGACTTGGCTAAAGGGAGCCTCCATGACAAGGCCATTCCCTCCCAAAGGGAAGCCTGCATCCCATGACTGGTCAGTGCATGGATGTACAGGGCTGGCCCGCAGGCCTCAGTTCAGGCTGTGTCTGCAGGGCCCTCCTGGATCAGGATTCCCCATATCAGCTGAGGTCCCCACCATGGCTCCATTGCAGATTGACCTCTCCCTCTATCCGATCCGGCATCCTTCACTCTGGCTGGAGCTGTCCCCAGTCAACCCCCTGCACACAGGAGCCCAGCCTAAGGAAGTAAGTTATTTATTATCATCTAGGTCCTTCTACTTGTAAACCCAGAGGCTTCACATCCCTGGCAGGGGGGGAGATGTGATTCAAATCACACACTGTATTGGGCAGGTTTTGCTGCAGTTAAGCAATGCTGATCTTTGCAGCAAGAAATATTATTTCAATAAAATACCTAGGAATAAACCTACCTAAGCAGACAAAAGGCCTGTACTCAGAAAACTATAGGATACTGATGAAAGAAATCAAAGACACAAAAACAGATGTTCTTGGATTGGAAGAATCAATATTGTGAAAATTACTATACTATCCAAAGCAATCTACAGATTCAATGCAATCCCTATCAAATTACCAATGGCATTTTTCACAGAATTAGAACAAAAAAATTTACAGTTTGTATGGAAACACAGAAGACCCCAAATAGCCAAAGCAATCTTGAGAAGGAAAAACGTAGCTGGAGGGTTTAAGCTCCCTGACTTCAGACTACACTACAATATACTACTACTGTAGATTACTACTACAGTAATCAAGACAGTATGGTACTGGCACAGAAACAGGAATATAGATCAATGGAACAGGATAGAAAGCCCAGAGACAAACCCACACACCTATGGTCACCTAATCTATGACAAAGGAGGCAAGAATATACAATGGAGAAAAGACAGTCTCTTCAATAACTGGTGCTGGGGAAACTGGACAGCTACATGTTAAAGAATGAAATTAGAACACTTCCTAATACCATACACAAAAATAAACTCAAAATGGATTAAAGGGGCTTCCCTGGTGGCGCAGTGGTTGAGAGTCCGCCTGCCGATGCAGGGGACACGGGTTTGTGCCCCGGTCCGGGAGTATCCCACATGCCGCGGAGCGGCTAGGCCCGTGAGCCATGGCCGCTGAGCCTGCGCGTCCGGAGCCTGTGCTCCGCAACAGGAGCGACCACAACAGTGAGAGGCCCGTGTACCGCAAAAACAAAACAAAACAAACAAACAAAAACAAACAAACAAACCAAAAAATGGATTAAAGGCCTAAATGTAAGGCCAGACACTATAAAACTCTTAGAGGAAAACGTAGGCAGAACACTCTTTGACATATATCACAGCAAGATCTCTTTTGACCCACCTCCTAGAGTAATGAAAATAAAAACAAAAATAAACAAAAGGGACCTAATTAAACTTAAAAGTTTTGCACAGCAAAGGCAACCATAAACAAAATAAAAAGACAACCCTCAGAATGGGAGAAAGTATTTGCAAATGAAGCAACTGACAAGGGATTAATCTCCAAAATATACAAACAGCTCATGAAGCTCAATATCAAAAATCAAACAACCTAATGAAAAAATGGGTGGAAGACCGAAATAGACATTTCTCCAAAGAAGACATACAGATGGCCAACAAACACATGAAAAGATGCTCAGCATCACTAATAATTAGAGAAATGCAAATCAAAACTACAATGAGGTATCACCTCACACCAGTCAGAATGGCCATCATCAAAAAATCTATAAACAATAAATGCTGGAGAGGATGTGGAGAAAAGGGAACCCTCCTACACTGTTGGTGGGAAAGTAAATTGATACAGACACTATGGAGAACAGTATGGAGGTTCCTCAAAAAAATAAAAATAGAACTACCATATGACCCAGCAATCCTACTCCTGGGCATATGTCCAGAGAAAACCATAATTCGAATGTGTCTAACATTCACCCCAATGTTCGTTGCAGCACTATTTACAATAGCCAGGACATGGAAGCAACCTAATGCCCATCACAGAGGAATGGATAAAGAAGCTGTGGTACATATATGCAATGGAATATTACTCAGCCATAAGAAGGAACGAAATAGTGCCTTTTGCAGAGACAGGAATAGACCTAGAGACTGTCATGCAGAGTGAAGTAAGTCAGAAAGAGAAAAACAAATATTGTGTGATATTGCTTATATGTGAAATCTAGAAAAATGGTACAGGCGAACTTAATTGCAAAGCAGAACTAGAAACACAGACGTAGAGAACAATGGACACCAAGGGGGGAGGGGGGTAGTGGGATTAATTGGGAGATTGGGATGGACATATACTACTATGTATAAAATAGATAACTAATGAGAACATACTGTATAACACAGGGAACTCTACTCAGTGCTCCGTGGTGACCTAAATGGGAAGGAAATCTAAAAATGAGGGGATATATGTATATGTATAACTGATTCATTTTGCTGCACAGCGGAAACTAACACAACACTGTAAAGCAACTATACTCCAAAAAAATTAATTTAAAAAAATAAAACAACAATTGAACTAATTTGCCAGATTAAATACATGATTCTCAGTTTAAAAAATATATATATATATATATATTGTTTCTTGCTCTCGTTCGCAAAAGCTGTGGTTCAGCTGAAATGGGCTCTGTGTGTCTTCTCATTCCGGAACCCAGAAGAAGGAGCAGCCTCTGTCCAGGACAGGACGTGCTGTTCTCCAGGTGGAGGGGAGGGGCGGGGCAGAGGAAGGAGGGAGCAAACCAGTGGTGCACATTTAAGCTGCTGCCCGGGCAGGGCACCTCCATCAGCCTAGTTCCCAGGTCAGGGGAAGGCTCGTCTCCTTCTCGGACAGCGACAGCAAAAGCTGACAGCGCGGTGCAGGAAAGTGAGGAGGGAGCCGGGGATGGTGACCACACCAACCTGAGGTCCTTCTGACATCACACGCTGCAGACCTCACCATCAGAGTCCAAGCCAGTAATATAATAGGGAGCTGTCAACGTCATTGTCATCAACGACGACATCGTCATCTTTACCTATCAACTCCACAGAGATGGAAAATAATAATTTACAGTGTTGGCTGGGGGCTATGGGTCAGGCTTGTACACTTTTAGTAAGAACATGACTTGCTCAATCTCTCTGGAGGGCAGTTCAGCAATGTGGTCTGAAGCCACAGGAAAAAGCCCATATCATTCACCAGGTATTACTCTTCCAGGAATTTAATCAGGTGGGGGACAAATATACTCATAGGAGGGACCTTATAAACAGGTTATCTGGAGTAAGTAGAAAATCGTGTGATTTTGTCACAGTCTCCCTTCCCTCCGCATCCCCGCCCTCGCCATGGTTCCCTGTGGGTGGAGCCAGCTTCTCTGCTTCACTGACCCCAGGCTTGGTCATGAGGCTGGCTTTGCACCCTGGAATGTGGGCAGAAGCGACAGTACTCGGGGTGCAGGCGATGGCCCTAAAGGCATCAGGTCCCCCCTCCTGCCCTCCACCCTCAGGGGAGATGCCGCAGGTGGTCCTGCTCTTTCCTCCTGGGCTCTGAAATGAGAGGAGAAACAGGTGGGGCAGATCCAAACCCAGCCACAGCCCAGAGACAAGCATCACCCTCATTGAAAGCCACTGAGAGGTTTGGGTTGCTTATTATGCAGCATTACCACAGCAAAAACTGACTGATAAAATGGGGGAAAATTTTAAACAACCTAGAAAGGGTGGAAAAACTTGTTTCAAATGTTTATTGTACTCTGGGCGCTTGTCAAGTGCCTTACAAATAACAGCTCAGTTAATTCTCAGAGCAACATTGTGCGGTCTGTGCAGTGTGTGAACTTAGGTTACAGATAAGAAAACTGAGGCCCCAAGAGGTTAAACAACTTGTCCAGGATTTATGACTAGTACCTGGTGGGGCCCAGCTCTGAACCCACATTGCTTGGCCCTAGTGCCCGCTGTTTAACCACACCAATAACAGAGACTTGGTTACATAAGCCATGGACTATCCAGATAGCCAACTGTTTGCAGCCATGAGAAAGATAGAGGCACATCATTTAAATGACCAGACCTTACCCTTTCCTTCTGCTGGAACTCCCACTTGGATGGCATCCACATGCCTCCCCATTCCACCCCTGAACACACCCACCTGGTGGGGTGTGGCCTGCACTTCCTGTCACGTGATCGCTACCATCTCCCCTGTGTCTACCCAAACAAGCCCTGCAGCCCAACTGTGTCTGACAGCAACCTGGAACCCACTTTGATTTATGAAAAAAGTAATAGAGCTTCCAAAGTATTAATGCTTAAACTAACCATAGGTACAAACCGCTCCCAAGCCTTTGTGTAATAGTAGTGGGTCACATCATCTTGAAGGTTATTATTTCCTGACGCAGAGAAAAAGCTGGGGGGGAGGATGGGAGGTGGGGGGAGGGATCCCAAAACTGGAAGAAAGGAAGGAAAGAGGAAACGAGGGAGGGAGGGAAGGAGGGAAGAAAAAGAAAGAATGCAAACAGAAGCAAAACAAAAATCTGGCACGGTTGGGTCCCTTTGCCTGTGTTTGCCTCGCGTGTAAATGTCATCCTAGGGTCTGTTCCTTCTGTCTGGCGTCTTCTGCTCGACATTATTTGGGAGAGTCATCGTGGCCGCTGCGTGTCTCTTCTACTTTCATTCTCAGTGCTGTGAAAATCCATTGTGTGACTATCCCAGGTTTATTTCTCCATCCACTGTGATGGACGCATGGGAGGTTTCTAGTTTGAGACGATCACGAAACTTCCAGAATGTATCTCTGCATCCTTGGTGAGCATCTGCGCACGTTTCCGCCGTGTCTACACCTAGGAACAGGATTGCTGGGTCCTATGGGGGCTGAGGTTCAGCTTGGTAAATGTGGCCAAGCAGTTTCCAAAGTGGCTGACCAGCTGTGATCCTAGCTGCCTTGTATCTGTAGTAGGGAAGCGGGTACCAGGGAGGGGAGGGTACAGACTCAAGGAGAGTGAGGGAGGCTCTGAGGCACTGATGTTTCATTTCTGGATCTGGATGCTGGGTACACGGGTGTGTGTAAGTGGTGAAAATTCATCCACTTAGGATTTCTGCATTTTTCCATATGCGTATTATACTTCAATAAGATGTTTTGGAAAAATATTTCTATAAATAAATATATTCACATGTACATAAGCACATGTGAATCAAATGTCTCCATGTCCTCTAGCTATTGTGGTCACCTTTTCCTTTAATATTTAGATATCTACGGGTCACCCACTCATGCCAGGCTCTGTGGATACAGCGGGACCCCCGTCAAGCATGGTCCTGCCCCCCAGGGTGAACTTGCTAGTGGCAGAGAAAATTCATGAGCAAGTGACCAGAGAGGCACATCTACAAGGACTGATGTGACATGTGCACTAAAGGACAGGGTGCTGCCCAGAGTGGAGAGTCTGGGATGAGGAGGGAGTGGAGGGTGATGAGTGTCCGGGGCACTGGGAACAGGAGGGGAAGACGCTGGGGCACTCAAGGACCAGCAAGGAGGCCAGAGGCCAAAGGCAGAGAGCAAGGGGGTGAGTGGAACAAGATTAGGTGAGGGGGTGGGAGGGGCCAGCCAGGCAGTTGGGCCGAGGCAGCCAGAGCACAGAGGAGCAGGGGGGAGCATGCACCCATTGTACAGACATGGAAACTGAGGCTCAGAGAGGTGAAATGACTTGCCCGAGGACACACAGCAAGAAAGGGACAGAGAAAAGAAAAGAAAGGGACAGAAGGGCTTCCCTGGTGGCGCAGTGGTTGAGAGTCTGCCTGCCGATGCAGGGGACACGGGTTCGTGCCCCGGTCGGGAGGATCCCACATGCCACTGAGCGGCTGGGCCCGTGAGCCATGGCTGCTGAGTCTGCGCGTCCGGAGCCTGTGCTCCGCAACGGGAGGGGCCGCAGCAGTGGGGGGCCCACGTACCGCAAAAAAAAAAAAAAAAGAAAAAAGAAAAAAGAAAGGGACAGAGCCGGATTCATACACAGTCCTTTCTGACTCCAAAAATCATGTGTATGCACACGTGTGGGGGGCGTTTTCTTTTTCCATATCAAGATGAACTTGTTCTTATGGCTGCGTCAAACCCTCTCTGGAACTTGGGGAAGAGTACCAACGTATTCGATAAATAAATAAAAGCATGAGAATGTCTGGAGCCATAACGGCCAGCTGTCTGGGACCCTGTGTTTAGGCAGAGCCTGACGCTTCAATTCTCCCCTGACGGCAGAGTGTGATCTCCCGTCTTCAGCAAAAAGCCCCAAATGTCAAAACTGGATTTTAATTAGCGGAACTCTGGGCCCACGCGGCGCAGGGATCCATCTGGATCACAGGAGGCAGCAATTGTTTATTAGCTCAACAGCCAGAGGCAGGCGTGGCCAGGGTCCCTCCCTCCTCCGCTCCTCTGGGGTAGGTGACTTCCCGGGAGTGGGGGTAGCCAAGCTCCCTGCGCCCCTGCCCCAGGGCTGTGCCCGGTAGCATCACCTGGCCCGTGGAGCATGCAGAGGACCCAGGTGCGGGCGACTTTGGGCGCTGACAAAGCGCGTGTGTTACTGTGGGGGACAGCAGCCAATACCCATGCTCGCATCACCGGCTCAAAGTTGGGCAAGATCTCATCAGTGTCCCTCTTAGTGGCCCTTTCGAAGGACCCAATTATCCCAGACCTGGTCCAGGCGGTACCTTGGCTCTCTGAACCCCCAGGCTTGTTAAAAGCGTCTGACAGCGGCTTGTCACCCATCAGCTGCCAGAGTCTGAGCAGGCAATCAGAAACGCTCCTTTTTGATGTCAATTAGAAGGTCGTCACCAGCGGGATTTGAAATCTGTTTGCCCAACAAGAATTTGCATTCATGCTCTTATTTCCTCAAGCTGGTCTCCACCGGGCGGGGGAGGTAGGGGGGGCAGGTGGGTGAAATCTCTGAGCAAAAGCTCTCCAGATGATTCGCAGGGCAGTAATCTTGACTAAGACTTGCAGGCCCTGCTCAAAGCACTATACGCATATCACACTCTCCCGACGACCCTAACATGTAAGCAGGTAAGTGTTGCTCCTTATTCGTCCCCACTTACAAATGGGGAAACAGAGGCACAGAGAGCCGAAGCCTCATGTCCAATGGTGCATATCTAGTAAGTGGCAGAGCAAGGATTTGAACGCTGGTGACCAGACCCTGGAACCCAAGGCCAACCAGGGCATGCCCCGGGGCCTTTGCACCTGTCACTGCTGTCTCCACTGGTCCACCAGGCCAACCTGCTCAGCCTCACGACTCAGCTCAGACCTACTGTCTCCTGGAGAGGCTTCCAGGAGGACCCAGGCGATTGGTGCTCCCCTCCCCCCAACCTTCTTTGTCCACCTTGCTGTCCCCTCTGCCCAGCCCTATCCAGCCTGGTACATCTCTGCATATCCAGGGCAGAACGTCAGAATGATTGTGGAGGGAAGGAAGCTACAGGGAAGGAAGGAAAGAGGCGTCACACCCCCAGGTGCAATGCTCTTAGGGCTGAGCAGCCATCGGCCACCAGCTGGTTCCACCCCAGCCCCAAGCCACCCTGACCAGGCAGGGCTGTCCCCTGGAGAATAATGACAACGGTGACAAGAGTTAACCTCACTGGACTACTCACTATGTGCAGACACCATTCCAGTTTGTCTGATGTATCGTCACCCCATGAGATGGGCAGAACCACTGTCCCTACGTTACAGAAGTAACAATGGAGACACAGAGAGGTTAAGTCACTTGCTCAGGGTCACACAGCCAGGATTCAAGTCTCAGGGGGCCTGATTTGCGGGCCCGGGCACTTAACCACTGTCCTGGAGGATGGCGGCAGCAAGCCGGGAGCCCCCCACCTGTCTCACAGCAACGCCTTTCTTCCCCCTCTGTCCCCTCCCCTGTTTCAGACGATCCTCCTGGAGGCTTTTTGTTTCACACCTGCCTCGTGTTCCTTCCTCCATCTCTGTAAAGGAAACCCTTGAACCGGGGGCCTCAGCTGGGGTGAGCCAGCTGCCTTGTGAGTGGGGGCTCCCTGGGCTCAGAAAGAGAAGGGTAGTGGGGACCCTCACGGTGGGCAGCACAAAGCCGGGTGGGGCAACGGGGCGCTTCATGGACCAGAGAGGAGACGACCGCCCACGGGAGTCAGGCCTCGGCCCACATGGCGCTCTCGGGGAGAAGGAAATGGGTGTTCAGCCTCCTCTTTCAGTATGCTCACCTCTCAGCTAAACTCACTCTGCAGTGGAAGCACGGAGTCTTCAGCACCAGACCGCTAGGGAAGTTCTCTTATGTTACTCTTTTAAAATAAGTAATAAATAAGCATAACCCCATTCAAAACACAAATTCACAGGTTGTAACCAAAGAACCCTCCCTCACATCTGTGTCCCTGCCCCAAATGTTGTCATTTCTATTCATTTCTTTTTGCATGTTTCCAATGTGTTACTTTATGCAAATACAAGCAAATCTATATTCTTACACAGAATTAGCATCGTATATCCGGTCTGCACTTGCTTTTCTCACTTCATAGCGTATTCTGGAGATCTCTCCTTGTCAATGCTGTGTGCATGTCCCGGAACTGACTGTTCGTAAGTGGGCAGGGCTTTCTAGAGGACGGCTTCCTAGAAGCAGGATTGCTGGGTCAGCATATGTGCCCCGTAATTTTGGTGGATGTTGCCAGATTCCCTTCCCAAGGGGACCACCATCTCACACTGCAGCCACCATACATAAGGGCACCTCTTCTCCCAGCCTCACCCACAGATGCTGAAGCCAAACTTCTCTGCAGCATGTTAATTACTGAACCACCAAGAGTTTCACAGGGCTGGGCTGAGCCAGCAGATGCACCTTGGGGATGGTGTGACTTGAAGTTAGAGTGGCTCAGAGGATCACAGAGCCTGGGCTCTGCTGCTGACGCAACCTTGCCTGATCCCATGGATGACCCCTCCACCCCCCAAATGAAGCAGCTGCCATCCCTCATCCCCCAGAATTGTCACGACCTCAGTCTTCACTGCTTACCACCCGCCCCGCACTGTCCTCCACACTCCACCCAGCCTGTCTGCTACCAAGCCTCCCGGCCCTGACCTCTTGACACATCCTTGGTTTGCACAGGGAGATTAAGTAGCTTGCCCAAGGTCACACAGCTAGGAAACAACAGAGCCTGACTGGAAACAGAGCTAGCCTAACTCTGGGGTCCTTGCTCTAAGCCAGGACTCTCCATGCCCCTCCCATCATGAGCTCTGCTCTGGAGCTGTTGAGTTTGAGAGGCCTGGGGACCATCGAGCTGGTGATGTGGGCGGGCAGACAGGGAAGAGTTCAGGATGCAGGTAGTAACGGGGGTGGCTGTCTTCAGCATCCTGAAGGGGCTTAAAGCCTTGGAGGGACCCCATAACCCAGGAAGAAGCAGAGACACGGTGGAGGACAGGATGCTGGGGAAGGCCAGGCCTGCCTGCCCAGATGTCTCCCGCCAAGCTCTGCTGGTGCCCTCAGCAGGTGTTGCCCTCTGCTCCCTCCTCAGTGACCTTCCAGAGTGGCATTCCCTCCTCTAACCTCTGGATGCAGGGCCAGCGCCTCCTCTGGGCTTCCTCGGCCCAGGCGTCCTGCTCTCTCTGGACCCCTCCATCCCCTCTGGGCTCCTGGAGTGCAGGACCTGGTGCAACCCCTCCCTCTGTCCCCAGCATGTCCAGCCCAGGCTGGGCCCAGAGGGACATTCACTCAACCAGGTTCCCGCACTGCTGCTGGAGGTTGGTCGGGGCCAAGCCGGGGAGGCCATGGGGACACGGGGAGGACATGTGTCTCTGGCACTGTGGCCCAAGGAGTCCGGACACCACGCTGGGCAAAGCAGGTGCCTGTGACCTGCACAGCCGCTCAGACCGGCTTGTCCCAGCTCGAGCCCACACTGCCTGGATCAAGATGTCCCCACCCCCATCAATAGACCTGAGCCTGGTCATCAAGGGGTGGACTAGGGCCTTGGACTGCCATCAGCTCTGAGAGCCAGGCACGTGTGCTGGGAGCCTCCTGGGGCTGTATCCGTGCCTAGAGTGGCTGTGACTCATTCTAGTCTGTGCAGCGTGCCTGCTCTGCGTGGGTGCTGTTCCAGACACTGGGGATCCAGCCATGTGCAAGGCAAGCGGTCAGGACCCCTTCTCTCCTGGAGCTGCAGTTGGGGAGGAGGAAGGGGGTGCAGGCTGAAGATGGGGCACCCTTCGGGGTTCTCTGCCAGGGGTCAGGATGGGAGCCAGACAAGGTAAGGGGATCTCAGGTACAGATACAGTGTCCAGGGCAGGTAGGGAGATGGAGGTCTGCCCACAGGCAACTCACATGTTACAGGCAGGTCCCTAACTGGTGAGTACATCCACTCTCCCCCAGCCCCAGGCTCCTGTCACCAGTGGGTAAATGGGGATCCATGGGGGTGACTGGCAGACTTGTGGGGGAGGAACCAAGGCAAAGGCATGAAACTATAGAGGGCTGAGTCGTGGAGAAGAAGCCAGGACTTGAGACCCTGCAGACCTGGCCCCACCACTAAAGAGCTATGTGTTTCAGCTACCAACTGCTGCATAACAAATTACCCCCACATTTGCCATTTAAGACAGTAGACATATCCTCTCCCACAGTGTTTGGAGGTCAGGAACCTGGCCGCGGCTGAGCAGGGTGGTGCTGGCTCAGGCTCTCTGGTAAGGCTGCTGTCACGCTGTGGGCTGGAACCGCTGTCAGTTGAAGGCTTGACTCGGCTGGGGACCCTCTTTCAAGTTCACTCAAGTGGCTGTTGGCAAGGACCTCAGTTCCCCATCACATGGCCTGTCCTTACACAACGGCAGCAGGTTTCCCAGAACAAGTGATCATAGAGAGAACAAGGCAGAAAATGCAGTGTCTTTTATACCCTAATTTTGGAAGTCACATACCATCACTAGTTCTGAAGTCTGCTGGTCACACAGACGAACGCTGGTGTGGACGGAGACGACACAGGGATGGAAACCAGTTGACGGGGGTGACCAGGGCCATCCTCCCGGCTGCCGTATGCACTGTGTGGTCTTGAGCCAATCTCTCACCTCTCTGAGCCTCGAGTTCCTCATCTGTAAAGGGGGTAATATTACTCAACTTCCAGGGTATGCAGGCCACTCCATCCTCCCCCACTAGACTGGGAGCTCCCTGAAGGCAGGCCTGTGTCTTTTTCAGCTATGAAGTCCAGCCCACAGTTACACTTGTGCATGCTGAGTGACCCATTCTGTAAATTACAGATCTGTGTCACTCCCCTGTTGAAGTCCTTTCAAGAGCTCCACAGGCTCCAGGGCAGCATCCAAACTAGTCCTGACATGCAAAGCTCAGTTCCAGGCCTCTGTTTACAACCCCAGCTGCATATCCTACACCACCCACACCAAACTCTATGCTCTCACAGCCTTCCAGAGGCAAGGATGACTTTCACCCACCTCACCCACTTGGTGAACTCCTACTCATCCTTCAAAACCCAGCTTGGACATCACCTCTCCTATCACTCCAGGCAGCCATTCCAGACCTGGGTTCCCACAGTCCCCTTATTCCTGAGAATCGCCGTACCCCCCAACCATCTGGGTGTCAGTCTCCCCACCAGACAAAGATTGCAACTGGCTCATCTCTGTGTCCCCAGAAGCCAGCCTGGGGCCTGGGCCACCCACAGTTAGCATTCATCAAGTTCCGTGGACATGAAGGAGGTGGTTTGGTTTTGGAGGTGGTGGGGCTCGAAACCTTGGCTGAGGTGCAGAAAAGATCCAAAGGCTGTCTCCCCAGCCCACTCCTGCACCCTCGGCTACTCATTAGGATCCCCTCTGCCGAGATAGCTATGAGGCTAAATAATGTATAAGCCTCTTACATGAAGAGCTGGTAAAATATTTCAATGGAGTTGAGATTATTCATCAAAGTTGGAGTCATGCAGGGTTGCCCTTTCCTCAGGGCGCCACCAAGGGAGTTGGCCTTTCTTAAAAATAGAGTATCATTATCAGCTCTCCGTCCAGGAGGCAGCCAAAGAGGTTGTTTTCAAATGCAAATCCCACCCTCTCACTGCCTGGCTGAAAACCCTTCCTTTTCTGCACACTGGTCATGGGTCGTGGGATGAAGTCTGAGCTCCCCGCCTTGAGGGCCAGGCCTGCAGGACCCTCCCTCTTGGTGCTCCAGCCCATGCCCTGCAGCGGCTCCTCTCTGCCCTCTCTGAAGAAGTAACGTTGGAACTGAGATCATCAGAACTTAAAGTAAAGGGAGCTAAAGAGCATTTCAAGCAGAGGAGACAGACGGGCACAGGCCCTGAAATGGGAGAGAGCTTGCTCAAAGCTGAAAGCATCATTTCCTACTCCTGGGCTCCTGGGAGGACCACATTTCCCAGCTCCCTTGCACTAAGTTAGGGTTGCATTCCTGCGTTCTGGCCAGTGGAATGGTTGCAAAACAGCGTGTCCAGGGTGATGCCCCCACTCTCTTTCCTTCCACGAAGAGCATGTGTTGAAGATGGAATCAGCCTGGTTCCCTGAGTCACTGTGTGGGGGACACCACCCAGGAGAGCTCCGAACTTGCATTAAACTTCTCACGAGGAAGACATAAACTTTGTGTTAAGTCACTGAGGTTTGAGAACTTATTTGTTATTGCAGCATAGTCTCTCCCAGACCGACTAATGCCATGAATGAAAGAATAAAAATGGATTTCTGGAGTTTTTAAAGGCAGCAACGTGGAGCTTGGGAGGGAGAAATCACAGCCTTTCTCTACATCTAAATGTCAGCTAAGACCAAAATAATTAGGGCCCTCAGGGGTCACCTAGAACAGTGATTTCCAAATAGGGTTTCTAGGAGCCCCTGTGTTACATAAGGAGGCTCAGAGCCGCTGGAGGTGGGTAGTAAACGAGGAGTCGTGGTGCAGGGAGGCGGTGGGGAGGGAGGAGGATGTACGAGGTCCTGAAACAACCAGAGAAACCTCCCTTTGTCCATTTATAGGATGGGATGCCGAACAGAGTCTCAGGTGGAAAAACGGACCAGTGGCTTAAAACACAAATTTGAAAGTTTGAAACCTAGTCTAGTCCAGAACCATCCAATGCAGGAGCTGCTAGACTTGTGTGGTTACTGTAAAACACATAACTAGATTTTGAAGACACCATACAAAAAAAGTGTAAAATATCTCATTAACAACTCATATTGATGACATGCTGTAAAAATATTTTGGATGTATTGAGTTCAATAAAATGTATTATTAAAACACTTTACCTACCTCTTTTTTTAATATAAATTTATTTATTTATTTATTGGCCATGTTGGGTCTTCATGGCTGCATGTGGGTTTTCTCTAGTTGTGGTGCATGGGCTTCTCATTGCGGTGGTTTCTCTTGTTGCGGAGCATAGGCTGTAGGTGTGCGAGCTTCCCTAGTTGTGGCACACGGGCTCAGTAGTTGTGGTTTACAGGCTTAGTTGCTCTGCGGTATGTGGGATCTTTCCAGACCAGGGCTCGAACCCATGTTCCTGCATTGGCAGGCAGATTCTTAACCACAGCGCCACCAGGGAAGTCCCTACCTACTTCTTTTTACTTCTTAAATGTGGGTTACCTGGAAATGTTAAACTATGTATGTGGCTCACGTTATGTTTCTATTGGATGGAGCTGGTGTAGTCCAATGACTAAATTTTATAGTTGGGAAAAGTGAAGCACAGAGAGGTTAATGAACTTGCTCAAGGTCACACAGAGGCATGCGAGCATGGACTTGTGAAGATGAGCCGTATCACAGGCTTATAGACAAAATTCAATGTCCCACTCAGATGGCAAAGAAAACATCTTACAGCTCGGTGCTCTGTGATGACCTAGCTGGGTGGGATGGGGGTGGATGGGAGGGAGGGCCAAGAGGGAGGGGATATATGTATACATAGAGCTGATTCACTTCGTTGTACAGCAGAAACTAACATAACATTGTAAAGCAATTATACTCCAATAAAAATAAAAGAAAGAAAGAAAACTTCTTAGTGGGAGGCGTCTTGTGCTGGCATTAACAGCAACGGAGGCTGGCGGCTCTGCAGGCCTCCCACCCCAGTGAGGACCCCTGCCTGCTTCTCTCTGTGAAAGGCTTCTGCACAGACAGAAGAGCAGAGAGGTGGTCAAGGGGAGGGTCCTGGGCCTCAGGGCAGTCAGAGCTTTGCTCACACCCAGCCACTTCCTCCTTCACATCTGAGGGTCGTGGAGACAGGTGGGAGCAAGAGGAGGCAGAGAATTTCAGCCGCTGAATCTCTCCTCTCTGAGCCTCGCTGTCCAGGTCAGTAAACTAGAGCTCAAGTGACTACGAACCAAGTCGCTGCAAGGGTTCAGTGGGGTCATGTCTGTTACAGGTTAGGTGGGAATACCTAACTCACGCTGACAAATAAAGCAGAGACCTTACTGGCTCCTCAAATGCAGAAACTCCAGGCTTGGAGCCAGCTTCAAGCATAGCTTGACCCAGAAGCTCTCAGGATGCCTACAGGGTCTGCCTCTCCTTCCCCCTCCCAACTCTACACCCCTTTGTCTGGTGGCTTCATGCTTCAGAAAATTCACCACATGGAGGGACAGGGAGCAGCTAGAAGCCCAAAGCCTCCCTCCCCAGCACACAGTTCTCCCAACCAACGTCCGCCACTCAAAAAGGTATTGCAAAACAGAGAATCATTTTTAAATGATACATGGATTCTTCTGGAGTGGGTGCTGAAATGTTTTGAAACTAGAAAGTTGCACAACATGTGAATTCACTAAATGCCATTCAGCTGCAGACTTTAAAATGATTCATACTATTCTGTGTGAATTTTACCTCCATTTCTTTTAAACAAAATGACACGTATGTAACCTCAACCATCTTATTTCAAATTGAAATTATCTAATGGTGCATCCTTTTGATGTGGGGACTCTTCTTTGGCTGTGGTTAGCATTACCTCCAAATGGCATTTCTTGGAGCGTTTGTTGCGAGAACCTAACTCCTGGTGAATTTTCTAGTTTCTAGTTTAGGTTTCTTACTCAAGGAAAAGTTTAAAGAGACATCCAAAGCAGTCAGCGTACAGAACTCCTTTTGGATTTCAAATTTCCTGACAACTCTTTTGCAGCACAATTTTAGTGTCTGACCTTTATGGAAGCTTCAAATACTGTAATTTCTTTTCCATAGAAACACACACTCTTTTCCCGTTTGTATTTCGTCATCTTTCAGTGATGAGTACCACCTGGATGACCAGGTGTAGGAGAAAGCACACGACCAGTGAGCATTTCATGCCACTAGTGGGAACAGAAGAAAGGGTGCCTGTGCTTGGCACACCTGATCAGATCGGAAACCCAATTCTATCTTGATGTGTGTGTTTCTGGAACCACTTCAGGTGTCCAAATTGTATCTGACAGCAACTGGTCAGGAAGCAGAGCTACTGTGGGTGCTATGGGGCTCTATTATAGAAACAGGAACTTGCACAATTGTAGGAGGAGCTGGGAAGTGAAGCCTAGAGGGGGAGTGGGGAGGATCCGAAGAGGAGCCAGTGACCGATCTCCTGAAGCAGGTCACAGTGGACAAGTCAGGGCTCACAGGGGTTCCCTGGAGCCAGGTGTGTCCCACCACCAAAGTGAGAGTAAATCCGAGGGCCTGGAGGGGTGGTCTGTGAGGTCTGTGGGAAGCTGTGGCCTTCGGGGGTGGGCTTGGCCCTGCTGGTGGTCAGCAGGGCCGGCGGGAGAAGAAGAGTGTGCCCGAATAGGAAGACACTGAGAACAGGCTAGAAGCTTCGGCACGTCTGCAAATCTCTGCCGTAGTGTCCAACCGCAAAGACTCTCAGAAAAGAACGCCGCTGCCACTTCTGCCGCCCAGGTCCTGCACACCATCCTCCTTGGGCCAATTCTAATTCCAGCTATCCGGCGCAGGGGGTTCTGTTAACTGAGTCACAGCAGAACAATTTTCAGCACCATGGGCAGAGGACCTGAAAGGATCACTGGTCACCTGGGACCCAGAGTTGCCCTTGAGAAGTTGAGACAGACTCCATCCTGACCCTTGGCGTGTAACTTTCTCCCAGCCCCCCGGGTTTATGTCTTTGTCCCAAACATCCTGAAAGGTCAAGGGGGTATATTTCGGTACTGGCCTATTTTCATCCGTTTTCTGGGCGTGCAGTGGTTTCGGCAAGTGGAAATTTTTAAATTGTTTCATTGATCATTTCTTCCCTCGGCCTTCTTTGTTCTCACCTTGCAGAACTTCAATATTTGGATGTTTACTTCCTGGACTTCCCTCTAGTGTTATTATCTTTTCTATTTTCTATTTCTGTGTCTTGTTTTGCTCGCTTTCTTATATTTTTAATTGGAGTGGGGAACTCAGGGAAAATTCATGCTTTTCCTTATAGTTTTAAAAATTGTTATGTAATAAGAGAAACAGCAAAAAAAATAAAGAGGCCTTAAACTTTTGGAAGAAACTAAAACCAAGATAAAAGTGTAGGAATTAGTAGCATCCACCTATAGCAGAGAGAAAATACAATGAGAAGGAAGATCCTGTTGACTATTGCAAGAAAAAGGATGAAATACTTAATCATGAGTTTAGCAGAGTGTGGACGTGGACTGTAAAAAAAAAAACTGGAATCCTTTTTCGGGAGATGAAAAGGAAGATGTGAATAAGGGATACTGCTCTGCTTTCTGTAAGATTAGATCATGTTCGGTTTCTAACTCATCTATTTTTTCATTTCTGCTGTAATATTTTTATTTTCTATGGACTCTTTAGTTCTCTGAATGTCCCTGTTTTATGACATCTGGTCCTGTTACAAGGACCCCTTATTCCCCAAGTGTATCAGTGAAAATCGATATGTCCATTTCTTGTGACCACACCTGGCCCGTGACTACACTCTTCCACTCCTAGTCATTTGTCCAATTAAAAACTGGAAGTACGTGTCCACATAAAGATTTGTATAAGAATGTTCATACAGCTTTGTTTGTAAACAGCCAGAAACTGTCAGCAACTCAAAAGTCCACCAGCTGGAGAATGGGCTGATTGAGCATGTTACAACCAAACGGTGGGACACTCTTCAGTCATAAAAGGAGCAAAGTGCTGACCTGTATGACTAGGTAGGTGATGCTCAAAAGCATTGTGCTGGGTAAGGAAGGAGGCTGCAAGAGAGTGTGTGCTGTGTGGTCCATTTATGTGATCTTCTAGAGCAGGCAGAGTTCATCAGTGGTGACAGAGATCAGAGCAGTGGTTGCTTGGGCGGGACAGGGCAGTGGGTGCTGGGATCAGGGACTGACAGTGAAGGGGGACTGGTGAAAGGTTGATGGGTTTCACACTTTGAGACATGTGGGTGTCATGTGGGTGCATACATTTCTCAAAAGTCATCAAACTGCGTTCTGAAGACCTGTGCACTTCGCAAACCTCATAGAAGGGAGGAAGGAAGGAAGGAAGGAAGGAAGGAAGGAAGGAAGGAAGGAAGGAAGGAAGGAAGGGAGGGAGGGAGGGAGGGAGGAAGGGAGGGAGGGAGGGAGGAAGGATCTGATTGGAAGTGCCTTCACGGCAGGGGTCTCCTCCCAGGCCGTTTCCTTGGGGACCATCCCAGGTCAGAGTATCAGATCTTTCCACTTGGAAAGGTTGGGTTCACTGAAATGATCTCCGACCTCCTGCTTGCTGGGATAAGGCCCAGCTGCCAGTTTTGCAGCAGCTGCAGGAAGGAATAGGGCAAGAGGTCTTAATATGCAGCATGTCCCTCTGCTTCCATGTGGTTCCCCATCCTCAAATGTACCTGGTGCCCCCAATCCAGAGGCCCCTGCTTTACCCTCACTGTGGTCTGAATGTTTGTGTCCCCCCAAAATTCATATGTTGAATTTTAATGTCTGATGTGATGGTATGAGGAGGTGAGGCCTTTGGGGGGTGATTAGGTCATGAGGGTGGGGCCCTCACGAATGGGATTAGTGCCCTTATAAAAAAGACCCCAGAGAGCTCCCTCACCCCTCCTGTCATGTGAGGACACAGCAAGAAGTGAACCAGGAAGAGGGTCGTCACCAGGACATGACCATGCCGGAGCCTTGATCTCGGACTTCCAGCCTCCAGAACTGTGAGAAATAAATATCTGTTGTTTATAAGCCACCAGTCTGTGGTTCTGTTATAGCAGCTTGAGCTAGGACAGTCCTCTCTCAAAAATAAATCTCAGGTTTTCTGCTGACGATGGGCAATCGCCCAGCCCTGCGAGCAGAGGAGGGAGACTAAATGCTTTTGTTTCAAATAATCCTCCTTCACTCGCTTCCAGAGGTATTTGGTGGCATCAATTTCTGAGCCCTTTGCTGCATCTCAGCTTTTGACAATGCCCTCAGACCTTCTTAGTGCATCACTGCTCACCCACAATTTTTCCAGCTTCCAAAGTACTGCTTTGGTCTCCTCTCCTTTCCTCTTTGTATTTGAGAATGATGCCTTTAGAGTGATCTTCCCCATCATTTTAGCGAGGTTTGAAGAAGAGACACATACAATACATGTATGTGTCTAGGCCACCGGCCCCTTCCCAGAAGGCCCAGCCTTTGCTCTGTTCTGCCATGGGTGATACAGTTGTTTTTTTTTTTAACAATTTTTTTTAATGTGGACCATTTTTAAAGTCTTTACTGAGTTTGTTACAGTATTGCTTCTGTTTTATGTTTTGGTTTCTTGGCCGCGAGGCATATGGGATCTTAGCTCCCTGACCAGGGATCGAACCCCCACTGCCTGCATTGGAAGGTGAAGTCTTTTTCTTTTTCTTCAATAAATTTATTTATTTGTTTGTTTGGTTGGTTGGTTGGTTGTTTATTTTTGGCTGTGTTGGGTCTTCGTTGCTGCACGTGGGCTTTTAGTTGAGGCAAGTGGGAGCTACCCTTCCTTGAGGTGCATGGGCTTCTCATTGCAGTGGCTTCTGTTGTTGCAGAGCACAGGCTCTAGGCACGTGGGCTTCAGTAGGTGTGGCACACAGGCTCAGTAGTTGTGGTGCACGGGTTTAGTTGCTCCACAGCATGTGGGATCTTCCTGGACCAGGGCTCAAATCCACGTCCCCTGCATTGGTGGATGGATTCTTAACCACTGCACCACCAGGGAAGTCCCAGAAGGTGAAGTCTTAACCACTGGATTGCCAGGGAAGTCCTATGATACAGTTTTTAATCTCATGGTTGCAACATGGCTGCTCCTGCTCTGGGCACCAAATCCACATTCCAGGCAGGAAGAAGAAGGGTTTGTGCTGGCTGAGACCATCCCCGTTGGTAGGAAAGTATGTCAGCAGACTTCCTCTTACATCACATGGTCTCTCCTAACTGCAAGGGGACCTGATACCATCCATTCTTAAGTGGGCACATTGTCACTCCAACAAAACAGGTTCTGTTTAAGGTGGAGCATGGATATTTCCACATCCTGCTTGGGCCATGAGTCAATCACTGGACCTGGAGGAATGGAGCTCCTGACTGGCAGCCCAGGTGATGTGCCCACTCCCACAGCAGAGGGATGCATGGGTCAGCATGGCATTATGCACGGGGAGAGCTGATTCCCAGAGGAAACCTCATGTGGCCCTGGAGCAGGAGAGGGGCTGCTGATGGGCAGAGTTGTGTGTAAATCAGTGTCCAGCATGTAGAAGATGCTCATAGAAGAACAGAACAAGATGCTCATGGAAGATGCTCACTGCTCGTCCATTCCCAGGCTGCTCCCATCTCCCAATCCCGTCCTGACTCTCAGTTCAGTCCCTGCCCTCAGCCCAGGGTGGGAGCTGGGAGGGAGGTCCCACACTTTGCTGAGCCTCATGGAAAGGTGACCATGGACCTCTGGGCTGATGAGCTCACCCCTTTCTGAAGACAACATCAGTTCCTGAGTGTCGCACTGAGATGCTAACAATAGCCAGTCGTGATGCTGGCCTGATTGGAGATGCTAAAAATAGCAGCTCATTCCAAAGCTTCATCAGGGGAGAAAGGGCAAAGAAATCAGGTTTTCAAGGGGCTGGGATAGGGTAATAGGGGAGGGATGCCAAGAGGGTCTGGACTGTGAGGCCTGAGCCTTGGGGACAGCTGTGGCCCTCCAGGAACACTAGGTCTGCCGTGTGCCACCCTCCTAAGGATGCCACAGGCCCTGATGGCCCCGTCAGCTCCCTCTCCTCCTCACATGGGGAGATTTCTGCTCCCTGGAGATTGGCGTGCTCAGGGGAAGAAGAGAAAGTGGCCATGTCCTCTGACACCCCACCTACACACCTGCGCCCAACACTCCCCAAGCCTCACTCCTCAGAACTTTTGCCACCACCCTGCACATTTACAGATGAGGGAGCTGTGTCCCTGTCATCTAGAGATGGCCCTCCAAGCTGGGCAGAGCAGCCCAGAGGTTTGGCCCATGGCTCTGGAGTCAGCCTGCCTGGGTTCACATCCCACTTCCGCCCTGTACTGGCTGCTGACCTTCAGCAGGTACCATATCCAATCTGGGCCTCAGTGTTCTCATCTGTAAAATGGGGATAAAAAATGGTACCTGCCTCATTATCTTCATTATTGTGAAAATAGAGTGAAGTAATTCCCCTCAGGAGCTTGGACCAGTGCCTGGCAGGTGGGGAGTACTACATGAGGATCAGACGCTACTGGCACCTTTCACATCGCAGGCCCATGGCCTCACAGTGGTAGGTAAGTATGGGGTCAGGATTTGGACACTTTCCTGTGGCCCAAGTGCAGGTTCTGGAGTTGGAGGTGATCCTGACAGGAGGACAGGAGGGGCACTGGGTGGGGGTCTGCAGGCAAGAATTTGAGCCCTAAAGCCCCGGGTCCAGGGGTCAAGGTCTTGAGTGCTCCCAACCTCAGGACCCCAATCCCCTCCCCAGGTCAGAGGTCTGCACATCAGCAAATAGCAAAGGCTGTCGCAGGATGCAGTCAACCAGGAATACGTGGCCTCACTGGGAACCTCGCTGGAGGCACCAAGTCAGGGCTGGCACATGTGAGGACCCCTCCATGGGGACAGCATCACGACGACATGCCCAGCTGGGAACCACAGCACCCACGCTCTCCTGGGGGCGTGGCCAGAGGTGGGTACACAGGGACCTTGGTAAGTTTCTTCTCTCCCGGTTTCACGTCTACATCTCCCACGCCTGATACCCGGGCCTGGCACACAGCCGGCACTCCGTGAGTGCCTGAATAATCAAATGCCAGCCACGAACAGGACAGGGACCCGGGCTTCCCCTCACCCTCAGGTCCTGCCCTCGCCACGGCCCTCCAAGGTGACAGTCACATTGCCCCCTCCTTGGAGACAGGGCAGGAGCTCTGGAAAGGCCACCCAGCTCTAGCCTGTGAGCGGGGGAGCCAGGTGCTGAACCAGATCTGTCTCCACGCCCTGTGCCCACTGCACCCACCACCCAGAACCCAGCGCCTGGGGCTTCCCATGGGGAAGCCCTTCACAGCTGATGAGGCCTGTGTCAGTTTCCACCATCCATTCGGCATGACAAAAAAAACACATTTCTGGGGGTGATATGGGTGCTCGGAGAGCCCAAGCAGCCTGCTGGGGGTCACATGGAAGTAGGTGCCAGGCCAGGCTGGCCCCCAGGTGCAACTGCCACCCAGCTTCTACCCCTGACTGCTGCCCAAAGAGCAGGTATGCGAGCTCTCCAATCCTGTCCACCAGGGACTGACCACAAAATGATGGCAGAGGTACCCCACCAGATGTGAACGGCCCAGAGTGCCCGGTGTACTGCATGCATGTCACTGTGGACAGCTGTGTCACAGTGCAGCTGTGCCCGGCCTGTGCCCGGCTAGGCAGGGAAGTGTGGGGAGGGGTCATCCAGTGCCCACCCTGGAGATGCTCCCTCGCAGGGAGCAGGACATGGGGAACAGAGAGCCTTCCTGTGGCAAAGGCCACGGGGGTTGGTGAGAAGATGCCTGGGAAGGAAGGTTTCTCGTAGGTACTGGCATTCTGGCTTGGCCTGCAAGAAATTCCCTTCAAGAGCCAGGTAGTCTGAAAGCAGGGCAGAGAACCTTTTGGGGGCACATGCAGGATGGCACCAGGACGACACAGTCGGCGGGTGGACTACTGACCACGGGGAAGGCCACAGTCAAGCAGGCCCCGCTCTTCAACAGACACATTAAGGAAAATAGAGGGATGAAGGTGCCTATAAATTGAAAGAGACATGAAGGACACAAGAAGTTTTAAAGGATGAATGACTTCTATTTGCATGATTAAACCACAAATAAAGGCATGAAAGTGACGGCGGCAGAAGTCAGAACAGAGGTTACTTTGGGGAAGGAAGGGGCTGAGACGGGCCTGGGGCCCATGGAGGGGGCTAGGGCACCGGACGAGGCTCTCAGTCTTGACCCGGGAGGTGGTTACAGTAACATTTGTTGCATGTGGTTTTCTATATTGGTGTTTCATTTTACATTCAAAAGGCTTTTTTAAGAAACTTCAACAGAAAGCGCAAGATAAACTCCAGGAGGCCTGGCCTGGAGCTGGGGCTGGGAAGTGCCTAGAGGAGCCCGGGGGCTTAGTGGAGCCCAGGTTCCAAGCAAGGCAGCAGGGCTGAGGCCAAAGGGGCTGTGCCACTCCCCACATAAAAGCCATCAGGGACCCAGCTGGGCCCACAGGACAATCGCAGAAACGGGACACGCACAGTGTCCGTGGACGGACCCTCGCTCTCCAGCCTTCAAGGCTTGGAAAGCATCTAATCTCCCGTATGAAATCTCCTCCCAAAGTAAGTGGTTTCTGTTTTTCGAACTGAACATTTGCAGACACACCACGTGAAGAATTTTGTATAATAATAATTAATGTGATGTCATAATAACCCTGGTTATAGCAATAGCCATTATTTAATTAGCACCAGCTGTGAGCCATACCATCCTCACAAGGACCATAGGGGGCCACCTTATTAGGTCACACTTTGGCCACAGCTCCGAAAAGGAACCTGAGGTTCAGAGTGGGGAAGCAAATAGCAGGTTCAAAATCAGCACCCAAGTGGGCTCTCGGGGTTCTGGCGACCCTGTGCCAGGTGGCCTCTCCAGCATGTCTGTGGCCAGCCCATGCCCACTCTTACCCCTGTAACCCCAAACACACCATGCATTTCCCTTTGTCCAGAAGTGCCCTTGGACGTCCCCTTCTACCTGCCTGTCCCCTCCTCTGGGAAGCCCTACATGATGACTCCTGCCCCAGTGAAGTAGTCCCTCCTCCCGCTTTGCATGACCACCGCCTACGTGGGCACCCACCGCCCCTCCCCCCACCGCAGCCTGTGATGTGCTGGACGCCAGCCTCGTTCACGGCCGTGTCCCCAGTGCCCAGAAGTAGGACTCAAACCCAAAGGAGTGGCTTCTGTTTCCTTCCTTATACCGTAGAGCCCCGGAGGCAGCAATGGGAGTGAGTCAGGGCAGGCCAGCTGCAGGAGGCGCTCCAACTCCGCCTGCGGGCACCGGGGCTGCCCCCGGGAGAGAAATAGCAAGTCTGAATCAATCTGCTCAGTTAAGAGGAGCTTCATCACCTCCCGATGCAGATGCCACCGCAAGGACAATCCGTGCACAGCCCGCCTCCCGAGGGGGAGCCAGTTCTGTGCTGAGATGTGAGCCTCGGAATGAAATTAAAACTTCCGCTGCTGTGACTTGAGGATAACGATGCTTGTACTCCTCAGCCCGCTTGGCTCGGAGCTGGGATCCCGGGCTGGGGATTAGTGAGTGACATCATAGCCGAGCAGCCCCCGGTGGGCACTAAGAGGGCGTACTGTGCAGTGCAAAGCACACAGGCCTTGGAGGCCAGACTTGGAGGTCCCAGCCCCAACTTTAAAATGGGATATAAAAGTTTATTTATTGTGGAAAGAAAAGGGAAACCTCCTACACTGTTGATGGGAATGTAAATGTGTGTAGCCACTATGGAGAACGATACGGAGGTTCCTCAAAAAACTAAAAATAGAATTATCATATGATCCAGCAATCCCACTCCTGGGCATATATCCAGAAAAGATGAAAACTCTAATTAGAAAAGATGCATGCATCCCAGTGTTCATAGCAGCAGTATTCACAATAGCTAAGACATGGAAACAGCCTAAGTGACCATCAACAGATGAATGGATAAAGAAGATGTGGTGTATATAAACAATGGAATATTACTCAGCCATAAAAAAGAAATAACGCCATTTGCAGCAACATGGATGGACCTAGAGATTATCATACTAAATGAATTAAGTCAGAAAGGGAAATACAAATACCATAGGATATCACTTATATGTGGAATCTAAAATGTGACACAAATGAACGTATCTCTGAAACAGAAACAGAATCACAGACATAGAGAATAGACTGCTGGTTGCCAAGTGGGAGGGGGGTGGGGGAGGGATGGATTGGGAGTTTGGGATTAGCAGATGCAAACTGGTATATATAGCATGGATAAACAACAAGGTCCTACTGTATAGCACAGGGAACTGTATTCAATCTCCTGTGATAAACCATAATGGAAAAGAATATGAAAAAGAATATATATATATATATATATATATATATATATATATATATATATATATATATATATATATATAGCTGGGTCATTTTGCTGTACAGTGGAAATTAACACAACATTGTAAATCAACTATACTTCAATTTTAAAAATTAAAAAATAGGGGCTTCCCTGGTGGCGCAGTGGCTGAGAGTCTGCCTGCCGATGCAGGGGACACGGGTTCGTGCCCCGGTCCGGGAAGATCCCACATGCCGCGGAGCGGCTGGGCCCGTGAGCCATGGCCGCTGAGCCTGCGCGTCCGGAGCCTGTGCTCCGTAACGGGAGAGGCCACGGCAGTGAGGGGCCCGCGTACCGCAAAAAAAATAAAAAAATAAAAAATAAAAAATAAATTTAAAAAATTTTAAAACAATTATAAAATTGCAATTGAGACAAATGAGAATCACTTAGGTTGTGAGAGCCTGTCTGGCAGAGACTGCTAGGGGCCTGCCCAATATCCCTTCTTCCCTCTTCTTTAGTTACTGACTGTACCTTCACGGGGCAGGGGGGCGGGGTCATAATGAAACCAGCTGAAAGAGTATCTGTTCCAGCCTTCCTTGTAGCCAGTAGCCAATGGAAGTTGTTGGGTGTGACTTCTAGAAGATGTTGTTAAAAGGGGCTGACTCACCTAGGAAAACTTCCACTTTTGTCCCTTTCCCTTCCCTTTCTTCCTATCTGGCACACAGATGAGATGACTGGAGCTCCAGCAGCCATCTTGTGATCATGAGGCAACATTGAGACTAGAAGCCACAGAGGAGAAAGACAGAAGGAGCCTGTGTCTGTGTTGACTTTGTGGACTCACTATCCCATCTCTACACTCCTGACCCCCAGACTTCTTTTGTAGGAGATTATAAACCCCTAACTTGTTTGAACACCTGTGGCTGAGTCTCTTGCTTCTAGCTGCTTAACTCAGTTCCTACCAATGCAGCCTACAGAAGATTTGAGCTGGTGGGAGAGATCAGAGAAGGTCTTCCTGAGAAAGTGAGTTGTGAGCTGAGAAGTAAGTATTAAGTAAGAGTTCACAGGCACAGGAAGGAGGGAAAGGCAACCCAGGAAGAAGGAACAGCACCTTCAAAGGTCATGTGGAAGGCGGGAGCCCAACCCAGGTGTGGAAGTGAAATGCAGACAGTGTGGCTGGAACATAGCAAGCGAGGAGGAGAGAAAAAAGAGAAACCACCAGAGAGGTGGGTGGGCCCGAGGAGGAGGAGCCTGAGGACCAAGCGTGGGGCGTTCCAGACCCCAGGCCTGACTCTGTCTCTTGCAGTACTCTGCTTCTCCAACTCTCTGGAGCCTTGACTGCAGCCACAACAGCCCAGCCCACTGGGGCGACCTCTTCTGCCAAGAGCAAGGGGCCCCCTTCACTAGTCAGCGCTGCTGGCCATGCCTGTGGTGTGTAAACAAAGCAGGAAGAGCTGCTGGGCTCACGGCAAGTGTCTCTGGCCCGGCCTGTCTTCTCCCTCGTGCACTGGGCAGGGCTGCTTCTCCTGCACAATCCTTCCAGCACCACAGCATCTCCCCTCCGCAAAGTCCTGGACGGAGGAGATGACCATGGATGTGCCATTTGTTCTTCACTCCCTGAGGGAGGCAGGGCCAGCTGAGAACGCTGAGGCTCAGAGAGGCATAGTGATCTGCCTCTGGCCACACAGCTGTAAATAAACTGTAGGATTCAAACCCAGCCTGCCCGCCTCCTCCTGCTGTCCAGGAGAGTGTGCATGCCCAGGGGGCTCTGAGTCAGGCCAGGGTCAAAGCCACAGCCACCTGCTGGAGGTCCAATAAGGGGGCTGCTCCAGAGGCATTGGGCTGAGAACGGCAGGAACCCTTCTCTGAGGCCGATAATGTCTTGGTGACTGGTTACAACCACCTGCATCTTTCTTCACTTGTTCCTCTAAACAGTGCCCCATGTCCCTTTGGGGGTCTTTGGGGGTGGTGCAGTCACTCCTGTGACATCCCATGGTCCCTCGTGTCTCTGCACTTGGCCATCTTGGTTGGTGCCCGGAGCAGAGTTTGACAGAATTTGGGATGTTATGGTGATGTGACCCGTGTGTCCTGATGCCAGACTCTAGGAAGGCCGTTTTGTTGCTGAGATCCTGGTAGCAGCTTTGTGCGTCACTGGCTTTGCCAGTGATGTGGGGAGACTGGGGGGGAACAGAATGGCAGGGAAAATCATGCCACCCCAGGATGGGCCCCCAGGACAAAGACTCCAGGTGGAGGGCAAGGGTCGTATTGCTAGGCTCTCCCATCTCCCCCAGTGGTGCTCATCATGGGATAGGTTGTCATGGTGATGGGACAGGGTGCTGAGCAGAAGGGGGTTTGTGACGGGCATTGCAAGTGGAAGAAGACAGAGTTCCCTTTCGGAGCTGGGGCGGAGACACTCCTCTGCACTCCCTGTTCCGCAGTGCCCAACCCCCCCAAGCCCAGGAGACCTGTGCTGGGTCCTGCAGCTGTGTCTGAGCAGCCCTCTCCCCACGCATCCCCAGTCCCAGCGCGGGCCCCAGGGATCTCGGAACACCGCCTCAGCAATTTGCCGGAGCAGGTATACAACGAATAAGCGGGTGACTGGATCCATTGTTCAAAAGTTATCTTTAAACAAGAGCATTTATCAAGTTTAATTAACGTGTCAAGGACTCCAGTGCAAGAGATTGCTCCAAATGCATTCCTGATAATACTAATCTTTCTACATTAATGCCAACTCGGCCCCCAGCATTGAGCAGGAAATAGACCGTCAGTGGTAGCCCCACCCAAAAGACAGAGACGATTTCCCTCCCTAAATCAAATTAAACGTGTTGTGGATGCCCGAGGGGTGGGCGGGAGGCTGAAAGCCCAGCAGAGAGTGAGCTGCTGCCCTCCCGGCTGAGAAGTCAGGATGCCATCTGCGAGGTCCTCTCACTCTGTGCCGGGCGGGGCACTGCCCTCCTAGAACAGAGTCCTCACGTCAGCTTGCTTTGCTTCCTAGATTTTGCAGAAGTGGCATCTGAGTTTCAGGCAGGAGCCGTGACTCGTCCGGTCCACACAATTTAGTCGAGCCTTGGTGCCAAGACTCTCCAGCTCACCCGACCTCCAGGCACGTTCAGCCAGTCAGCCAGCAAATGCTGGCCGAGCGCTTACTGCATACGAGCTCCATGCTAGGTGGTGAGCCTCCGGCAGCGAACAAAGCAGACAGGGCCGCCTTCTCAGGGAGCTGATGTTCTGCTGGGGGATTCAGACAATGGGGGGAGGGGGAGGGGGGAGGAGAAGAAGGAGATGAAGGCTTCATATACTGATACGTGCTAAGGCAAGAAGGGAGGAGAGTGATGGTCAACCGAGATGGGAGGGGTTGAGAGTCCCCTTGCGAGGGGCTGAGCAGGGAAGGCCTTACGAGGAGATGACGTCTGGGAGGATGCTCAGATGAGAAGCAGCCAGCGCGAGACATCTGGGGCAATGAGTGGCATTCTAGGCAGAGACAAGAGCCGGTGCAAAGGCCCTCAGATCCTGCCTCAGGGTCTGGGGACTCCCAGCGTCTGTGGTTCACGTACCTGATGTGGCACTCCTTCGGCAACCCAGCAGCCCCCCACCGCACTTAACCACAAAGCCCCTTCTTCTGTGTAAACCCAAATAATGAATCACAGAACCCATTTGAGAGTAGCTGTTGTAACATGGAAAACTGGCAGGGATTTCTAAAGAGAGGACAGGGCGGGCCGCGGTGTACAGCTCTACAGGTCGTGCACTGCACAGCCTCAGGGGATATCATTTCCATAGACCCGTTTTTCCCATGAGGAAGTAAGGCTCAGACAAGTAAAGTGACTTTCTCAAAGTCACACAGTTAGGAAGTAGCCAACCAGGGTTTGAAACCTAATCTAACACAGTCCCAAGTACCCCAGTCCCAGCCCCTCCCCCCACCCGAGCACCCTGCTCACAGGAGCACCCTGGCAGGCTCTGTGTCAGTGCCCGAATGTGATTATAAACTGTAGAGCGCCAGCCAAATGTGGGGAGGGGGTGTCATTATTATATTTAACTCCTCTGCTGAGAGCTAGAATTCATGCCAGGACCCTTTTCGGGCAGGGGCCACGGGTACCCACCCGGCTCCTCCTCTCTGTGTCCCCCCCAACTGGAACCATCTGCATGTCATTAGGGGGGCGGGCGCACACAGGACACTTCAGTCCTGCAGCAGACCCAGCCGCCGCCCTCCTGGGTCTTGATCTCCCTCCCCGTCAGACCTCCAGCAGGAGCCAGAGCAGAGGAGACACCCCCTGCCTCTACCGAGTCCGGACGTTAAAGGGTCTCCCACCTCGGGGTCAGAAGCAAAACCAGGGGAGATGGCTCCAAGCCTGCGCTCGGAAAACATCTCAGAAGTGATGGAGAGACCCTCCAGAGCAGTGTTTCCATGACACAGACGGGGAAACTGAGACCCAGAAGACCAATCATGTCCAGAGTCACCCGGGGGCGGGGGTTGGTGACAGAGAGGAAATCAAGATCCTGGATTCCGACTCTTTGGCCGGTTTCCAAAGGGTCCCTAGAGGATATGGGGATCCCCTCACACCCACACCCATGAACACTTGGCAGTGAGCACCTTGCTCTGGTCAATGGCCCAGAGCCGGGACAGTCACAGGCCTCAGGATTTCACCAGTGCTTCTGCCTGGAACACACCAGAGGTGCCGATATCTAGGGGTTTGGAAGATACCAAGCCAGCAGTGGGGCTCTGGGAAAGGCTCATGGGAAGCGGGGAAGCACAGTTGAGAAGCTGAGCATGTCTGGGGGCTCTGAACAGGAGAGGGGAGCCCACGTGAAACAGTGTTTCCCAAACTTTAGCACACGCAGAATCCCCTGGAAGACCCTCCGGCCCCAGTCCAGAGTCTCTGATTCAGTAGGTCTGGGGTAGGCCCTGAAATGTGCCTTTCTAGCAAGTTCCCAGCTGATGCCGGCTGGGCCCAGGAACCCCACTTTGAGAACCGCTGGGGTAACCAGAAGATCAATGCTGGTCTAACAGATGGGGTGTGGTGATTGGGGTTTTCCTGTTACTATGTATAAAACGCAGATGGACAGCACTTTACAGTTTGCAAGATATTTGCACATCTCACCTCTTAACAGCCCTGCTCTTCTGACCCCATTTCGCACTCACCCAGGGACATTCGATGGCTTGCTCAATGAATTGCTAGAAAGGATCGAACCCAGACCTTATACCTTTTCCCATCCATCCTATTGCTGCCCTTCCTTCAGTCGTGACGTCCACTTTCCCGGGAGGATGAGCCGCTTTCCCTGAGCACGTACTATGTGCCAGGCACACACTCACACTTCACGCACCTTGTCCACGTGACCCTTGCCTGATGCCCGAGTGGGTCACTTTACCCCCTTTCAGAGGAAGAGGAAACTGAGGCCGGCCACGCCTCCTGCGCTCACGGGCTGCAGTCAGGATTCACAGCCCCAGCCCAGCCTGGGCTCTCCCGGCCATGGAGCGTCTCCACGCAGGCTGCACTGCAGAGCAGAGCTTTGTGGAAGCGGCCAGGCCATCGGGGGGTGGCACAAGGAACCCCGAGGGTAACTGGGTTCCCATAGCCCCATGCACTGACATGGCCAAGGGCTTGGGCCAGGCACGCCTTCCGCATCAGGAGGGTTTGTTCTCGGTCTTTTTCAAAGAGACTCTTCAACCACCTAGTTCCCCCATTTGTAGCTTGCTTTTCTGAGGTCCTTAAGTCAATTATTCCCAGACAGAAAATTACTTCTAACCCCAGAAACAGGTAATTTCCGATGGTAGAACTCATTATCCGCACTGTGCACACGTCTCTGGAAGAGCAGGGGAATTTGTCTCAAGCCTGGAAGCGTCCTTATGGGAAACCCTGGAACAGAGCTGCGGTAGGCACCCACGTCAGCACCAGCTGGCTCCTGGCAACAGCCAAGCCCGGAAAGGCAGCCGCCCAGGGACCATGAGCCCAGCTCACATGACCTTCACCTGGCAGGGGGCGCTGGGGGGAGCAGCCTCTGGGGCCCACACTTGACCAAGGTCCCTGAGGGATTAAAAAGTGTCCCTCCCCCCAAATTCATGTCCATCCAGAACCTCAGAATATGACCTTGTTTAGAAATAAGGTCTTTGCAGATATCATTAGTTAAAGATCTGGAGATGAAATCCTGGATTTAGGACGGGCTCTAAACCTCATGACCAGTGTCCTCCTAAGAAGGGACACAGACACACAGAGGAGGGGCCAGGTGAAGACAGAGGCGGAGTCTGAGGGAGGCAGCCATGAGCCACGGAGTGCCTGGGGCCACCAGGAGCTGGCAGGGTCAGCAAGGATCATCCCCTGGAGCCTGCAGAGGGAGCATAGCCCTGCCGACTCCTTGATGCCAGACTTCCGGCCTCCAGAACTCTGAGAAAATTAATCTCTTTTGTTTTTAGTCATGCCGTTTGTGGCAATGTGTGACAGTAGCCACAGGAAACTAATATGGTCACAGACAGCGAAGGTCTTTCTCGAGGGATGCTCCTGGGTCTCCTCCTGCCTGCTAGCCCGCATCCTATCCCTGCCTCCTGGGCCACGACCTGAGCCCTACACCTGGGCAGCCCTCAGCAGACTTCTCTCTTCCATCTTCTGCCGTCTACTCTCTGCTCGCGAACCCCAACGTCCATCTCCAGCCCAGACTCCAGAGTTCAACCTGGTCAAGCAGAACCAGAAGTCTCCCCGCTCCTCAAACAGCTGCCCCCACACCACGCTCCTCCTCTTCCTGCTTCAGCTCCCACACGCATCCTTTTGACGCTACCACCATTCGGGCCAGTCACCGAGGATGTCCAGTGATCCACATCCAGGTCCCAGGAGAAGGACGTGGTAGATACTGGGGGGAGGTTTGGAGTCTGGCTGAACCCTAAGCAACCTTCAGACACCACCTGCTCCCAAATTTTTCCTGGGTCTGGGCTTCTCTGGGCTCCACCAGCCCCTGTTCACACTCACACATACAGCCCTGATGCTCAGGAGCCAACAGCTCAGGGCTCGTGGGGAACTCAGGGAAGTCATTGAGGCCAGGTTCCCTCTGGCTTCCTACTCTGATACTTTCAGCATCTGTCTCCTCTTGGTCACAGAACGGCTGCTGTGCATCCAGACATCACATCCATATTCTAGGCAAAAAGAAGAGTGGAGCCAAAGGCTGAGAGTCACAAGCTGTCTGCTTGGTAGGCTTTGCCTTTTTATTAGAAGATGGAAGCTCTCTCTGGGGAGTCCTGTCCACTTCCCATTGACCAGCACTTGGGGACACAGCCATGTCTAGTGGCAATGGAGGCTGAGAACTTGATTTGCTTTCCAGTCTACATTAGAGGAAGGTAGGGGGTTAGACTAGGCTGTTCAAGTCCATCACCTCTGGTTAAGCAGCCCCTTTCTTCTTCCCATGCACTCTCAAATCCAACCTTCCACCACCTGCTCTTTGATGCCTGCCTCGTTTTGCTCCTGTTGCTTGTTCTGCCTGGACTCTCCTTTCCCTGCCACTCCTAGCTGTCCAAACCTAAATCAACAGTCAAGACCCAGCTAAAAGGCCACTTCATCCATGAAGCAGTCCCTGACCTCCACATCTAGACCTCCAGAGAACCCCCCCCCACACACACACACACATCTCTTCTTACCCACCACGATGTCGGAGTTGCCTTGTCCACCTCCTGTGTTTCCCACTAGATAAGCCCCAAGCCCAGAGCAGGCCTGGCTCAGCTCTGTCCACAGCACCCGGCCCAGGGTGGGACTCAGCGAACACACAGAGCTCTGCTGCTGATGCGGCTGAGTCAGATCCGAAACGGTGGTTCCATTCCCTCCCCATCCCCGGTGCTCAGTGAAGTAGGAGGCAGAGGATGGCCGCAGGAGGAGGTTTGCTTGTGTTTTGGTCTTGGAAATAAACAAGGATGGGGCTCTTCTGTATCAGCAGAGCCCGGGACCGATGTTGCCGGGTTTTTCCAGTAATAACATATCCAGTAAAAACAGGAAATTGGTGCTAATGACTTCTCTCTCCTCCCTCCACAGGTCCCAAGCAAGCTGGAAGGAACTCAGTCACCCCTCATCAAGCAAATGGGGAGACTGAGCCTCCAAGAAGGCAAGCGACACACCAAAGATCACTCAGCAAATCAGTGCACAGCCAGGGACTTGCACTTCTGAGTCCAGGACCAAGGAGCTTTTGTCACATGTGGAACAGGAAAGATGATGGAGCAAGAGGCTATGGAACTTCATGCCTCCCAGAGAACCTTGAAATGTTAATCCCCCGAGTAACTCTGCAGGGTTTAAGTGAGCTATTCAGAGAGGGCAAAATAAGGACATGGGGGATTTCACAGGCTCTGAACATCATTGGTCTTCTCTCTTACATCGTACTGTGATGGCTTTGGTCAAAGCCACCAGCAACACTCTCTTCTCTTCTTTCCACCTAGAGTGTGGATGTGATGTCCGGATGTACAGCAGCCATCTTGTGACTATGAGGAGACACATGCTGAGAGTGGCAGAGTAGGACTCCAGAAGAAACCTGGCCTCAGTGACTTTCCTGAGTACCCCAACACCCTTGAGTTGTCTACTCCTGAACAAAGCTCCAAGCCTTAACTGTTCCCTGCTTCTGTCTCCCTGCCTCCTCCAACCCAGTCAGAGCACAAGGTCTCTTCCTAATGCAGCAGCTGGAGTGACCCTAGAATGTGGGTCCTATCACATCCCCACCTGGTCCTCTGCTCCTGACCCTCAAGTGCCCCCCAGCCCCTCCAGTTCCTATGTGACCCTTACCCCGACCTCCTACATCTTCCTCACTTCACTCCAGGCAGTCTCCTGCCTCTGGACCCTTGCTGTAGCAGCTCCAGGTGCCTGGACACTCATCCCCTGGGTATCCACAGGGACTCTCCCTCACCTCCTGTAAGTCTCTGCTCAAATGTCACCTTGTCAACCATCCCGTTTAAAACTGCCAGCTCAGGAATTCCCTGGCGGTCCATTAGTTAGGACTCAGCACTTTCACTGCCATGGGCCCGGGTTCAATCCCTGGTCTGGGAACTAAGATCCCACAAGCTGCGTGGCACAACCAATAAATAAATAAATAAATAAATTGCCAGCTCTACCAGCACACTGGCACCCTAGAGTGACATAGTTTTCCACAGAACTGAGTGCCGTCCACTCCGCTATATGCTTTACCTAAACACGTTGTTGGTACCTGGTATCATCTGATGCCCTCGCTAGAATGTCAACTTCACGCAGTGGGGGTCTCCATCTGTTCTCCTCTGAGACCTCCCCCGGTCCCCAGCACAGCACCTGGCACCCAGTGGGTGCCCGCTAAATCCTTGCCGGCCCAAAGAAGATGGAGATGCAAGCAGGGTGAACTTGGAGGTCAGGGGTTTGTAGCATGGAGTGGGCAGGGACTGTGGCTTCCAGAATATCTAAGGGCCTGGTTAACAAACCGGGAGGCTGCCTGGAGGAGAGGTTTTTGGATTTAGACTCATGTTGAGCAAATGCCAGCACTTGAACACAAATTGCCAGGTCCTCTGCTGTCTGTCTGGGGGGTGACATCCCCGTGTCCTGGTGTGAGAGGGGAGGTACCGCTGTGTCTCCAGAGAAGCCAGACTCAGTTCCAATGGCGGACTCCTCTCCCAGATGTGGGCCTCGGGAGACCCACTTCCTCTTCTGCCAGGTGGGGGTCGAGGACCTACCTCAGGGCCCCCATAAGGGCCATGAGGCCAGGGAGAGGGAAGCCTGGCACCTGGTCAGGGGGCAGTCAGCCTTTGCAGAGCATGAGGTTGGGTCCCCTCCCAGCACAGAGGGTTTCACGGCTCACCCCTGTGACAGCTGAATGAAGTGTGCCTGTCACCACCACCCTCCTACAGGTAGGGAAACTGAGGCTCAGAGACACCAAGCGATTGGCTCGAGGTCACACATATAATGAGTAGACCATCCTTCAAACCCATCCAAGGCCCACACTGTGAACAGGCGAGTGTTCTTTCTCGCGATCAATAAATAGTACATTCAGGACTTCCCTGGTGGCGCAGTGGTTGAGAGTCCGCCTGCCGATGCAGGGGACACGGGTTCGTGCCCCGGTCCGGGAGGATCCCACATACCGCGGAGCTGCTGGGCTCGTGAGCCATGGGCGCTAAGCCTGCACGACTGGAGCCTGTGCTCCGCAACAGGAGAGGCCACAACAGTGAGAGGCCCGCATACCACAAAGGAAAAAATAAATAAATTAATTAATTAATTAAATAGTACATTCAGGAACTTTTAGGCCTAAAAGTCATGGTTTCATTAGTAAAGAACATCCATGAATGTTGGCTGATGGGATAAAGAGGCAGTGATAGAAAACAGAAAACTGGGAAAGAGGGAACAAAGTGGGGAGTGGAGAGGGGCAACAAGGAACACCCAGAGCCGCCACCTCTCACCTGAAGACAAAACAGGTAAGAAGGTCTGCAGGCCATAAGCAAGCTCTTTTTGCCCTTTGCATCAGTCCCCATCACCCCTCATCCCTGCGAGGTTCTGTGCATCCCCTTCCCCAGCTGCCTCTCACTCTGCTCCCCTTCCTTCCCTCCACTGCACCCCTGGGACTTAAGTCAACCATCAGCAAGATCCCCCAGACCCTCAAGCTCCGAGTGAATGTCACCTTCACCTCCAAACTGCAACAAGACCCTATCTGTCCCCCAAGGACGTCGCTCCCCCAGTGGGTCCCCTACCCCCCACCTCACACCACCATGGCCTCCTCGTTCCCCACCATTGCTCCCAGACCATTCTTCCCCTCCTACCCCTCCTTGTCACAGGTGTCCCCCACTCCAGGTCACACTCTGCTGCTTGCTGGAGATTTTAGCCCCTGGATCACTGTCGCCCCCTCCAATGTCACTCCTAATAGAATTCCTGGTGATCGCAATGCCCATGGACTTGATCCTTCCAATGGCCTGGCCTCTGGGATCTTGGGTCCCTCTCCTTCCATGATCTTTCCTCCACCTGACCTCAGCCACCCACTCCCAGGGTCAGGAGTGACTTCAGGTCCCCAACAACCAGCGTGGCACAGGTGGTGACCCATCACACAGGCATGGTGCCCAGCCCGCACCGTGTCATCCCCAGTCACCCAAGCCCACCACTCCTCCCGTGTGAAGCATCCTGCTACAACCCACCTTTCCAGCTCGCCCCTCTGGTGCCCTGACTCCCACCATTCCTTCACTCTGAAGATCAGGAGCAAAGCAAATCTTGAAAACAGCAAGGCGGGTGGTGCTCTGAGCTCCAAACTTTTGGGACCACAGAGGAGTGGACATGCTGTAGTGGGGGCACGAAGACCATAAGTCTCATCAATTAGCATGAAGGCTCTGGAGCTGCAAACTGCACCATGGGGTTGCCCCCTACAGAAGGGTCCTATGTAGGTGGATGAGCCCCGGTGTAGACATTCAACACCATCTCAGGGGAGAAAACAGTCAGGTTTTCTCACCAGGACGGCATCACCTCTGCTATGTCCCAGAGCAGGGGCTACAAGCAGATGCCCACGGGGGACCAAAGCCAGAAGAGATAGAGACTGGCCTCAAGAGAGGGGAACCAGTCACAGGGGCACCCCAAAGTCACCCACGGGAAGTGTGTATCATTGTAAACACTGTGACGTGATTTTCAAAGAAAAACAAGTGAGAAAAATAAAAAGAGAAACTGGAAGCAAGTATGCCAATTTCCAGAACAAATAAATGATCGGACAGAGTCACCCAAGCATAAGCAAGATGAAAAGACACCATGGCAACCATGCAAACACATGGCACCCAATAGAGAAAGGGAAAGGGAGGGGGAGCCCTAGCATATACAGGAGACAGACCAACAGCCCAACCCAAATGAAATCAGCCAAGAAACAGACTGCTTCTCACTGTAGGACAACTGACCATGAACATGAATTCCACAAAACTAAAACCCACAGAGAGGATCATTAGACAACAGGATGAGATGGAAGGGAGATGTCAGACCTGAGGAAAGAAATGAAGGACAAAACATGCTTGTGGATGTAATAGATGAGAAGCAGCAAGAACCTCGCCTCCTTCCTGACTTGGTTCAAATGTCCCCTTCTCACCGAGACCGACCTGACCACCCTCCCCCATCCCTGCTTTATTTTCCTCACAGCCCTTAGCAACTTCTCCCATACTCTATGATCTATTTATTTGGCCACCAATCTCTCTCCCCCCACAATTTCCAAGAGGGAAACTTTTACCTGCCTTGCTGTGTCCGCAATACCAAGAAATATGCCTGGCAAATGGTAAGCCATCAATGAATATGAGGTAAATGAATGAATGGACAGAACAGACACTGATGAAAATGTAATTAATGATACAGAGGAAAACCTTGAGATAATGACAATGATTGCAGTTGGAGAAAATAAAGAGACAAAAGAGAGTTGGAGAAAAGTGTATGAATGTAGAAAACGGTACACCACAAGGATAATTGGTGGCCCTGATTCAGAGCCCTAATAATAGCTACAGAGCATGTAGTAAACATGCTATCAGAGTCCTTGAAATAAAGAAATTATTGAATCCAAAATTCAAAACAGCATGCCATGCCTCAGAAATGCTGCTACAGAATGCTCCACACATATTTCTTAGCAAAGTTATGAATTTCAAGCATTTAGGATGAAAAAGAAAACTGTTTACAAGAAGGAAAGGAGCTGCCTGCTTAAGGCTTCTGCAGCAACCATCCACTTCATAAGACCATGAAGCACCAGGTTTTGAAGGAAAGAAAGTGTGACTCAAGAAAATTATTCACACCCAGGATGCTGTTTGTAAATACATTCAAGGACAGGAAGGACTTAGGGAACACACACCCATGAGCCCTTCTGGGGGAAAAAATATATAAACAAGTTACAAAAAATCCAGGTAATGAAAGAATGGGTAAACATCCAATCAATTTAAATATGCATTTGAGAGTAAGCTATTATAGGAATTATGGTTACAGAAAAGAAGGTGAAAGTCATAAACTGTCAAAAATAATAATACTGTAACTGTAAAAACCATGAGCTGAAAGGAAGGAGACAGGAGGGGATGTGGCATGCTAATTTCATATTCCATAGCAAGGAACTAATGGAACTTGTCTGAAATTGGCACAAGTAGGTGAATAAATACCTATAATCATTTTAATTTTTTAGTGTTTTTCAGAATCTCTTTTTTTTTAAGGGATCTTTTAGAAAATAGTTTACTCACAGTTTAATTCCTTCCATTCTTCTTGATTTTACCTGAATGTAAAAATTAAAGATAACATTTTCATTAAAAATCTTGTGTAGTGAGATAATATTTTCTTAAAGTCTATTTCTCTCTTCCTTTATCTGTCTAGAATGATGTTCACTTAATCTGCAGGGTGATTACTTCTGGACAGTAGGATGTGCATGCTTTGTACACTTTCAAAGGTGTATTTTTTGTGTTTTATTTGTCCTCTTTGATGAGGGTGGTGGTAATGCAGGCTGCTCGTCCCAGATCACTCCCTCAGGCATGTGATAGAATTTCACTTCCCTGTCTCCTTCTTTTTTTTTTTTTTTTTTTTTGTGGAACGTGGGCCTCTCACTGCTGGGGCCTCTCCCATTGTGGAGCACAGGCTCCGGACACGCAGGCTCAGTGGCCATGGCTCACGGACCCAGCCGCTGCGTGGCATGTGGGATCTTCCCGGACCGGGGCACGAACCTGTGTCCCCTGCATCGGCAGGCAGACTCTCAACCACTGCACCACCAGGGAAGCTCCACTTCCCTGTCTCCTTGACCCTTGGCATGCTCACATGCTTGCTCTGGCCTATGGGATATGAGCAAGCGAGGGCTGTCACTTCAGAGACAGGCTCTAAAGTCACTGTTATTTAGGGGCTATTTGTTACTGCAGCATAACCTAAGTTATTCTAACTGATACAATAAGTATGTATCATTTTATAAAAACAACAGAATGGTTTTTTCGATGAGAAGGAAGAAAGGGAGAGAAGGAGGGAAGAAGGAAAGAAGGATGGAAGGAAGGAAGAAAGGAAGGAGGGAAGCAAGGGTGGAAGGAAGGAAGGAAGGAAGGGAAGAAGAGAAGGAAGAAGAAAAGAAGGAAGTGAGGGAGAGAGGGAGGGAGGGAAGGAGAGAGGAGAGACAGAAGGGAGAAGAAGAAATTCGAAGAAAGTATACCAAAGTGTTAATGTGATTAATTCTGCAAGTTGGAAACCTGTATATTTGTTAGTCCTTTGAAATTTTCACCAGAGACAGTGAAGGAGGAAAATACCATCTCAGACCATCAACTGGGGACTGTGGGTTTGGGGGAAGGGGGAGGGGGATCGAGACCACACGAGACCCCAGGCTGACCGTTAGAGCAGACAAATGCCTGGTGGTGGAATTCCTGGGCCAGCGTTAAGACCAGGGATGCCTGCTGGGCTGGTGGAGGCAACTCCCACCTCCCTTTGTCTAGAACTTTCCACAGAGTCTGAGGCTTTGGAAAGATCAAGGGCTGGAAGCAGATGGGAACCTCATCTGGGTCAATACAGGTGGAGAGACAGAAAGAGACCTCAGGGAGGGTCCAGGAGAGGTTCCTCGGAAGCTGGAAGCTGAGTAAGAGGAGACCAGGTAAAGTGCCAGAAAATCGCCAGGAAGTGGGGATGCACCAAAGGCAAACCAGGAGAAGGAGCAGGGGACAGCGGCACCGGGGGCCCAGCCTATCTCATCTCATTTCTTTTCAACACAAGGAGGAAAAGAATACAGTATGCCTATAGTAGAGATGAGGAAACTGAGGCTCAGAGAGAAGGTCACGCAGCTGCAAGGGGCAAAGCAGGCACCCAGCCCCAGGCAGGGGGCTCTTGTCCCCAAGGAAGGTGGGAAGTCCCTAAGGGTGGGAAGGGCCCAAGGCCCAGGGGCGGGGCCGCTAACACAGAGCCCTGGCGGAGGCCCCTCCGCTTTGCTGACAGCTCGGCAGAAGCCCCGTTCTGTGAGCGGGGTTCTCTCACCAGTCGGGGCCCTGTTATGTTGCTGTCACCCCTTGGTGCCCCCCCACCCCGGGGAGACCTCCTAGCCTTGCAGCTCGAGGAGGACGCCGGCAGGCGGCAGGACTCGGTCCTCAGCCAACGGACCAGTGGCTGCGCCTAAGGCAGGTCACCCACACACACACACCAAGTCGCCGTGTCCCAGTCCTGGAGGACCTGAGTGATGACAACTCCTTCCCCATCCGGCTGGAAGGCCAGATGAGCTGACCACCCACAGATTGGAGTTATTCGTCCCCAAAACCAGGGCAGCGCCAGGCAGGTCCTTCCCAGCCCCCCTCCTCCACACCTTCCCGCCCCAGGGACACTGAGTCCCCAGGCCTCCCAGGCGACAGCCTCCCAAGCTGTTATTACAACCCTTTGGAACTACACTTTTTTTTTGCCAGCCACTCCAGAGCTAACAATATGGAGGCAGGCAGAGGGAGCCAGGTGTGGGAGGAAGCGCTCCCCTTTCCACTGTGTGCTGCCAGCCCCACCTGGCAGCCGGCAGCCTTTCCTGCTGCATCTGGATGTGCAGATGGGGGCAGAGACAAAGCAGCAGGAGGCACCTGGGGGCCAACACTGAACAAGGTGGGGGTGAGGGAGGTGCAGGTGAGAACTAGGGTGGGGGCAGGGGAGGGGGACCCTCTCTCCAGCAGTGGCCGCAGTACTCTAGCTGGACAAAGCCTCCACCCTCTTCGGGTGGAGGATAGCAGCTAATCCAGCCCCTTGTTTCTCAGATGGGGGAGAGGAGAAGCCTGGCATTTCTCGGGGTCTGTTACACGTCTGCACTGAGCTCAGGGTACCCCAACTACCATTGCAAGGATACTGCAGTACCCCATTTTCAAAAGGAAACTGAGGCTCTGAGAGCACAGGTGTCCTGACCCAGACTAGGCAGCCAGGTAAGTGACAGAGAGGATTTGAGCCTGAGCCGGGATTGGGGCTGGGGGAGGGATTCTGGGGGCGAGTTTGGGGAGAGAGTCTCTGCCCCCCACCCTGCCCCATGGGGCTCCCCCTGGGTGAGGGTCTTGTGGCCGCTGTAACAAAGGACCACAAACGCAGTGGCTTAAAACCATCCAAATGCATTCTCTTACAGTTCTGGAGGTCAGAAGTTAGACATCAGTTTCCTGGGACTAAAGTCAAGGTATGGGCAGGACCGGCTCCTTCTGGAGGCTCCAGGGGAGAATCCGTTTCCTGCCCTTTTCCAGCTTCTGGAGGCGCCCATGTGCTTTGACTGAGGGCTTCATATCCCTCCAGCTTCTGCTTCCGTCCTCACATCTCCTCTCTGACCCTGGCCTTCCTGCCTCCCTCTCATAAGGTCCCTTGTGATGACACTGGGCTCCCTGGAGAATCCAGGACAGTCTCCCCATCTCAGATCCTTAGCTTCAGCACATCTGCAGGGTCCCTCTGACTATGGAGGATGACATATACGTTCCAAGGATTAGGATGGGGACAACTTTGGGGGCCATTATTTGGCCAATCACGCTTCTCATAGGAGGGGAGATGGGAAGAGCTGCCACAGGCACGAGGATGAAGGCGTGTGAGGCGCTTAACACACGTTCATTCATTCAGTGTCACAATGACCCTTGGGGCGGGTGTACCACTGGCTCCATTTCACAGCTGAGGAAACTAAGGCAGAGGGTGGTGAAGTAACCTGCGCCAGCCCCATGCGGGAAGTGACTGAGCCAGACTCCCAGGCAGACCATAACCCAGTCTGTGCCCTTAACCACCAGCATTAGTAGGAGGTCCTGGGGTAGCATCCAAGGTGGCTTCTGACTCAGTGCATCCTTCTAGAAGAACTGGTTTATGCAGAAGTTATCTGTGGGGGTTGTCTTTTCATAATGAGGTTCTGGGATTTGCAGGGTCGTTCTTAGGAACACCCTGGAAGGGATCACAATGGCCACCTGGCCTCCCGCCACCCTGAGGCTCAAACACCCACCTGCCCAGCCCACACCAGTGCACAGGGAGACTGCTTCCCAGAGCTAGCCTGGCCCCCGTTGGGAAGGCTCCCTTGTGCCGGACAGAACCTGCCTCCCAAGGTCTCCCCACTGGGACCAGCTCCACCCTGCGGGCCTCAGAGCCAGGTGCCCTGCCCAGGAGAGCTGGGCAGAGGATGGAGCCACCCAGCCCCCAGCACCCAGCCTCCACTGTCCCTCTGGGGACACCTGGCTGGCTCCCAAGCCCCTGTCTGCAGCAGGGTTCTCAACCTCCGGGGTCTGAAGGAGAAAAATGACTTTCCCGATAAAATATTCATGCTAGGCTGAGCCTAAAATAGGCTGAAAAGGAAGGAGAGTGACTTTTGCCCAGCACAAATGAGGTGACGTGGAACCACAAGGCTGGCTTCTCCACCCCATCAAGGCCCTGAGATGCCCACCCCCACCCCAGCCAGCAGAGCAGACCTCATGGACATGAGACCTGTGCAGTCACCCACGGCCACCCACTCAGAAGGGACACGACCAGTGGTTTAATGCTCTGTGGTCACCATCTCGAAATTCTTAATTCTGGAGGCAGGGCCCACATTTTCATCGTGCACCAAACGCTGCGAATTGTGTAGCTGTCCTGGCTGTCGGGAAGATGCTCACGGTCTGACTCTGGGGACACAAATGCCTTCCTCTCAGGCCAGGCCAAGGGGAGGGGAGTGGTTCCATCACACACATCACTTCATTTCATCCGTAAACCAGACCCACGGGTGAAATCAACACAAGAACAGAACAATGACTGTCACGTACACAGGCTCGGTGTCTGGCAGAGAGATGCCCACCCAGGGCACCTCCTCTGACTTTCCAACAGCCTCTGAAGTGATACCTTCTCGCCCCCTTCACAATGAGGAGCTCATCGTGAAGCTCGCCCAAAGACCGAGTCCCTTGTCCAGTGCTTCAGAGACCGTGAGTGGTGGACATGGAATGTTCTGGAACTGCGGGAAGGCCAAGGTGGCTGGGACAGGAGAGGAGGGGTGTGAGCAGAAGCTGGCAGGGTTGGAGGGGGACCACAAAGATCTCAGAGCCCAATTTAAGGGTCTGGGTCTTGAATGAAAGGTACTTGGAAACAGCCACCAGCGTGCTGTCCTTGGAGGGGTGATGCAGTGGGATTTGCAATGCAAAGAACAGACTCTGGGGGCGGGGAATGGGGGGCCCTTACAGTCCCGCCCACTGTTTGCACAGAAGCCCAGGAAGCGCTTGTCCCCTCCTGCAAGGCTGACCACAAAGCAGTCCCCCTCCCCTGGCTGTCCTCAGAAGCCCCTCCAGAATCTGTCTCCTCCTCACCCCTCCCAGGAGCCTCTCCACAGCCTCTCAGGTCCTGAGGCTCCTGCAATAGCTGCGTCCTTCTCGCCCCTTCTCCCTGTACCCCCAGCAACAAGGTCGCTGCAATGCTCGAACCCTCAAGGGCTCCCCACAGGGGCCGGCGGGGCCAGAACTCTGTCCTCTGAGCGACAAGGACGGCAAGGCCACAGCAGCTGCCGGGCACCCGCGTGCACCAGGCACTCAGCTGGGACGGCAACCGGAATCGGGCATCCTGGGTACCAGAGTGCCGGGGCTCACCCTCAGGAGGCCTTCAACCACCCCCATCCCTCATACGGATTTGCAGCCATGAATTTTCACAGGAGGCAGAGGTCTCTGCCCTGGGCCTCCCACCGAGATTCTGTCTGGTGCCCTGGCTCTCAGGGGGCCCGGCAGTGACCCCAGCTGGGAGAGGCCAGCCAGCTTGTCCCCCTTTCCCAATGCTAGAGTCATGGGTCCTGGGCAGGTAGGGCCCAGGCCATGCAGAGGCCGCATCAACCCCTCAGGGGGAAGGGGGGCTCCTGGGGCCAACCCTTGGGCCTGGGCTGTCCTACGGGGGAGCACCCACCCCGCGGAGGGGCTGTCCCACCCTGTCGGCCATGCCAGCTCCCCTGACAAAGGCAGACACATCCCTGAGAGAGGCAGGGGTCAGCCGGCTCGGGGCAGCCCTGGGTCCGGCTCCCCTTTTGGAGGCACAGCAGGTGAGGGCCGAGAGAGGTGTTTCAGGGACCCCCTCAGTGCCACTGGGGGTTTTGCAAAATCAGTGTGAAGGTGAACTTCAGGGAGAAACGGGAATGACAGGTGGGGAAGAGAGCAGGTTTGCGACCTTCTTATTGTTTCTTCAGAGGCTGTGAAGGCTGAGTGTTTGGGCAACACTCTTGTCAGCTTTCACTGGGTCCTAACCCTTCCCCTGGATTGACTAGTGTCTGCCCGATTCAAGCCCACCCAGAACCCGTGAATGGAAACTTACTTGGAAAATAGGGTCTCTGCGGATGTATTCAGGTTCAGATGAGGCCGTCCTGGAGTGGAATGGGCCTTAATCCAGCGACTGTCCTTATAAGAAGAGGGAAATTTGGACACAGACCCCCAGAGGGAAGCCAGAGGCAGAGACTGGAGTAGCTGATGCTGCCACAAGCCAAGGATGCCAGCGGCCACACCAGGAGCTGGAAGAGGCAGGAAGGAGCCTCCCCTGCAGCCTCCAGGGGGAGCACGGCCCTGCCCGCACCTTGATTGTGGACTCCTGGCCTCCAGACTGTGAGAGAGTGAGTTTCTGATGCTTTAAGCCACCCTGTCTGTAGCGCTTTGTTATGGAAACCCCAGGAAGCTCACCTGTCCAACAGATGAGGAGACCCAGGAAGCCCCCAGGCCCAGAGCAGGATGCGCAGCTCCCCACCGGCCTGAATACCCCTTCAGCGCCTCCCAATCAGCATGTGCAGACAGCACTCGGTCCTCTGCTGTCTCCATCTCAGGAAACGGAACCCGCCCTGCCTTCACTCAGCCCTGACCCCCGGGATCATTCTCCCCTCCTGTTTCATATGCCCCACATCCAATCAGTCAGGAAGTACTCTTGGACCTTCTTCAGGAGGTACCTAGAATCCAGTCACTTGTCACAAGTCCGTGGTCCCTGCCCGGCCCCGGCCCTCATCATTCGCCCTGGATTGTCCCCTCCCCACCTCCAACCCCGACTCTCTCTCTCGACCCCATGAGACCCACTGTAGTTGCATCCCAGCAGCCGACTTCATCCCAACCCTGCGGGAGCTTCTCACCTCAGGCAGAGTAAAAGCCAAAGTCTGTAGGAGGTCCCAGGCCCTGCACAACCTGCCCCCCTCAGCCCCCCAGGGAGCTTCACAGCTCACCCCCTGCCTCTCCGTCTTTGCTCAGATGCCGCCTTGTCACAAGGCTGCCCCTCACTACCAAATTCAAATGAGATCAGGAGATAAAGGGACTGGTCACACAGTGCCCTGTGAGAACATCCGCTTTGCCCGGATAAGATGGGGGTGACCCCTGACCTGACTCAGGTGTCGAGGGAGCCGGCTGAGGCCATGGTGTAGGGAGGACACGGCACGGGGACAGGGGAGGGGCCAGGAGGCCTGTCTGGGTCAACTGCAATAATACAAGCCAGTGATGAAGACAGCCTGGACCAGGTGATGACCGTGGAGGCGGGAGCTGTGGCCTGATTCTGGCGTCTTTTGAAGATGGAGCCCACAGGATCTGCAAGTGGCTTGACTGTGGGTGTCAAGAGAGGAGTCAGGGTGACCCCAAAACTTTGAGCCACTGGAAGGAGGGAGCAGTTTCGGGGGACCGCAGGAATGGCACGGTGCCTGCAAGTCCACTCTGGATGCCCAGGTGGGGACAGCATGTCGACAGGTGCGTTCTGAGTTTAGGAGTCAAAGGAGAGGTCCGGGCTAGAGAGATGTATTCGGGGGAAACTGGGAGGCTGGCAGCGGTTGGGGGGCTTCCTGGGGCAGGGGTGTCAAGAGAGAAGAGGGGCCATCAGAAATCAGGGAGCCGGGCTTTCCTGGTGGTACAGTGGTTAAGAATCCGCCTGCCAATGCAGAGGACACGGGTTCGAGCCCTGGTCCGGGAAGATCCCACACGCCGTGGAGCAACTTAGCCCGTGAGCCACAACTACTGAGCCCGTGTGCCGCAACTACTGAAGCCCACGCACCTAGAGCCCGCGGTCCACAACAAGAGAAGCCACCACAATGAGAAGCCCGCGCACCGCAACGAAGATGCAACACAGCCAAAAATATAAATAAATTTATTAAAAAAAAAAAAAAAAGAAGAAGTCAGGGAGCTGAGGCGGAGGCAGCGACAGTGACCAGCGGGGGTAGTGAGCTGTACAGGCTGGTTTTTTAGGACTCAAAGCCGGAAGTTTAGGAAGGAGAGAAGGACAATGATATGAAACGTCGGCTGAATTAGTGAATGAATGAATGAGTGACCAAAAAATTACAAAATGTGGGGAATGACCTTAAAAGCCACCCCAGGCCCACCCTTCCCTGAGGCCCCTCAGCTGGGGCCCAGGCAGCATGGCCCAGCTGTGCTGTTACTGAGACTTTTTCCCCCAGTTGTCACCCAATGCTGACGCCAGCAGCTTCTCCTAGGAGACCACCAAATTATGATCCAAATGTCACACCGTTTGGTCGGAGGAAGCAATCACAGCGGCTGTTTGTGTTTATCTGCAGCAGTGAGTCTGCCCTGAGCCTAATGGACCAACTCCTTTCCCAGTCATTTAACAGCCAACCTGACATTTACAAGGCAGGCAGTTAGCGCTTGTCCTGACAGCGTCAGGTGGATACAGCCAGCGCTGTCCTGCCTGAGCACACCGGTAATCTCTCCTTCCCAGGAGTGGGAGGGATAGGGGGTAGGGAAGCTTGCGGGGTGAGGCTGGGGGCCGGTGTCTGGGAGAGCAGTGGTGGAAGCTTCTGGCTTGTGATTGCCATTCCGTTTCACCCACTGAAGCAGCATTTTGTGGTTTTAAAATACACCGTTGCATTTATGGTCCAAACATGATCACAGAAAGGAGAGTGTGTAGCAGGGATGCTGCTGAACCTGGGCCCGTTAAGAGAACTGATGTGGAGCCTGCCAGGGGCTTAACATAGATAAGAGACCAGAGACCCCTGGAAAGAATTCACCCAAATGATGAAGGGAGGAGCCTGTGGTCAATCCGGCCTGACCTGCACGGCCTGGCTTACCAGTGGCCAGGGTCGCTGGCCCCCAGAACAAATCGTCCCCTTCACCCCAAATCCGGCCAGCCCCTGCTGGACAAGGCTGGAGAAATAGTAACACTAATGGCCCAAGCCAACTGGTGCCATCGTCAGGATCCCCATCACAGGTGAGGACACGGATCCTGAGGCCCTGGAGGCAGGGCCCAGTCACACTTGCTCCCTGGAGACAGCAGACTCACTTCGCAGCAGGAATTACACCGTTTAATCAAGCAGGTCCCCGGCCCCATTTGATCTGCAACCTCATGAGCCTTCCCCACTGTCAGAGCCCAGGGGAGGGGCACCCAGCCCAGGCCCACACCCGAGGAAGGCATGACTGTGATCAGTCCAGTGATGACCACTCCTCAACCGAGAGACCCTGGCTGAGTCCCCTCCCCTCTCCCAGCCTCGGTTACCCCACCTGCAGGAGGGGACAATTACAGAATCAACTCCTGGGACATCGAGAGGATGGGATGAGTCAACGCCTGAGACAGCACAATGAGAAATGCCAGGTGCCGCGCAGATGTGGGGGATTGTTCCTGTGATTGGGCAGTTGCCATGGTGATGGATGCTCCGTGTTTAGCGGGTAAATATCCACAGCCCACTGGAGCAGTGGGTCCTGTCTCATCTCTAAGACAAGCACGGCCCGATGTCGTGCTTGCTCCCGGCCCTCACTGCCCTGTCTCGGGAGGTGGCTCTGTACTCCCCCCTCCCCCAGAGCACCCCACTTCCGTCCAGAGCCTTCCCCCGGGGACCAGAACCAGCCTTATTTCCTGAGCACAGTTTAAACAAACTCAGACACAACCCACCTCCACACCTCTGTCTCCACAGCAAATGTTTCCCAAAAGAGTTCTGGGGACAAGGAGTGACCCGGACCTCTCCCTGCCATTAAGAAGCTCACAGCCACGTGGCGGATGGGCAGGAAGAGAACGTGACCCTGAAGTGGGGTCAGGGCTGCGGTGGACTGGATAGGGGTGGGCAGACATCAGGCCCTCTGGGGCTCCTTCCAATGGAAACTTCCAGATCCTGAGTCTATGGGTAATAACCAACCACCAAGAGGGAGAAATAGGGAGAAATTTCTATCCTGCAAAGTGCACTCACCCGCAACCACACTGGGTCCTCCCCAGCTTCATCAGCTGTGAAATGGGGACAATACTTCATAGCCCCCAGGGCCGCGGGGGATGCCATGAGGCCGTGCGCACAGGGGGCTGGCAGGTGCCTGGCCCCCGACCACACTCAACAAATAGTAGCAAATAAATGTGGTTTTGTAAATCCTGCCAGGCTGATGGAGAGGTGGTAAAGGATAGGGTAGGGGGTCCCCAGAGGAGGAGAACCAGTCATGGCTTTCTTGACACAAGAGAAGCCATCTTAGGCCTAAGCCATTTTGTGATCTAAGATTGGCCACAATGCCTGCCCTTGTAGAAGAATAAGCCTCAGGAGTTAGTGATTTTAAAGGAACAAAGAAATAAGAACAAAAAGCTATTACCAGGTCAGGGAGATAACCTAACCATATCGGAGACAATAAATCAGAAGTAAAGACTCCCAGTTCTGTTTCAAAGGTAAAGATTAGCCTGAAGCACATTCTTGAGCTGTTTTGCAGGATCCAACACCTATCTAGTGCTCAACCACCAGCAGACCAACTGGAACCCAAGGAATGATGGTGCTGACCTTTTCTGACCCTCGTGACTTCAGTCAACCAGAACCTGGATTCTGTCAAACTTTGCCCCAGTTCTAGGCTAAATTCTCCATTGCTCAAACCCCTTCATGAATATGCAAGAACCACCCAAGCCCCTTCATGAATATGCATGTACTCTTAGCTTAAAACTTCCCCAGGTTTGCTCTCTGGGGAGACACTGCTTTGGGAAAGCTCTGAGGTGCTCTCCTTACTTGCTGCAAGTAATAAATCCTTCCTTCTCCCGATCCTTGGCTTGGTTGTGTCTTTTGGCTCGGCACCCACCAAGAGATGAACCCAGTTTTCAGGGAAGAGAGTGAGGCATCACTACGCCCATTTTGTGGACTCAGTCAAGCATGTATTCCAGAAATGCTCACTGAACTTTTCTACATGCCTGCCAGAGCCTGCTGTCGGCACTGGGGACCCAGCAGGGAATGGCCAGCCCAGCCCCACTGAGGGAGAAAAAGGACGCCCAGACACAGCTCTGGTGCACCTAACAGAGAGACCAGAGGGACAATCGCAGAGCAACATATTGCAAATATTTATTACAGAACAAGATCGGAGGAACCCTTGTGGCTCTGATCAAAGACCTAGTAAAAGGAAGGGGAGGGGAGGGAAGGGGGGAGGAGGGGAAGGGAGGGAAAAGAGCTCTCTGGTGAGAGACGATGATGGAATTCCCTGACACAGCCAGTGCAAAGGCCCTGGGGTAGCAATGTGCCTGCCTTAGAGGACAGCAAGGGCTGGGTTGGAGCCAGCAAGAGAAGGGGGGAGGGAGGGAGGCCAGGCGCCGGGGCTCAGGCCACGAAGGCCCCTGCAGGCCATGGTGAGGACTTGGGAAGCACCTGGAGGGTGTTGAGGGTGACATGACAGGGCCTGTCTTGTGTTTCAGCAGACTGGCTCTGGCCACAGAGAAGCTGAGCTTTCGCTACATTGGGGTATATTTAGAAGACAGGACCCATGGGGTTGGCCGTGGCTGAGGACACTGAGGTACCAGGGATTGAGGGCGGTGGGGAAACGTGGCCTCCTGAGCAGCAGAAAGCAGACCCTCTGGCCCTAGATGCTCGTTTCTGGATGAGTGGGACCCAGGCGGCAAATCCTGGCAGAGGCAAGGCTGCTTCTGGAGCCCTGCTTTGCAAATCATGTTTTAATTATTTGGAAATGATCAGTTCTGTAGCTTTGAAGCCCAAGAGACTCCAATTCCCGCCTTTGGTAAAAAGCCACTAAGCAGCTGTGACACAGAGCAGGAAGGGAGAGAATCCGCAGCAGCTCACAGTGCCCGGCCTGGATAGCTCCCAGGGCTCGGGCATCCTCCAGGGCTGGGCCTGCCCTTGCGCAGAAGGCTCCAGTGTTCCCCAGTCCCTGCCTCCGGGATGGTCAGCATTTGGTAGAACTTTCACCCTTTTAAATACAGTGCAAGCTGAAATAGAGGGTGCTGCCAACCCCAGAAGCCACATTTCTTCCCACAGACATTGACTGAGGGTCTACTTTGTGCCAGGGACTGTCCCAGGCAGGCTGGTGGGCAGCCCAGCCCGGCCCCCAGCCTCATGCAGCTTGTGATCTAGCAGAGAAGACAGGCAGCGGGTAATTCCAATCGTGGTGAGGGCCACAAAGATAGACGGGGCCTTGGGGAGGGCTCTGTGAGGAGCCTGGCAGGACAGGAATGCAGACACCCAGCGGGGGCATGGGTGGGGGGGAGTCCGGAGCAGCCAGCAGAGCCGGACCACATGGGTCAACACTTCAGTCTGCAAAGCACTTTCCCACCATCGCCGGGGAGGGACCCATTTATCTCCATTCAACAGATAAGGAAAGTTGAGGCTCTGAGAGATCAAGTGACCCCTCACAAATCTCAGAGCTGGGACTCACCCCCAGGGTCACTCTATGTCCAGCCATCCCACTGCCTCTAGGGACCTAGAGGGGACTTTCTCTTTGTCCCCCTGGGCCGCTTGGAGAAGAGCCAGCTCTGCCTGGCCAGGGCCAGGAGAAGGCTGGCGTGGTCATCCATCACCTTCACTCTCCTGGACGGCCACAGCAGGCTCCTCCTCGGACCCGTGCCTGGGTGAACCCTTGCCACTGGTCCATTCCTGGTTATCATCCTCAGAATGACTACAGGGATCTTTCCCCTGCGTAAATCAGATCTTCCTCTAAACCTTCCACATGCCCCACTGCCCTCAGGAGGGCCTGACTGGGAAGTCCTTCCAGCCCTGACCTCTGCAGACCTCTCCCTCCATATCTCCCTGACCCCTCCTTCCTTAACCCTCTCTGAACCTCGGCCACATCACCTCGCCTGCATTGGTTTCCTCTGCTGTAACAAGTTACCACAAACTTAGCTCAAAACAACACTTACGAGCTCACAGCTATGTAGGTCAGATGTCAGGGTGGTGCAGCTGGGTTCACAGATCGGGGTCTAACAAAGCCAACATCAAGGTGTCGGCCAGCTGCATCCTCATCTGGAGCTCAGGGGCCCCTTCCTGGCCCAACCAGCTGGGGCAGAATTCAGATCTTCGCAGCTGTAGAATGGAGTGCCTGTTTCCTTGCTGGTGGTCAGCCAGGACACTCTCTCTCCCGTATTCCTGAGCTGATCACACACCCCACAACACCTCTCTCTCATCCTGTCCTTAAAAACCTTCTCCTGAAAGCCATCGGGGAGTTCAGGTCTTTTAAGCACTAGCTGCCTGGACTCCTTGCTTGACACCCGCGGTTAATGCTACACTTTCCTTCACCACGACTCCATGTCAGTAGATTGACCCTACTGTGCACAGGCTAGTGGACCCAAGTTTGGTTTGGTAACAGGACAATACACAGGTGTCCTCCCAAGCCCACCATCATGATTGTCCATCAGCCAATCAACCAGCTGTCATGGGACCTAGTGACAGAGTGACAAGTGTCACTAATGTCAGAACATGGCAGACTCCTCAAAACAAACAGACAAACAAATGTAACAAACGTAAAGAGATAACCAGACTTCCTGCCACCCAACAGAGAGTCAGTCAGGCCACTAAAACCAGCTTCCCAACATCAAAATTCAGCAGCCATGTGCCAGTCATAACCATCAAAAATACACACACGCAGGCGCACACACACACACACACAGAACCCATGAGATGCACTGCTGAAGCCATGCATCATCAGCGCCCGGAGGGAAATTCTAGTGGCTTCTCCATGGAACCTCTAACAATTTAAGATACCCAAGAAACTGTTTATGTCCAAAGAAGGTTGCAGACTCAAGGGAGTCCAGACTTACAAAAGATGGCTCACCAAATAAAAGCCACAACAAATATTTAAAGGAAAATCCAAGACCCAAGATTACAAAGCATGCTGGGTTCACTGTTTGTGACAGAAACACAGCAATTTCCTTCCGTGATTATCACATCTGCAAAGGTTGCCACATACATCCCAAAAGTCAGAAGCAGCAGCAATTTACATGAAAGCCCCCATTTCATTTACTTGGGAGATTAAGAGTAGGACTTCCCTGGTGGCGCAGTGGTTGAAAGTCTGCCTGCCGATGCAGGGGACACGGGTTCGTGCCCCGGTCCGGGAGGATCCCACGTGCCACGGAGCGGCTGGGCCCGTGAGCCATGGCCACTGAGCCTGCACGTCCGGAACCTGTGCTGCACAACGGGAGAGGCCACAACAGTGAGAGGCCTGCGTACCGCAAAAAAAAAAAAGAGTAGACGGGGCAGCCCTTTCTGTCTTCGTGGTTGTTTGGTTTATTTTATCTCCGTGGCAAGCTGCTGCAGTCCCCTATCCCAACGCTGGGCTGGGATGAGCACGCTTTATTCCAGCAGGAGTCAGGCAGGCTGTCAGTTTTGATTTCCAGGGGTTGAGGAAGATAACCAGCCCTGGAAGCTGCAAGATGCTGTGTACAGGCAGAGGGATGTTGTGGTTTATTTAACAAATACTGGTTGTCTCCTAACTGCCAGGCACAGTTCTTGGACCTGGGGATATAACAGGGAGCAAAACAGTTCCATCGCTGCCCCCAGGAAGCGCTCGGCCCAGGGTAGGAGGCAGACCGTAAACCAGGGGATGAGATAGGGTATCAGGAAAGGCTGAGCACCAGGAAGGTAGGGTCAGGAGGGGGCCATTTTAGATGGAAAGGATTTCCCATCCATGGATTTCTCAGGCAGTTTTGCCGGTAATCAAGGATTCTAGATGCAGGGCTTGACCGTATTATAACAAACTCAGAAACTTCTGGTCACCTCCTGGACTGTCGGAGTTGGTAGTCCGTCATTGTCAAGTTTGGAGAAATTGCGTCCCAGAAGAGAGAAGGATTGAGCCTCTTGCCATTGGGTGAGATAACCACAGGGGCTGAGTGGGTGAGGTCGTCCAGCCCAGGGCCCCTAGAGCCCCGGGCATCTCAGGTCCTTTGAGCCCCTCCTGGGCTGGGAGAATCCCTTCCCCTCACCCTCCCCGACCGGGAAAAGTGGAAAGAGCTAAATTCTCACTTAGCAGCAGGATGCTCCTAGACCTCATTACCATGATGCAAATGAATATTTATTCTGCAATTATTCACCTTTATAATTGGTGGTATTTCAAAGGGAGCACAGAGGCTTTAATTAGACTACTTTGAATATTATGCAAATGGAACGTCGGAAGATGTGCCCCTCTCCCTGCCGCCGACAGCCTGGTGTCACACTGCCTCCCAAAGGTTCTCAGAACCTGGGTCCACACAGGCTCTGCTTCCCCACCGGGATGCTGACTTGGTGTTTTGGACCAGTTTTTTTGTCTTGACTTTTGGAAACCTTCTGGGGGCATCTGAAGCCCCAAACAAGACTCAAGGGGCCTGTGTTCGTGCATGGGCCCCTTTAAGACGGGCAGCCGAGCTTCCCGGGGCAGAGGGGCTGGCCCTCAGGCCCTGTGAAGGGACCAAGTGTCATAAGACCCCCACTGGCCACTCCCACAACGGCTGTGCCTCTGTGCCCACCCTGCCTGGCCTCCCTGCCTGCCTTCCCGAAACACTCGACACTGGGCCACACGGCTCTCCCTCCCCCGTGCTGGGCCCCCTGGGTTTCCTTCCTTCCCTCCCTCCTCCCTCCTACTTCTATTCAACAGACATTTGTGGAGCCCTATTAAAGTGTCTCTTGCCCTTTTAGGTCCACAGAAGGTTTTTGTTTTTTGGGTTTTTTTTGTGGTACATGGGCCTCTCACCATTGTGGCCTCTCCCGTTGCGGAGCACAGGCTCCGGATGCGCAGGCTCAGTGGCCATGGCTCACGGGCCCAGCCGCTCCGCGGCATGTGGGATCTTCCCAGACGGGGGCACGAACCCGTGTCCCCTGCATCGGCAGGCGGACTCTCAACCACTGCGCCACCAGGGAAGCCCCACAGAACGTTTTTAAATATTGGACTTTCTGGTGGCAACCTAAGAGGATCAGAAGGTGGAAACCAATTCTTCAAAAGCAAGATTTGGAGACACGAGACAACCCCCAGCAGCAGCAGGCCCTCCACTGCAGCCCTGTCAGTGTCACTGTCTGAGCAGACCGTCCAGGCCCTGGCCGTGCTCCTTAAATAGGCGAGAGAGTAGAAGTTGCAGACAGTCAGGAAGCAGAGGCAGGAGTCAGGGAGGATGGTGAGGCCTGAGCAGTGATGGAACAAAGAGGCTGTTGGGTATAGGAGGACCAGGAGAGGAGGGGGTGGGAAAGGCTGAACACAAGGCCCAGGTGTCCAGCTTGGGTGGCTGAAGTGGCAACACGGAGAAGGGGGCAAGCTCAGATCGGGATGTGCTGAGGGGCTGTGGGCCTCCGTATGGGGATGCTGAGGCCGGGTGATGGAAGTGGGTCATGGAGGGTCCAGGTCATGTGCCACATTAGACAGTCACCGTGACAGAGATGCCGGGAGGCCTGGGAGAGCCCAAGATGACCCAGGGAGAGGCACGGAGAGAGGAAGCGCCAGGGCTTGTCCCTGGAACACATTCTGTGGAGAGGAGGCCAGAAAGGGCTGTGAGAGAGGAAGGGGAGGCTGGGCAAGGCGGGGCCTTGCAAACTTCCAGCCAGCACAGGTGCTCAGAGTCCGATGCAGAAAGGAGGGGGTTACACTTGAATCCGGTCCCCCCAGAGACGTTGCCGTCCTGACCCCCAGTACCTGTGAATGGACTCTGTTTGGAAGTAGGGTCTTCGCAGATGATCAACTTAAGATGAGGTCATGAGGGTGGACCCCAATCCAATAGGACCGTCTCCCTATAAAAGGGGGATTTGGACACAGAGCAGACACACAGGGAAGACAACGTGAAGACACGGGGAAGAGCCGGCCATTGACAAGTCCAGGAACACCTGAGGCCACGGAAGCTGGGAAGAGGCCAGAAAAGACTCCCCTGCTCAGGCCTCAGAAGGAACCAGCCCTGCTAACACCTGATCTGGGACCCTGGCCTCCAGACTATGAGACAGTAAAGCCTATTGTTAAGCAGCCCCAACACACTAACAAAGGGGTCAGGGTGGGACTTCCCTGGTGGTCCAGTGGTTAGGACTCCACGCTTCCACTGTAAGGGGTACGGGTTCGATCCCTGGTCGGGGAACTAAGATCCCGCATGCCACACGGTGTGGCCCCCCAAAAAACCTAGAGGGGTCAGGGGGTAATGCTGAGCCACTGGATGGTGGAGGGGTAGGGTTTTGTGCCCTGCCTGCCACCAGCGGTGAGGGAGACACCTCACATCTGCCCCTCTCTGCAGGGAGAGTCGACAGCCTTGGGGGTCATAGGAATTGGGTCAGCAGAGGGACAGAGGCACCCGAGCCCAAGCACCCCAGCCCAGGACGGCACCTTCAGCAGCACCCACATCACAGCTTCCCGCCTCACTGACCCACATGGCAAAATAGTTCACATCCAAGGACCCCAGCGCAGGAAGCTGGCTGAGCAGGATGCTTGTTCATTTATCCCACGGCCCCCAAGCCGAGGTAGCCCCTCCCCCAGAAGCCTCCCCAGGGAGAAACTGTGGGGACTGGGATCCCCAGAGAGGGAAAGGGTCCTGTCCCAAGCCAGCCAGGATCTCGGCTTCAGTGGAGCCAAGAGGCCACCCTGGCTTGAACCCCAAGTTCTCACACCCACCTGCTCTGTGACTGAGGCCAGCTGCCATCCCTCTCCTGGCCTCAGCTGCTCCATCTGCAAAGTGAGCATCGAAGCCCCTCACCCTCCTGAATCCAGCTCACACAGCCTCTTGAGGCGCCCCAGGTCTGTGATGTCTGGACCCCCAGCTGGCAGCTGCCTCTTCCCATCCTGGAGGGACTCGCTCTGGGACCCAGCTAATCACACCTCGTTTCTCCTGTCCACCGGACCTCACTCACCTGGGCCGATGACAAACAGAGCAGGGTGTTCCTAAAGCGAACCCTCTCGAGACCGGAAGGGGCAGGCCCCCACTCCCATGCTCCCTGTGCGTGTCGGTCACCACACACAGGACACTCTGCCCTCTGCACCTTTATGTCCCATCTCAGAGCCTGCCAGGTGTGCCCACCTGTGCCCCATCCTCCCAGGGCTCCCACAGACATCCGGCACCTCACACCTGGCAGGGCCCACAGAGACCAACCTCTCCTCTGCCGTGTCACGTAGGCAGGGCCAGACAGAGCAGGTGCCTTTTCCATCACTTTTCAGGGCTGCCAGACCAGCCCCATGCAGCCGCCTGCTTTGAGGCCCAGACGACCTGCCCATCCCTGCCTGGCAGGATTAATATGCATGTATGGTAATCAGCAAAGCCTGGCGATTTGCATGACAATCAGAGGGAATTAATCCCCCCTCCCGAATGGCTTTCAAAAGTGGCTCCATCCTGGTTCCCCATGGGCCAGTAGGGGAGGATGTGAGAGGGGGGCCGTTCTCTGGACCCACAAGTGCCAGACAGATGACCTGGCTCTCATCCTTGGTCCTAGAGGGAGGGGGAGATGCTCCGTGAGATGCTCACTTGCCTGTCTTTTGAGTTGCTTCCCCTCCCCCAACCCCTGCCAGGAGTCGCCCTCAATCAGTGCTGCTCCCTTGAGGCCTCGGGAAAGCGGGGGAGGGGGGTAGAGCAGGAGAAAGAAACGAGGTTGCATCCTCCCCCCCTCCGCACACCGAGCCTGCCACCCTGGGGAGGGGGCGCTCAGGGTGCACTCTGTCCTCACTCACCCAGGGACCTTTCTGGAGCGTCAGTTTCCCCGCCTGTCAAATGAGGAACGTATCACGCCTCCCTAAGGAGGGAGTTTCCAGTTGCCATTGATGAGGTGGGGGAGAGAGAGTTCTGGGAGCAGCAAGGCCCTGCACAAGTGATGCTTCTTGTGGGTCTTCCTGGACCAAAATCAACAACCCCCCTCCATGGGCTGTGCTGGGCACACACAGATGACCGGGTGGGGCCCCATCCCCCAGGCTATGAGGACTGCGCAGAGGGTGGTGAGGTCCTGCCAGAGCGTACGTGGCCATGACCTGAACCCAGGTGGGTGTTTCTTCCCTAATAATAATAACAAAATTAGGTGAATCATATAAAATTGCCATGTTTATAGGTCAAAAATGATCATATGGGGCTTCCCTGGTGGCTCAGTGGTTGAGAGTCCGCCTGCCAATGCAGGGGACACAGGTTCGTGCCCCAGTCCGGGAAGATCCCACATGCCACGGAGCGGCTGGGCCCATGAGCCATGGCCACTGAGCCCGCGTGTCCGGAGCCTGTGCTCTGCAATGGGAGAGGCCACAGCAGTGAGAGGTCCGCGTACCACAAAAAAAAAAAAAAAAAAAAAATCATATGTTGGTAATTTCATATAGTTCAATTTAATAATAATAATAATGAAAATATTTTGAGCACTTACAATATACCAGACATTGTTTCAAGGTCTTGACCTGTATTTACTTGTTTAGAACTCACTACAGCCCTATCAGTTGGCTTACGATGAGGAAATTGGGCCCAGAGAAGTTAGGTAATTAACTCGAGACCACATCGCTCACATACACAAAATCAGAATAGCTAAAATTAAAAATAGTGACAACACCAAATGCTGGTGAGGATGCGAAGAAACTGAATCCCTCAGACGCTGCTGGTGCAAATGTTGTGGTACAGCTGCTCTAGAAAACAGTTGGCAATTTCTTAAAAATCTCAAATGCAACTTCTGTACGACTCAGCATTTGCACTCCTGGGCATTTATCTCAGAGAAATGAAAAGTTATGTTCGTGCCAAAATTCATAGCAGTTTTATTTGTAGTGGCCAAAAAACAGAATCAGCCCAGATGTTCTTCCATAGATGAACAATCAAACAAACAGTTTCTTCCGTCCCAGGGAATTCTGCTCAGCAGTACAGAGGAAAGAATTAGTGGTACAGGAAATGGCTGGGAAGAATCTCCAGAAAATTCTGCCGAGTGAAAAAAAAAAAGGAACCCCAAAATGTTACATACTGTATGATTCCATTTAAGTAACATTTTTGAAGCGACATAATTTTGGAATTGGATAAGTCAGTGGGTGCAGGGATGAGAGATATAGGAGGGGGTGGATGTGTCTATAAAAGGGTGATCTTGGGGTGTCCTTGTGGTGCTAAGAATGTTTATTCAGTGTCGGCTGTGGCAGTGATACGGGCACCGACACAGGTGATGCAATTGTGCAGAACTTACACACACACACATAAATGAGTGCAAGTTAAAGTGGGACATCTAAGTGAGATCATTGGAGGGGGTCAATGTCAACATCCTCGTTTTGGTAAAATGTTACAATGGGAGGGAAACGGGCATAGCATACAAAGGATCCCTCTGTATTGTGTGAACTACAGTTATCTGCGTGTGAATCTACAATTATCTCAATTTTTTTAAGTAATATTTTTTAAAAATGGCCAAAACAAAAGCTGTCATAGCCCAGAGGAGCCTAAGGAGACCTGACAGCTGCATGTGACGTTATGTCCTGGATGGGATCCTGGGACAGAAAGAGACATTAGGAAAAAACAAAGAAAATTGTAGTAAAATATGGACTTAGTTGATGAGACCGTTATCAATGCTGGTTCGTTAATCAGAACAAATGTACCATGCTAATGTAAGCTGCTATTTGTAGGTGAAACTGGGTGCCAGGTTTGTGGGAACTCTCTGTACTGTCTTCTTAATTTTACTGTAAATCGAAAACGACTCTAAAAACTAAAGTCTATTTTTTAAAGATGCCAAATGACTGCTTTACAAAAAGGTTTGGAAGTATCTTCTAAAACTAAATATAATTCTACCCTATGGCCCAGCAATTCCACTCCTAAATATAGCCCCAAAGTAATGAGATCACATGCCCAGCAAAAGGCATAAATAAGAATATTCATAGCATCTTTTTTCAAAAGAGCCAAAAACTGAAAACAAGCCCAATGTCCATCAGTGGGAGAGGGATAAATAATTATGGTATATTCATGCCATAGAATACTACAGCAAAAGGGAAAAAAAGAACTTCTAGGTTAAAGAAAAAGGGTGGCTCTTTTGAACATAGTGATGAACAAAAGAATTCACACAGAAATAACTCTGCTGTGTGATTCCAGTTGTATGAAGCAGGAACAGGCAAAGCTTTCTAACAGGAAAGGTACTGAGAGGGAAGGAGAGATTTGGGCAGTTTGGGTTATAATGAAATAAGAAAGGAATAAATAAGTGAAAACAAATTTAAAAGAAAAAGACCACACATGTTATGGATTGAATGTACATGTCTCCCCAAAAATTCATAGGCTGAATCCCTTACTCCCAGTGTGATGATTTTAGGAGGTGGGGGTCTCTGGGAGGTGATTAGGTTTAGATGAAGTCGTGAGGGTGGGGTCCCCACGATGGGATCGGTGCCCTTAAAAGAAGAGAAAGATCAGACCTCTCTCTCTTTCCCTCTCCCTCTCTCTCATGTGAGGACATTGTGAGAAGGTGGCTGTCTGCAACTCAAGGGGGGATTCCTCACCAGAACCCCACCATGCTGGCACCCTGATCTCAGACTTCCAGCCTCCAGAACTGTAAGAAAATAAACGCCTGCTGTGTAATCCACCCAGCCTATGGTGTTTTGTCATAGCAGTCCACGTAGACTGAGACCTCAGACAATTACATTAGTCAGGGCTTTCCTGAGAAACAGAACCAATAGGAAAATATATGTATTGATATGTACTATATGATATACATTCATGATATACTATGAGGAATTGGCTGTGCCATCATGGAGACTGAGAAGGCCCACAGTCTGCAGGCTGGAGGTCCAAAGCCCAGAGGCCTGAGGACCCAGGCACCCTGTCTGAGAGCAGAAGATGGGTGCCCCAGCTCCAGCACAGAGAATCTGCCCTTCCTCTGCCTTGTGTTCTATTCGGGCCACTCTGGTGGAACCGAATTCTCAGTCCACCGATTCAAATGTTAACCTCCTCTGGACACACCCTAGCAGACACACCCAGAAACAAAGTCTACTGGCCACCGGGGCTCCCTGGGCCCGAGCACGTTGACACATAGAATGAACCATCACAGCACAGCAGGAAGTGGCAAAGCTGAGCAGCAACCCAGATGTCTGGTTTACAGGGTGACGTTTAAATGTGACTCCCCTGTCCTCACTCTCCAGAGAGGATTCTGGAGACCTGGGCCCTGCCCTCCCAGTGGGCGCCAAGCTACCCTAGGATGACGCCATAAGCCAGCACCCTATCAACACTCTACGCCAGATTGCTTCTTGTTGGGGGCTGTCCTATGGGACGTCCAGCAGCATCCCTAGTCTCTGCGTGGTAATGCCCATATCCCCCCATCCAACTGCGACAACCAAAAATGTCTCCAGCCACTGTCAAGCGTCTCCTGGAGGCAAAAGGACCCAAGCTGAGCCCTCCTCTCTTCGGGAGGTTGGCACACAGCCGGGGTGTGAAAACCAAAGAAGAAGAAGAATGAACGGAACACCGATAAATGCAACGGTGACTGTAGAGACAATAATTTTGAGAATCAGAACCACGGCGTGAGTCGTCACAGTAGCAATAATAACCGCACCGGCAGTCATGTACCGCAGTGGCACCAATAACAGCATCAGTGGACGAGGGCCACGTGGGGACGTCAACGCAGAGCCGGGGGTTTGCCGAGAGCGGAGGCTCTGGTGTCCGCTGCCCAAGGGAGCCTGTCACCATCACTTTCCTCTGCAAAGCCCGCCTCTCTAACATCTCAGAGTAAGGACCCAATGGAGCATCTCAGCAGACACCTGGAGCTTCCCAGTGAAAAGGGAGATTGAGGATGTGGGAGAGGTGACGGTGCCACAGGCGGTAACGTCACACAGCCTGGAGCATGGAGCATCGCAGGCACACCTCTGAGGGCGGGGTCCCTCTGAACCCGCATCGGCCATGCGGTCCCCGGGGCCAGGCTGGGTAGGGGACCCTGAGACCAGGTCCTGGGCTGGTGGCTATGGGGCCTGGCCGGCCCTGCCACATCTGTGCCACCCAGGGCAAGAGGAGGGGTCTCTCCTTAAGACTTAAAGGCCCTCGGACCTCCAGCCTCCCGCTCCCAGGCATGACTCCTTGTCCCCCGTGTGTCACCTCAGCCGTCCTTCACAGGCTGGCCGATGGGTTCACTAAAGGGAGGATGGAGAAGACAGCCCAGGTGCAGAGAAGAGCACGTTCAAGGCTGCAGGGATAGCGGGAGTTGGGCTGAACGTGGACAGAGGTGGGTCCCCACGGCTGTCAAACACCATGCAGGGAGCCTGACCTGTCCCCCAGGGCACCCGGGGTCCTGCTTCCCGAGCCCACTAGCCACAAGGGCACACACCGGCCACCTCCAAGCCTTCGCCACACCCACCCTGTTGCACGGGCCAAGAAATGGGAGGAGGAAAGAGTGGCCAGGAAAGGCTCTGACCTCTGATTCGAGAATCCTCCACCGCCCCACACACTCACCCCTCTACCTGGGAAACAGAAATCAGGACAGGAACCACCAAGGCTCGGTTGGGGTCAGGGGAAGGCAGTGTTCCCCAGGGGGCCCTGTCCACACGGCCACTTCCTGTCCTCACAGGCCTCGACCTGTGCTTCTCCCTTCCACATCTGACCCTGCCGCCACACTCCACGCGCACGCACACACATGCACACGTGCTCACTTGCCAAATATACACACGCACACCACACAGGCACGTATGTGCTCACATGCACACACCATACTGAGACACAGACACCTTCACACGTTCACACCCACTCACACCCCAGATGCACAGAAAACTCACACACGCGCTCACCCCGGGCTTCTGGGGGCGGCAGCGAGGAGGTGCCTGCAGCTCCCCACGCCCGACAACTGGGATTACGCTGCTGGGATGGCGCGCTTCAAAAGAGCGCTGAGGGAAGCGCTGTCCCTTCAGCCAGCCTGGGACCAGCGCCCCCAGGTCGCTGTGGTGTCTCCCGTCCCCCAACGTCCCCAGGCAGGCCCAGGCCTTAGGCCGACCCAGCGTCTGGGGTTTCCCAGTGTCCAGCCCCCCAAGCCTCCCTGGGCCGCCTGCTCCCTCAGGTCCGTGGGGAGGAGGGCAGGCCAGAAGCGAGCCCACCGCTGGGTGCAGAGGCGGGAGAGGCCACAGCCAGTGTGGGGTTCTGACTCCCTGGGGGGCAGAGGGGCCATTCAGGACCAGAGGAGGGGCTCCCGTGTGGGAGTGGGGTGAGGACGTGGGAGAGGGGGGCCGAGGGGGGCCGCTCTCTGGATGGTTTCAGAGGACTGGGGACTCCAGTGGGCTGATGCCCCTTCGAGGCAGCACGCCCACGCGTCCCCTTAAATGCTGGAATCCCAGGCTGGGGGAGGGGACTGTAAGAGTGGGTGTCTGTGTAAGTCTATAGTGTGTGTCTATATGCTTATGTGTGTCCGTGTGTCTCTGTGTATGTATTTCTGTGTGTCTGTGTGAGGTTGCGTTTCTGTGGGCTCTGTGTGTGTGTGTGTGTGTGTGTGTGTGTGTGTACACAGGGACCACCTCCTCACGACACCAAATGGAAAAGTTCATGGAGATGGAGCCGGGTGGGGGGTGAGGACGGGGTAGGGGGGAGGAAGGGTGGGTCCTGGGAGGGAATCTGCTTCTCACGACCCATGTCCTCACCCACAAGCCTCATGACGCCCAATAAACACCAAATGGCAGGAAACAGGCTTGACCCTACCAGTCAGGGGTCGGGCAGGGGTCAAGCAGGACCACAGGCCCATCCTGCGGAAATGGAGGTTCCCACGACCCTCAGAGCTGCTACATGTGAGAGGTCTCTCTCACGCGGCACAGCAACAGGGCAACTCTGTTATTTAAAATGGAGTAAACGGAGGGCAGACCAGATGGCCCCAGCGGTCCCTGTCCTCGGCCTGACCCTCAGCTGTCCAAGTGACCCTGGCTGGCCCTGGTGACAGGCGTGCAGTGCTGCTGGAGGGACCCGTGCAAGCGGCCTGTTTGAGTGCTTGCTGGGAGGTTTCCATGGCAACTGAGAGGGGCTGAGGGAAGCCTGGCAGCTTCACACATCCCTCTCCACTGGTGGGAGCTGGGTCCCAGAAGCCCCTCCTGGAATCAGACACCCAAGAGGGGCTGGGGGTGGCCGGACCCCCGCAGACCCATCGTGCTGCCAACATGCTGGGAACCCTGGGTGAGCTGGAGAGCAAACAAAGTGGGACAGGGGCCACGGGAAGGGCGTGGGGGCCAGGCAGTGGTCAGGGTGCTGAGCCCCCCAGGAGGACACCTGCCCCACTGAGGGGTCACCACATGCCAGCACTGTGTGTCAGCTGGTCTAGCCACCCCTTGACCTAGTGACAACGAGGCTGATTTTCCCTCAGGCCACACATAAGGAAAGCGAGGCTGCGCCGGGTGAAGGGGCCTGACCCCAAACGGAGCTCCTTGGCTTGTCACCAGTGTGCCCAGTGCTGGCTGGTCCAGGCACCCCTTATCCCGACCACTTGTCCTCCAGGAGTGTGCTCTGACCACCCCTATCTGATGCCAGGAGACCGAAGCACAGAGAGGCCAAGGGCCTGGTCCCAGGTCACACAGCACGGTGTGCAGGGAGTGGGGAAGCTGTCAGGGTGTGACCACCTGGTCCTGAGACACAGTTCAGGGGATACACTGACTTCGATGGGGGTGATGGAAAGTCATGTAATTAAACACCTAGGAAACGAAGCTGGGGAAGGGGGAGCCTAACGCAGGGGAAGAGGCAGCCATGCGAGAGAGGCGAAGAGAGCTGAGCCCGTCCTCAGTCGCTGGGGTGTAGGCTGTGCCTCCCATGCTCCCCACATGGTCACAGACCATCTCTTTGCTGTCTCAAAGCAGACCTGGAGGAGGCAAGCAAAGGAGGCCTCCACCCCGTCACACAGGGAAACTGAGGCCCAAAGAGGCCAAGGGACTGGCTGAGATCACCCAGCTTGAGAGGCAGAACTGGCCCCCAACCCAGCTCTCCTGACTCACGGCCCCAAGAGCTTCCACGACACCCTCGTAACTCGTCCCCAAAATCCCTGACTGTGTGCCTAGCACCGTGCCAGGCAGCAGAGGTATGGTCGGCCCAGTGCAGGTCTGGACGGGGCAGACACTTGTGAATGGGGAAGGAAGGGCAGTGCCACCATCGCATTCGGCAGACGGGGAAACCGAGACTCAGGGCAGGGGCACAAGAGAGTCGGTGGAGGAGGGAGCAGGGGGGCAGATCCCAGGGCCCCTGGCCTCACAGCCTAGGGCTCATCCCACAGCCCCCGCCCAGAGAGAGGAAGGGCTCAGGAGAGTAAGAGGCAAAGAAGAGCCCCAGGAGATGGCCTGCCAGTTGGTCAGGGAAGAGCCCCTGCCACTGCCTTCCCCTCCCCTCTTCTGCAGGTGGGGAGGCTGAGGTTTCTGGTCCCTCCAAGGAGATAGTGTTGCTATGGTGACCACCGTTACCTAGCAACCAAGTTGCATTGTCCTGGGCACCTACTGTCTCTCCTCCAGCTCTGGGGACAGACGTGTGTCCAGAAGCCCCCTTGTCTCAGAAAACCCACCTGTGGGGACAAGCAAGGTAGGCCAGGGCAGGAGGGGATGTACAGAGACCCTCCTTGGTCTGCAAGAATCAGAAATGGAACCATCTCACACAAGGCTTTGGTTTTTTTCAAAACTGGGGATAATTGTATTGATTTATGGAATAGTAATAACATAGTAAAAAAAATTTTAGCAATACAGGAAAGTGTCCAAACGAAGTAAGATTCACCATCATCTGATTTTGGTGTCATCTCCAGGACATCCCTCTCCGCCAGCTGTATTGGGGGAAAAGGTATATGTGGACCCAAGAAGGGATCATGCACTGCACAGCTCACCCCACATGCCCACTTAGCACCTCGCTGGATGCGTTCCTGGGTCAGATGCTGCTGGGGTGCCTGGGGGCGACTTACTGAGCATGCCCAGAAGTCTCGCTCAGGGCCCAGGCTGGGTACTGGGCTCCCGAGTTCTGAGTCCCTGTGCCTGAGGGAGGCACGCAGGCTCTGGGCAGGGAGAGCTGTGACCAGCACATCCACAACCCCAACATGAGGAAGGGAGTACCCCACTCCATGAGAAGGGTCCGGCTCCACGGTGCCAGGCTCAAAGGGGAGAGAAAGCATACTCCACCAGGAAATCAGGGCAGGCTTCCTGTAAGGGGCCTCCTTTTGCCTGAAATTAGGAAGATGAAAGGGATTAGGAAATGGAAATAAAGTAGGAAGAGAACAAGAAGGGAACACAAGGAAGAAAAGACTGCATGGGCAGAGGCACGGAGGTGGGCCCATGCTGGCCACCAACAGAGTCCTACTGAGTGCCCTGACCTGCCCTTCTCACGGAAGCCTGGAGGGAGGGAATCAGGAGGATCTGGGAGGGGAAGACAAGGTGGTGAGAGGTCGGTGGGTGAAGGAGGGGGGAGGGAGAGGGAAGACAGAAGAGGAATTGGGAACAGCTGATGTGTGTGGGATTTACTGCGTACTGTCCCATTTTACAGTGCGGCAAACTGAGGGTCCGATATTTCAGAAAAACTTTCCAAATACAATGGCCAATGTGTGGTGGCACCCTCTCTGACTTCAGTCCCCAGAGACCACTCTGGCCACTAGCTCAGGGCTGCCCTGCCCTGCCCCATTTGTCTCAGAAATATATCTACTGGGGCCCCAGGCATGCCAGCTCTCTCAGGACTGATTGTGCTTTGTAGCCTGGGACCTCTGGGACCTCTTTTAGGGACGTTTTTTTTTTTTTTTTAATTTTATTATTATTATTATTATTGACTGCGTTGGGTCTTCGTTGCTGCGCGCGGGCTTTCTCTAGTTGCGCTGAAAGGGGGTTACTCTTCGTTGCAGTGCGCAGGCTTCTCATTGCAGTGACTTGTCTTCTTGCAGAGCACAGGCTCTAGGCGTGTGGGCTTCAGTAGTTGTGGCTCGCGGGCTCTAGAGTGCAGGCTCAGTAGTCATGGCACACGGACTTAGTTGCTACGCAGCATGTGGGATCTTCCTGGACCAGGGCTCGAAACTGTGTCCCCTGCACTGGCAGGCGGATTCTTAACCACTGCGCCACCAGAGAAGTCCTGGGATGTTTGCTTTGTATCAGGGCCTGGGCTGACCACCTGATGCCCAGGACACATCTGATAGAGGGGGCTTGCCCCCCAGAGGTGATGGGCGGGAGGTGGCTTTACAGGGCAGGAGGTGGTCCGCACACAGAGGGAGGCCCTTCAGCGTGACAGATGCAAGAGCCATCCTGCAGCCTGACATCCATCACAGGCAAGAAACCTGGATGGCCAGCCTCCTTCCACTCCTTAAGTTTAAATGAGCATTTAGATTTAACCCATTTAAATGAGCACATAGTAGGTACCAGACTCTGGTGCGCTCAGCTCTCTTCAAAGAAGTGTTTCCTAAACCTCCCCTCCTCCTGCCCCCAGAGAATTGCCCACTGCCCTCTCCTGCCCACCCTGGGCTCTGCACACACATCCACCTGTGACTCTTGCAGCTATTTGTTCCCTCACTGAGCCATGAGCTCCCCTAGGGCACTATGACAGACAGGCACTGGGACTGTGGGAGCACAAGAAGGGCATCTACCACATTCTGGGCATCAGGGAAGGCTTCCTGGAGGAGGCCATCCACCTAAGCCCTTTCTGTTGAGTAGGAGTTGGCCAAGGATGGAGAAAGACAATCCTCACAGCAGGAATGAGGGAACAGCATGTATAAAGCCCAGAAGCAAGAGAGGTCATTTCAAGAAACTCAGATGGTTCCAAAAGTCTGGGGTGTTGGGTGTGAGAGAAACAGCCCAACCGGAGGCTGAGTGGTCAACAGGTGCCTGGTCGCCAGGAGCCAAGCCAAGGAGCTCAGACCCTCCATCGAGTGGCTGGAGGTTATGGGCAGACATTGAAGCCGAAGGAGACCTCTCACGGCTGCGGCTCCCTGACCTGTCTTCGTGGTGAAACCGCAAAGTGAATCCAGCTTCCAGAGGTACTGGAGGGCCCTCGCAGCCCCACCTGCCCAATCTGTGCAGCAGGGGATGGGCCAGATGGGGCCGTCCCTCCAGCTGCTGGGCCGTCCTGGTGGGATGCAGGGCCCTAGCCAGCACGACTGCATGGCTCCTGGTCCAGGGGGCTCTGATCCAAGGACCACTGGGATCCACCCTCTCCATTAGCTCTGACCAGGGCCACAGTGGGGCTCCATGTGGAACCCTCCAAGTCCTCCACCTCCCCAGCCTCGGGGCTGTCTCAGGAGGAACCGGGCCCCCAAAGCCCAGAGGCTCCCGCGGCTCAGCCCTGCACGTGCTGGTAGGAGTCAGGGAGGGGCCTGGAGCCTGCCCCCATCTCTCCCCACACCCCACAGGTGCCTTCTTCCCATTGGCCCAGCTTCCTGGCTGCGTGAGGTTTTTTCCATTAAGAGACATCCCCCCACCTGGACCCTGTTTGAGATGGGAGCCACAGGGGTCAGCAGGGAGGCGCCAGGAGCCCACCCTGTGCACTCCTCCTAGGAGAAGCGGTGCATGTAGGAGCGGGTTTGGCCAGAAGCTCCCACGGTGAGAGTGTCCCCCGCCCTGGGGCGCATCAGAGGTCTACCTGGAGGTGGGCTAGGATCACCAGCGGGGAGCTCAGGCCCTCCTGGGGCGATGCCCACTGCCCTCTCTCATCTCCCGGCACAAACACACAGGCGTGACCAGAGAGATGGTGTAAAGCCCGACTCACAGGCTCCTGAGGGAGGCCCAGCCACTGTGTCTTCCTACTTTGAGCCCCACCTGCAGGCCCCCATTTGATCTGGTGAAGCATTCCGTAGGGAACGTTTCCGTTCCAGCCCAGAGAGGCCTTCCCTTCCCTTCCCTTCCGGGGCCAACTGCCAACATCCCCGCAGGCAGCCTCAGGCAGCCTGGAGGCTGTGGCCCATGCCACCCTCCAATCCTTATGGAGAAATGGGGGCTTCAGTCTGGCAGGAAGCAGGCTGCCCAGAAGAGGAGGCAGGGGGCCGGCGGTGGGCTCACCCCCCCAGGCCTTGGTTCACCCCTCAATCCTTCAGCATCCTCTGGGCATCTCCCCAAGGCCAGGAGCATGGAGGCCAGACTCCTGCCTGGAGGAACACCCCGTCTGAAGGAGTGCTCAGGGCTGGAGAGAGGGAGCACCTGGGGGCCTGAGAGGGCTTCTAGGAGGAGGCAGTGTGGAAACCGGGCCTTGGTGACAACCAGAGACATGCAAAGGGGAGAATGGTACTAGTCTGTTTGTGGGTTCCCTAAGCAGGCTTTCTGCTGTGCCAGGCCTGGGCTCGTGAAGGGCACCAGAGCCCACCCACAGACCCTCGGAGTGGGGAGGGGACTCCAGAGAGCAGGCTGGGATGGGAAGCTGCCAATGCTGATGGGGTGTGATGGACAGAGGCCCCTGCACAGCTGGCCAGGTGGGACCCAGGAGCATGTAGCCCTGGGCTGGGCCAGGTTCCCGGGTTGGGGCCAGCTCTGCCCTGACCGTTTTGGGGATTGCAATGAATGGGTTGAGGTCTGGTTGGAGCTTGCAGGTAGGAGGCCCACATCTTAAACCCAAGAACTTGTGACTGTGACGTATTTGGAAAGTGCTTGTAAACTGGATTATCTGGTGGGGCCTGAATCCCAAGACAAGTGTCCCTGTAAGAGAGAAGACACAGAGGAGGGGCCGTGTGAAGGCGGAGGCAGAGGCCGGACAATTCAGCCCCAAACCAAGGAGCACCCGGGGCCACCAGGAAGAGGCAGGAGGGATCCTCCCCTGGAGCCTTGGGAGGGGGCAGGGTCCTGATGACACCTTGATTTTGGACTTCTGACAACCTGGTCCCTGAGAGAATGACTTTCTATTGTTTTAAGCCACCCAGTTTGTGGCAATTTGTCACAGAAGCCCCAGGACACCAACACAGGGACCTTGGGCGGCGGCAGCCTCTGTCCCGGTACCAAGGCCAGCACCTGCCCCAGCTCCAGCCCTGGGAACAGCGGGAAGGCGACGGGTGGGTGAAGGCGGGCGAGAGGGGGTGCCCAGCCTGGTTGGAAGTGGGACAAGGAGAGCTCGACTTTGCTCTTGAACAAACGCTCCCACTGCCCTACCCCTGCACACGGCCGCCACCAGGGCCGCCACCCTCCGGTGCCACCAGCTCATCCCGAAGTGTCACCCAGAAGGCCAGGCCCGCGGAAACCACAGATGAGCCCGACTCGGCTCCTCCAAGGACCCTTTCAGGCCTGGCCACTCTCTGGCAAACTGTGGGGGAAAAGGAGGCCCAAGGAAGGCGGGGGCCCCAGCGGGAGGGCCGTGGCCTGGAGTCTGGTTCCGAGGCTCCCAGCCCTCCAGTGGGACAGCGGCGCCCCCTGCTGGCCACAGCGCCCTTCACGTGTCCGGCGGGAACCCAGGACCCCAGTTACTGCGTCAGCCAGGATCCTGGGCCATCCAGGTTCTCAGTGTGTTTCGGACCAGCACAGTTACCGTGTGTTTAAACAGCCACGTCACTGTGTCTTGTCCTCAGTATCTGTTGCACATTTGAGTGCACGTACCTTCCTTGCCTTATCCGTGAATCCTCCCCACCCCACGGAAATGGGGATCTGGGGGCGGGGGGGGGGGTTGCTCCCTGGGCCTGTTTCCTCATCTGTAAAATGGGCATCTGGACAGCCCCCGTCTTTCCCCGTCCCCCCATTAGGGGGCGCTGTGAGCATGCTGACGGCTTGGTAGGCGGGTGCTCTGCACACAGTCTCCTTATGGGGCAGGGGTGGGAGCGGGCCGGCTTCTGGCTGTGCAGCCTGGGCAGCCACGCAGGTCCCCGTGCTCAGAAGGGCCAGAAAGGGGTTTACGCTCTGCTGCCACCACCTTTAAATTTAACCATTTTTGAACAAGAGGCCCTCCCAGTCACGTGGCACCGTGCCCCACAGATCACGTCCTGGCCCTAAGTGTAGGAACCACCATTTGGAACCCTTGAGCTGGTGGATGCACCCCTCCAGCCAAGGCTGCCGGGTGAGCTGGGGCTGCCCCGTGCCCCCTGTGCTCCCCGACAGGGGGAGGCTGTCCCCACCGCCTCCTGTCCATGGAACTGTGTCCAAGCAGCTGGGAAGCCTTCCCGGATCTCTGGGCTGGCAAGACACATCCCCTAGGCTCACCCTGGGCCTCCCTGCGGGGGTGCCGAGAGGGTGCAGGTGGGTGTCCAGCTCTGCCCCCAAAGGGCTTAAACCTGGGGTTTCATCCTCCAGACCTGTCCTGGATGGTGCCCGCCCAGGTCCTGAGGAGCCCCCGAGATGGGCGGTCAGCTCTCCGGTCACCCAGCCATAAGGCGGCTCAAGATGAGATCCATGGCGCTCTGCTGCCATCTCGCGGCTGATTGGGGAAAGACAGCAACCCACCTGGGGAGGTGGCAGGTGGGTGGGACCGGCAACGGAGGTGGGGACCTGGACACCAGGTCGGGAGGGCCACCAAGACAGGGATGCGAGTTCCAGGGGGACGCTGTCCCTGTCCCAGCACCATTCTCCAAGTCACTGCTCTGTCTTCTTGCCCAGTAGACAAGGGACCAAGGGGAAGTGAACATGGCCATGACACTGGTGAGCAGCCCGGGACTCCCAGGTGGGTGTCCATAAGCCAAGCCTCAAGCCCCTCTATGGAGAGGTGACAGGCTGCTCAGAGGACATTTGGGGTTTGGGGCCCCAGCATCTCCATCAGGTCCTTCCTCCAAGTGGATGGTCCTCATCCTCTTTCCAGTTCTTCAAACACAGCTTCCAATCCTCTTTCCTACTGGCCCACCCTCCTGTGTAGACAGACAGGAGCCGCCATAGGCAGAGATCCCAGTTTTGCCCTCATGGATGCCCACGGGTGTCCAGAGGACTTCAGAAGTGAAAATGGCCCTCTAATCCCGCCTATTCAATGTACAGATGGCGAATGACGTGAGGGGGAAGGGCAGGAGGGCAGGGGGAACAATGCTTAAGAAGAAGCATTTTGCCCTCAGACCCAGATTCAAATCCCACCCTGGACAGCTTCCCACCTTGTGATGGATTTCATCCACCTGCCTGAGCCTCCGTGCTCACGCCTGTAAGACAGGTGGAGGGTCTTACCTCCCAGGCCGACCTGGAGGATTAAACAAGGTAATATTTATAGAGTGCTTGGCCAAAGCTCAGGGTCAAAGACAAGCTCCACAGACCCCGCCGAGCACCTACCATGCATCTGGCTACATAGCAGTCTGCTGGGGGCGAGGGTAGATGACCACAGCATCCTCTCTGCCCCAAGTGACACCCAAGTGAATGCCCCCCAAAGGCAGGGGTGTCGATGGGATGCCAGGGAATACCTGAGACCAGCATACACAATCCACAGGTTCACCCTGGAGATGCTGCTAAGCCCCCGTGGCCCCTGGGGGCTGCCTCCTGAACCCGTGTTCAGGACAGGGCAGGTCCTGTCTTCCTCCCCTCATCTCCCAGATCCCCACCCAAGGTCAGGTCATCTCCATCTCCGATCTGAATTTTAAACCATAAATCAGAGTCTGGGCTCCCTGCTTAAACACCCCGCGGTCACTTCCCCTGTCCTGAGATAGAGCCTAAATCCCTCTCTGGGCTCCGAAGCCCTGGACATTCTCTCTCCCCATCCAGGTCCTCTGCTCCAGACCCTCTGAGCTGTGCTGGGTCCCTCTCCGGGCCTTTGCACGGGCTGTGCCTCTGCGGGAGTGGTCTTCTCCCCGTGCACCATCACCTTCCCCTGGCCTCAGCAGAGCCTCTGTGACCCCCAGCCCTGCCTCCTCCCTACACTGCAGGCCAGCCCCCCAGGGCACAGCCACCAACTTCCCGGGGAGAGGTGTCCCGCTGGCATTTGCCCAGGGGTGCCCGGGTGGTCCCCCTTACCGGCCTTTTCTCAGCCATTCTCAGCGGCAGCCCCACCTGTGACACCTGCTCTGGGCTCCCCAGTCCTGCTGAGGGCTTTAGGGCTCGTGCAGGAAGCCTGACTCTGGCTCCACTCCCTTGTCACCTCCATGTACATGTGCTGAATAACCCAGGACCAGAGATGTCTCCTCTCCAGAGCCTCCAGGAGAGAAGACTCGTACCCCATGAACTGTATTAAAAGGCAGACCAACCAGAGGCAACCAAGACGTCCCTCAGCAGGTGGATGGATAAATAAACTGTGATACATCCTGACAATGGACGATTACTCGGTAATAAAAAACGGATGAGCTATCAAACCGTGAAAAGACATGGAGGAACCTTAAATGGATACTAGCAAGTGAAAGAAGCCAACCTGACAGGCTCCAGACTGTATGATTCCAACTCTATGACATTCTAGGAAAGGCAACACTATGGAGACCAGTGGTTGCCAGGGGTTGATGAATAGGGAGAACACAGAGGATTTTTAGGGAGTGAAAACACCCTGAAAACACCCACGATGGTGGATGCATGTCATTATACATTTGTCCAAACCCATAGAATGTCCAACACCAAGAGTGAACCCTAATGTCCACTACGGACTCTGGGTGACAGGGGTGTGTCAGTGCAGGTTCACCGATTGTAACAAATGTACCACCTGATGGGGGATGCTGATAATTCGAGAGACTGTGCACGTTTGGGGGCAGGGGGTATATGGGAAATCTCTGTACCTTCCACTCAATTTTACCGTGAACCCAAAACTGCTCTAAAAAATACAGTCTATAGATTTAAAAGAGTTTTAAGTCAGATTGAGAAGTGCCATAAAGGAGGCGCAGATGTCTCTGGAAGTTGGGGTCCAAGGGTGTGTGAGGGACCCCATCCCACCTGGTGGAGCCAGGAATCACCAGATGAACTATGGATCCAGCAAAGCCAAGTTCAGTGTCTGCATTGTAAGGTGGGGACACCCGTGGATGGAGTCTTAGGAGTGTCTTGGAAAGGGGAGGTCAAGGGCAGGCCTTTGCAGGGATGGGGTCTGGATTTGAGGGGAGACTGGCTGGGGCAGGGTCACGTTCCTGCCGTGGCAGATTGGGATTGGTGGATGCAGCAAGGGGTGGCTTTCCGAGCACTTTTTGGCGAGCCAGCAGTCACTTCAGCATGAGGAATTTGCCCAGAGTTCAGATAACTGGATTTTCAGGAAGTTCCCCAAACAATAAAGTGCTTTGCAATTTTATCTTCCTGGGCAAGAACTTTCTGGAATGGTCATATTAACATCTTAGTTCTCGGTCCAATGAGCCATGTGCTTGCAGACAGTTTGTTCTCAGACCCAGGGAAAGGGCCAGGGAGCGACCAGCAAGAGCAAAAGCTGAGCTGTGAAGTGCAGAACTCGTGGGGGTGGATCACATGAGGCCTCAGTTTTCCCATCTGCAAAATGGAGTGTGGGCCTGCATGGATTCACAAGGCCCTTCCAGCTCTACTGGGTGGGCCGGTTTGAAGCTGGGGCAGGGGGAGCCTGGGAAATTGCTCATGGGAGGCCACTGTGGGACAGCAACAGGGGCAGAGTTGAATCCAGATGTCCCAGCACCCAGTCCAGTCCCCTCCCTGTGCTACCACGCCCACCAAGAACCAGTGCTGAGAAAGGAAGGAGCCCAGGAAACCAGGGGCAGGGCTGGGGACTGGGGGCTGGGTCTGCTAGAGAGATGACCCCCTCCCCCTCTCCCTTCACAGCTAACCAGTCCCAGGCCCTGACCCCTCTGCAGCCCCTCCATGGCTTCTTGTCCCTCAGTCCTTCAGCAGCCCCCTGTCCCCATCTCCTCTCCTTACATCTCCTTGGATGGACCTAACCCACCTCCTCAAATCCCTTCTCCACGCTGAGGTCAGTCTTCCCAAAATCCAAGTCTGCCCTTGTCACTCACCCACTCAGAACCCCCCCATGGCTTTCCGTGGCCCTCCAGATAAAGAACCCACCCTATCCAGATCCTAGCTGCCTGTTTTGCAGAAGCTGATCCCAAAATTCATATGAAAAAGCAAGGGACCCTAAAAAGCCAAATAATCTTGGAAAAGAAGAACAAAGTTGGGGGATTCCCACTTCCTGATTTCAAAACTTACTACAAAGCTATAGGTATTAAGACAGTATGGCACTGGCATAAGGAAAGATGTATAGGTCAGTGGAATGGAATGAGAGCCCAGAAACAAACCCACACGTTTATGGTCAACTGATATTCAACAAGGGGGCCACGACAATCGGTGAAGAAGAATACTCTTTTCAACAAATGGTGCTGGGCAACTGCACATCCACATGCATACGAATGAAGTTGGATGCCTATCTCACACCATATACAAAACTTAACGCAAAATAGATCAAAGACCTAAATGTAAGAGGTGCAAATCTTTATGACCTTGGATCAGGCAACAGTTTCTTAGATACGACACCAAAAGCACAAGCAACCAAAAAACAAAACACAGAGATATTGGACTTCATCAAAATTAAAACCTGTTGTGCTTCAAAGGATATAAAGAACTACTACAAGTCAACAATTAAAGAAAACAAATAACCCAATTTTAAAATGATCAAAGGATTTGAAGAGACACTTCTCCAAAGAACCTATACAGCTGGACGACAAGCACTTGAAAAGATGCTCAACATCCTTAGTCATTAGGAAAATGCAGAGATACCACTTCACACCCACAAGGTTGACTTTACTAAAAAGAAAAAGAAAGAAGGCAGAGAATAGCAGGTGTTGGCAAGGGTATGGAGAAATTAGAACCCTAATAATTGTTGGGGCGAGATAAAATGGTGCAGTCATTGTGAAAAACAGCCTTGAAGTTTCTCAAAAAGTCAAACGTAGAGTTACAGTATGACCCAGCAATTCCACCCCTAAGTACACACTCAGGAGAATAGAAAACACATGTCCACAAAGAAATTTGTAGCTGCATTATTCACAGTAGCCAAAAAGTAGAAACAAGCCAAATGTCCATCAGCTGATGAGTGGGTAAGAAAATGTGGTGTATTCCTCCAATGGACCATTATTCAACCATAAAAAGGAATGAAGTACTAATATATGTTACCTCCTGGATCAACCTCCAAAACATTATGCTGAGTGAAAGGAGCCAGACACAAAAGGCCACACATTATACATTTCCATTTATATGAAATGTCCAGAGTAGGCAAATCCACAGAGACAGAAAGCAGGTTGGTGGTTACCAGGGGCTGGAGGGAGGAGAGAAAGGGGAGTGACAGAGCTTCTCTTGGGGGAGATAAAGGTGAGAATTAGATAGTGTTGATGGTTGTACAACCTTGCCAATATACTTAAAACCACATTGTTAAAAAAAAAAAAAACAGGGACTTCTCTGGTGGCGCAGTGGTTGGGGGTCCACCTGCCAATGCTGGGGACACAGGTTCGAGCCCTGGTCCAGGAGGATCCCACATGCCACGGAGCAGCTAGGCCCATGCGCCACAACTACTGAGCCTGTGCTCTAGAGCCCACAAGCCACAACTACGGATCCCACGTGCCACAACTACTGGAGCCCAAGCACCTAGAGCCTGTGCTACGTAACAGAGAGAGGCCACCTCAGTGAGAGGCCTGCGCACCGCAATGAGGAGTGGCCCTGGCTCACCGCAATTAGAGAAAGCCCATGTGCAGCAATGAAGACCCAACGCAGCCAAAAATTAATTAATTAATTACAAAAAAAACCCACATATTGTACACTTAAAGAAGGTGAATTTTTTTTTTTTTTTTTTTTTTTTTTTTTGCGGTTCGCGGGCCTCTCACCGTTGTGGCCTCTCCCGCTGCAGAGCACAGGCTCCGGACTCACAGGCTCAGCGGCCATGGCTCAGGGGCCCAGCCACTCCACAGCATGTGGGATCTTCCCGGACCAGGGCATGAACCTGTGTCCCCTGCATCGGCAGGCCGACTCTCAACCACTGCGCCACCAGGGAAGCCCAAGAAGGTGAATTTTGTGGTACGTGAATTGATTTCAGTGTTTTTTTTTTAAAGACCTCCCCAGACTCCTTATCCAGCATCTGGGACCCTCCAGGGCAGCCCCCATAAATCTCCCACTTGAATCCCCCAGTCAACTTCCACCACCCTAGAAAGTCCAGGAAGTCACATCCCAGCCTCACTGGGTACCCCTTGTCACAGCACTCATCACCTGGCATTGAGGTGGCCCCTGTATGCCTCCATCTCCCCCATTCCAATGTGAGTTCCCCAAGGTCGGGGACCAGAGGATACCCCTATGTACACAGCACCCCGCAGGTGCTCCACAGAGCAGGCTTCAGACAAGGAGCGGTGATGGGTGGATGGATGAATGGACAGACAGAGGGATTATGGATGGTTGGATGGACAGGCAGACTGATAGGTGGATGGGTGAACTATGGATGGACATGTGAGTGGATGGATGAATGTGTGAATGGATGGATGGGTGGGTGGATGGGTTTTCAAAAGGCTAGAAAGCCTATCCAGTGACCCTGTTTGGGGACAAGGGAAAGGCCACCATTCACTCCTGGGTCCTCTCTCTCCCTGCTGGCTCCAGTGGCTCCAGGCTGCACAAAGGTGGTGGGAGGGGATGGTCAGGCCAAATGAGCTAAGTTAAGGGGGTAAGAGTCAGAGCCACTCTGCCCTGGATTTCACAGCCCAGCCAAACCTCCCCTGCTGCGGGCACAGGCAGTGAGAACAGGACCCATGGGAGCGCCCTCAGGGCAGACAGGCCAACCCTGCTCTGAGCCAAGTGGAACAAGGGCCCTGGCTGAGCCGGGGAAGGCACAGACTCAGAGTCACGAGCAGGAGAGAAGACAGACACACCCCAAACTGGGCCTTAGCTGCCTAGATCCTCATGGATGCCCCCGCCTCCCCACACAGACACACACGTCCCATCCAGCCAAAGGACACTCTGGTGGGATCAGCTCCTAACCACCCCACCTCTGCTCTCAGACTAGACCCCCACTACCTCCTGAGGTAGATGTGAGATCAGAAAACACACATGCGTCTCTGCTCCCCGGTTCCTGGTACAGAGCTCCTGAAGCCCCTGTAAATTCCTAAGTGATAAGAATACTAGGGGAGTCTCTTGTACTGGGTGGACTCCTGGATGGGGGCTGGTCACCAGAAAGACCAGCCATGAATAGAAGCTTGGAAATTTCAGGTCCACCCCCCATTCTCCAGATAGGGGAGAAGGGCTAGAAAGGGAGTTGATAATTGCTAACGCCCACGAGAGGAAGCCCCCATAAAATCCCAAAGGTAGGGAGTTCAGGGAGCTTCCAGATGGGCGAACACATCCGCATACCGAGAAGGTGATGCACCCCAACTCCATGGGGACAGAAGCTCCAAGATGGCACCCTATGCATCTCTTCACCTAGCTGTTCATCTGTATACTTGATCGTATGCTTTAATAAACTGGTAAACGTTTTTCCCTGAGTTCTGTGAGCTGCTCTAGCAAACGATCAAATCCAAGGGGGAGGAGGTCACAGCAACCCCTCAATTTATAGATTGGTAGCCAAGTCAGACACAGGTCGCGGGGAACCTGGGGACCGACTTCTTGTGATTGGCATCTGAAGTGCAGGGGAGGCAGTCTCGTGGGGCTGAGCCCTTGACCTGTGGGGTCTGACGCCATCTCCAGGTAGTGTCAAAATCAAGTTAAATCGTAGGACACCCAGGTGGAGTCACAGAAATGCTGGGTGTGGGGAAAACCCACCCACACCCACACACAGTGTCAGAAGCGCTGTGAATGTGGCAGTGGTGTGAGCGTAAAGGGAAGACACAGGAGGAAGACTGTAGGTGAGGCAGGGTTCATGGTGCCCATTTCACAGAAAGGCAAACTGAGGTCCCACAAAATGAGTGGCTCTGTCTGGACTCCCACTCACTCACCTACATAAACCAAGGACCCCTTCAAAGGGACGGGGGTAGGTCTTAGCATCTGACACGAGATGAGGGCCCCAGAAGGACCTGCTGTAAAGGCTGGCTTTTAAGGATCAGAGTGTTTTCTTAAATGTTTTTAAAGATTCCATGTGACCAGGGTTTAAAAGCAAAATATACACAGCTATTATAATTGTTTGCAATTTGCTCACCTTCCCCGCCCCGATCTCTAAGCTTCCTCAGCAGCAGAATCTGTGAAATGGGCTAACAGAGACAGAAGCCAGAGAGGTTGGGTTGATTTGAGCTGAGCGAACCCAGCAGGGGAAGCCCAGAAGGGGCTCAGACCAGGGAGCTGGAGATTTAAGGAGGAAAAGAGGAAGAGTCTTGGAGCACCTGAGATGGCAGCAGATCCTGGTCATGGGAGTGATGGGGAGACAAGTTTTAAATGTTCAGCTGTGAGTGTGGCTCTCCATCCTCATTATGGCGCTTTGGCAGGAGACCGCAGTGGACAACTTGCTTCTCTGTTACTCTGGATATGATGCAAAACGGGTGGTTCTTTTCATCTGTGGTGTGGACGCTCCTGGTCCACAGAGTAATTGCACTTACGTGTTCTCCCACAATCAAAATCATACACATTTCTTACCAGATGTTGGGAACATGCTAATTTGGAAAACTAGCAAGAACAGAAACTTTCCATATTGTCAGGATCCAAAGATCACCACTGATAGCAACAGAATGTGTGGCTTTGGGGTCTTTTCTTCATCTCTGCATTTTGCACCCTCTTGACGATATCCCATATGATATTTTGAATCTTGGTGGGGTTTCATTAAATACGATTGCATAAGCATTTTCCCATGTCTTTAAAAACTGTAAACCCAATTCTAATGGATGCATCATATTCCAGAGAAAGGATGTGTAGTCACTTCATGATTCATTTTTGCTGGGCATTGACATGGCGCCTGTTTTCTTCTCCTACAGATAATGCTCTGACAAACAGTGGGAAGGTTTTCCTAAGTTTTGGAATACTTCCTTAGCATGGGTTTCCAGATGTGGAATTATTGAGTCAGCTCACTTTCTGAAATAAACAGCCAAATTGGTCTCCAGCAAGTTTGTAGACGTTTATCAAAACATTACCCCCAGAGGTACCACGCTTCCCCTGCCAGCATCCCTCATACACACGTGTTATCACCTGTGATGTTGCCGACTTGAACCTGGAAGGGCGCTCCCCCAGCCCGAGAGCCATCTTCCGACCACCCTCAAGGACAAGAGTGTGTCTCTCGGCAGATGTTCCTGGTGCCTAGGGCATCGTCTGCTCCGGGCCTGTCTGGGGTCTTGGGGTTAAGGGACTGCGGGTGGACACTGCTTGCTTTGAGAAGCCCACAGATCCAGGTCTATGGCCTTAGGCAGCGGCTCCCTAACCCATAAATGGGGACACTGGGAGGGTCACAGGAGGACACGTGCACGGCGGGCACAGACGCTGAGAGGCCACTGCATTACTGCCTCTCACAGCCTGTCCCCTTGCAGGCCCGCTTTGGGGGGACGCGCCATTCCCTGGTCCAAAGCCACTCTTGCTTCTTCCCAGAACAGCAGCAGATCAAACTCACGGGGCTCCTGGACTTCATTAGTCTTCATTAGACTTATTTATTTCTCTTTGCCTGACAGAAGTTTCCATTTAACAAGAGAAACCTTTTTTAAATTACACGTCCCTTCCACCAGCTGCACAGCTTGGAGGCTGAGACAGATGGGGTTTGTCAAGATCCGCAGGTCTCAGACCTCTTCCTACTTCGGAGGTCCAGGGCCCCGTTTTGGGGATGCCCATCCCCACTTCCAGAAGCTCCCCCCAGCCCGGCTGCAGAGTGGGAGGGCCCGGCTTAGGGAGGCCCCAGCCACTCATCTGCTTACTCATTGGCCCTGTTTCCTCATGTCCTCAGCAGTGGGGCTGGCCTGGGGCTGGGGATGGAGAAATAAATCAGACAAAGCCCTCTTGCCAAGGGACCGTCAGGCTCTGGAGGAGATTTGGGTGCCGGAACATGTAATTACATTCAGACCGTTGTTGAAAATCTGTTTTCTGAGCACTTATGGGAGAGTCACATTGTAAGAACTCTGTGAGCTGGGGACTGAACGTGTCCCAGGTCCTTGCTGGCGGAGACAGATAAATGTCCAGTGAGGGCCAGGGCTCACCCAGGGTCAGACCCAAGCCACCAGCAGGAGCCCAAGACCAGCCTCTCTGGCTCCCCGATGTGGGAGGCCAGGATGTTTGTGCTTCCAGGCTTCCCTGAGGGTCACCGACAAGGGCCCCCGAGGCCCTGGGGCAGGGTCAGCCAGAAGAACATGCGACAGCGCCTGTCCTGGGGCAGACGGGGAGGGCTGGGTTTCTGCAGGCAGCCCTGGCAGGCAGCAGCGGCGGGAAGCTGGGGGGGTGGGGCTGTTATCACCTCCACAGTCCACCCTCTGCTGCCATGTGGAACCACAGTGGCTGAGGCCCAGCCCCGCTCCAGGGCCTGACGGTCCCCGCTGGTCAGTCACTGCCCCATTCTTGACCTGCTCCAACCCAAAGGCCACAAGAGGTGACAGCTGGCGGACACGGAGGCTGTGAGCACCTCTCAGAAGTGGCTGTGTACCTGTGGCCGGTCCTGGAGGACGAGACGGAGATTTCTAGGGAGGCAGGGTGCAGGATACAAAAAGACAAACCCACCACAGAAATACCAAGGCCAGCTTTTAAAGAAAATGGAGTAAGAGGGAATTCCCTGGCAGTCCAGTGGTCAGGACTCTGCGCTTTCACTGCCGAGGGCGCGGGTTCAATCCCTGATCCAGGAACTAAGATCTCACAAGCCACATTGCACAGACAAAAAAAAAAAAAGAAAATGGAGTAAGAGGGAATTCCCTGGCAGTCCAGTGGTTAGGACTCTGCGCTTTCACTGCCGAGGGCGCGGGTTCAATCCCTGATCCAGGAACTAAGATCTCACAAGCCACATTGCACAGACAAAAAAAAAAAAAAGAAAAGAAAAGAAAGAAAAGAAAATGGAGTAAGCATTGGCAGGGTTTCTTCCCTAACTGACTTCTGTGTGTGCTAGAGCCATCTTCCTGCCTTAATTCTGTTCCAAACTGAGGCTCCCAGCCTCCAGCCCCCAAGAACCCAGCCCCTAGGTGGAGAATCCAGCTGAGACAGCAGAGGAGGACAAGAAAGGTGGGCAAGAAAGCTCTTTCTCCAACCTGAACCCCACAATGAGAGCTCAAGTGACGGCTGAGTGTAGTGAGCCCACCGTCTCTAGAAGCAATCAAGCCGCTCCTAGATGCTCAGGGGCCAGAAAGCCAAGGAAGGCACCTATAAGTATGGGGGGGGTGTAACAAGGTATCAAGGGGTTCTCTGTGGGCAGTACTGTGTGCGGGAGTCAGAGACACCTGAGTCCTCTAGATAGACCAGGTGAGGACCCCAGGAGCCCGCCCAGGCACCGGAAACAGCAATAAAGGGTGAGCAACTGCCACAGGCCTGATGCTGCGGCAGTCAGGAGTTCTGCTGTCATCTAAAACCATGTCAACACTTGCAGAGCATGGATTACTCTCCCCACTTAACAGATGAGGAAACCGAGGACCAAGGAGGTGTCGACTAAAAAATTATTCACAACCTAAAGTTGAGAGTTCTGTTTTATTCGGTGGGAGTATTTTAGGACTTCAAGCCTGGGAGTCAGCATCTCAAGTAACCCTGAGAGAACTGCTCCGAGGAGGTGAGGGGTGGGGGGAGCCAGGATAGATGGGAGTTTTGCAACAAAGGGCAGGTAGTCTGAACATGAAAAGATTATTGTTAATTAAAGAAAACCAGATATGTCACGTTAAGGAATTTAATGCTTTTCCATATATGGGAAGATGGGAGAGTCTGGGCGCACTGAAATCATTCCTTTGATCTGCACCTCAGCTACATGGGGCCAGCATCCTGTGTTTTCTCATCCTGAGTCTCCTCAGGGCTCACCCTCAGGAGTGGCTGCAGTCTGATGGCGGCTAGATGGCAGGTATTCTTTCCTTCCTGAGTTTTCTCAGGGCTCACCAGCTCATAATCGATGGCTACAATCGCTGATGACTGTGACATCCTTTGTTTACTAATAAGGCAGGAAGTATTCCATTTATCTGAGGTAAATGAGTCGCTCAAGATCACACAGCCCTCTGGGGGCAGAGCCAGGATATGGACCCGGGTCTGGCTGACCCAACGCTGGGTGGAGCCCTCCCCTTGCAGACATCATTCAATTGAGAAATCTTCGTGGAGTGGCTGCCCAGTGCTGGGTCCCAGGAGGACACGCGTCCGTGGGGAACCAACCAGGTGAGGCTCTTCCTCCTGTCCACGAGCCAGGCTCTCTCTTCACTGACTTCGCCAAAGCATTTCACATGTTTGCCTAGGTTGCTGATGTCTTTATGTTTTCTTGTATTCAACAAACTTTGACCAGAATATTCAGTCCATTTCTCTCCTCCTTCCTAAATTGCATTCGTTCCCTCACTGACCCAGGCCCAAGGGTGGGGGCTGGGAGTTGACCAGCAGCTAAATCAGATCCCGGGACCACAGCCCCAGAGGGGAGATAATGCTGGGCTCCAGTGAGGAGGGGGCCCGAGAAGGGCCTGCCAGGACTGGTGCCAAGATTAGAGCACGCAGCAGCCCTATAGAAACCCCGGCACCCGGGATGGGCTCCACGCCCATGTTGGGGGGATTGCTACCCCATTCTACAGCTGAGAAAAGTGAGGCATCCGTTTTTCATCTTCTGCAGTGAATGTTTGTCAAAGCATTTCACACCCAATAACCAGTCAGGGACAAACAACAGCCATATGGAGTCAGTAAGGAAGCAAGTGGGAGGCTTTGGGCAAGGGCTGGCTCCACAGCAGGCAATCATTCCTGTCCCCAGGAGATTTTTTGCTCAAAACTCAGAACATCAGAATCAGACAGAGGCCACTGGGTCCAAATAATACCCCCTGGAGCTCTGGGGGTCCCAAAGGTGGAGGAAGCAGGCAGGGGGTTCTTGGGTCCTTCTTATAGCAAAACAGCTCCTCTGGGCCATTGTCACATGTAAGCCAGAAGCCAGCTCTTCCCAGGTCCTCCAGCTTTTGGGGCCTCACCCTATGCTCACGTCCACCTGGAAGCAGATTCTAGCCCTTTCTCAGGCTCGCTGCCCTCCCTTCCCTCCCACCCCAACCCACTCTGTCCACCTGCGCTATCACTAGTGAGAGTGAGAGCTTGACTGAGATTTGTGGGGAGCCAGCAGGGGCTTTGCATTGCCTGCCACTCAGCTACGGGGGGGCCTCCTTGGGCACCTGGCCCCCCAGGCCCTCCTGGTCAGATCTTCACAGGGGCATCCTCTTCTCCTTCTTTCTCCTCCCAGGCCTCGCCTTGCTGCATCATCTACTCTCTTCCTTGATTCTTACCGCACGATTTGCACACTCCCTTCCTCTGTATTATGCTGAGCCATTCGCTCAACTGGAAGTTCCACCCTGTCAGGAACTGGGACAGTTGGAGATTTACCCTACTTGCAAGCTGACAAGTGAGCCGCCACAGTTCCATGGGTGCTGGCAAAGACGTGAGATGCCTGGATCAGAAGCAAAGGATGGTTTGTGACTCACGGCCAGCAGGAGCCAGGTATCAGCATTGTCATGGGCCAGTTCCCCAAGCTCTGAACCCCACAGAGGGTCAGATGTCACCTGTGTACTCAGTGGCTGTGTTACAGGAGAGGAACCCTGACCTCAGGGACCCTGGATCTTTCCTGGGAGGTAGTAAGCATGCCTGCCCTTCGCTCTGGAGGGAGAAAGGAGCTCTATCTTTCCAGGCCGTTCACTTACACTATGTTGAATAGCATCTTTCCAGAATTCATGTCCGTCAGGAAACTGTGAACCTGTTCTTATTTGGAAATAGGGCCTTTGCAGATGAAATCAAGTTAAGATGGGTCATACGGGACTAGGGTGGGGCCTTAATCCAATATGATTGGTGTCCTTGTAAGAAGAAGGACGTTTGGACATAGACACAGAGAGGGAAGGCAGCCCTGTGAAGACGGAGGCAGAAACTGGAGGGATGCTGCCACAAACCACGGAGCACCAAGGACTGCTAGCCATCACCAGAAGCTGGAAGAGGCTGGAGGATTCTTCTCTAGAACTTTCAGAAGGAATGTGGCCCTGCTGTCACCTTGATTTTGGACTTCTGGCTTCCAGAACTCTGAAAGAATACATTTCTGTTGTTTTTAATCCACCCAGTTTGTGGTAATTTATTACAGGAACCATGGGAACAAACACATCACTCCCCAAAAACCTTGAAAAGATGGTCAGGAACAAAGGGCAGTGGTGTCTTGACCACAACGCACACAGAACCATGGGGAACCCACGGAGGGTCGTCTCTAAGGCCCGTGATGCTTTTGCTCATCAGAACTGAAGACCCACCCACATCTTCTTGCCCTTGGCGGGGGTCTCACCTCTGTCCCAACTGTTCACCGTGGCATTTCCCCCCTCCTTGTAAAGGAAATTTTTTACCAGCTAATAAAAAAATTTAATGCTTATATCATATCATTGCTACATAGGGAATTTCCACCAAAGATTGTTTGAAGAAAAGCTTCTGTGGATTTCAAAATTTTTAAAGCTAGGAAGACTGGGCCCAGCCCTCTCAACCGGCAGCTCAGGGAAGGGCAGGGGCTCCCCCAAGGCCAAAAGTGAGTCAGAAGCAGGGTTAGTCAGTTTGCCGAACTGCAGCCCTAGGCACGGCCTCCGGATTTCGTCCCGTTTCCTCTGATCAAAGAGAGGTCAGAGCAGAAGAGAGAGAGGTTGGGCAGAGCAGGAAACGTGGACGTTGCTGGGGCCCAGATGGGTCTGGCAGGGCTCACGCCCCTGCTGCCGGGGACAAAAAGCGTATTTTTCATAAGCAGCATCCTTCGACCATCTCCTCCCCTTGTCTCCTGTCTGACGGCGGAAAACTCAGCCACATTTGTAACACCGTGGCTCCTATCCACACCCCTTCCCTCAAGCTCTCCATCATCGTCTTAAGAGCTGTCGGGCCAACATGTTACCTAAAAAATCCTGTTGAAAAGGGGCCATCTCTTCGGTGGGAAGGCAGGGATCTCATCCTTCTTGCTCCCCAGGCTGGCAGGTACAGCACAGTGTGTATGTGTGTGTGTGACGGCTGTGCTGGTGCCGGGGACCAGCAGCTCCACTCAGCCAACCTACCCACTCGTCCCACACGCTCAGGGCCCTCACCAGGTGCCAGACACACTGCACCAAAGGCTCTGCAGCTGGGATCTGGATTAATCCCCATGACAAGGTGACATCTGCCTATTTTGCACATAAGGAGCCAGAGGCTCAGAGAGGCAGATCTACAGTTCAAAAGTAGCCATGCAGGTAAAATGGGGATGGTTCAGGGCGGGATGGGGGGAGTGGGAGGTGGGAAAAAAGGAAGGGAGGGAGGGAATCACTAGATGCCCTTTCAAGAGACGGCTAGTTATATTCTAAGCACACTAGCTAATCCTAGAAGCGTCTGTATCTTTCATTTCTTGGAGCGAGTTCACAACTCTGTAAGTTGTAAAAAACTGATAGTAACGCCAAGATTCTTATCCATAAAGATGCAAATGAATTTCATCAGGTGGAGGGACACTGGGTCCCCTACCCCACGGAAGTAGTCAGTTTTGCGTCTGTTAGCAAATTCAATTCCGCCTTCCTGATTGCCTATACGTGTGTCTGCTCTTGGCTTTTCTTCTGAATTGATTGTAACATCTTACTGGTCTCCTCACTAATTAATGAGCTAAATACAATCTTTGGTGCATGTTCATTTAATATTTGTATGAGAGTAGTGCGTTTACCCTTCAACCCAGGGGCCCCCTATCTAGCTCCATGCACCACCTCAAACTGCAAGTGTGCCTCGGAATCACCTGAAGGGAGGGCCCCTTACCACCCAGACTGTGGCCCTACTGGACACTTCTGATTCAGAAAGCTGGGTGGGGCCTGAGAGTCTGCATTTCTTTTTTTTTTTTTTGGCCGCACTACACGGCACGTGGGATCTTAGTTCCCTGACCAGGGGTCGAACCCGTGCCCCCTGCAGTGGAATCATGGAGCCCTAACCACTGGACCGCCAGGGAAGGCCCAAGAGTCTGCATTTCTAACAAGGTCCCGGTACTGGGGTTGCAGACTTTGAGGACCACACATCTCCCCTGAGCTCACCCTGCTTCCTCCATCTGACCCACCCTGTCCTGCCCTCTCCTCTGGGGTAAACCCCTCAGCCCTCTGGCAGAGAGGATTCTGAGGTCCTGTCGTCCCCACCCTCCCCCCAGAGGCCCTCTGGGGTAGACAGAGCCCCAAGCCTGGTGTTGGCCCTCACATCCAGGGGCCCACTCTGTCTGGGGTTGGGGTGTGGCTCAGAGGTAGGGCTCCTGTCTAGGGATGGGAGACCAGCAGAGGTGGCCCAGGGGAAGGCCCAGGCAAGCAGGGCCAGGGCGGGAAGAGCAGGAGCTTCACCCAGCCTCCCTGCAACTGTTCCCATAGCCCCACCATGGCAGCGCTAACCCTCCTTAGCTCCCTGAGCCTTCAAACCTGACTCCCAGGACTGGCTTGGAGGGGCCAGCCCCGCCCCCTGCCCATCTAGGTAGGGGTCGGGGCCCCAGAACTCAAGCTGCACTGCCCTCTTAAAATTCTCCCGATTGGTTTCTGCTGGTGGCTACGAGGATGTTCCCACCTGAGTCTACTTTTCCAGCTCCTGTGCACCAGGGAAGGACATGGGGGGCCCCAACATCCAGCCCCTGCAGCCTGAGTCTGGATGGCTCAGTGGGAGTCTCTGCCCGGGGTCTTGCTCTCCACCCAGTTCTCCCAGGTTCCTCCCAACCCACAGGCAGGGACACCCCCTCCTCGAGAGGCAAGCAACTTGCCCCTGGCCACACTGATGAGGACTGGCAGAGGCGAAATGGATGCCCACTAGTCTCCTGACTTCTTCTGGACTTGACTACACCGCCTGGGCTTTCTTGGTAGATAACCAGGAGTGTGTGAGAGGGGTTGCCAGGAGCTGCAGTGACACATGCCAGCAGACAGATGGGCACAATGAATGTGCAAAGCCTCTGACAGCCCAGGCACAGAGCACCCCGATAAAGCTGCTGGGCTCACCCCTCCCTTCTCCAGGAGAGCTCATGTCCATTGCTTGGGGACAGGAGCTGGGCCAGGAGGACGGTGGAGAGACTGGAGCCAGGAAAAAATGGAGGCAGAAAAGGAAGGTCCCTGGAGAGAAACGCTGCCCACATAAAGCCACATAAAGTCTTTCAAGTGCTAAATAAGAAGATGCATGTTATTTGAATTAGAAATAGAATATGTAAACCTCTACTCAGGTGTTAAAAATACAATAACATTAAATAAAATAACCTAAAATAAAGTGAGGAAAGCATTAGAAGTGCCGCTGGCTGGTTTTGCATACAGGCATTTTTATCCACCTTGAATAAGCTCAAGCCCCTCCCCATCCACTAGGGGCATCTAAGAAAATGGGGCTCCGAGGGTGGTCTGTGGGCATATCAGGAAAGCCCCTGGACTCCAGCTCTGGCAGCCAGCGCTCACACCACACCAGGCCCACACCCAGGTGCAAAAAAAAAGGATACCTCATGATGCCTCTGTGTCTCACAGATTATTTTTTGCATTTCAGGTAAGTGTATTAGGGCCCTGATATCCATCAGAAAGGGTGGAAGATTCATTTAAGGAAACGATTCTTGTCTAGGGTTTGATTTAGGGTTTTTGGTAGGTTGTTGATGTCTCTTTGGTTTTGCACTCATTTATACTTTTTTGAAAAGTATTTTAACAAGTTAGAATTACCCTGATAACAAAACTTGGCAAGGACCTTATAAGAAAACTACAGACCAGTATCACTTATGAACATATATGCAAAATCCTCAACACAATTTTAGCAAATCGAATCTAGCAATATATACAAAGGATGATGAATGTGACAAAGTGAGCTTTTTTCCACAAATGCAAGGTTGGTTCAATATTCAAAATCAATGGGGGCTTCCCTGGTGGCGCAGTGGTTAAGAATCCGCCTGCCAATGCAGGGGACGCGGGTTTGAGCCCCAGTCCGGGAAGATCCCACATGCCGCGGAGCAACTAAGCCCATGCGCCACAACTATTGAGGCTGCGCTCTAGAGCCTGCAAGCCACAACTACTGAGCCTGTGTGCCACAACTACTAAAGCTGCGCGCCTAGAGCCTGTGCTCCACAACAAGAGAAGCCACTGCAATAAGAAGACTGCGTACTGCAACGAAGAGTAGCCCCCGCTCGCCTCAACCAGAGAAGAGCCCGCACACAGCAACAAAGACCCAACACAGCCAAAAGTAAAATAAATAAAATAAGTAAATTAAAAAAAAAAAACAAAATCAGTGGGCTTCCCTGGTGGTGCAGTGGTTAAGAATCCTCCTGCCAGTGCAGGGGACACGGGTTCGAGCCCTGGTCCAGGAGGATTCCACATGCCGTGGAGCAACTAAGCCTGTGAGCCACAGCTGTTGAGCCTGCGCTCTAGAGCCCACGAGCCACAACTACTGAGCCCATGAGCCTAGAGGCCGTGCTCTGCAACAAGAGAACCCACCGCAATGAGAAGCCCACGCACCACAACAAAGAGTAGCCCCCGCTCGCCCCAACTAGAGAAAGACTGTGTGCAGCAATGAAGACCCAACGCAGCCACAAATAAATAAATAATGATTCACATAATTAACAGAATAATAAATCATATGATTTCAATAGACACAGAAATCACATGATCAAACTCATTCATGCTAAAAAGATGTTTTTAATTTTCAGCAATGCAGGAATAGGAGGGAACTTCACCAACCAGATAAAGAAACTGCAAGAAAACCTACAGCTAACATCACAGGGGAAGCGGGGAGACTGAGGCTTTTCCCAAAAGACCAGGAGGGAGACAGGATGTCCACTGTCCCCACTTCCATCCAGGTTGTCCCATGGTCACAGCCCACCTCTGTGTGCCAGCAACATGGTAGTCCACAGTGAAAACCCTGCAGAATCCACAAAATGCCCCTGAGGCCTCTCCACAGTGAGGGAGGTACGGTCCTTGCATTGAGTTGGGGGAACCCAGGAAGACTGAACCTGGGGAGAGGGCCGCAGGCGCCTTTTCTGCTGAGTTATTTCAAGGCAAATTGGGCCTGGGTTTCCTGCAGAGGCCAGGCTTGTTCTCTTTGGGAAATCTGAAAGCAGCAATTGAAGATAGATTCTTGGCAGGACTGCGGGGTTGCACTAATTCTGCTCGCCAGCCCCGGGTGCTTCGGCCGAGTGCAGGGGGCTGGCTGCCAGCTTCTCAGAGTGTGCATTGGAGGAGTGGGGTTTTGGCGGCTGGCTGCGTGTGAAAGGCCTCAGCCCAGACCCTTTCATAGGCAAGTTATCCCCACCAGGGGAGGGAGTGTCAGTTGTGTGGTCAGAGCTGCTCCCAGAGGGAGGGGTGAGAGAGAGGGTCTCTGGAGGAGGAATCGGGCCCACAGGACTGGCAGGCTGGGTCCTCCAAGCCCACCCTCTCAGGCACCCCTGCCTTGGGTCAGCACCTGCACCTGAGCCCTAGACCATCACAGGCAGGCACCAGGCCTGTGGGATGTTTCAGGTGGCAGCCTGAGGGATGCACATGGGTCCCAGAGTCCTGAGCCGGGTTCTGCCCTTGGCGGGTGGGAAGATTCCACTCAACTCCCAGGAGGGGGCACGGGGGCTACCTCCAGTTCCAGCCCCCAAGACCCTTTCTGGGCTTCCAGTACTACAGTCCTCGGCCACCACCTGGTAGAATTGGTTTCCGGGTCTGGTTCCCCTGCCTCCACCTCGGAGCTCCCCAGGGCTCCCACGTGCATCCAGGCCCAAACGCAGAGCCTAGCACGGATGAGACACGTGGAAACACTCCTTGAATTGAACCGGACTCGGCCCCTGTGACCGTGGGCCAGCAGGCCAGGCCAGCACTGAATGCAGAGGGACCCCTGGCTTTCAGTTGCGCACAGATGACTCTAGTGCTGGAGCCAGAATCAGCGGGTGGGGGTCAGAGGCTGCAGCTCTCTGCCAGAGCCCCCAGACCCCAGACCCCAGCCAGCCTGGCCCACTGCCCGAGCTGGGCCACCTCCCCCAGCCTGGCCTTGTCACCACGGGGATATCAGGGGCAGATGGTCTGTTGACCAGCTGGCACCAGCACCAGCCTGGTTCCCACCTCTCACATCTTGTCCTGCCCTGTCCCTCTCGGTCTGAGGGTCTGAAGGAGGGAACTGTCTCGTGGTGGCCCAGGGAGAGGGTCTCCATTGCCAAAGCCCTCCCTGCCAGGACGGCCAGGAGCAGCCCTGTGGGAAAACAGCATGGGTGCCTCGCTTGTTGCCTAGAGGGAGGGCACATGCAAGAACCTTGGGTGCTTGTAAGAGGGTGTTAGAAAGGACTTCAGGGCCCTGGGAGTGTGCTGGGCGACAGGTGGGTCTGGGGAGGCGGCTTTGCCCTCAGTTGGATGCTCTCAGGAAGGGCGGGTGACTCTGTGATCAGGTATCTTAGTAAACCTTGCCTGCAGGGGCAAAGCCTGGCATGAGGACTCACTCCTGCAGCTGGGAAGGGGGAGGCTTGGTCACATTGTGGCCTGGATGACGCTCATGCTGTGGCCTGTGCTCAGTGGTTACCAGGCCGGAAGCCTCACTTTTGATCAGCTGTGTCTGGTGTTCTGTGCAAATGTTTATGTTCCATGGGAGCACACGCTGTTTGTTCTGGAGAGGGAGGGCTCCCCAGGGAAGGGGGAGGGCTCCCCAGGGAAGGGGGAGGGCTGTGTGGAGCAAGGCCCCTTAAATGTTCAGGAAAATTCCTGAAGGCACCTCATGCTGGGGTGGGAGGGCTCGGGTGTAGGTGAGGCAGAGGGGCCAAGCTCTGCACTGATGTCTCCCGGGGCCCCTGGATCTCCTGTAGGGCTCGGGGGCCAGGCAAAGGGACTGCCAGGCAGTGTAGCAGCCGCCCGGAAGCCCCAGGGACCCTGGGTAGACAGGCCAAGAGGCAGGACTGGACATTCCCAAGATGAGAGGTTCGAGGTTCGGTCACTAGGAAATAGCCTCTTGATACAAGCTTGTCAGGGTGGGTTCCATTCGGACCATGACCCCTGGGGTGGAGCTGGCACTTCCAGAGTCCAAAGGAAGAGTCTGGAACCTTCTAAGAGAGACACAGTCAAGGGTGAAGCCTGGGCTGGGGAGAAGAGTGTGAGGTCCTCAGGCCTGACTGAGTCTTGGTCCTTCCTACTTGCTAGCCTGTGCCTGGTACACAGTTGTGATGCCCAGATGTAGGGCCCAGGTGAGGCATGCATTTACCAAAACATCCCTTGGGTGCCGAATTTGCCCCGCTCTCTGCAAGGTACATCCATCATTTGCCATTCACTGAGCACCTATGATGGGCCAAGCCCTGCACTGCACCTTAGGGACCCAGAGTTGAAGGCCAAGCTCCCTGCTTTCGAAGACTTTCCATTCCAGGGAAGAGGAGGAGGAGGTAAGGAAGGGACCCCAACAGTCACTCCTGTTTATCAAGGCTGCTCGGCCACGCCAGCTCCTTAGTGAACAGGCATCTACTTAGGGGACAGGAGGATCCGCGTGCTCCCGCAATGCCATCAAACACAAGACCCAAGACAAAAGGTCAAGTCTGAGAAGCTAAAATGCAAGGTGAGTCAGTAGTGGGAGGAGTGAGGGGCGCTTGCCCTGGGTGGGTGTGGGTGTGGACACACAGGCTTCAAAACCGGGGGCACTGGTGGGGTTTTGTTTTTTCCATTAGTATTTAAGTTATTTTATGTATATAATATTCTTATGACATTCTAAGCACCCCATCAGAGGAAAATCAATCCTGAAGCACCCGGCCAATCTCACAGCCTGGGAGCCCCTGGATGGAAGGCCATGGAACACGGGTCCAGGCCAGGCACAGAGCCAGGCTCAGCTGCAGGAGACCCGGCTTCCAGTCCTGGCCTTGCTGGGCGTACTAGCTTCCTATGGCTAGTCTAACAAATGGCCACAAACACACAGGCTTAAAACAACACAAAGTTATTCTCTTATAGTTCTGGAGGCCAGAAGTCAACCAGGCCTCATTCCTTCTGGAGCCTCTAGGGCAGAATTTATCTCGTTGCTCTTCTAGCTTTTAGAGGCTGCCTGCATCCCGTGACTTGTGGTTCCTTTCTCCATCTTCAAAGCCATAGGCGCAGCATCTTCCAGTTTCTTTCTCTGTTTCTGTTGCCATGTCACCCTATTCTCACTCCTGCCTCCTTCTCATAAGGATCCTTGGGATGACATTGGACCCACCTGGTAACCCAGAATCATGTCCCCATCTGAAGATCCTTAATCTATCTCATCAAAAGTTCCTTTTGCCATGAAAGGTAATATCCACAGGCTCCAGGGCTTAGGACGTGGACATCTTTGGGGAGCCATTACAAGCCTGGCACACAGGGTGACCTGGGGCAAGTCACTGCACATTGCTGGCCTCCGTCTCCCTGTGGGCAGTCACTGGGTAGGTGTCTCCAAGGGTCTTCCCCATGGAGGAGAGGCTCAACGAGCCTTCGGAATCTTTGGGCTATTACCCCATCCCACAAGGGCACCAGAGCCCCTCTTGGCCAAGCGGGGTGTAGGAGATCCCAGAAGGGACCCCAGATCCACAGGGGCAGTGTTGGAAATAGCCAGCCTCACCCATCAGAGAACTAAGCTTTGCCCAGGGCTTTAGATTTGCAAAGCACTTTTCTTACATGCCGGGCAATGAGCAAAAGTTCACTAAATAATTTTCAGTGACTCAACCAATGAATAAATAAATACATAAACAAACTTGTGAAATTGGCAGGTATGACCATCCCCACTGTAGGGACAAGGAGCCTGAAGCTCAGAATGTATGGGTCACTCGACAAGGGGCTCAGCCTTGGTCTGCTAGCTGCAGAGCTTGTGCCTTTCCATGCTGGGACAGTCCTGGCACACAGTGGGACTGGCCTCCATCAGGGCGCAGGGAAGGAAATAGAAAGTTGGCTGCCACGGCGGGGCTGGGGCCTCACCTCAACCTCCCACAGTTTCCCACAGTCTCTCGTGACCCGCAGAGCAGCTCGGAGGTGACATGTGTGCATGCTGGGGTTTCCTGCCAGGCCCAGGGACACACTCAGTTCTCACCCAGTTGCCTGGAGGAGGTGGATGGGGCTCTGGGGGTCAGTTGCCTCTGTATCCCCTGCATCCCCTTCATGTTTGCCCCACAGTCCTGGGCCCCTCAGTGGAGAAGAGCTCAAAACCCCCAAAAGCCAGATGTAGACTTTAAACCAAGGGTCTTGGGTTGGGACACTGGCTCTGTCGTTCCTCACTGTGTGGTCCTGGACATTTTTTTAAGACTTTATTTTTTTGGAAGAGTTTTAGGTTTCCAGCAAAATTAAGAGGGAGGTACAGAAATTTCCCATAGACACCCTCCCCCCACTACAATGCATAGCCCCCCGCCACTATCAATATCAGATGCCTCCTCATGGCACATTGTTACAATTGGTGAACCTACACTGACACATTGTCACCCAAAGTCCATAGTTGACATTAGGGCTCACTCTTGGTGTTGGGACATTCTATGGGTTTGGATTAATGTATAATGACATGTATCTACTATTACAATATCACAGAGAAGTTTCACTACCCTAAAAGTCCCGTCTCCACCTGTTCATCCCTCCCTCCCCCCACCCCAACCCTTGGCAACCTCTGATCTTACTGACCCCATAGTTTTGCCTTTTCCAAAATGCCATAGAGTTGGAATCATACAATCTGTAGCCTTTTCAGATTGGCTTCTTTCACTTAGTAACATGCATTTACTTTCCTCTGTCTTGATGGCTTAATAGCTCACTTCTCTTTAGCACTGAATAATATTCCATTGTATGGCACTGAATAATATTCCATTGTATGGCTATACCACAGTTTTTCCACTCACTTACTGAGGGACAGCTTTGTTGCTTCCAACTTTTGGCAAATATGAATAAAGCTGCTATAAACATTTGTATGCAGGTTTTGCATGGAAATAAGTTTCAACTCCCTTGGGTAAATACCAAGGAGAGTGATTGCTGGATCGTACATATGGTAAGAGTACGTTTAGTTTTGTGAGAAACTGCTAAATTGTCTTCCAAAGTGGCTGCACCATTCTGCATTCCCGCCTACCGTGAAGGACAGTTCCTGTTGCTCCACATCCTCGCCAGCATTTGGTGATGTCAGTGTTCCGGATTTTGGCCATTCTAATAGGTGTATAATAGTATCACATTGCTGTTTTAACTTGCATTTCCCCAATAACATTAGATGCAAGGTTTCTTTTCATATGCTTATTTGCCATTTGTGTATCTTCTTTGGTGAGGTGTCTATTAAGATCTCTGGCTGGGCATATTTTATAACCTCTCCATGCCTCAGTTTCCAATTCTGTAAAGTGGCAAAAATCGTATCTATCTGTTTCAGTCACGGTCCCAGCAGAAGAGATAATTTACCCCAGGTGGTCCAAATAAGGCACGTGACCAAAGGGACTGCTTACAGAGGTGCGGGCAGGTTCAGGAGCACCCAGAGACTGGCAATGGCGGGCAGATGCTACTATCCCTGGGGTTGGAGGAACTAGCAGAGGAGATGATGCTTCCAGCGGAAGCTGGTGGGAGCTAGAGTCACAGAGGGCCTCCCGGCAGGAGCTGTGGTCATAGAGAGGTGAAGCCGCATCCAGCCTCTGTCCCTGGACACCGAATTAAATCTCGGAGACAGAGTTTTGGGTGAAGTAGAAAAGAACAGTTTTACTGTTTTGCCAGGCGAAGGGGGACACAGCGGGCTAACGCCCTCAAAACTGTGTGTTCTGGGCTTCCCTGGTGGCGCAGTGGTTGAGAGTCCGCCTGCCGATGCAGGGGACACGGGTTCGTGCCCCTATCCCGGAAGATCCCACATGCCGCGCAGCGGCTGGGCCCGCGAGCCATGGCCGCGGAGCCTGTGTGTCCGGAGCCTGTGCTCCGCAACGGGAGAGGCCACAGCAGTGAGAGGCCCGCGTACAGCAAAAAAAAAAAAAAAAAAAAAAACTGTGTGTTCCAACTTGGAGAGGGTAGTGAGAAGTTTTATAGTAATGGTTCAAAGAGGGTGTGATCCGCTTGTGGACATCCTTCTGACTGGTTGGTGGTGAGGTAAGTAGGAGTCAGCATCATAAACCTTCAGCTTCCAACTGGTCTGGGGTCTACGTGCTTGTGGGCAGCATACCTTGGTCAATTGTTCACTTTTCCCACCTGGAGGGGGTTTCAGTATCCGCAAAACAGCTCAAAGATATTGTTGTATGTATACGTTGATGGGGACCCAGGACCTTGCCCCAAGGCTGCCCTATTGTTTTTCTTGACCGTTTGTTTCTCCCTTGTCTCCCATCCCTTCCCTTTGGCTCCCCGTCGGGAAATCGAACCCCGGTCTCCTGCATGACAGGTGGGGAGCTCTCTTTGAACCATTACTATAAAACTTCTCACTACCCTCTCCAAGGTGGGACACACAGTTTTGAGGGCAGGAGCCCGCTAGGCCCCCTTTGCCTGGCAAAGCAATAAAGCTGTTCTATTCTACTTCACCCAAAACTCTGTCTCTGAGATTTAATTCGGTGTCGGGGGACAGAGGCTGGATTCAGCTTCAGGGGCACCGACAGTGTCAGTGTACAGCACATGGCAGTGGGAGGAAATGCCCCATCCTCTCTCCCTCTGATCTCCAGCTGTTGCCCCCATTGGCCAGACCCAACCAGGCACCAGTGGGGGATGCAACTCACCAGGGTCGGCGCAGAGCCAGCAGCGGATGGATCTGGGGGGCAGGGGATGCCACAAGTGAAAAGTGACCAGCGCTGCTCACGATGATGGGGCCATTCATCCACGTGTTCTTTCAACAGACAAACACTGTCTTAACCACTGGGGACCCTCTGGGGAAGAAAAGCGACAAATCCCCCCCCTCAGGGAATTTACATCCTACTATAGGTGTGGGGCATGGGGTGTGGGCTATTTCCACCAGAGCAGAACTTCTCAAACTTCACGGGAGCTTGGGAATCACCAGGAGGGCTTGTTAAAACCTAGGTTCCTAGGCCCCATCCCCAGTTTCTGTAGGTCTGGGGTGAGGCCCGAAAATTTCCATCCTACCAAGTTCCAGGGTGCTGCCCACGGAGCAGTCGGGCCATCCTTTGACAACCATGGCCCTGGGATATTTAGATGCTGGAAGCGTTTGTTTGTCCCATCCCTGACCCCTCGGCCTCCCTCAAGACCACAAGCCCCAGGGCAGGGACTGAATCTGAGTGTCTGATTTTTCCTCCGGGCTACCGGCGACCCCCACAGGCTGGGGCTTGGGGAAGGGGCGCTCCGTGGGCGTTAGAGGGCCGCGGAGGAATGCGTTACGGGCCGGAGAGCCGATCTGGGCCGCCAGGGTGGCCGGGGACACCCCCTTCCCCGGCGGGCACCGCCCACAGCCTGCGCAGTGCACCCGGGTGGGGGGATCCCGGGAGGGCGCCCCCGGCCCCCGGCTCCCAGCTCGGGCGGTCCCCGGTGGGTGGGCGTACCCGCGACCCAGGTGGCTACCTGCCGTGCGTCTCCAGCAGCCCAGGAGTCCGGTGGCTCCGGCCTCGTCGGGCGCCCTACGCGGGCCCGGGGGGCGGGGCGGGGCGGGGCCTCCGCGGCCCCCTCCCCCGGCCCCGGGCTCCGGCTCTGCGCGGTGGCAGCGGCGGCGGAGGTGGCGCGGGGACCAAGGTGAGTGGCGGGGACGAGTCCCGGAGGCCCCGCCGGGGGAGGGGTCCGGGTGGGCAGGGGGCGGCACGCGCGCCCCTCGGAGGGCGGGGGCCCGGGCGGCGCCGGCGGAGTGGCGTGTGTGTGTGCGCGCGCGCGTGTCCCCGCCGAGTGTGGGGACATGGGTTGGGCGGGGGTCGGGCCTTCCCCTTGGTTGGGGGTCCAGCCCCTCCCACCCCTGTCTCCTGGGACCTCCGGAGCGCATCCTCTCTCGCAGTCTCTCTCTCGCCCACGCCCCGCCCCCCACGCCCCCCCTTCTCTTCTCTGTCTCTGAGTTTCTCTCTGTCTCCGTGGGTGGGTCTCTGCGTGTCCATCCGGCCGCTTGTCCAGCTGCCTTGTTTCCTGATCTTACCCGCCCCCCAACACTGCCCCTCCCCATCGCAGCTCCCCTCTGCCTTTCCACTGCCCCCCCCCTTAATAGAGCAAACAAAGATGGTCAGAAGGGAGACACCTCCTTTCTGAGCCCTGTCCTGGCTCGGCGTACGGCCCCACCCCTCTGGCCTCTGGCCTGGGCCGCCCGCCACCTTCCTGCAGGGAGCTGGCCCTGCAGAGCTGTGCGGGTGCGTTTGGGGCAGCAGGCACATCTGAGGGCAGAGGCGGAGCCTGTAGAGGTTCGTGCCCTCAACCCGGTGAGCCCCCTCCCATCCCTTGAGAGGTGGCACACGGGGCAGGTCTGCCCGGTCCGCGGTCTGGGCCTCTGGCAAAACCTCATCATGCACGAGACCCCGTTGACATGAGCAGCGCCTGATGCTTTCTAAGATTTTCTCCGATGGAGCCAAGGTAGGGGAGAACTTGCTGGGCTGGGGGAGGGTCCCTGGCCCGAAGGTCACAGGGTGTGGTCTCAGCCCTGCTGGGCCAGGCCACTTCCTGAGGGCGAGCTCCATTTCCCCATCAGTGGCTCAGGGCAGCCCTGAGAGCTGTGTGCAGCTGCTGTGAGAACCCAGCGTGTCCAGGTGATTAGCGATGCTCTTGGCAAGAGCGTGGCTGTGCCTGAGTTCCCAGGGATCCCAAAGGCCGGTCCCTGGACTGCATCTGGAGGGGGAGGGCAAGCTCTCTGTGGCCTCTCAGACCTGCTGCACCAGGCCCAACCCAAGACCCTCCCCGGAGGGGTAAGCTGGGGGCTCTGGGAGAAGAGCCTGGGACCACCAGACTGTCCTCTTTAATGACAGGGCTTGATAAAATGCGGATTCCTGGACTCCTATCCTGACCTCTGATGGGGCACCAGGAATCTGCATTTTACCACTCCCCCGCCCCCATTCTGGTACACATTCAAGTGTGAGTGCCGCTGGGTGGTGGCATTGGGTGATCGGGCAAGGTCATATTAGCTCCCTCTGGCTGGCAGGCAGTGGAGCGGACCCAAGAGGAGTCCATCCTGGGGGCATGGCCTTGCTGTGTCCCTGGGCAAGCCACTTCCCCTCTCTGAGGCCATGTCCCTGTCAGTCAGAGGAGATTAGGGCCTCCCTAGGGTCTTTCCTGCCAAACGGTCTGGGATTCTGAGCCATTTGTTTAAATGGTGGTAAGGGGTGGGTGAGGGCTATAGAATCAAGCTGACCTGGGTTAGCACCTGGGTCAGCATCCACCACTGGCTGGCTGTGTGGCCCTGGGCAAGTCACTGCTTCTCTGGGCCTCAGTTTCCTTACCTGAAAACTGGGAATCTTAATATTACGAACTCCTTGTGGGTAGTCAGGATCCAAAGAGGCACAACGCCCGACATATCACAAGCTCACTGCAAACTGGCGGTGGGGGTGGGTACCCGTTTTGAGAGTGGCTGGCACTCCATGTGTCTCGGCTGTTTTAAGTCTCTGGTGATGGGGACGGTCACATGAACTTAATTTCTCATCAGCAGGGAAAGTGGTCTGTGCAGAAACATTTGTTAGCTGATGGATTTTTTTGTTTCTAATGGGTGGCTTAAAAGGCCTGAGGATGGCCACGCTCGGAATTGCCTCGCAGCCTCAGGCGGCATTTTATGGCATCCGGCTGTGCACTGGTGCCAGCTCTCTTGCTCAAGGCAGGCACTGGGAGACAACACCCTTGTCCCCGGGGTGACTCCCGGCAGATTCTGGAGAGGCTGGGATGGGAGAAGGAAGGCGAAAGCCCCGGGCCCTCACCAGGTTCCCCAAATTGTGGACATTCATGGACGTGAACAAAATCATCTTCTGGGACATCTGTAAGGAGAGCAGAGCTCTCGTGACGCCCAGAGAGGAACGGGAGACGTCATTCATTCATTCATTCACTCATTCACTCACTCACTCGTTCCCCCAGGCCTTCTTCAGGCCTGGAGGATGGCAAGCGTCCCCAGGGAGGCAGAGGGACCCACGCAGAAAGGGGGAAGCCACAGAAGCAACCTGGATGGGGAGCTGTTGGGTCAGACGTGCTGTCAGTGGTCCTCCAGGTCAAAAGCAGAGTCAGGACGTCCTGCTGCGGGACACACCCCGTGGCCCAGGGTGGCTCTCAGGGGTACGGATGCTGAGGAGGAGGACCAGAGTTAGGGTCGGGAGGTATGAATTAGGACCATGGGCTGTGATGAAGGCGTGGGAGAGTGGGACAAGGAGGTGACTTCCTGGTGACAGTATAACCTTTTTTTTTCTTTTAGCCACATCCTTCTTTTATGTCTCAAAATCGAACCTCAGTCGGGGAGCACCTAGAGGCACAGGGACTCTGAAACTCTGTGTGAGCAGAGTTCTAGTGACTCAGGAATCCAGATGTCTCAGGGGCGCAGCCCGGGTGCCGCTGCATAGAGGACTTGGCTCTGACCTCAGACCCTGGACTCTGGGTGGCCTGGAAGGGGAGCCAGCAGGGGCCAGGGAGGGGCCACAAAGGCTGGAGACCCCAGAGTCAGGTCCACCTGCTGAGCTTCAGTGCTCTCATTTGTATAGAGTGGATTGGAAAACACACTTAGGTGATTAAGACCTGGGTTCTGGAGCCAGGCTATTTGGGTTCGAATCTCAGCCCCACCTCTCACCAGCTGTGTGATGTTGGCAAGTCACCAAACGTCTCTGTGCACCTCGATTTCTTCATCTATGACGTGGTGATTATCATAGCACCTACCACATAGGGTGCTTTTGAGGACAACGTGGCTTCATGGAAGGTTTCCAGAAGGACAGTGCCCTGCGTTGGTGTGGTAGAGTGGTCGTGCAGTGACGTGTGGTCATGCAGTGATAGTGGCTTGCGGTCAGGCTGGCCTGGCACCGGCCCTGGAGCTCTTATCAGTATTAGTGTTAATGTTGCTGTTGGAATCTCACTTGTGGGGTCACGTGATGGCTATGGATGAAGCCATGTACAGGGCCCCTCGGTGCACAAGGAAGCCCTCAGGTGATGCTGGCACCCATCTGTACCCTCTAGAGAGAGCAGAGAGGACAGAGGTGACATTTGCTACTGCATTACCACGTACTACACCCAGGAGCAAGTGGGGAGGGGCCAGGGCCAGCTCCTTTCTGAAAAGATTTTCAGGAAAATCTATGTAGTTCATTGCAGCGGGGAGTATTGGTCTCCTCGGTTCTGACTCCAAAGCCTGGGTTTACCTCTGGAAGGAAGCAGGGGACAGCCATTCCCTGAGCACCTACTGTGTGCCAGGCCCTGTGTGAAGTCTTCCCCAGGCACCGTCCCACTTACTTCTCCCAGCAGCCCAGAAGGGGATCATGGCCATGCCCAGTTAACAGATGGGCAAACTGAGGCTTGGAGAGGCCAAGGGCTGCCCAGAGACACAGGGCAGCAAGGAGCAGGGCTGGGGCTCAAACCCCAGGGTCTCTGGCATGAGGTGTGCACGCCCACTTTCCATGATGCTACACGCCTTAAGGTGAGGGAATGTCACCAAGATGCCTCACTGTCAGGAGCTGCCACCGTGGGCTCCTCTGACCCCAGCAGAAGTCCTGCTCACTTTCTGGAAAGTTCTTAAGGTTTTGCTTTCTGTGCCATCAGCTGGGCTGGTTAAAGGCCTTCTTTGTGTTACCAAAGCAGTTTCTCCAGCAAAAACAATCCACCTGGAGTCACTTACACCCCTTTGAGTCTGAGGGGGGTTACTCTCTGTGCTTCAGTTTTCAAATCTGTGAAATAGGAATTTTTATTTCTGTCCCACTCAGCTCCCACAAGTGGGTAGGTAAAGCTGTGAAATAATAACAGTCCTGGACAGGCACCTGGAAGGCATCTTACATATTTGCTCTCAGTTAACCCTCTGAGGCCTTATGAGGCCATTGTATGATCCCATTGTACAGATGAGGAGGGCAAGGCACAGAGAGGTCAGTATCTTGTCCAGTGTCACACAGCTGGTAAGACTTTGCATCTCATTAAGATGGACTGAAAGACAGTCATTGAGGCCACATCTTGGTGGAGAGACATGATGCTCCTTGCTTGGTTATTCCCATGACAGGGAGCTCACTACCTCATGAACCCCTGTGACTGCTACTCTAGGACTTGAGTCGGTGGTGGTGGTGATCCCTGGTACAGTTGACTTAACGTGGGAGAACATCCTGAGACTGGCTTTGGCTGTGCTGGGTTTGAGCTGCTGACAGGCCCAACCGTGGAGAGATGGGGAGGGTGGCCCCAAGTTCTTCGTTACTTACAATGGTGTCCATCTCATTCCTTCCACTGACTAAATCTGAGGCTGAGAGAGGAGAAAACTCTCAGCAAGGGAGGGCAGACACTAGGTGCTCAATAATTCCTTGTGGTGGACCAATCCTACTTCTTTTTTTTTTATTTATTTATTTTTATTTTTGGCTACGTTGTATCTTCCTTGCTGCACGCGGGCTTTCTCTAGTTGCAGCAAGAGGGGGCGACTCTTTGTTGCAGTGCGCGGGCTTCTCCTTGCGGTGGCTCCTCTTGTTGCGGAGCACGGGCTCTAGGTGCACAGGCCTCAGCAGTTGTGGCTCGCAGGCTCTAGAGTGCACAGCAGGCTCTAGCTGTGGCGCCTGGCCTTAGTTGCTCCGCGGCATGTGAGATCTTCCCGGACCAGGGATTGAACCGTGTGCCCTGCATTGGCAGGCAGATTCTTAACCACTGTGCCACCAGGGAAGCCCCCCAATCCTATTTCTAAGGAAAATTTTAAAGTATAAAACCAAAATAGCCATGTTGTACAAAGTCTGGAAAATAGGCTCCGATTTTACCTGTAACCTCAGCCTCTGAGCATTATTATTTTGTGTATCATTTCCAGTCTTTCTGGAATCAATACATCTTGATGTAGAACTATTTTCACAGGATGTCGTCACACCACACGCAGCTCCGTATCCTGTTCCTTTTCACTCACTGTAATACGACTAGCATCTCCGCTGTTCCCGCAATAGTCCAGTAGCTCCTAAAGAGTGGGGACGATTTTTTACTGGCTGCACCGTATCCTGTGCACCTTCATCATTTGACTTGGACCATCCCCCTCTCAGTGGAGCCCCCACATGGGCAATGATGTGAAAGGCAGGTGTTGACCCCGAGGGCACACCCCAGAGGTCCAGCCGGAGCCCCACCAAGCTGTGTGACCTCAGGCAGGGTCCTGCCCCTCTTTGAGTCTCAGGTTCCTGCCGTGCTGTGAAATGAGGGTGGGAACCTCATATCACAGGGCTGCTGGGAGGAGTAGACAAGGGGATGTGATGCCAATTATCTGGCAGTAGTGGGGGCTTGAAATGTGGTAGCTGTTATTACTGTTGCTGCTATTATTATTATTACTACTATTTTTATTATTTAGGTCCTATCTCCACAGTTAAATTGTGGAGCCCTGCAAGCAGGAGCCGGGCTCTATACATTCCTGTGTCCCACCCCTAGACAGGCCCTATAATATTTATTGATTTGATTCCGCATGTTCAGGTCCCTCCAAAAAGAATGAGTCCATGTGGGCAAGGAGCTGGGAGATCCTTTGTTTATACAGTCTCATCTGGTCCCCCATGAGTGGGGACCACCAGCCCCATTTTAGAAACAGGCTCAGAGAGTGTGATGGGCCTGCCCAAGGTCACACAGTGGGAAGAAAAAAGCCAGGAATACTTCCTGGAGGAGGTGGCAGTGCTCTGGGCCAACAGGAAGGGGTGTCTGACCAGGCCAAGGTGCAGAGTGCTGGTGTTCTGAAGGCAGTGCCCTGAAGGCAGCCTGGGAGCTGTCCAGGGCAGAGTGGAGCCCAGCACCCAGCACAGTGCAAGGCAGATTGTGGCTGAGGCTCAGGGGCATTTGCTGGGCTGAGCTGACCTGAAATGACAGCAGGGCAGGAATGAGCTGGGTGTCTGGGCTCCTGACCCCACCAGCACCCCACCCAGCCGCTTCCTTCTGTCCAGGCAGGAAGGGGTGCTCTGTGGGATCAGAGGCTGCAGGCACCTTCCCGGGGCCTGCTTGCTCTGTGAGCAGTGATAAAAGATTCATCAGAGATGCCAGCAGCCAGGCTTCCCTGCACAGCGTACAGCTGGGGGCAGCTCCCACCCCAGACCTGCAGACTCAGAGTCCCGCTGAGTCACGCGCGAGCCCGGTGAGCCACCTGCCCGTGCCCTCCTCAGCCCCTCTGCCCTTTGGCCACGTGGATGCCTCATAATATGCAAGCCATTCACACAGGGCCAGGACATCCAGCTTGGTTAGTGCTGAGGGTTTCAGAGCTCATTTGGCGGCCAAGGTCATAGGCAGAGGAGGCCAGAGGGACGGGATCTCCCCCGCACCCACCCCTGCGGGGTCCCAGCTCCTTAGTCCTCACTGCACCCACCCAGCAGGGTAGGTCCTCAGCACCTCCGTTTAGTGACGGAGACACCGAGGCTCAGAGCAGGGGCGCGACGGGTCCAGTCTCATGCTGTTAGTGGCGGAGCAGAGATTTGGTCCTCAGCTGTCTGACCCCTCCGCTGAGGTGCTGGACTCTGTTCTAGTCCCGGGTCAGGGGCTGGGGGTTCTGCCCACCCCGAAGTGACACAGCTGTGACTTCAGGTTTGTGCTTTTGATTTTCAGAGTGACAGCAACAACAAAAAACAGTAGCAGATGGCTCCTTCCTGCCGCCGGAGGTGTGGGTGGAAGGACAGGGCTATCGGATTCTTTTGTTCACTCATTCATAAAATACATTCTGGGTGCACTGGCCAGGGGCCAGCGTTCCAGGCCCTGGGGACCAATGGGGGACACTTAGGCCGTGGTTGGGGGCGCCCTCGGAGCCAGAGAGGGCTGGCTTCTGCGCCCGAGCCCACTTACTGCTTGCTTCCATGCTCTGTGACCTCTGGTGGGTTGGTCTCCGATTTGTGAATCGGGGGTAGAATCTGCTTTCTCAAGTGAGGATCACACCTGTGTCCTTGTTCTCCGTCACATCTTCACATTGGCCTGACGGACATCGATTGGCCTTTGGGACAGGTCTGGTTTCCAGAGAGATCCCGGCAGGCCTTGAGGTTGGTTCTCCCAGGAAATAACCTGGAACCACTGCCCGAGGGGCCTTGCAGGTCTGATGGTTGAAGGTGGAAGTTTTTGCCAAGCTTGGTTCTGAAGGGAACTGGCCTCTGTAGCTGCATTTGCTGCCCACAGCTGTTAGAGGGAGCCCTGTGGGTGGCCCGGGTCATCTCCCCCCGCACTGCCTGCAGGTCATCTCATATTCCTGCTTGCTGTCCGCCTTTCCCTCCTCTGGACCCTCCTCCTGCCATTCCTCTGTCTGGAATTCTTTTCTTCCCTTCTTCACTGGGGGCTTTTGTTGGTTCTTCAAGCCCCTGCTGGAAGATACCCTCCTCTTCCAGGAAGCCCTCCTGGCTGCCCTGTGTCCACCCCAGGCAGGGTGGGTAGGCGCCCCTCCCGTGCCCTCCTACCCTGGAATCTTTGTTCATATCTTTGATCCAGCACTGGATCTGCTCCCCAGTCTCCTCCCCTCCAGCCTGGGGCTCCAAGGGCAGAATTCTGCTGGATTCATCTCTGGGTCCCAGGGCTCAGCTCGGCGTTGGCACAAAGCGGAACCCCAAGAATGAGGAATGAGAGAGAATGTCGGACATGAGGGCTGGGCTGGGGTTTTAGGAACGTGTGGAAAGGGGCAGCCACGAACCTGTAAGGTATGCTCCACGTGTGAACTCCCTGTGTTTCTGTGAGGGACCCCTGTTTTCCTGGTCTTCACAGACGATGAACATTCAGCTAGACAGCGGGAAATAAGGACTTCTGGGGCTGAGACTTGTGGGGCAGGGGTTGCTGAGCCCTGGGGGTCGGGAGGGCTGGGCCTCTCCTTTTGGAGCTGCATGACCCCAAGCGACTCAGCCCCTCTGTCAGGCCTCACGTCCATTCTGCAAACCCAGCATTTATTCGTGGAAGAGAAGGGGGCAGGCGGCAGGCTTGCGTTCATGGGGTGCTCACGGGGGTGTCCGACAAACACTCACGACCGGCACAGATAAAAGGCTGGAGGGAAATGCACCAAGATGGTAGCAAGAACTTTCTCTGGTGGTTTGTTTCCTCTTCCAACTTTTTTGTGTTTTTCCAATTTTTTCAAGTTCATTCAGTGACTTTGCATGGGTGTTGAGAGCCTTGTGCTGAAGCCTGTGAGGCAACTGAGCCATAAAGACAGAGCCCGTGCTGCTGGAGCACTCAGTCTGACAGAGAGGTAGTCCTTCTCCATCAGACTGACCCTACATGGTCTGATGGAGGAGGCTGCTGAGACTCAGACCCATGGTGTGATGGAGCTGTCATGGTGGGAAGCCCAGAGGAGGCCCCTGGCCCAGCCTGAAGGCTTGTGAAGTTGGGACCTTGCTGGGGAGGGGGGGGGGGCGCGTGGTGGGGTGGGTTGCTAGGGAGGCCGGTGTGCTGGGACTGGGGAGTGGTCTTTGGCTGGAGACCTGGATGACGGTGAGGTGAGGATGGTGAGAGACCCTGCAAGGAGAGGGTCTGGACCAGATCCTGAGGGATGGGGGGAGGGGGTGCTCCTGTTAGAATCACAATGGCTGCATCCCCTAAGGGTCCACCCACCAGCCTTTGGGGGGTGCAGGGAGGCACTGTGCGCTAAGGAACCCAGGCGACCCTTACCCCTATAGGGACCCTATGGGACTGGCACTGCTGTGTCCCCCACTTTACAGAATGGCAAAACTGAGGCCAAGTACAGTGAGTGACCAAGCTGTGCTTCAGATCCAGGTGTGTTTGTCCCCAGAGCCCAACCGGGACCAGCTGGCCTCTCCTGCAGCCCTTGCTTGTCGCTGAGCCTTGGGGCCTCTGTTTTGTCATCCGTAGAGTGGGGATTAGAACCTGACATCTTAGACCAAATGAGCACCCTTCTTATAACTAAGTGTCAGGTCCACCCCTTGAAAGTTCTCTGAGTTCACGATTTCTGTCATCTATGGTTAGGACATCGCCCATGGTGGCAGGTTAGGGGGACGAGACACAAGCGCAGGAGGCACCTTGGGGACAGGGCTCTGAGGAGAACCCACAGAAATGGGAAATGAGTTTGATTTCACATGACCAACCGGAAAGAACTTCAAGCAGCCAAAAGGAGGTCAACGTGGATGGCCCCAGGATTGGACCCGAGGGAGTGTGGGCCGCGGGCCCCGGGGATGGCAGAAACAAAGCAGGCCGGTCGGAGAGGGAGCCGATTCAGAAGGCTCTGGGCCGGGCCAGCTGAGGACTCAGAGGCAGGTGGGGAACACAGCTGCCCACCGAGCCACAGAGGGGGCGGCCCCTGTGCAGGTAAGGTGTCCTTTACTTTACCTGAAGGTGCAGAGAAGAACCAGCCAACGAAGGGAAAAGGCCTCCGTGCTAATGGTCAAGGTCACCGGCCATCACCTTGGTCTGTGGGCTGCAGGCCTTGGTGCTGGGCAAGGTGTAGAGGGGATGTCGCTGAGCTCAGATGGGTTTCCTCCCTGCATTTATGCTAATACAGTGGGCTCTGATGGGTACTGTAGGCAGTAGGTGGGCGAGAGGGGAGGAGGGGGGAGGGAGAGGCCCGCCCAGGCCCCAGCCAGGGCCCACCATTCTCTTCCCTTTGCTTCACCAGCACAGGGTGAGGGGCCCCTGCTCCCTGTGGCTTTCAGCTGGGTGGGCAAAGTGGGCAGAGAAGGCGGTGTGCGGTGGCCCCCCAGGGGCCTGGACGTGTGCCCAGTGTCCCCCGCTGGAAAAATGAGGACAGCCCCCTCCCTCCCCCACATTCTAGCTTGCTCCCAGAGCAGTTACGAGGCCAGACAGACACTGAGGCTGCCACAGGGTAGAAGATTTGGCCAAGATCAGGTTCAAATCCAGCGCTTAGCTCAGGGCCTGGTACATATTAGATTCGCATGAAATACTTCCTGGAGAAAAAGTGCACATGGCCTTTGGCAAATTGTGTGGCCCTCTCAGTCCCTGTGTCCTCAGGGAAGGGGGCTGCCGAGGCCCACCCCACCCAGGAATGCTGTGCAGACAGGCCTGGTGTGGGGGGAGTACTAAGCTGCTAGCCAGGTTAGGACCACAGGAGCCAGCTAAGGAAAGAGACAGGAGCATGACCTTAATAGTGAGGGATCTCACCCTCTGAGCCTCCTGGGGGAAAGTGTCACTGCAGCAGGTGGCCTGGGCAGTACTGTCCTCCAAATGCTCGGGTATGTGTGGTCGGGTGGGGCTTGTGGAGAAGGCTTAGGTGGGTGACGTCACCCTGAGCAGGGTTTTTCAGGATGAATAGGAGTTGGCCAAGCAGCCCAGGCTTAGGGAAAGGTTATCCCAGACAGCGGGACAAGGGCAAGCACGTGGACGTGAACTGGGCCAGGCCTCCAAGGGCTGCACCTTCCACCAAGAAGTTGACTTCTGCTTTCATTTGTTTGGGAGGCTTCAGAAAGGCTCTTGGCTCCCTTTCCTCTCCCTTCAGACAACCCGTGAGCTGATGGCCTCCCTGTAAGGGGCTGGGAGCTTGTGACTGACTGCTTACCCTCTGTCTCATCCCTGCAGCAAAGCCCAGGAGACCCCGCTCCTGTCACCTGCCCCCGAGTCTGGGGAAATCCCCTGGGCCCAGCCAGTGCAGGAGGCACCATGCAGCTTTACAGTGGAGATGGCGGCCTCAGCTCCCAGGCAGACTTCTCACCTCAGTCCCCCCTGCATCTGCCACCCACACCAGGAACCACAAAGAAAGCCCAGGCCTCCATGACTCAAAAACAGAAACTGCTGAGACCTGAGCCGCTTGGGGGTCAGGCCAGGGGCTGGGCAGGGCCGCCCTCCCACGCCCAGCACCCCAGAGGGGGGCTCCAGGGAGAATAGGTGCCAGGACGCTGTGTCCCCGTGCCAGCTCCTGGCCCTGGCCCTGTCAGGCCATTGATCTGCCCAGGCTCTGTCACTTGGGCGACTTATGGGCCCGCGGGGAGTCCCTTCCCTGAGCCTGAAGGCACAGTTTCAATACACTCACACGAAAAAAGCAAAGTCACAAGAGTCATTACTTACAGATCCCAGAAATGGGGCTGGGGGAGCATAATGAGGGGGGGGAAGGGGTAAGGGCAGCCCCTGTCCCGGGTCACCAGCAAGAAGGACACGTAGAGAGCAGGGCAGCAGCCTCCGTGACTTAGAAGGCGTCTGGGGCGGAGGCCACTGGCTTTTCTCAGCCTCAACTCTAAGTGCCCTGGGAAAAGCAGAGCCCCTGGAAAAGCAAAGCGGGAACTCGGGGCAGAATCCTAAGCTCAGGCCCTTATCTAACTGTCCAATCTCTGGGCATGAGCCCGGTAGTCACACTGTAAAATCCCTGGGCGGCAACTCGGACTCATCACGGGGTCTTCCTGAAACCTTTCCCCCCAAAGACCCTCTCGCACCCCGAGGCGGCATCGTGGCACCCACTGTCCTCCCAGCCTTTGGGGCCCCCTGCCTGGTGGCCTCACACCCTTCACAGCCCCTGGAGCTCTGGCTCCCGCCTCCCCGGGCTGCATCTCCCGCCTCTGCTCTGTGTGTGCTCTGCCCTCCCTCTGTGATGCCCTCCCCTTCGGCCTGGAGAGAGACCTGGCCCATCTGAGCACCAGCCACGGCCCATCCCCAGACGCCCCCCACCCAGATGCCCCGGGCAGGTCTGGGGCCTGCAGCTGCGGTGGGGTGAGGAGTGCTGAGGAGAGAAGGGGAGGCCAGAGGGCCACCTCCTGACTTTGCCCTGACCGTCCCCTCCAGAGCGCAGAGTCTCTCCCGGGGACCGCTGAGAGCAGGGCTTGTCCTCTATCGATGCCGCGGTCCATCCAATTCCTGCCACCAGGTCTGCACCCCATCCCGGCCCTGCTGGGTGAGGTCATCCTTCCAGGCTCGTTTGAAATGTCACTGCCTCTGGAGGCACTTCGGAGCTCCCCAGGGCAGTTGGTGTCCTCGGGGTTCTCATAACCCTCCACCCATTGCCTCCTCTGTTCCTGGTCTCCTGCGACTCCAGGGAAGGGGAAACGTGGCCTCCTCTGGGGACGTGCAGTAGGTGCTCACAATCACTAATGACTTGATGGGGGGAGAGGGGGTCCCCCGGAGTGACAGCGTGTAGTGTGGGTCCTCCAGGTCAGAGCTGGGCTCGACCTCAGCACTTCCACTTACCTTCCGTGCAGCAGGGTAGGTCAGTTCCCTTAGAACCTCAGTTTCCTCCTGAGAAAAATGTGGGTGGAAATTCTGACCTGGCTGCCCCAGGAGGGAGGGAGTGGGGGGCCCAGCACCCAGTAGGACCTCAGTATTTGCTCTTTTCGCCACACATTAGGACAGTCCTGCTGTGTGTGTGACCCTGCCTGTCCCACCCCTGCTCCCGGCCTCCGTCTTTCTGTCTGTAAAATGGACAGCTGAGCTACATGAACTCCGGGGGCCTTTGGACCTGGCCTCCTGTGGGAGAGAGTGGGGTGCAGAGGGCCTGGGAAGCAGCGTCAGAGCCAGGCTAGGACCACCCAGCACCCTTTCTTGGGAATCCCCTTCTCTTACTTCCCCCTGTGTTTACTGTATTGACCGGCCTTTCTTGTAGGAAAGGAGGGCCAGATGCGTTTTGTTAAATGCTCTTTCTTAGCTGCTTGTGTCAGTTACCAAACTTAAACCACATTCACGGCCAGGAAAGTGTAGGAACTGCAGACTCAGGTGTGTGAGGAGGGGAGAGTAACGGAGGGCTGGAGGGTCCGGGACTCCAGGGCCCTGGGTCCCTTCCCTCCAGACACCTCTAGGAGTGGAATCCTCCCAGTCTCCGACTCCCCCCCCACCCCCCGTCCACCCCTGCCCCCAGCCCCTCCCGAGACAGCAGAGCCTGATTGCTGCTGCTACCCTGCTATGCAGGCTGCCAGGGGAAATGCCCTGTCTGAGGCTCCACTGCTCTGATCTCACCCTCCAGGTGCCACGGGAACATCACCACCCCTCCTGCAGCTTCGTTAGCCCTGTCTGCAGAAGCAGGAATGGCAACACCTGTGTGAGAGGGTATTGGGACTGTATGATTGTATGGTACACCCTTCAGGCCTGTGCTTGGCTATTAGAAAATGCTTATAATGTAATAACTCTGGTTGTGTTATTGCTATAATCATTATCAAGATGTTCCTGGATTTTAAAAAAACAAAACATGCTAGGAGATCTAGTACATGTGTGAGATATGGACTGATTTTTTTTTACTCTGAGCTTCCTGGCAACAAAAGCAAAGAGGGAAAGAGGATCACTCACTAGATTCATAATGCCCTTAAGATGAAAACACAGCTTTTCCTGGGAATGAAATCCAAGGGATGATCCTCCTAGGTGCCCTCATAAAGGGCTCCCTGTATGATGTGGCAAGCAGCATCCTGGCTTGATCGAAGGACCTAGTATCTGGAGCAGGACCCTCAGGCTTTCCTTACTGCAGGGAAGATGGAGAGGGGCATCCTCAGGTGGACTGCAAGGGGGACCCAGTGAGGCCCATAACCTTGAGATGACTGAAGCTTCATGTGTTATCTTCAAAATCCATGAGGATTTCACCTCAGTCTGTAATTAAGGCATCTGTATTAACTCTAAAAATAATGTTTTCCCTCCTCCACTCAAAATCTTTGGGTACCACAGACGTTCCATACAGATGGGCCATGCTCATTCCTTGGCTTTGCCGTAAGGTGGGGTCCCAGCCCTTTTAGAGAAGCCCATGAAAGCCACACTCCTCTCCCCAGCAAAAGGCATTCAGGAGTTATGCAGACAATTTCAGGGTTTCACAGATCGTGAAAAACTCCAGGGCCTCCAGGGCCCTGGCTTGACAGGCTCTGATCTGGGGTGACAGGGGTAAGTGCCTATCTTCTGGATGAAGCTCATGAGAATTTTTTCTCCCAGATGGGCTTCTGTTAGACATGGAGCAGCAGAAAGCTCCAATTTATCTTGAGGCTGTCTATTCTGTACAGAGCCAGATGTTTTCACTGTGGCCCAAACAGGAGTAGACCTGGTGCCTCACACCCTCCTGGACACGCCAGGCACTTGAGTCAGTGAGGACTTTTACACCGACTGCAGAACACCAGGGAAGGACAGGGAAATCAACGCTGAGACTGCGTACGATGCTCCCTTGTCCTGGGTCCCATCCCCTTTTACACCTGGGTGGGTGCCCAGTAAGCTGGTCCCTGGCTTTTATAACATCTTGTTCTATTCATGCTTTCTTTTGTCTTTGATTATGTTAAGCAAATTCATTTTACAGTCTCTTTCCAATAGTTTCGTGGCTGAAGTTTTAGGAATTTCATCCTGACATTTGTAGCGTTTGCTCTCCTTCCCGCATAGCGGCTGTTTCTCTGTGTGTCGCATAATTTGAGATCATGAGTTTATTTCCATCCAGGCTTTATCTGTGGAAACCCCAGGAGGCCTGGCGTGCGCTTACCCCTCCAGAGAATCTCTGTGGTTGCTCTGCCTGGCAGCCTAGGGCTGTCACAGCCTGGGGCCACGTTTATGTTAATCAGTTTAGGCTCTCTCCACCCTAACCCAGCAGCCTGTGAAGGTAGGCTCTTGGCTACAGATTATCAGGAGACGTGGGTGCTTTTTCCTACCTCGAGTTCAGGTGGTCAGAGACAAGTTTTCTTGTCATCTCTGTCAATGGGGAGATCTTTCTCCCGGCTACCCATTTATTAGGGGTGCAGCCCCTCGAGACCCCTGGCTTTCTGTGAAGAGGTCAGTTGCGTCTCCCATCGTCCTGCTTGCTGGTGTCTTATCTCCCGACTGCTGGTTTTAACCACTCTGTCTCAATATCCCTCTCCCTACCCTACAAGGCACCTTCATTTAACGTCTGGGTTTTTAGTTCACAGTATTTTCCTGTGACTTAAATGTTATGCTAATTAGAGTACAGCTAGTAGAGTGTAATAGTTAAGAATACAGACTCTGGAGCTGGACTGCCTGGGCTTGAATCCCAGCTCCACCAGCATGAGATGTGCTCAGTTTCTTCATCTGTGGAATGGGCATAGCAGTAGTCGGGGTTGCTGCAAGTGCTAGAGGGCGTTGACGGAAAACAGTAAAACACCTGTTATTTTACCAGCAAAAATGGGTTTATTCGGGAAGGGCAAAGAATTGCAATTCAGGATGCACAACCTATGGTGAACCACAGGCGAGTCCAGGGTACCATTCTTTTATAAGAGAGAAGGGGAGTTGGGAGGGGCTGTTATAAACAAAGAGTCCATTGGAGGAAACTGGGAGTTTGAAGTGTAGTGGCTTTTCATTGGCTGAATTGTACCAGTCTCTCATTGGCTGGGCTGTTGCCAGGCGAGGAGAAATTCTTCCTTCCTCCTGCTGGCAAGTAAAGTAGTAACCTTCTTCCTGTTGGAGATGCAAAGGTATGTCTCTTCCTGTTGGGTCTGCGGTTGACCAGGAGTGATGGGGGTGTGAGAGCTCCCCCTTCTGGCCTCCCAAATCCATTTTAAATGAGGTTTCTGTTTATTAATTTTCACAAGGGCTTGATACATTAAGACACTTGAGAACATCGCTCCCTATTGAATTTTGCATATTGCAAGCATTATACTGGCCTTCAGTAAAATTAATATTAAATATGATATAAGTATACTGATAAGTATCCTAATATTATTCTGGCCCCTGGTGATCATCCTCACTTTGTTACAAGCTCAGTTATGCACTGAGATGTTTGTAATTTTTTATCCAGCATTTCTAGGCGGTATGTGGGAAAGAGCTTTCAGGTTGTGTAGTTCTCTAAATTGACCTTTCACTGGTTAATGCACAGTAATGATCATACTCTCCAGGTATTACTACTTCTTACCAAGCACTTTCAGAGGCTGTAGATAACTGTCTCTAATTCTCCTAGTAAGTTGCAGGCCACCTTTGGAGTCCGATGGAATCCAGCTCAGCCACATACCTGCCAGCTCTGTGACACATCTTGTAGTCTGTGCAAATCTTCCATCCTTTATCCGACTGACACCCCCAGGGCCAGATGTGACTTTGGAATTCCTACTGTTTTTGAATGATAATGCAGTCTGTTGCTGCCCTGTAGAAGGGATCAGGGAGGCATCCTGGGGAAAGTTTTGCACAGGATCTCCACTAAGTAGGGTAGACAGAGACTCTAAATAACCTCACTTCTGGTCAGGTCAGGTTTTGTGGCCGAATGAGCCCTGAAAAATCTGAGTTTTCAGAGCTCTTTGCATTTCTGAATCACAGATGGAGTCTTGCGGTCGGGGCAAGGGGTTGGATTTGACTCTCACTCCAACAAGGAGAAGTGGGGATTTATAGCCAAGGAGCAGGGCGGGGGTCAGTGGATGGGAAAGTAGGAAGGGGAAACATCTGGGGAAGGAGGATTCTTGCTGACCCACTTAGCTGAATCCTTGCTCAAGGCCAGCCAGGGTGGTGAGACAGCGGGGTGGGGGTGTGTGGGGGGTCTGACAGTGGGGGGTGGAGGATTTTCACTAAACTGACTTAGGATTCTTGCTCACAGTGGAGCCTACAAGGACAGAGAGGGAAGCCCAAGGTCAGGCCTCGTCCAGCAGAGGGCTCCAAGGAGACTGATTACAGTTAGGTTAAGAAGAAAGTCTTTGTCCGTGTCCGCTGGGCGTTTGCCTCTCACCTCAGCTTGCAGAAGCCTCGGCCTCCGAGAGCATCTGATGGAGAAGGTAGGCCCGTCCCGAGATCGAGATCCTAACGCAAGACAGAGGGAGGACGGCCTGGGGGTTGTTGGCTGAGCTGGGTCGAGGGGAGAAAGTTCTGCATTACTGGGGTGGGGACCCAGCGCCCAGGGGAAGCCAGAGGACTGGGAGTGGAGAGCGGGAGGCCAGCTGGTGATAATGGCTAAGGCTGCTGAGCACCTACTGTGTGCCAGGCCCATCCTAAGCATTGGACGTCTCTGAATACATTTACAGCCTTGGGATCTCCCAGGGTGGAAGGTGTTATTCTGACTCTCATCTTACAGATGAGGAAACCGAGGCATAATTCAACAGAAGTACTCAGCCCCAGGTGGTCAGCTGTCAACTAGTGAAGCCACATTCCAGCCCAGGCCATCTGGGTCCAGAGCCCATGCCCCGAATCACAATTCTTTACTGCCTTTTACTACTAATATAATCACTGAAAAAGAAACTAGTTGGAAGGAAGGGAGGAAAGGCATCCAGGCAGAGGGCAGAGGCTGGGTAAAGGCCCGGAGGTGGGAAGCAGGCAGAAAGGCTGTAGAACAGTGGTTGCTTTGTCTCCTCGGGGGCCGGGGTGGCAGGACGGGGCCTGGAGGGGCTTAGTGGGAGACGCAGCCAAGATGCGAGGATGAGTGCCGCGCCCAGACTGCGGAGGTCTTGGACACCTTGCCGGAAACGTGGAGTTCAGCCTGCAGGCTAGGGGCCTCGGCTGAAGCCTCTGAGCAGACAGACAGGTCACACCTGGGTGGCAGAGTGAGTGTGCCAGCAGCAGTGGAGTGCCCATAGGCTGTGAGGCCAGGAGGCCGTGTCTGAGGCAGGGGAGGTGGTAAAGTCTGGAGCCTTCGAGGCCTAGAGGTGGGCAGGCTGCAGGGATGGGGACAGGGCCTACGCTAGCTGGCCCTGCAGGGGCTGGGGGACAGCCAGGGGGTGCTTCCTGCCCAGGCTTCGGGCGGGGAGGGTCCCAGTCTCCTCCAGGAGCAGGCCTGGGTTCAGTCCACGGCCCACCATGGAAGAAGCCGGGGACTGGAATAGGGACCCCTGCATCTATGCTGGCCCTGCCCCTCTCAGCCTGTGACCTGGTAGGTGACACAGGATTTGTGGCCTCAACATCCGTCTGCAGTGGAGGAAGAGGCAATCCAGCTGGCAGGGTTACCGTGGGGACCGTGGGCCAGGCTGGCTGGGGCAAGCCCTCAGTAAGGGGTACCTCTCACTTCTAGGAGGAGATGGGCGCCCCTCCCCAAACCTTACAGCGAATCTCCGCAACAGTTTCTCCTGCATTAAATGCATCCCTTCGAGGACTGTGAGCTTCGTCCTTGGAGAAGCGGGAGGATGGCGAGTGGAGCGCCGTCCTGGGGGGATGCCCCTCCTCTGGGAGCGAAGCCTTAGACTTGGCAGAGCCCAGCTGACCCCGCATCACCTCCCCTCTGGGCTCTTTGGGCTTTGTTTACAAGGTCAAGAACATAGCCACCCACCCCCCACTGGAGCTAGTCATTCCTGCCTCACGGGGCTGTTTGGAAGAATACATGAAAAGGCACTTGCAAAGCTCCCATGTCCACCAACCTGGTCCACGATCTCAGGCTCCTCCTCCTGGGGCTTTTCATTATCAGTGTGAGTTCTGATGTCCTGAGCGGTACTTGTTCTTTCCAAGGATTCTTCTAAGAAAAGGCTGCTGGCCAGGAAAGTGCCTAGGGAGGATATAAAGCTGGACATCAAGCCCAGTCCACCCAGCTCTGCCCTGTGTGCCCTCAGTCCACAAGCCCAGTCCACCCAGCTCTGCCCTGTGTGCCCTCAGTCCACCTATCTGCACAGTGGGGATGGTGGCAGGGCCGCCTTGCAGGGCAGCTGCATTTATCCAGGTCAGGAAAGGCAGATGCGGACCCGGCTCTGTTAGCGTTCAGGGGCCAGACCACGATGCCTTCGCCAGAAGTAACCTGTCACCGCCCATCTCCTGGAGTTTGTGTGCTCCTGTTAGAGAAATCGGGAGTAGGGAGATGAGGGTGTCTCCAGTTTGCTGAGCTTTGCGGCCTGACCTTTCCACGTTTGGATGTGGGAGTTTTCTGGACATGGAGGTCAAAGCCAGAGTCTGGGGGAGTGCAGGCCCTGTCTGGGGAAAGGCAATATACTGGTGTCTTAGGGCTGCTTTCACCAATTGCCACAAACTGGGTGGCTTAAAACAGAAGTTGATTTTCTCACAGTTCTGGAGGCTGGAAGTCTGAAATCAAGGTGTCAGCAGGTCAAGGATCGCTCCTCGTCTCTTCCAGCCCCTGCTGGCAGCTGCCTCCACATCGCTGTCTTCCCTCTGTGCCTGGATCTCTGTGTCTTCAGGTGGCCTTCTCATAAGGACAACAGTCACTGGCTGCAGGGCCCACCCTACTCCGGTATGATCTTACCTCAGCTTGAGCACAGCTGCAGAGACCTACACCCAAATGAGTTCACAGGCACCAGGGGTTAGGACTCCAGCGTGTCTTCTGGGGGCAACAACAACAGGTGAGCAGTCTGGGTACCCCAGGACTCAGCCCAGCAGGCAGATTGCTTCTCCTGTCTTCAAGTTGATCGTGCAGAGCTGGATGGGGCAGGTGGGGTCCTTTTCCGAACAGGAGGCACCTGGGTGGTGATGGTCCCCCCTGCGCCAGTGTTGCCTCTTCTTGTGACATCGCTGAAAGGAAGGAAGCAGTGGCTGCTGCTTTTTCGGGACCTGCTCTGCGCTGGGCCCCAGGCAGACATGCGCATCCTCATTAGTGTAGGAGGTCACTGAGCAGACGTCCAGACGCCGAAGCCAGCTGGTTTGAATCCCTGGCCAGGCCGCGTGACCTTGGACCCATCGCTTTTTCCAGGGGCGCCCCTGGCTCACCTGTAAACTGGGTTGATGAGAGCAGCTCCCTCCCGGTGGAACTGCTATGGAAATTGAAGGGTGGGTGCCGTGACACAGCCAGGTCACAGTAAGGACTCCACAAGCATCGGCTGTGACCTCTGCCCTCATTTGATCTTCACGCTCACGCTGGGAGGGACATTCTGCAGAGGAGTCCAAGGCTCAGGGGGCTCAGGAGCTTGCAGGGGAGGTGGCCGGGCAAGGAACAGACCCGGTTCGGGGGGCCGTGGAGCCTGGAATCTCTGCTGTGCCGTGTGCTTCTGCTCTCCTCCCCTCACTGCACCGCAGGGCACCTATTTATAGACCAGAATCAGGGTTACACAACACCCGCCCGGGAGGGGCCTCGAGGACTGATTGTTTGAGACCTCGTTTACAGATGGGAAACTGAGGCTTGGAAACAGTCTCCTGGGGATGCCCTGTGGGATCTAAGAACAGGGACCTCTGCTGATCCGAGCCCCCTGACCCACCCCAGGAGTGGGATCCAGAGTGAAAGGAAGGGGGAGTGTTCTGAGAGCAGAGGACAGAGACCACTAGTGTGGGGAAGGGGCTCCAGGAGGGGTCCTGGTAGCCGTGGGGTGGGAGTCGGGGCTCAGCTGGTAGAGAGAAGACTTGAGGGGACCATGAGCATGTCAGGAGTTGTCAGATGACAGCTAGGATGGGACGGCGAACTCACCCCATGACGGCAGAGACCCTGTCTTGTCTGTCCTCTGCTGTATTCCCGACACCAAGAACAGTGCCAGGCATGTAGTAGGTGCTCAGCGTTTATTAAAGCACTGGGGAGATGGGCTTCGTCCCCCAGCAGCACAGTGTCCCCGCTCCCGTGCTTTCTAGCTGACGGCTTGAGCAGGTAGCTTAACCCCACTCAGCTTCCCTGTCCCCATCTGTGAAATCGGGGTAATAACGGTTGGTACTGGCTCTGAAGCCACTGGAGGGGACTTTTCCTCCGGAGCACCGTGAGGGCAGGACCCACCCACCTTTGGTGTTGGTGCCCCCAACCCAGGCTTGGTACGGGGAGCATCTGTAAGTCACCCCATTCACAAAATGCCACACATGTTGCTTCTGGTGGGCCGACGCCCATCCAGCCTTGGATGAGGACCGGCCGTCCAGCCTCGGGACAGAACCGGCGCGTTGCAAAGTGTTTGGAGATGACCAGGCTGGAGTCACCGAGGGTGACGAGGGCTTAGCCCTGACTCAGGAATCTCTTTCTGCAGTACGACCGTCACAGCCGGCAGTAAGCAAGCCCTTGGCGTGCACCCCACGACTACGTGAATGGTCTCGTCCCACCTCGGCCCATCGTGGGGCAGGTGTGTCCCCATCCCTGTCCATCCCAGAGAAGGGAGGATGGGCCGAGCATTCCCCCCATGGCTCCCTGCGCCCGGCACATTGCCAAGCCCGTGCCTGGGTGTCCAGGCCCTGGGGGGGGCGGGGTCCCCAACCAGCAGGAGGGACTTTCCCAGGCAGCCGTGGGGAGCACCAGCCTTCGCCACCAGGGGGCGCAAGTGCCCCTCAGAGTGGGCAGGCCTGGGGCGGGCAGGGAGCAGCCGGCTGAAGTCAGCGCCCGAGAGAGGGACAAGAGGGTGACAGAGCTGGCGGCTGTCTTTTCCCCGCTCGTGTCCTCACCCCGGTGGCCTAGAGGTCTGAAGGCCTGGGTTCCAGAGCTGCACGGACTTACTGCAGTCCTGTCCCCAGGCGTCAGGCTGTCCATTCGTGACGTGAGGGGCTGAGCCAGGCTCGGGGGTCTGCAGACCCCAGGGAATCACGCGAGATTCCCTGAGATGCTCCTGAGCAATCCCAGGTCCCGCTCCCAAAGACCCTGACTGGGGTTTTGAGCCAGCCCCAGGGGACTTCCTGATGCAAAGTCCCAGCGCCTTGAGCCCACCCTAAAGGTCATTGCCAGTCCTAGCGCAGTGCCCATGAAGACAAAACCTCTGGCCAGCTCCTCAGCACAGTCATACCTCAGGGACCAAAGACACCTAGGTCACCATCTCCTGCCACATCGACGGGGAGCACGTGGCCTCTGAAAGGCTTTATGGGGTCTCATTTCCCCTGTCCCTCAACCCTCAACCCCATGCATCTTACAGATGGGCAGACCGAGGCCCTAGAGGTCATTTGACTTGGTGGCAGGGCCAGTGGACCCCTGTTCTGGCCCCCCGACCGAGGGCTCCCTCTCCCAACAGAAGGAAGAGCCCTGCGGGGGGCGGTCCCCCTTAGTGACCAGGGTCCTGTACCAGCTCCTGACACCCCACTGGTCGGGGAGGGGTTGGAATGAAGTTTGGATCCTGAAGGAGAGGACATGGTTGATGCCGTCGGGCCTGGCACGGTTCTTGGAGCAGGGTTACTCTGGCAGCTTTGGGGGTGCATGATGGGTACCTCCGTTTCCCATTCCCTTGAATGGAGGGCATTTCCCATCCCTGAGTGCCAGACACACATGGGCCCAGCCCAGCATCCCCCCTCCCCCCGTACGGTTGCTCAATCCCCAACCCCTTATCTGGCCTGGAAGGCTCTGTAAGTGAGTGGAGGGCCCGTGCCTGCCTGCCGGGCAGCAGCTCAGCCAGAGCTGTCACGTGGGGCCTCAAGCCCCGGAGGTCCAGTCATCTGATGCTTCCCAGGAAGCCAGAAATCAGGGTTTCTATGTCAATCTCTCCATTGTAAAACCTTGGCTGCATGCAGTTGGGGTTTTTTGTTTTCTTTCCCCACACTGCCGGCTGTGCAGAACATGTTTAAGGGCTGGACTTGGCCATCGGCCACCCAGTTGCCCCCTGCTTTGGGGGGTGGGAGGGTTTGTCTCCTCCTGGCCTCGGCCTCAGATTCTGGCCCTGGGGGCTGGCTGCTCCCCTGGCTGTCCAGCCCCCCTCCCCGCCCCGTGCCCCTCCCTGCCTGTCACCAGCCCAAACACAGGACAGCGGCACCTTTGCCTGGGTCTCCACTACACCCCCAGTACTGGGCTGTTGGGTGTAGACAGATCTTACAGAAGTCTGCGGCTGGCTTCAGGGGGCAGCTAAAGCTAATTCCTTAACACTGACTGTGCATGGCTTTTAAATCCCTCAGCCATCCCCACCTCCGGCATTTCTTGCTGGCCTCTTCTCCCAGCCCCTCCTCTTCTTGCCTCTCCTGCCCTCCCACCGTGGGCTGCCCTTACCACGCACCTCCATTTTTCCCTTGATTCCCCATCCAGGGCAGTCCAGCCTCCCTCCGCACTCAGCTGGCCGCTCTGGCCAGCCAGGCCCTGCCAGTGGCTGAGGGTTTCGCACCCGAGGGTGCCAAGCAAACGAAGCCAGCCCCTCCCCCAAAAGTCTGCCTCCAGCTTGGGGAAACTATCCTTCATCCCGTCCACCCAGGGTCTCAGCCAATCCCGGGAGTTCTCTGCTGCATTTACACCAGCGGCAGTTACAGTGGTTCTGTCTCTGTCCAGTGTGGCACCTTTTACAAAGCACTGAATCCCTTCCTGCCTGGGAGACAGATGCTTATCCATCCATTTAACCAAATATTTACTGCGTGTCTTACTGCATGCTGGGCTCAGGAATGCAGTGGTGAACCAGTTAGTACAGTCCCAGGCCTCCTGGCTTATGGCATCGGATGGAAAACTCAACAGATGACCAGAGGGCAGCCCCTGAGCCTAACCCAGGGTGAAAGCAGTCAGAAGGCGGAGCCAGGAGAGGCAGGGAAGGCCCTGCAAGCTCTGGCTCTGGACCCCAGGCTCTGGACTTGATCCTCGGGGCAGTGGGAACACGCAGGAGCTCTAAGCACAGGGGCGTATGTGTGTGCGAAAGATCACTGCAGCCACCACCCAGAGGATGGGCTTGTCCGATGACCTGTGTGGCCCCGGGGAGAGAGGTCGGGGAGTGTCTGTTGTCCTGGCCTGGGAAGGGGACAGTGGAAGTGGAAGGAGTAGACGGGGTCCACAGAAGTTTCTAAAAGGGTGAGAAACCACCAGGGGCTTCACTGAGAGTTCAGTCCTTCCTGGTCTGTCACACCGGGTCATGCAGGTCTCGGCCTTGGGGATTATGGGTTCTGGGGGAGTCAAAGGTCTCTGTTCCCTCGATTTGGAGCTCAGGGTCAGGGGGTTTGCCGGGCATGACTCTGCCCCCCTAGGATGAGGGTAATGTCTGGCACGCAGTAGGTGCTCGGAAAATGCTGGTTGATTTTCACTGGACGTCTCCTCACCAGGGTCTCATACACCTTATATGAGGTTCTCCTGGTTCCTGGAGCCACAAAAGAGGCTCATTGGCTGCTCGGCCTGGCCTTGGCAACCCACCCTGCCCGGGGCATTCAGCAGAAAGCCCTGGCCTGGGGGGCTGAGCCAGGCCCCCTCCACCACCTCCTCCATACCAAGGAGCAGATCCCTGTCTCTGAGTGGGGACGATAACGTCGACCTATGCTGTGTCAGACTGAATTAGCAAGCCCCGCAAGGCCCGGGGGCAGGTGCTTTGATTCTGCCCTTGCGGGGGAGCATCTCATGCACACACCCTGGCATAGAGGACCCCGGGAACCCAGTGGCCTCTGGGCCTCAGTTTCCTCTTCTCTACAGCATGGGTTGGGGGCCTCTGAGCACACTTCCCATGCTGAGGTTCTAGGATTGGCCCCTCCTCTCCCCCTCTGATTCACGCGGGAAGAATTTATAGGAAGACATGAGGCGGGTGCTCTGGTGACACAGGCATTGCTTCAGGAAAGAAATGAAGGAAGTAGAGGAGGGCGGCAACACTGTCTTGCTCTGTCTGACGGAGGGGGCAGGGGGCAGGAGAGCCCCGTGGGGATCCCGGAAGCTGGAGGGAGGGGTGTCCTGCCGTGTGCTCAGGAGGCCTGTGTTAGGCCCAGCCTTGCCATTTGTCGATTGCATGACGTTGGGCAAGTTCTTTCACCCTCTGAGCTTCAGTTTCCTCAACTGGAAAGTGGGCTGAAGACCTCGACCCAGTCTTCATGATAACCACGGAGGAGTCTGTGTCCACGTGGCGGGGTCCTGAGGGATCTGTGTGGGCACAGCCTTTGTGGGGAGGGATGGCAAGAAGGGGGAAGATAAACACTGCACTAGGGGTCTGGGAGGGGGCACGAAGCTGAGCACCGTGTGGGTGCACCGTGTGGGTGTGGCCGCGGGAGCCGGCGCGGGGTGGGTGCTTGGGGTTGGATTGTGCGGCCGTCCGTGTTGGTTTCCTGTGGGCACTGGTGGCCCTTGGAAGGACAGAGGGGGCCAGAGTGCGACCCCAGGAGGGCGGACTCGGGTTGCCTGGGGGAGGAGGGGCGAGTGGGATGCGGCGGCTGAGGCCGCGGAGGCCCAGGCCCCGCCCCCAGCTCGTGGCCACGCCCAGCTTGGTCCCGCCTCGGCGCACGCCCTCTTCCTTGAGGCCCCGCCTCGGCTCCGCCCCTCTCCGGCTCCGCCCCCGGGGCCTACCATGCTCCGCCTCCGGCCCTGAACCCCGCCCCCGGGCCCCTTTAGCGCCGAGTCCGCGCTACCGGCAGCGCTCTGGGAGCAGCACGCTGCGGCCGCTCCGAGCAATGATTAACCTGGCGGGGCGGCCGGCGCAGGGCCCGGGGCGGAGGCGTGGGGCCGGGGCGGGACCCTGGAGGGCCGCTCGGCTTCCTGCTTTTGCCCAAGTCTCCTCGTAGAGGGCGCCGCAACGGCCGGGGCCCGCGGCGCGGCGTGGCGCAGGGCGAGGTGCCGGGCGCGCGTGGGCGCGGAGCCTGTCGCCGGGGTCACCATGAGGACTCTCCGCAGGTTGAAGTTCATGAGTTCGCCCAGCCTCAGTGACCTGGGCAAGAGAGAGCCGGCCGCCGCCGCGGACGAGCGGGGCACGCAGCAGCGCCGGGCCTGCGCCAACGCCACCTGGAACAGGTAAGGCCGCGCCCTCCCGGCCGGCCCGCGGGCCGCTGGCCCCGGGTCCCAGAGCCAGGGGAGGGGGAGCCCTGGAGCAGGTCCGCGGGCGAGGGCCGGCCCCCAGCGAGGAACTGTGCTGGGGGCAGCGCGGCACTTTACAGTTTGTAGAGAACTTGCTCCGCCGGAGTTGTGCGGACGGGAAGGGAAGTTTAGTGCAACGTGTTTCTAGAACGGAGGGACGAGACCGCGGACCCGGGGCTGGTCCCAACGCGCCCAGCTGGTGGGTGGTGGGGTGGGCCTGGATCCCGCGAGCCCGCCTCCCCCGCCCTTCCCCCGGGGTCTTCCCACGTCTTCGCTCCAGTGCTCATGGCAACCTGGGAGGTAAATAGAGCAGGAAGTATTTATCCCATTTCGCAGATGAGCCTCGCGGGCGCAGTCTGTGGGTTGCCGCTGCGCTTCCTGTTCTGCGTTTAGGTCCCTTTGGTCGGCGGTGGGCGGGTGGCTTTCCCTTGAGCGGCCCCCTGCCCTCCCAGCTGTCAGCAGGGGTGCAGCAGCTGCCCGGCATTCTTTAGACGACTCTCCCCCCGCGGGCCCTTCCCAGAGAAGCAGGAGCGTGGGAAGTCCCACCACCCCTCCCACTTTGTTTTAAGAGCAAGGCTGGGATCTCCGGAAAAGAGACGATTTATTTAGTGGGCTTCCGCACCGTGTTCGCTCATGAGCCCTTTTCAGAATAGCTATTTCCACCGAAAGGAAAATGGGAGGGCAGAAGAGAGTAGGGCAGGCTATCCAGGGGGCTGTGGATGCTGCCCCCATCACCACACACACCTGGCAGTGAAACCCTGCCAGATGCTCCACCGTCTGTGGTCTTGGCCACCAGAAAACCAACTGTCAATGTGGACACTCATTTATTCTGTTCATCAGTCGTTTCATGAGCATCATGGTGGGCACAGGGCTGCCAGCCTGAGACCCTCCTCTGTGCACTAGGCAGGACGCCGTCGTCCAGTCACGTGCTTGTCTTCTGTCCCCTACCAAGTTGCGAATTGCTTGAGTGCTGGGACGAGCCTGCCTCAGTTTCCCTATCGGTCAGCGGGCATGCACATTCCTTGTTACCGGACTGGTGTGGGGACAGAGAAGGAAAGACTCTCGTTGGCTAATCTCATCAGCCCAGTGACTGCACGCTGCCTTAAGAGGCGTTTCCTCCTCTCGCAGAATTGCGGAGAGAAGCGGTCTCCCTCCTCATTTCTCTGCCGTGGCTTAGTGCAAGGAGCCAGGCAGACTCAGTTCAAATCCCAGCTCTGCCTCTTCCCTACTGCGTGGCCTTGAGCAAGCTGTTTAGCCTCCCTGGTCCTTAATTTCCTTTTCCGTAAGATGGGCCATTGTAGGGATTAAATGTGCAGATCTGTATTAAAGTCCTCAGCACGTGCCTGGCGCGTGGTAGGGCCTCCGTAACTTATATTTCAAGCTCAAACTCATGCTGGGGACAAACTCATGTCAGGGAGGGCCTGTAGGGACAGGGTTTGGGGGGGGCCCTCAGGCGTCTGCTGGTTCCTGAGCTTTCACCAACAGCAGCTTTCTCCTGCTGTGGTTGGCCCTGCTGGGGGGTCTCCAGGCAGGTGGGGGCACCCTCGGGTAGGCTCGGAGTCTTCTGAAGCTCAGGAAGGTGCCTGTAGGGAGAGGCCACCTGGGTCCCCCCCACTGCTTCTCACTTAAAGGAACTTTCAAACTTCAGTGCCATCTGTACCTTGGCCGGGCAGACTGCAGGGGAGCAGCCCGGCCCACAGCTGGCATCTCTAAGGCTCCGAGCCGCCCAGCCCTTGGACCCACGTCAGCTCCGCTTGCCATGCTGCACTCCTGTGTGCCGGGCCCCTTCATGGCCCTTGGTGTACCTCGTAGCCCAGGGAGGGAGTTATGACTACCACGCCCCATATAGAGGTGGCAGCGGGGGATGCAGAGAGGACCAGGAAGCCTGCCCGTGTGGACGCCGCAGAGCGGAGCCACCGCTCTCCCTGGGCAGAGGGGGCCCTGAGCCAGGGAGGAGCAGTGCCTTCCCCGCCAGCGTTCCGCAGGTACCATGGGGAGGTCGGGGCCTCTTCTGGTCGCTGCCTGCCTGCCCAGCTCCGATCCTTGCAGTGCTCCCTGCCAGGGCCCCCCAGGCCACAGCCTTGGGGGGCGGGACGGTACAGGTCCTGCCTTGCTAGGTTGTAGACTCCTTATTTTGAGTCCAAGATGACCCCTCTTTTTCCATGTGACCACGTTAGTTTCCCAGGGCAACCGTAACAAATTGCCATAAACTTGGTGGCTTAAAACAACAGACCTTCATTCTCTCACAGTTCTGGAGGCCAGAAGTCCAAAATCAAGGTGTCGCCAGGGCCTCGCTCCCTCTGGAGGTTCCAGGGAAGGCTCCTTCCTGCCTCTTCCAGCTCCCAGTGGCTCCTTGGCCTGTGGCTGCATCACCCCGTTCTCTGCTTCTCTCTTCATCTGGCCACCTTCTGTGTCCAAACCTCCCTCTCCTTTCTCTTAGAAAGTCATTGGGCCACCTAATGTAGGGCCCACCCTAAATCCAGGATGATTTCGTCTCAAGATTCTTAACTAATTACATCTGCAAAGACCCTGTTTCCACATAAGCTCTGGGGTAGCAGGTGGACATGAATTTCTAGGGGACACTATTCAACCCACTACAGTGGACCCTGGGTCCAGCCCCTAAATTCCTTGTGCCTCTGTTTCCTCATCTGGACATGGGGCAAAATACATAGCTTGCTCCTGTGATAGTGGAATCCGTGCACTCACCTAGCCACTCATTCATTCGTTCATTCATTCACTCTCCGGCACTGGTCCGAGCAGGTGGTGTTCATCGCTGGGAAGAGGATAAACCGGGGGAACGCAGGTGCTGACCACACACACATGGGGCCTGGGCTCCCTTCTGCGCGTTCGCAGGGCAGGTTTGAGTGCTGGGTGCCAGGCTGCCGGCCGGCTGGGCCACGCTTACAAACCGGAAACTAGAACAGAACCGTCAGAAGCTGTTTCCTAAGCCCCTGCTGCTGCTTTACGGGGCGGGTTTGTCCCCCGTGCCTGGCCCAGTGCTGGCACTGCAGAGGGGAGGGCGCAGGGCTGGCTTAGAAGGCTCACCTGTCACTCCCACCTGGAGCCCCTGATCCCCTCCCTCCCGAAGGGCCCGGGCGTGGCATGTTGTCTCCCTGTCTGTCCCAGTTTTGGCCCCAGTTAGCTCCTCGCTGGGTGTGCACCCCACGCGTGTGCAAGGCCTCCAGCTGCACGAAGGTCATGTTCTTGAGCTCAGGGGCCAGCTGAGGGGCGGGCAGGAGTCCCCTGTACCTGCGTTTGGGCCAGAGGGCATAGACCATTAGGGAGCCCTACTCCTTGCCAGGCCTGGATCTGCCCGAAGGCCTGAGGCTTGGCGAGCCTGGCGCCCACCCGCCTTCTGGCTGTGAGAGCAGAGGCCCCGCGCAGGTGGAGCGCGCGCCCTCTTGTTCCCATGGGACCACCTCCGAGGCCGGGCTGGTGGTCCTTAGCATCCAGATAGAGAAACTGAGGCCAGAGAAGGAGAGGGACTTGACCGAGAGCCCCTGCTCACGTTCAGTCTGAACCCTGGCCTGACTTGAAGCCGCTGCCCAGGGACACGTGTGAGTTGGTGTCTGCTGGGGCCGGGCGAGGCGGGGGTTGGTGGTGAGAGCCCGAGGTGCAGCCCTCCCTCCTCGTCTGCTCGTCGCTGGTCCTGGACGGGGCCACTGTTGGTCTGAGCCCACAGGGCGTCCTGCACCTAGATCTCCGGGGCCGTGATTGCTCTATCCCCGGGACGGCGGTGCCCACCGACCCCAACCTGTGCCGGGCCCTGTCCCAACCCCAGGCGTGGAGGAGCTGCTTTCATCCCTGCAGCGGCCTGCAAGGTGGGACTTGGTACCCCCATCTTGCAGATGAGGATACTGAGGTCCAGAGGTGCGGGGACTGCCCAGGTCTAAGTCCAGAGCTTCTGCCACCACCTCATGGGGTCTCAGGGGCCGGAGGAGGTTGGCTGAAGCCCTCAGGGTGACCGGTTCGTTGGGAGTTGGAGGGGGGGGGTGGAGGCCAGCGGGGGGCCGGTGCTTGGCTTCCCGGCCAACCCTCACGAACAACTTGCTCTGAGTTGGGCCTGGGTCCTGAGCCTCCTACCGCTCTGAGGCGGTCTAGGTGTGGTCAGCAGAGTCATGGCCCTCAAAGATGTCTGGGAATCTGTGAATACATTCCCTTACACGCAAGAGGGACTTTTCTGATGTTATTAAGTAAATGACCTTCAGATGGGGAGATGGTCCAGGTGGGCCCAGTGTCACCACAAGGGTGCTAATGGGAGGGAGGCCCAGGGGTCAGAGTTCAAGAAGGAGACGTGAGGATGGGAACAGAGAGGTTGAGGACACCGCACTGCTGGCTGTAAGGATGGAGGGAGGAGTCCTGACCAAGCTGGAAAAGGCCAGGAAACGGACTCTGCCCTGGAGCCTCGAAGGAGCCGCACCTTGATTCTAGCCCTGTGACACTGACAGAGCTTCTGGCTTCAGAGCTGTAAAAACCCAACTTTTGGCTGCTTTGCAGCCGCTGTGTGTGGGCTTTGGTTACAGCAGCCAGAGGACACTCATATGCTGGGCTTCCCTCCCTCTGCGCCCTGCGCCCTGGGCCCTCACTTCTCCCACCTAGCAGTCAGGGCTCAGGGCCATCCCGTCTCCACCTCCCGGCCCCCAGCCCAACGTCCAGAAGCTGGCCTCCAGCTGGACGGGTGGGACTGTGCAGCCAGGCAGCCATGGGGGCAGCATGGGCACCCCGCTGTCCCCCTGCAGCCTGTCGGGACAGGGGGGTCAGCGCAGTCGGGCATCTGCCTCCCTGGGCAGGTGGGGCTCTGGAGAAAAGCTCTGAGTTCTTGCCTGGAGCCCAGGGAGGAGCAGGGGTGGGAATTGGGGGGCATGTAAGCCAGGGCCAGGGCACTGAAAGCAGGGTGAGCGTGATGCCGGTTTGCCGAGGAGCAGGGGAACGGCCCGCAGGCCTGAGAGTGGTGCCCTCAGGTACCCGCATCTGCCAGAGGGTCACCTTGAGGCCCGGCAGGGGGTCGGATTGGTGCCTGCCTCCCCTGTGCCTTCACCTGGGCGTGAAGAGGAGGCCCGTGGATGCTTCCCCCGGGGCGACCGGAGCAGAGCGATGCAGGGCTTCATCTCTCGGGGCTGCCCGTGGCCCCCTGGGATAATGATGAGGATGTTGGAGGCCCCGGGCCCGAGTTGCACTTCTGTCTGGGGGCATAAGTCACATGAGGGCCTCTCCTCTCCCCACCCCTCCTCCTCTCTCTCCCACGGCTCACAGCAGGGCTTTGTTATTGACCCAACTTGGACTTTGGAAAGAAGGTGGAACCTCGGCTGCAGAGAAATGGGAAGGAGCGGGGCCTTGCCTGTCCACCAACCCCAGGTTGAGCAGCTGTGGGGGGCGGGAGGACTGTGGGCCCCGGGCTCCCTTCTGGCCCTGCCAGGCATCAAGCTGTATGACTCTGGACCATCCGCTGGCTTCTCTGAGCCTCAGTGTTTCCTTCTGCAGCCTGGGCTGTCACAGTCCCTACCTCATGGTGTGGTTAGAAGGAGATGGAGAAAGCCCGGGACAGATGGTTGAGCCGTGGTGGATGCTTCCGGGGGCACATATCCTGCCCCCCTGTCCCCACCCCCCGCAGTCACTTCTGATGATGCCATGGCACACGTAACCCCACTGGGGCTGTTATTACAAGTCCCATTGTACAGAGGGGGAAACTGAGGCACTCATGGTCTGGTCTCCAGAGGCCGGCAGCAGGGAAGCCCAGAGCTGGGATTCAACCCCAGACCCGCACCTGAATAAGCCTCGGGGCTGGAGGTGGGAAGGGCAGGGTCAGGGTCCACCAGGGTGGAGGCTGGCCTGGGTGGGGGTGTGGATAGGAGAACTCAAGGGTGACCCTAGGGCTGGCGGGGGCGCCGCTCAGATACAAGTAGGGTGGTGCAAGACCTGGGCTGGGGGGAGTGGGGCCTAAGTGGTAAACCAAATAGACCTCCCCTCCCCCCAAAGAAGCCGTGATCAAATGCTCTCTGCACACAGGTGTGAAGGGGGAGGGACCTGACCTCTCGGTGAGCCCCAAGGAGACGGAACAGCAAGGATGAAGGCCCTGAGGCAGGAGGAGGCCAGTGCTGCTCAGACCCAGGGGCAGGGGTGGTTCAAGTGACACAGATGGCGATGGACCCCTGAGGGCTTCGGGGAAAGACTTGTCCAAAGAGCCCGTCTTCCCATCCAAAACTGTGGGTTAAGGTGCCTCTGGGCTGGGGACCAGAGTGGGCTGCGCTCCCTCTGGAAGGTTTTACTGGAGGAGGAGGGAGGAGGGACTTGGAAAGGCTGGTGAGAAGAGCAGGGCCAGGCCTGGGAGGCTGATGAGGGTCCCCCACGCTGTCCCCTCAGCCTGATGGAGGCCTGGTCCCCAGGGAGGACTTGGCAAGGCCCCTCTGAGCCTCAGGAGGGGCTGGGCCCACGGGGCCATGCTCAGGATGCCCCATTTGCCAGCTCCCAGGCTCCTGCAGGTTTGGGAGGGTCTGACCTCTGCCCCCAGCAGCACCCAGGCTGGGCGCAAGTCCCCATCTGTTAGGATTTCAGGGTGGCAGCCATTAGACTTCCCGTCAGACTGTTTTCCTTTTTTTAGTCTGTAAATGGGGAACAGCCTCACTGTGACTGTTCCCCTGAGCCCACCAGGCACTTCTGACAGGCTGAGCAGAGACCCGGCCGTGACCACAAACCAAGGCTCGGCTCTGGCCGGGCTTTCATCCTGACAGCAACCTGGGGGCGGGCACATTCGCGGCCTCCATTTCACAGGCAGGAAACAGAAGTTAGAGGGCTTGTGTGCCTGGACATGCGAATAAGCAACATTTCAACACCAGGTGCCTGGGTAGTCAGGTGTCGTCGTCGGGTCAGGTGACAAGGCCTCTGGCCTGGCCGGATCGGGACCAGCTGTGGACCCCTGGGGCACGTCCCTGCACTGCTCAGAGCTGCCTTCACCCACCTGGCATGCGGGGCCCTGACCCTGCCCTGCCCACACCTGGCTCCGTGGGGAGAGGGGGCAGCTGTTGGGTGAGCTCTGTGGCCTCCCAGAGCTTGGTCCCTCTGAGCCTCAGTTTCCTCATCTGCAAAGTGGGCGGCCAGTCCATATTGCTGGGAAGGGTGGAACTGGTGAGAGCAGACAGAGGCAGCAGGAGCTTGGCGGCCCCTGCCTATTCCATGATGTGAATGGCAGCATGTGTCCAGCTGTCCCTGTACACCAAGAATCACACAGCTCATCTGCAGTGGTGAGTTTAGAGCAGCAACCCAGTCCTGAGTGGAGGGCGGGGAGCCACCCAGACCTGGTTCTCAGCCTTGGGAGCTTATGGCTGGTGGTGAGGGCTAACATGAAAGTAAATCGGCAGAGTGCCAGGACCCGAGTCTGCACGGGGAAGGGAGGCGGTCAGGAGGGCTTCTGGAGGCAGCGGCCTCTGAGCCAGAGCTCCAGTATGAATAGCTACTTGCCTAGTAGATAGCATAAGGCCCCCCACCCAGGTAGGAAGGGCAGTGGGTACAAAGACCCTGAGGTGTGGCTCCCCTGGCAGCTCCAGTACTCTGTGAGCATTGGGTGCCCAAGAATGCGGGGATGGACCATTCCAGACGAGCCTTGAATGCCACATTCAGGCCTTGGGCTGTACCTGCAGGACCCAGGGCAGGGGGCAGTGAGTGCAGTGAGGAGGTACCTGTGCGATCAAAGGTCAGGCGAGCGTGGAGGAGAGAGAAGGGTGCAGCAGAGATCTAGGGGGTAGAGATTGGTGGGGCTTCAGGATCTGTTGGCTCTGGAGGGCCAGGGAGAGTCAGGATGAATTTCACCAGATAACTACCAGGCTGCCCCTTTGAGCCAGATGAGAGGGCACAGTCATAAACGGCACAGGGCCCTGTGCGCAGAGGTTTATAGATAGCCGTGGGAACCAATCAATCAAACGAATCACGGATAAGCGTAGGTGCACACTGACGAAGTGTTGTAAACGCTGTGACCTCCTGTGACCTGAAGGAAGGATCCACGTAGACGGGAGTGGGGGGTGAGGGTGGGGACCAAGCAGAAGAAAGGACATGTGCAAAGGCCCTGTGGTGAGGGCAGCTTCCCCAGCGGGGCCAGGTGCAGATAACACAGGTACCCAGTTCAGTGAGGCAGGCGCTGGCTCACGGGCACCTGGAAGCACAGGGTGAGAAAGCCAGTTGGACTTGTTTGGGTGTGCGAGAGACCATCAGAGGCTGACCCCTAGTTTCCGGCCTGGGGTCGGAGGGTTCAAGAACATGGGAAGGGAGGCAGAGTGTGTGGAAGGTAACCTAGGACAGCCTGGAGAGGTGACCGGTGACAGGCCTGGCGCTCCAGGGAGGCTGGGGCTGGGAGCCCAGCATCTGGCGCTCAAGATGGGAATTGAGGCTCTGGGGCAGGTGGGGTCCGATGGGGCGGCCGGTCCCTGTACTCCAGGCCTGCCTTCGAAGCGATAGGACTGGCGCCCTGCTGACCGGGAGGGGCTCCGTGGGAGAGGGAAGGAGGGGAGGGGTCTTGGGGCTTCTGGACAGCAGCGCTCTTCTTCCCTCCCCCACGCAGCATTCACAACGGGGTGATTGCCGTCTTCCAGCGCAAGGGGCTGCCCGACCAGGAGCTTTTCAGCCTTAATGAGGGCGTCCGGTGAGTGGTCATTTGTCCCATCCAGGCCTGGGTCTGTAAGTGGTGGGAGGGCTGTGCCAGGTGGGAGGCCCGCTCCCCCCACCTCGTGGGTCCACCAGCCTCAGGTTCTGCCTTTAGAGCCCAGGTGGGTGGTGACCACCACGTGGACCTTGACCCCAGGCCCTGTCCTGTGGCCTTCACCCCTACCCTCCTGAAGACTCCTTTTCAGGGGAAACAGAGAAGGACTGGGACAGTGGCTCAAGATAACGCCCACATGCCCCGCTGGTGTTAAGCATCACAAAGCATATTTGTTCTGTTAAAAGAGGAAGGACTGGAACTTCCCTGGTGGCGCAGTGGTTAAGAATCCGCCTGCCAATGCAGGAGACACGGGTTCGAGCCCTCGTCCAGGAAGATCCCACTTGCCACAGAGCAACTAAGGCTGTGCGCCACAACTACTGAGCCTGCGCTCTAGAGCCCGCGAGCCACAACTACTGAGCCTGCGCGCCTAGAGCCCGTGCTCCTCAACAAGAGAAGCCACCGCAATGAGTAGCCAGTGCACCACAACGAAGAGTAGCCCCCGCTCGCCGCAACTAGAGAAAGCCCGCGCGCAGCAACGAAGACCCAATGCAGCCAAAAATAAATAAATAAAGTTAAAAAAACAACAACAACAGAGGAAGGACCCACCTGCCTAATGATGGGCCTGTTGTTCCCAGAAAAGCAGTCACAGCCCCGCCGAGTACCCCTCATTTTCCTGTGAATAGCTGAGAATTGAGCGCTTGTGAAGGGGCCCAGGATGGACCAGCTTTGAGGGAATCTGCGAAGCCAAGGCATTAGTCCGGCATTTTAGTGGAGGAGGCTGAAGCTCAGAGAGGTCGAGAGACTTGCCCGGGGTCACAGCTGCCGCAAGGGGGCATTTCCTACCTCTGTGCCCTTTCCCTCACGCCCTGGCCTGTGCCGCCCTGGCCTGTGCCACCCTGTCCCTATAGCAAAAGAATATCTGGGAAAAATAGGCAGCAAACCTCCTCATCAGCTTGGGGCAGGAGTAAAAGGGTAATTGGGGCAGGGTCCCCCCACTCCAACCCTAAATGGCTAAAATGGCCCTTACAGACAGATAAACTGAGGCCCAGGGAGGGAAAGGGGCTGCCTGAGGTCACAGCAGGGGCTTGTTGCTTCTCCCAGGCCTGATGTGTGTGACCGTTCCAGGGGGGTCCTGCTGTTTTTGGGCTCACGTGGCCACTCGGGTGGGGCCCCAGGAGCCCCATTTTCCTAATACGCCTCTGCATCCCTTGGCTTTGCCCAGCCACGAGCAGGGCAGGGGATGCTGCAGAGTCACACGACTGATGTCTGGCCGTCATTCTTGTTTTCTGCCATTTTATATACGTGTGTGTGTGTGTGTGTGTGTGTGTGTGTTGTTTCGTGTATTCACAAAGTTGTGCAACTGTCTTTAATTCCAGGGCTTTTTCATCACCCCAAAAGGATACCCCATATTTATAGACAGGTAGTCCCCATTCCCCTCTCCCCCCAGCCCCAGGCCACCACCAAAGAGATATAGATATAGACATAGATTTTTTTTTTAAGATGGTTTATCCTTTTACAACATACAGTTCAGTGGTATTTAGTACGTTCACAAGCTTGTAGAACTACCACTATTTAATTCCAGAACACTTTCATCACCCGCCCCCAAAAAAGCCTATACCCCTTAACGGTCACTCCCTGTGACCCGTCCTCCCCCAGCAGCCTCTGGCCGATACCAGTCAACTTTGTCTCCAGGGATTTGCCTGTTCTGGCCATTTCATATAAATGGAGTTGTACTACGTACGTGTGGCCTTTTACATCTGGCTTCTTTCACTCAGCGTAATGGTCCTCCGTACTCGGGGGTCATCCCGGCTGGGGCAGGTTTCAGCGCTTCATTTGTTTTTATGGTCAGATAATATCCCATTGTGTGAAAAACACCACTGTGTTTCTCCAGTCATCTGTTGACGGACATTTGGGTTGTTTCTACCTTTTGGCTGTTGTGAACAGTGCCGCTGGGAGAATCTGTTGAGGAGACCTTGTGTGGATCTGCGGTTTCACTGCTCTCAGGTCTGCGCCTAGGGGCGGAATTACTGGGTCATATGGCTCTACCTTTAATCTTTTGAGGAACCGCCCAGCTGTTGTGCACAGAGACTGCACCATTTTACATTCCCACTAGCCGTGTATGAGGGTTCAATTTCCCCACCTTCTCACTAACACTTGTTACTGCCCGGCTTTTGTTTTTTCTGCCTGGGGTTTTGATTCTAACAGCACTAGTGGAGGTGAAGTGCCATCTCGGGGTTTGGGTTTGTGTTCCCCTGGTTACTCATGATGGTGCATCTTCCCACGTGCCTATTGGCCATTTGTGTATCTTTGGAGAAATATCTAGTCACGTCCTCACATCACTGGGCTAAGGGGGTGGGCCTCCCGCTGCAGGTGGCCCCCCAGCCCTGCCCCCAGCCCTTGCTGGCACCGTGGGGTCTCTGACTCCTGCCCTCCCTCTACTCTGCCCTCCCGCCCACAGGCAGCTGCTGAAGACGGAGCTGGGGTCCTTCTTCACGGAGTACCTACAGGTGGGTGCTCTTTGCTCTCCTGCGGGGTTGCTTCCTGAGCTGGCCAGAAAGGGCGGGGGTAGGGGCCGCTGGCTCCCGGTGGGTGCGTGGAGCTCTGGGTTCAGGGTCTCCGCCTGGCCATGACTCAGTTTCCCCCGTCTAGCCAGTGTGGGTTGTTGGGTAGGTTATACGATGAGACGCAGGTGAGGACTCACCACTCTGCCTGGCACGTGGCGCGGCTCGAGGTCAGTTTTGTGATGAGTTGTCCACCTCCTCCTGGAGCATCAGTGTGGGTCCCCAGAGCCCACGGGTGGGTCATCGACAAACCCCAGGGCGCTGAGCCGCGTGATGATGCTGTCAGCATGGCACCAGTGTCGCCGAGGCTGAGCTGTCCCAGGCGCTGCGGCCACAGGCTTGCAAAGTGGTTGGACACGTGGAACCCTGGGGCTCGGGGAGGGGAGAGGACCCCTGAGGTCGCACAGGCAGGAAGGCCGAGGTGCTGCAGGCAGGGGCATCCTCACGCAGGCTCGGAGCATGGTGCCCACTCACCTGGGAGAGGGTGAGGTGAGGACCAGCCTGCGGCTCCTCCCATCCTGTGGGTTTAGGGTTGTTGGTTTTTTTTTAATTTAACAGCTTTATTGAGGTGTAATTCACCTACCATACTGCACACCCACTGAAAGTGTGCAATTCAGTGGTATTTAGTATATTCAAAGAGTTGGGCAACCGTCCCTGCTAATTCCAGGGCTTTTTCATCACCCCTAAAAGGAAACCGCATGTTTATAGATAGGTAACCCCCATTCCCCTCTCCCCCAGCTCTAGGTCACCACAGGTCTGTTTTCTGTCTCTCTGGATTTACCTGTGTGGACATTTCACGTCAGTGGGGTCTCACAGCGCGTTGCCTTTTGTGTCTGGCTTCTCTCGCTGAGCACAAGAGTTTTCGAGGCTCATCCATGTTGTGCCTGTATCAGAACCTCATCCCTTTTTACGGCCAAATAATATTCCACAGTGTGGCGAGACCGTGTCTCGCTTATCCATCCGTCCGTCTGTGGTCCCTGGGTTGTTTCCACTCTCTGGCTGCTATGACTGCTGCTGAGACCACGTGGTGTCACTCAGCCACGCCCAGGGTGAGAGTGCAGGGGGGCTGCCGTTTGAGCCTCATGGCAGTGGGTGATGGCAGTGCTCAAGCCAGGCCTTTGGTCCCGGGGCCCCTCTTGCCTGAAAGTCCTTCCTTGTGGGATGCGGGGGCAGCTGCCTGCCTGCCCGCCCGCCCAGCCTGAAGCAGGAGGCCCAGGCCTGGCCTGTCTCTTGGGGGCGGTGAGGGTGGGGTCCCTGCACCACCTCCCATCTGGGACAACCTGGTTGGGTCAGTTGCCCGCGTGCGCCCGGGGAGCTGAGGTTCCAGCTCTGCAACAACTGGACTGGGATGTGGGTGAGTCCTTCCCCCTCTGGGCCTCGGCTGACTGTTGGTGGAGCCGTGGGGGCCCTGGGCACCCCCGGGGCGGTGACAGCATCTCCACGTGTGCCTTGCAGAACCAGCTGCTGACAAAAGGCATGGTGATACTGCGGGACAAGATCCGCTTCTACGAAGGTGAGTCTGGTGGCCCACGGCCGGGACCGGGTGCCAGGCCACGCTGCTTGCGGGTGTGGCCGCTGGGAACCATGACCTTACCTGGGCTCCACCTGGGGCTCTGGGTGGGCGGTGTGGCCCTTCTGGTCGAGAGAGTCCAGAGGGGCAGAAGCAATGCCTAGAGGGCAGCAGGGCTGAGATCTGACCCCGGGAGGGGACCCTGCTGGGAAGAGCATCTGCCCCCCATCTTGCTGGGGCCCAGGAGGGCTGAGGGATGTCTGAGAGAAGGCCCCTGCTTCACCTCACTGCCCATGAGGCCTTCTGGCCCCCGTGAACCCTGTCCCAGCAGCCTGGGAGAACCCCCATCAGGATCTTTGAGGACCAGAGGGGAACTGGTCTAGACCCGGGGGAAGAGGTAGAGCTGGAAGCTGCCGCCTGGAAGACCAGCTGATGTGGGCTCCCTGCCAGGGTTTGGGGCCCAGGCTTGGTGCGGGGCCTTCTGGGCAAGTTTTCTCTTTTAATGCGCATACCCACCCTGTGAGGCCTTTGGGTCACTGTACCCATTTCACTGCTGGGGGACAACGCAGCGATGGCCCTCAACTTGTCCATAGCCACAGTGCACGTAAGGGGTGGAGGTGGGATTCAAACACAGGGCATCCCGGCTCCAGAGCACACCCCCTTTGCCCTTCTAGGGGCAGGTCCACAAGTCACAGCTGGCCTCGCTGCCCAGCTCGGGCCTCAGCAAGGAGAGGGAGGGTCCTGGCTGGGCGCTGTCTCCTTCTGCCAGGCCCAGAGCCCTGGCAGGATATGCCCGGTCCCGGAACCCTTGGGCTCCCTGTGTCCATGAGCTGGCGGTGACAAGTACTGCGTATACACCTCCTGGCAGGAGTGAGTTGATGTAGAGAGAAATCAAATTATGGGGGAACGCAGCTCAAACCGACACATCTTGCTACGGGCCCGCTGTGTGTCAGGCCCTGTGCAGGTCACAGCCCTCCCTCTGTGTGCCAGGCACCGGCCCCCGCACGTCCTCACCCTGTGCTGGGCTTGTCCCGACAGTTTCCATTGCCTGACTCCTAGATGACCCCACAACCCTGTGAAGAAGGTTCCATTGTTGTAGCCACTGAACACTTGGGGAAACCGAGGCACAGAGGGGCTGAGTAACTCGCCTGAGCCACACAGCCCTACCTGGCAGCCTGGCTCCCGAGCCTGCACTCCTCTCCCTGCTGCTCCAGATTCCTCCTCGAGTTCTCAGTGACCCTGGAAAGCACGGGTCTTAGCCCATTTCACAGAGGCAGAGACCGAGGCCTGGGGTGCTCAGCATAACTCAAGAGCCACATGTCCTGTGTTCCTCCTGCACCGCCTCTGCGTGTGTTGGGGGGAAGCAGCCAAGGCAGGAGGCTGAGAAGGGCTGTGAGAACCACAGACGTGGGGGCAGGAGGCACAGGCCGTTGGGGGTCTGAGCCGGCTTCCTGGAGGGGGCAGCACCAAGCCAGCAGGAGGATTTGCTGGCGGAGGTTCCCTCGCACGCCCCCCTCCTGACTCAGCACATTCCAGCAGTGCCTGCCCTCCCACCAGCTCCGGCCCAGGGGAGCTGGGACCTTAGGAGAAGAGGCGCTTTGTGTGGCTTGGTGGAGTCCTGCCCACAGTGGCCGTGTCCGCCAGGCCACCCAGGAGGGAGCACCGACCCCATCCAACCCCCCTTGGCCTCAGGGACAGGCACCGAGCCCCAGGCTGGGGGCCAGAGGGCCCGGCCTCCAGTTCCCATCCAGCCACAGACTGTCATTTCCCTCTGTCCCCACCTTAGCACAGGGGGTTAGACAGGCTCCACCCATATGCTCACTACAGGTCAGGCCCCAGGTAGCCTTTGGGGACTTAGAGCTGGACCTAGGCCCTGCCTGGCAGGGGCTCACAGCCCAGCTGGGGACACAGACATGGACCAGACAGTGAGAGTCCACTGTGATGAATGTCAAAGTGAAGGGAAGCCCTGGGGAAGGAAGGGCTAGTTCCACCTTGGCAGTCAGGGAGGGCTGCGTGGAAGCGGCGGCCTTTGAGTCAGGCCTAGAAACATCTCTTCGAGAGGACATCTGCCCCCCTTCAGCCAATGCAGTGGGGACAGTGGCTGACATCACACCCAGCGGGGTTGCCTTGGGAGCCTCCCCTTTCTGCCTCCTACCGGGTCCCAGGGAGAGCTCTTCCTTAAGACTACTCCCTGCGTCCAGCCATGTCCTCAGCCCATGCCTCTGCTGGAGGTGGTGGGTAGCCCCACGAGGGGCAGCCCAGGACATTGCCACCTGCCCCCCTCCAGTCTCCAGCAAGGCCTTGAATCCGAGCACAGTGATTCCTGGAAGTGGGAGGCCTGGAGGGACCTTGAGGTGGAGGCCTCCCTCCCTGGGGCCACATTCAAGGTGGCGGTTCAGTGGGCTCAGCTGCAATGGGGGTAGCTTCTCAGCAGCCAGATGCTCTGGGACTCTGAGGGGGAGCCCGGGGTTTCTGCAGGCTCCGGGCCCTGGGCTCTGCCTGTCCTGCAGGAATCCCAGCCTGTTAAGGTCAGGCCACCAAACTGCACTGCGACGGCCCTCACATGCTCGCCTCCGAGCCTGGCCACCCTCCTCCAAGCCCCTGCTGTGGTCTTTCCAACTGCCCTGTGTTCACCACTGAGATCTGAGCTGAGATCAGCCTGGTGCATTCCCGTCTCCAGGGCCTGCACAGTCGGACTGAAGAAAGGAAGACAGGCTGACCCACACCCCATCCTGGGAGAACCAGCTCAAGGGCACGCCCGCTGGGTGGTGTGGGTCCTCCTGAGCGTCAGCGTGGCCTCAGACCATGCGGGCCTGGTAGTCAGCGCCAGGCTAACAGCTGAGCACTTGCTACAGGGGCAGCTTTTGGCCTTTGAGTGTGGACATGTTGATCACGCCCATTTTACAGAGGACCACACTGAGGCTCGGGCTGAGGGACTCCCTGGGGCCCCAGGGTGGGGCTTTGACTCCATGTGCTTGACTCACCCCTGCCGACCTTGGTGTCCCCAGACCACAGTTCCCGGGCAGCAGAGAGCCCAGCCAGGGGACGGAGCTGAGCTTCCTGGCCCCTTGGTCGGCGTGTGGCTCTGGCGGGGCCTGGACTGTACGACATCCCCTTTCCGCCCCACGGGCTGGAGAGCAGCCTGTGCTCCGCAGACGCCACCTGGCCCACGCCCAGAGCCGCCCCACGGCCGCCCGGGGAACTGAGCCGCCTTTCTTCTAGCCGGTGACGGCGGGGACCTCAAGGGACCTTTGTATGCAGGCAGAGCTCCTCGGGTGGCGGACACCCACCGTCCTGGGTTCCGTAGAGCCCAGTGTGGGGTGTGGACCCCCGGTCGGACCAGGAGCTGGCCGCCAGGCAGGGTGCTCCAGTGCCAGCAGACGGATGCATGGAAAGGTGGACCCGCCTTCTCCACGGTCACCCCCACCAGGCTCCCCTCCCAGAGCCCGGCACCTACACAGACCCGGGGGCTTTATGGGGGGAGGGGCATGGGGGGCTTAGAGCCCAGGAAAAGGGAGCACAAGAGGCAAAGGCCCTTGACCGGCCTCCTAGTTCCCATGGAAACCTTGAGGAGTCGGGCACGGGCGGTGCGCTCCGGGAGGCTGGCCAGCCCGTGGCCCTGGCCCCTCCACTCCTTGAGATACCCACCATCACGGCCGTGTTTCTCCAGCCAACTGCTAGTCTGGCTTCCAGGTGGGGTCCTGCCAAGCAGCAGAGGCCTCAGTGACATGTCCCGGAGGCCTGCTTATCCTGACCCAGCAGCCTTTCATCCCAGCTCTCCGCTCCTTCCAGGCAGAGGGGCTGAGGGTTCAGCACTTGGCGTTTCCTGGAGGAGCCCAGAGCCGGCTGGGGGGGGCACCTCAGCTGTCCCCACCCCCAGGGTCTGTCCACCTTGTGACTGGGGCTGCTGCTTCCCCAGAGCCGGCAGAAAGGCCTACAGAGCTTGTCCAGATGCCTGCTTTCCACAGGTGTACTTCCATGGTTCATGTGCCAAGGGTGTCAGTCCACCAAGCAAAACGGTCCTCCTGAATTAGCTTGGATATCACTTCCTCCAGGAAGCTCTCCCTGTGTGACCCCCTCGTACCTGGGACAATTGCTGCTGTTGGATGCGGTTTCCCTGGCTCCCCAGATCCCACCCCAGGCAGCCTGGGTGGTGGGGACCCAGGCCCTTGAGGGAGAGACCCGCACCTCTCTGAGGCTCAGGCACTTCGTCTGCCCGGTGGGGGTCACTCCTCCCTCGCCAGGGTGGCTGTGCACTGTCCTGCTGCCCTGTCACGTGGTGGGACTGGGGTAGTTTTGGGCTCAGCTGGGTCCCCAGTGCCAGGCCTGGCACAGCGTAGCTGCTGCGTGAATGTCTGTCAGGTGGACAGAGGGACAGACCAGTGGGTGGGCAGAAGGAGGGGGAGGGCTGATGAGACAAGGGTGTTAGTGGAGCGCCTGTCCAGCTGTGCCTATAGGGCTTGTGTGCAGAGGAAACGGACCCACCGGCACCTCTCTGTCCCAGGCCCTGCTTCATCCCCTTTCCTCCTGTCGGCTCTGCGGGGTTCGCCCTGCTACAGCCCCATTTTATTAGTGGGGCAGCTGAGGCTCGGTGGGGGTCAAGCTGGGCATCCGGGCCCATCGCCCTGGCAGGTGGGGGGGCCCTCCAGGGCCCGGCCCTCAGATCCCGCATCCTCCTGCTGCCAGGAGAGGTGACTCGCGACCTGGGAAGGCGGGAAGCATCTGCCGGCGCCCGTCGGGGTAATGGTGATGGTCCCTGTGCCCACAGGACAGAAGCTGCTGGACTCGCTGGCAGAGACCTGGGACTTCTTCTTCAGCGACGTGCTGCCCACGCTGCAGGCCGTCTTCTACCCAGTGCAGGTGAGCGGCTCCTGGGCCACAGGGACAGCCCATCCCAGCCTGGGGGTGGGCACACCTCTGCCCTTGTTGCCACGTGTGGGCCATCTGCGCCTGCGCTCGCCCCCGGACCTCCCAGAACCTGCTCCCCACCCCCGAGATGGGCATAAGGACAGCTCCATGCTCAGAGCCTTGGGAAGCCCTTAGCAGCACCCAGTAGGTTGTGCCCGGCACGCAGTAGGGGCTCTGTGCGTGACAGTCACCCTTCCCCTGCCTGAGGGAGCCGCGTGGGGCCCTCTCTTCGCAGAACGAGGGTCATCTGGGGAGGAGGACGGGGTGGAAGGGGGCCTGGGGGTCAGTGGTCCGCCCCTGTATCTGGCCCCGGAACTGGTGGGGGCAGGGGAGCAAGGGTCTCCCGTGATAGCGGCGGCCCCCACGTCCGCAGGGCAAGGAGCCGTCGGTGCGCCAGCTGGCTCTGCTGCACTTCCGGAACATCCTCACCCTCAGTGTGAAGCTGGAGGACGCGCTGGGCCGGGCCCATGCCCGCGTGCCCCCCGCCGTCGTGCAGATGCTGCTGGTGCTGCAGGTGGGCGGGGCCCGTGGGGGCTGTGCTCAGCCCGTGACGGGCACAGGCAGCGCGTCTCAGGCCAGGCTCCCCGGAGACAGAGCCTGCGATGTGGATGTGGGGCCACGTGACTTCTCAACGGTGGGGGAGGGCGGAGGGGAGGGACTCCCAGGAGAAACCTGGGAGGGAGAAGGAAGCAGCGGGGGCTGAGAAGGAGCTGGACGAAGGTGTGGGTTCGTTCACAAGAAGGCCAGCCCGGGAGCCCACAGGGAGCCCAAGAGTGTGGACGGAGTGTCCCTCGAGGGCAGCAGGGCCAGGCCTTTACTCCCCCATTGGTCAGTCACTGGGGTTGGGGGCCACCGCCTCCCACTCCCCACAGCAGTTCCAGACATTTCTGAAGGACCTTTCTGCAAACTGCTGCACCCCAAGCCCTGTGGCGGGCACAGCACCCTACAGTTTGCCAGCCTATCTCACTGTCACAGCACCAGGATGAGCACCATCAACCACCCCATTTTACAGGTGGGGAAATAGAGTCCTCGCTTGCCTGGAGCTATGATGGCCAGGAGCCTGGCCTTCCCTGAGGCTGACAGGCTCCAAACCCTGTTCATTGTCCTGAACCCACCCATGCACGTGCAAGTCCTTCTAAATTTATGTCTGTGAGGTTGGTCCTGGGGCCCAGGGCAGCTGGTTGAAGATTGCAGAGCAAAGAAGGGGCTGATGAATGTGGACGTTAGAACGGTCGAGGGGCTACACTCGGTGGGAGCCGGTGGTCATCCTGGCGGCCACACACGGCAGCGACTGGCGGGACATTGCATCCCTCGGCCTATTTCCTCCTCTGTGTGATGGAGTAAGACCACCTACCTGGCAGGGCAGGTCCAAGGATAATGAGGAGAAGTCGACACAAAGTCCTCCATAGTGCACTTCCTCTTGGGGGCAGGAAGTGATGAGGCTGGGATTTCAAGCCAAGGAATAAGGTCTCATCTTGATCCCTGGGTGGCGGCCAGGCCGGGGTGGTGCTGCCCCCTGGTGGTCGCTGTGCCTCATGCAGCTTCTGGGCTTGGCCCCATTTTCCCCCAGTGTCCTTCAACCCCTCCTGGATGCGACCCCTACCCCCAACCTCAACCCTTTGTTCTCGCCTTGGCCTCCACTTTGAATGGCCTTGTCCCAGCCCTGCGGTGAACTTTTCCCCACTGTTTTCAAGTCCCAGATGGATCTGCGGTCACAGCTTACTGGTCAGCATATCTTTTGAGGGCCTACTATGTGCCCCATGCTTCACCTGCCGAATCAATGTTCCTTCTCACCGGGGTCCCAGAAGCTGAGTAGCAGCCCTGCATCTGAACGTACACAAATAATGCAGCCCCAGGGCCCCCATTTCCTCACTGTGCAATGGGGAGCAGAGACCAGACATCAGAAACAAATTCTGGGAATGAAGGGACATAAAGTTTGTGAAACGCCCAGCACAACTCAGCAGTAACGTCGTCCTCGGCACTGTTGCTGGGGGCGGGGACGGCTCCTTCAGATTCATCTGGATGACTGCCAGGGGCACCCCCTCCTTGTCCAGACACAGCTGGATCCATGGAGTCTGTAGTGATGTCCCCTCTTTCGTTTCTCATATTAGTCATTTGGGTCTTCTCTCTCTCGTTCTTAGTTGGTCTGGCTAGAGGCTTGTGGATTTTATTGACCTTTTCAAAGCTTTCGGTTTTGTTGATTTTCTCCATTTTTCTGTTTTCAATTCCGTTGATTTCTGCTGATTCTTATTTTTTTTCTTCTACTTCCTTTGGACTTAATTTGCTCTTTGTCTCGTTTCCTAAGGTGGAAGCTTACATGACTGACTGTAGACTTTTTATATTCTAATGTATCCATTCAGTGCTGTAAATTTCCCTCTAAGCACTGCTTCAATGCATCCTGATAATTTGGACGTTGCGTTTTCATTTTCATTTAATTCAAAATATTTAAAAATTCTTCTTTGATCCCTGTGTCATTTAGAAGTGAGTTGTTTAATTTCCATGTGTTTGCGGGTTTTCAGTTATCATTGTGTTACGGATTCCTGGTTTAGTTTCTTCGTGGTCTGAGAGCAGACATTGTACGATTTCTGTTCTTTTAAATGTGTTGAGGTGTGTTTTATGGCCCAGAATGTGGTCTGTCTTGGAGAATGTCCCACGTGAGCTTGAGAGGAATATGGATTCTGCCATTGGACAAGTTGTCAATAGATGTCAAGTATATCCAGTTGATGGATGGTGTTGTTGAGTTCATCTGTGTCCTTCCTGATTTTCTGCCTGCTGGATCTATTTCTGAGAGGGGGGTTGAAGTCTCCAGCTAGGAGAATGGATTTCTCTGTCTCTCCTCGCAGCCCCATCACTTTTTGCCTCCGTAGTTTCCTGCTCTGTGTTAGGTGCTACACATTAGGGATTGTTATGTCACCTCGGAGGAATGACCTCTTTATCATTAGGTAATGATCTTCCTTATCCCTGATAAATTTCTTTGGTCTGAAGTCTGTCCTGTCTGAAATTGACAGGGCTACTACTCCTGCTGTGGTCTGTGTTATCGTGATCTGTGATCCGTGATCCGTGTTATCACATATAATCCTGCACTCACTCACTTCTCGTCTGTGTGTGTCTTTAATAGTTTAAATGGGTTTCTTGTAGGCAGCACAGTGGGGTTCTCGCTGTCTTGAATCATCATTTAACATTAACCTGGGTGTGTCTTGTTTCTTAACTGCTGGCAGCCCCTTGAGGATGATTCATTTGTTCAGAGACATCATTCGTTCAGCAAGCACTCACTAAAAACCTGCTGTGTGCCCCGCCCTCTGCCGGGGGTGCTGGGAACCCAGAGCTTGCCTCCTGGTTAGCTCACAGCTGAGTGGGCAAGACCACGGCTGTCCCATGGGCAGCCTCATTTCCAGGCTTTGGCTCCAGTGAAATGGGAGTGGTGGAAAACCCTTCAAAGCTCTGAATGAGGGGAGGTGTTGGGAGGAGCTGGACGGTGCCTGGCAGGGGAAGCAGTGTGGGAGGGGGAGGGGTGGCTCTATCAAATGGATGGGCCTTGACCGCTCAGCTTGCATACAGACCTGGACCTGGGCCTGGCCCAGGGGGCAGCCTTTCCTGCCTACAGTGCTCCTTGGGGCAAGGGAGTAAGGGTGTGGGTCCAGGTGAATGAGCTTGGCCCCCCAGGACTGCCCAGAGCTTCTGGGAAGCCAGCTCACAGAAGGGGACACACAACTGTCCCGAGGGGGAGGTGCAGGGTGCCCAGCCTAATTTGGCCACAGACTCCTTTCCCACAGGCGTCATGGTCTCCCAGCCACACCGGCTCCTGTGTGCAGCAGGCAGCCACGAGGGCATTAAAGCAGGAGGGTGGCCCAGAGGCCCCAACCCGAGAGACAGCTGGGAAGGGAGAGTGTGGGGCCAGGACCCCGGGGGAGGGGGAGGGCGCTGTTCGTGGTGGCCTTTGAGCTAAGCACGGCTGGGCTAGGGAGGCAGGGAACAGGCCGACCGGCGGACCCCCGCACCCCTCCCTCTTGCAGGGGGTGCACGAGTCCCGGGGAGTGACCAAAGACTACCTGCGCCTGGAGACGCTGATCCAGAAGGTGGTGTCGCCCTACCTGGGCACCTACGGCCTCTACTCCAGCGAGGGTGCCTTCACACACTCCTGCATCCTGGGTAGGGGTCGCCTGGGCGTGGGTGGGAGTGGGGTGACCCCTGGCCCCATCCACCTCTGCCCGGGCTAGGGCCCAGGCCTCCCAGGGGAGTCATGCAGAACCAGATGTGCAGCCACGGCAAACCTGTCCTGAGCATCCACCGGCAGTGCTGTGTGCGGGGCACTGGGCAAAGGGTGGGTCACGTGGGGTCCCTCCTTGAAGGGCTGACGTCACAGTGGTACTGCAGTGACTCCCCTGAGAGCCCGGCAGAGGCCCCCGCATCCCCCATGGAGGTCACATCTGAGCTCAGTCCTGAAAGTCAGGAGTTGACGAGGGAGAGGACCCAGCACGTGCAAAGGCCCGGAGCCCAAGAATTCCTGGCTTATTTGGGGACTCACAGGGGGCGTGGAGGGGTTGTGAGGTGGGCATGGCTGGGCGTCCTGGGGCTGCCTGGCCCCGTCGGTTCGTTCAGCACTGTAAACTGAACACCTACTGTGCGCCAGCCCCTCTTCTTGGTCCTGAGGGTTCAGCAGTGACCAAGCCCCACCCTCATGAGCTCTTGTCCACCAGAGGAGGCAGACCAATGAGTAAACCATCCCCAGATGAGTGCCCAAGGGGACCAGTGCCCAGGTGACATGAGGGCCATGGGCGGGGAGCTCAGGGAAGGCCAGACTGGGAGCTGAAGGGCAGGGAGGATGCAGGCCTGGGAAGAAATGCATGAAGAGAACCAAGGGGACAGCGGTACGAGAGCTCATCAGGAGTGTCCCCTCGTCCAGAGGGCCCACCCACCTGCAGGTATAAAACCTGCCCAGCTAGCATGTCCCAGCTCAGGCGGGGCTCCAGCAACTGGAGGAACTTTGAGGTCTGTGTGGCCCTGGACACCGAGACCCCTGCCAGGCAAAGAGGGAGCCTGTCTCCTGTGGTCCAGGACGGCCCCTGGTTCATCCCGCTCAGCCCTGCCACCTGGTGGTCAACTCTCTGGAACTGCAGGGTCCTGAGTGGGAGCCTGAGACCTGCCCCTATATCTGTCCTCTCCCACCCCCGGGGTCTCCCCCCACACTCGGAATAAACCCCAGCCCTGAGCTCACGTGCTGCCCCATCCGGGCACTTGCCACTGCCCGACCTGTGGCCCACCCAGAGGGGTTTCTAGTCCCCCACACACACAGTAGGACTCCAGCTCTGAGGACAGGGGCTGTGTCTGCCTAAGAAAGTGCTGGCATGCAGCAAGTGCTTGGGTTTGTTGACTTTCCGCAGGTGAGGAAACTGAGGCATGTGCACAGGTCACTGGCAAGGTGCATGTTTGAACCCAGGCGGTTGACTTGAGGCCCCCCGCCCCCATTCCAGGCTGAGAGGCCGGACCGAGGAGAGAAGGAGGTCACATAGGGGTGGACCTAGTATCAGCTGGGGTGGAAACCCCGACTCCCCTCCAGGCTGCCCCAGCAGGATCTACACCGGTCGGGCTTTTCCCTCTAGTGATCCCTTCATGCAGAGCTGGGCGCAAAGTAGGTGCTTGCAGTGGGTGCTCCCTAGCATCTGGCCAGCCCCACCCTGGCCCCATGCCTGATGCCCTGTCTGTCTGGTCTGTCTGCAGAGAAGCACTTCCTGCGCCGCTCCCGATCGGGGGACATCCTGGCCAAGAACCCGGTGGTGCGGTCCAAGAGCTACAACACGCCGCTGCTGAACCCCGTGGCGGAGCATGAGGCCGAGGGCGCGGTGGCCGGTGGCACGGGCATCCGCAGGCACTCGGTCTCCGAGATGACGTCCTGCCCTGAACCCCAGGGCTTTGCTGACACACCCGGCCAGGACCCTGCTGGGACCTTCAGACCCTCCCCGGCGCCCCCGTCGGGGCCCTGCCCCAGCAGACTGTACCCCCTGGCGCAGCCCCCTGAGCCTGGCCCAGGCCCGGCCCGCAGCTCCCCAGCCTCATCCAGCCCCGAGAACCTGGTGGACCAGATCCTGGAGTCGGTCGACTCGGATTCGGAAGGAATCTTCATTGACTTTGGCCGGGGCGGTGGCTGTGGCACGTCTGAGTCTGAGGGGGCAGGGGGCCGGCAGAGCGTCGTGTGACCCAGGCCTTGTGTTTTTACTGACCCCACGTGTACGCCTGTGCGGTGCGTGAGTGCGAGAGTTTTCTACTCTGTCCTGTCCAGTCTCGTCGGCCTCAGCCACTGTGGCATTCCTGAGTCTTTGTCGAAAAGACTGTTGCCGCCCGAGACCCCGGCACCTTTGTTCTGGGGCGTCAGGGGCTCAGCAGGTGCAGGGCAGCCTCCTGTGCGTGGAGCAGGCCTGGCTTTTCCCTGTGCCCCAGCCTGCTCAGCCCTCCAGTGTCCACACCATGGAGACTGTGAACCCCTCAGCTCAGCCAGGCCCCCGGAGAGACCCCCAGGGTCAGTGGCAGAACTGCTTCCCCGCCCCCCGCTCGCCTCAGGCCACAGCGTGACCTCCTGTGTGCACCTCTGTCCCAGACCCTCCACGCAGCCTGTCCTCGCTCGGCCTGGGGTGGCCGTGGGCGGGAAGCGGGTGGAATAAAACTTGTCTGCCCGGCTCTCGAGCTGTGTCTGCAATGCCAGGCCCCGAGGACGTTCTTCCAGGGTCCTCACCCTCGGGCTGCACCCGGCCTCACCGCGGTCTCCCCTTCCCGCTCCCAGAGGACGCAGGTTCCCAGGGCCGGCTCTGGGCCTCTGGAGGGGGCCTTCCAGGCTGGGTGGGAGACCCCCGACCCCGTTCCCAGGGCTCCCCTCTTGTGGAGTTAACCTTTGGTTGGAGGTGGGGAGTGGGTGCCCTACAAGCAGATAACAGGACAGACCCAGGACGTGTGAGCCGGCAATTGGGGGTTGCTGGGAGTCGGGTGGTCGGGGAAGGGAGGTGGGCGCCTGGTGAGAAGCGTCAGTCCACGAGGGTCTGCAGGGGGAGCCACCTGGGGGGACAAGTTTCTCCTGTCTAGTGGGAAAAGTGAGCCAGGAGCCCCTGCTCCAGCCCAGGGTGGGGTGCACAGCGGACGGCAGGGTAGGAGCGAAGCTTTGTGGTCTGATCTGGGGATGCACTGACTGCACGGGGCCTCGTGGCTCCTCAGGATTGGGAAGGTGCCGGGGCGGTGGCCGAGAGAGCAGAAGTGAGCCAGCCTCAGAGGAATCAGGTGTGGGGCATGGGGCCGGAAGCCTGTCCCTGGTCTGAGGACCAACGAGAATGTGGCCACTCAGCTCCGCTGATGGGGCTGAGATCCCTGAACTGCCCTGCTTGGCTCCCAGCTCCATTATGGAACCCAGGATAGTCCTGGGACCGGCTGAGCCTGGGTTGGAGTGGGGAGCATTATGGGCAGGGTCCCCTCGAGACGGAAGGACGAGGCAAAGGGCGGAGGCTGTAGCAGGGGGCTGTCTGCCTGGGCTCTGTCCCCCCTAGCCCCCCGCGGCACTGGGCCCTGTCCTGCCCTCACCTCCCGAGTGTTGGGGGCTCTATCGTGGAGGTCTGAGCACTGCCACCTCATGGGCTGCCGGGCCTGCTCTGATCCCAGGGGACTCTGCTGGCACCTGCTGGCACACGGCCCCACGCCCAGGCATGACCTTTGTCTGTGGGGGACCCTGAGCTCTTTGACCAATCCCTCCACCCCGGGCGGAAGGGGAGCCCCAGACACCGGCCAGCCGTGCTTTCCCAGCAGTGGGGAGACAGAAACCGGGAGGGGTGGGTGCTGAGCCTGGGTCCCGCAGCAGCTCCAGACACCCAGGCAGGGCCTCCAGCCGGGGCTGCCCCCGCTCCCCCCATAAAGGGGTGTCCCATCAAGGTGGGCTTTGAGTGTGTCCATGGGTTGCACCCACTCTTGTTGGAAAAATGTTTGAGGTACTCTACATCAAAACATCTTGCTATAAACTGGTAAATTATAAGTGAAAAATCAGGACCAGGGAACACATAAATTCGGATAGAAAATCAGCTATTGCTGGTCCCCCCAAATCTACAGAACCTTCACGTACAGACGTGTGGGCCTTGGTTTAAGATGAAACCCAGGTGTTCCATCCAAGAACCAAACCTTACAATGAAGGTCACATCACTGACCGTGTCTCACTTTGGCCACCAGGGAGCTCAGGCCAAGCCCCAAGCTAGCTGTGGCTAAGGCCGGCCTATGGCCCTGTGTCCGCCCCACTGGCCTACCCCCCTCCCATCCCCAAGTCCTCTCTCCACCTCCTGTTTCCTGGGTGGAAACAGGGACTGTGCGGTCAGAAGCTTATGCAGTGCGGTTTTCTTTCAGAGCAGAAAGAGACAGTGGATAAACTACACCTGCCTCGGAGGGACCAGAACCCGAGAGAGGCTCGGAGGTTTTAGCTCATGGGAGACCCCTCTGGAAGAAATGAATTTGTTATTAGCTCTTCTCCCCACTAGAAGGCAGCCCCATGTGGCCAGGAGTCCCCCCCTGCCCTGTTCCCACTGAGCCCTCAGCCCCAGGTCAGTGCCCAGCACACGTTGGTTGCTCAGTTAACTGAAGGCTGATCCGGCCTCAGCATCAGCAGGGGAGCGGCCTTCAGAGGATGGTCCGTCTGCATCTCCAGGGCTGGGGTGCAAGAGACCAGCTCACTGTTTTTGTCTTTTTCTGGTTTATTTGTTGTAGGTCTTCCAGGAGACCCTGATGACTACACTCGCCTTTGCCTCTCAGATGCAGAATCTCAGGCCAGTCCACGCATGCTGACGCTGGATCTGCATTTCAGCCAGATGCTGGGAGTCTGCGTGCTGTGAGCTGTGCTGGCTGTGCTCGGGTTCTGAGGCGGCTGTTCCGAAGGCATCTGAAATGGAAGGTCCCACTAAATAATCAAAGTCAACAGCACTTCAGGTGAAACAGCCAAAAAGCAGATTGCGGAACATCCCTTGTAGTCAGAGTAGGATGTCTGTCCCGTCCGTCCAGCAACCTGCAGCAGGGGTGCTCGCTGTGGAGAGGAGGTGCTCACGGTGAAGGGGGTACAAGGGGCCACAGAGAGCTGCACATCCAGGAGATCTGGGGGAAGTGAAAAAGATTTTATTAAAAAAGTACACCTGGTGGGCTTCCCTGGTGGCACAGTGGTTGAGAGTCCGCCTGCCGATGCAGGCAACACGGGTTCGTGCCCCGGTCTGGGAAGATCCCACATGCCGCGGAGCAGCTGGGCCCGTGAGCCATGGCCGCTGAGCCTGCGCATCCGGAGCCTGTGTTCCGCAACGGGAGAGGCCACAACAGTGAGAGGTCCGCGTACCGAAAAAAAAAAAAAAAAAAAAGTACACCTGGGGACTCCCCGTCAGCACTGAGTGGGGGCCATCCTCCACCTCAGGCGGTCTTGACCTGCCCTGTGTATCTCCTTCGGGCGTCCTGGGAAGCCCAGGAACAGTCTTAGAATAGTGTTTTCACAATAAAATGCATAGGATGACGAGGAAACCAGCTATGCTGTCATACAACCTTGAAGGTCTCTTTAAAATGTGTGACTGGTGATACCTTATTAACTCATCAGTAAACAGATCTCCTGCAGGTCACCTGCTGACCGGGGTCAGGGTGGTGATGAGTGGAACCAGCAACCGCTGGGTGTAACGTCAGCACAGTCCCCACTTCTGCTGGTGACAAGCCGATTTGTCGCAGAGAGGCTGACCGCCACTCCGAGGTCAGTTAACGAGCACAAAGCTGTCGCTTTTGCCAAGTTTTTTCCCCAGGCAGCGGGGAGTCTGAGCGCTGCACTCCAGACCCTGCTGCCCACCTATGGGCAGGAGGGACTCCACACTCCCCTCCGCTGGGGCCTTGTAAGCCCTTCAGTGTCTGCTGGCCTCCTCTCCCCACCAGAGGAGCTGGACTCAGCCCTTCAGGGAGTAAAGGGCACACAGGATACAGGCTCCCTGCCCACCACCCTAGAGGCCCACAGTCTCAAGGGATAGCTGGTTCCAGGAACATTGCTGGTAGAGTCCGGAACTCCTGCCTGGTTGTGGGGGGAGGGAGAAAGGGAAATTGGCTGTTGGGGTTTGTGTGTGCGTGTGTATGTGTCCCCAGGACCTATATTCTTGGGAACACAGTCCTTGATGCGATGGGACAGCAATGGAAACTATGTATAGCTGCAGGAGGGGAGGGTGTCCCTCAGTGGATGATGGATAAACAAAATGTGGTCCATCCGTTCAATGAAATATGACTCAGCCTTTAAAAAGGAAGGAAATTCTGACATGGGCTACACCGGGGACGAACCTTTCTAAGTGAAACAAGCCAGTCACAAAAGGACAAATATTGTAGGATTCCACTTACGTGAGACACCTAGAGGGGTCAAGTTCATCAAGACAGAAAGTAGATGGTGGGGGCCAGGGGCAGGGGGAGGGGGAGTCAGTGTTTATGGGGACAGAGTTTCAGTTTTCTTGTTTTAAAACTGTTTTTGGCGGGGGGTGGGGGGGCACACCACACGGCATGTGGGATCCTGGTTCCCTGACCAGGGATCAAACCCGCATCCCCTGCATTGGAAGCACGGAGCCTCAACCACTGGTCAGCCAGGGAAGTCCCAAGTTTCCGTTTTGCAATGTCAGTGTGCTTAACAACACTCACTGTAGACTTAGATGTGTTATGACAGTAAATGTTATGTTACGTGTATTTTACCACATTAAAACACGCACGCTTGCACACACACAAGAACGAAAGGAAGAAAGGGAGGGAGGGGGAATGGAGAATTCCCTTTCTCCTTGCAGTTCTGCAGCGCTTGCCTTGGGGAGCGTGGACGGCCCGTGTGGGCCCCTCTGCAAGGGCCCGAGTGGAGGGCAGCGGCATTCCAGCAGGGAATCGTGTTCCCAAAGCTCAGGCGTGTCCAGCAGTGAAGTGGGCAGTACTCTTGGGGATGCTGGGAGAAGTGGGGGGGAGGCTGCTGGGCAGAGGAGCATGTGCCAGGGATGCAACGGGCACAGACTCAAGATAAGTCCCTAAAATCACAATGGTCTTCCGCTCCCTGCTTCCCGAGCACACAGAAGGCCCACACTTCCTGGTCCCCTGGGGGCTGGCTGGGGTGCTGTGACCAGCTCTGGCCAGCGACTTCTGAGCAGAGGGCCCCTTTGGCGCTGGATCTTTTCATTGCCAGGCAGAGACCCTCCAGAGCTCTCCTTTTCTCTGTGTGGTGATTGGCATTATCCAGATGGGGCTGCTCCAGCAGGCCGGGTCCCAGGGGGCTGTGGACAGGCAGCGTGCATGAGAAGTAGACCTAATTTGGTGTAAGCCCATGAGACTGGGGATATTTGTTGCTGCAGCATAACCTGGCATGACTAACTGATACACTCCTCTTTCCCAAACACTCTAGAGGAAGGTCATCTATGGACGGGGAGAAGGCTGATACTGGGATGTGGCATTTTATTTATTTATGTGTGCTGCATACCCCTTGTGGGCAGAGCCAGGACCCGGGGTTCTGATCCTGAATTGGTCACTACCTTGCTGTGTAATATTGGGCCAGTCACTCATTCTCAGATTCCTCATCCATAGTGAGGATCTTTCCAGATGTAATATTCTGTGACCGGTGATATTTCTCTGCTTGTCTGTACGCTATGGACACACGCAGAGCAGGGGCTGTAAGATCACAAACCCCGAGATACCAAGCATCCTTGATTAAGAAGCTCTGTGCAGATGACAATATATGGGGCCCAACAAGCACTTAATGGATTTTGACCTGAAGGTGATAATGATTTAATAAACTGATGGTTTCACCCAAGAACCCTTCTCCTCATTGACAGACGTGTTTGCAGAAAACTCAGAACTGCTTTAACAGACTGTAGAAAGCTATAAAAATGTAAAGCATCATCGACATCATCACAAGAAGAATTTCTCATGGTGGCATTTCTCTTTTCACTATGGGGATTTATGTCAGCCTGTGTTTGTAGCATGAAATAGGAGGATGCAGGATAAGGCAGGGCTCTTATTTGCAAGCAATGGCAGCAGATTCTGGCTGATTACCCAGAGAAGGAGTTTATTAAAGGATGTTGGGAGTTCCTAGAGTTGTCAGGAGGTGGGAGAGCCAAGCTCGAGGCTTACCTTCCAGGAACAATGCCTCAAACCATCGCATATGACAGGCCTGGTAGGGAAACTGCCACTACTGCGCCACTGCACAGGGATACTCACATCCCACAGAGATACTCCCATTGCCCGGAGAGGCTGCTATGGCACAGAGATGCTCCCACCACTCAGAGATGCTTCTACCACACAGGGATGCTCCAGTTGTACTGGACCAAACCCACAACTGTCACCAGCATCAATAGCAATCACGTCCCAGGTATTTAAACTTGTACCCACTGCAGTGTCCTGCCCCGCCCCCCAGCTGAATGTCCGAGGCTGTCCCTTTCCATAATGAATTGCAGGGCCACCTCTTCTCTTATGGTGTAGGTCGCAACGGTGGAGCCTAGTCAATGTCTGGGTCCTCGCTGCAAAGGACTCTGGGTAAACCAGTGGTCTGGCCACCTCGTGTGGAGAGACTGGTAAGACAGGGAATCCCAATACAGCAAGGGCATTTGAAAGGTGCACGGTGTCAGAGGACACAACCAGCGTTCCAGCCTGATGTCAAAAAGGCATCAAGAATGTCACCTAATCAGTTTCAAATCAAAAAAGTTTCAACAATTAGGTCCAAGCAATCACAGAAGACATCGTGGAGTGTGCATATGGGTTGTACTCAGTTTGCAGTCAATGCTAACAACCAAATGCATTTGCTCTAAAACTTGGACCAGGGCACATGATAGGAGGGCAGGGAGTCGGGGAAACCTGGCTGGGGTTCCTGGCTTGGCTACACTGCAGCAGAGAAAACCCCTTACCTCGCTGGTCTGCGCCCTTAAGGGGGAGGGTTGGAACACGATCTCCCAGATGCCTTTTGGCTCAACCTATTTTGGTTTCATGGTTTTAATAAGGTTCAAAGCAGACCACGTCTTGGCTCAAGCAGCTGGCAGGGAGAGTTAATTTGGAAAAAAACAAATGAGAAGCCCAAGACCAGGGACCAGGGGTCTTTCTTTCCTCCTTCCTTCAAGCTCCCATCCCCCACTGCTTATTGATGTGGAATTTGCTGTTTGGGGGAGAAGCAGCTCTCCGACTTCATAAACATTTGTACCGAGAGCAAATTTAATAAAGCTGAGAATAATACCATTCAGATGTAATTCTTTCATTTTGCATTATTATTCTTTCTTTTCTATCGCAAAGCATTTGAAATGCAAGGAGTTATTATTATAGCTACAAAAGGAAATGACTAACTGGTGGGTTATTGATTAGACGTGCTTGGGGAAAAACAGAAGAACCAAAAAGAGAGCTGGCCTGGGTCTCACAGTTTCTTTCTACTTCTTTTTCCTTTTATTATGAAAGGCAGGATACACCTGCATTCTTTTCCTGACAATCATTCTGTATGATTGCTTTATTGTATATATTTAAATATCACTAAGCTATGGTAGTGGAATTTGTATGAGATTTTCACAAAACACAGATGCGAGGAGGGCGGCATTCCCCCTGACATGTCTTAAAACCATGAAATTACACTGCCCGCCGTAGACCAGCTGGGGGTTGTTTTCTCTTACTTCTGTTCAAAGTCTCTTTTTGAACCAGAAAACCTGCAAATTGTCCCGCTTTCATGAGACCGATCTGACATTGATGATAAAAGGCATTTACATTCCACAAAAGGAAAAGAGAAACCAGGGCAAAGCACTAGACGAAACCCATCAAGTGTGAGTCCCTGGCATTAGGCATCCTCTCGATTTCCTTGTCAAGTTTTGAGAGGTAAGGAGGGTTTCGACCCAGAAATAGGCCCCCTTCCTGATCCATCCAGGGGCTCCGGTATGCATGAGACTTAGAGGTCAGGCAGCACCATAGATGCTTCTGCTTTCTCACCACCAAAGTCCTTTGGGAGCAAGGAACATACAAATAATAACATGCAAGTGTGCTGTGTGAGGTGAACAGGCCCATGTGCTAGGATGGTTACAAATTCTTTGCACAGAAACAGGCAGCTGCTTGAGTGACAGTAGAGAGAAACAGTGGTCATTCATTCATTCATACTGATGGGGGATAGTGGCTACCATGTGCCAGACACAGGGCTAGACACTGGAGATACTGCAGCGAGAAAACGGCCTCATGGTTCATGGCTACCATTAGCACAACTGGCTTGAAGCTGACTGTCTTGACTTTGGGGAGGATAAAGTTTTGACTGTCTAACTCCCTTCCTATCCCAGGAACGGTCATGTGTCTTGGGCTCAGCCATCCAGGGCTTCCCTGGGGTTTTTTTTTTTCCTGCTAATCCTGTCAGGAGAGAAACTCTTTGCAATTTGGCTAAAAGGTATAAAGATATTTTATCAGAGGGCATTTTGGTTGTAAGAAATAGAAAATTCAAACTAGTTCAAACAATAAGAGAATTTATTGGTGTATTTAATGAGAAAGTCTGGAGGAAGTGTGGGCCCCAGGGTGGGTTTGATCCAGGGGCTCTGCAAGGTCACCAAGGACCCAGTTCCTTGCCATCTCTGTTTTATCCTAAGCCTAGATCCCTTTGTGGTCACAGGATGGCTTCTTGCTATTCCCAGTGCACTAAGCTTTGCATCTAAGTTGGGGGAGAGGAAAGGACAGAGCAGGATTTGTTCTTCCCCAAACTTCCAGGCAAAGTCCAGCTCCTCCCACCAACTGGAGCGTCCTGAACTGCTCACTGTGGCCCAACAAAGGCCTGCGTCATTGGCTTAGGCCCAGTGACTTCTGGAACCGGAACCAGTCACTGTAGCAGCGTGTGCTATTATGCCAGCTGGCCTCTGCAATCAGATCCCCCCTCTAGAAATGGGGAGGGGTCAACACACCTGATTGTCTTGGCTGCTGTACACAGGCCACTGGGGACCACAGAGCCCACCACACGTGACCCCAGAGCTGCCAGCAGCCGTGCCACCTTCCACGCAAGGCAGCCTGGGATTGTGCAGCTGCTAGCGCCAGCCCCCTCCCCCAAGAGCAGGACGGGGAGGGACGCGAGCAGGGGCAGGGCAGGATCTCATGAAAGGCTCCCCCTGGCTGCTGTGTTAACACAGATGGAAAGGGGCAAGGGCAGAAGCCAGGAGATGCATTAGGAGGCTGCTGCACTGAGCCACGTGAGAGATGCTGATGGCCTGGACCACCTGGGCCAGTGTGGGTGGACAGAAGTGGTGGCACTGTGACATGTTTTGAAGGAAAAGCTATCGGGGCTCATCCAGGGACCACGCATGGGGTGTGAGGGAATGAGAGGAGCCAGGGATGCCCCGACGGGTTTGGAAGGGGTTGGTGGAGAACCGGATGGGAAGCCCAGGAGAGGAGCGCACGTGGACGTGTGGGGATGTCAGGTGGGCAGTCAGAGGCAGGAGGCTGGAGTCGGGAGACATCAGTTGGGGATCATCTGGTATAGGCTGTATTGAAAGCAGGAGGCTGGGGAGTAAATGAAAGCAGGTGCAGACCCAGTCCCGGGGCGCCGACCTTCAGAAACCAAGGAGACGGGGAGGAGGCAGCGGAGACAGAGCTGCAGCCAGAAGGGGGCGCCAGACACCGGGCCTGATAGAAATCCACCCTTAGAACGCCACCTCCTGAGCGGCTCTCCGAGTGGGAATGCGATCCTATCGGAGGACCAGTCATCTTCTTGCCTGGGGCCCCGGAACGTCAGTGGCACCTCTGGGGTATCTGGGCCACAGCCTGGTCTTTCCTGAGTACATGACCCCCGCCTCAGGGCTGGAACAGTGACTTTGCCCATGCGCAGAAATGCAGGCATAGCCCGCAAAGACTCTGGGCCACTCAGGTCCTGTGCTCCAGGGAAACAGCGCTGGCGGGGTAGCGGGCGGGGCGGGGCGAGGGGCGGGGCCTGCATGGAAGCCACGTCCGGGGCGGGGCCAGGTGAGTCGCAAGCTGAGCCGAGCCCAGGTGAGCCACCGGCGGAGCTGTAGTCAGGTAAGGCCCATTGTCCGCGGGAGGGAACCCGCCTGGGCCCAGGTTGGGACGCAGCGCGGGTTCTGGGGCTGGACCCATTGCTCAGGCGGGCAAGCCGAGGCGGGGAGGGGGGCGGGGCCACATGACGCGGCGCGGAGACGGGCGGGGACCCCGGTGCCTCCCACACCCCAACCCCTACCTTACCCCACCCCCGTTTTGCAGGAGCGCGCGCTCCTCTCCCACTCCTCCAGTCCTGCTCCCCCGCACCCTCCCTGAACCCCGGTCCCCTCCTTCCCTGCTCCCTCGCTTCTCCCGCGGCTGGGCCGTCTCAGCCCAAACTTTCACCGTTCCCCCATTTTCCTCCCCAAATTCAGGGTCTCCGATCCGGCCGGGTCCACATCAGTTCCCTCAGCTCCAACTTGGGAGGCAGGAAGCGTCGTTCCGCTTCACAGATGAGAAAACTGAGGCTGAGCATTTGTTGCGCTGATTCAGACTCAGAGGCTCCGGCTGGGGGTGCCGGGCCCGCTCATCACAGGGGATGGACCCCCAAGACTTAATATGCCCAAAACTTAAATCAGCCTCCCAAATCGCCATTTAGGGGAGAGGCCCTGGACGCTTTCACTTTTCCCAAACCTTGGCCCGGCGCCACTCGCCACTGTCAACAAGACTGGCTTGGGGGTTCCCCAGGGCCTGACAGGTGTGTTAAGAGTGGAGGCTAAGGCACCAGGAGAAGGAAGCAGGGTGGGAGGGGAGGAGTTCCTCAGTCCTTGTCGGCGGGGTGGGGACCTGGCCTTGGCTGTCTGGAGGCCACAGACTTTGAGGTTTTGTGAGGAGGCTGTGTGGATTCCAAAGCACGCGGTGCTTATTGATGGTGAAACACAGTGTTGACATTTGTCCTGGTGAGAACTCAAAATCTAAGACTCAACAGTAAATATCCTTTGGTCAGTCTCTGTTGGTGGTTTTAGGGTCTTGTTTGTGAGTTTCTCCTTTAATGCAGTGACGTTAAACCATTTCTCAAACCAACAGCAGGGCAGGGGCCGAGGGGTGAAGACAGAGTGCATTGGCCTGAGCCAGGCTAGTCCTTGTGGACAGCCACCTCCCCAGTCCCCTGTCCACGGAGGACTCCAAGTCTAGCCTCTGTGTGACAGAGGGAAGCCAGGGGCTTGTGGGAGGTCAGGGAGGGCTTCCTGGAGGAAGTGACAGTTGAGTTGGAAGATGGGTGAGAGACAGGCAGGAAAGGTTGTGGCACACTGAGGTTACACAGAGGCTGGGGGACTGTAGTTGGCTGGGGATAAGTCACATGTGAGGTGGGGGTAGAAATACCTGTGGAGTACCTGACAGGTGGTCAGGTGGAGCTGGTAGGAATTTACTTGGTTGATGTCATTGAGTCGCTGAAGTGCAACCTCAGTGAGATGTTTTGTTTGTTTGTTTGTTGTATTCATTTGTTTAATTTTTAGATTGCACATATCAGTGAAAAAGTACTTGTCTTTCTCTGACTTACTTCACAAAGCATAATACCTTCCACGTCCATCTGTATTTTTGCAAATGGCAATATTTGATGCTTTTTTATGGCTGAGTAATATTCCATTATGTATATATGCTACATCTTTATCCACTCATCTGTTGATGGGTGCTGCAGCGAGATGTTTTAAGGTCTGGAAACTTGACTAAACATCCCATGGATCTTGGCATCTCCCTAACAAGCGAGTTCCAGCTGAGTCGGTTGTGGGCACGCCATGGATGGTGGCTTCCAGCAAGAGCTCAGCCACCTTGGATAAGTGCCTGGCGTGCATACCCATTCCCTGATTTTACCCTCTTTTACTGATGGGGAAACCAAGGCACAGAGGCAGCAGGAGGGGGAGAATGAACCACAGAGGGAGTCAGAGACCTAGTTTTGGAGCAGGTCACTTTCCCTCTTGGGGACTCAGCCTCCTGACGTGTAAAGTGGCCGCCCTTGGCCATCCTTCCCCAAAAGCATCACGGGCACCTTTGCTATTGGCTCTCAGGCCCTAATTGTCCACTTGATTGCCTCATTCCTCACTCACACCAGCCTCATGAGGCAGGGGCTGTTACTGTCCCCTTTTACAGATGAGGAGACTGAGGCAGGGATGTTTAGATGACTTTCTGAGGTCACATGGCCAGTGAATGGAGAGCCAGGCCTGCTGTGCTGTGGCTGCAGCGTCCACACCCTCCCCACCCAGCCAGCCACCTCCCAGGGCCCTGAGGTCTGTCTCCTGGATGGAGACGTTCCAAGCCTGCCAGTGACTGCCCTTCAAATCTATGTGAGAATAGCTTAGGGATATGAAAATGATGCTTTCCGTTTCTTTTCAGATAAATTACTTAACTTTTCCCTCAATCCTTTGATTAAAATTGATGCTCAAGGAAGATGTGCCACGTGTATCCAGAGACTTCCGGGGCCGCCCAGGGTACATTTGAGGGTCCCTTTCCGGGCTCGGCACCGAGGGAGGGGGATGACCTCAGAGATGTCTGTGTGGGGCTCAGCTGCAGGGTCCCACCCCAGCCATCTGCCTGGAGGCTCCCAGAGCTGCTGGCAGCTGGATCTGGCCACTGTCCCGGTTTCTGGGTCCCTGGAAGGCAGGAGACCAGGCTGAGTTGGGTCCTCGTTTTCTCACCTCTCAAATGGGCCTCAAGCAGCAGGGTGTCCTGAAGCTCAGAGGGGATAACACGGGTGCTCAGTGCCGTCAGAGAGTGCACTGGTTCACAGCTGGTGCTGGAGCCTGACACCCCGACCCCCTTCCTGGCCATGTGACCGTGAGTAGCTAACCAGAGGAGCTGGCCACTCCGTGCCTTGGCTTCCCCACCTGTAAAATATGGGCAGTGTTATCACCTCCTCCTAGGGTTCCTGGGAGAAAGAAACAAATGCGTTAATGTGTGCAAAGTGCCTAAAACAGGGCAGGGCACCTTTATAGGTGTTTACGCTTAGCGGTCCTCGTCCCGCCCCCCCCACCCCCATCCCTGCGCCCAGCCAGGGAAGATGTGTGGGGACAGAGCTTGCGTGGAATCTCTTCCTGCCCCGGGGTGGGTGGGGGGTGTGGCAAACGGTTCTTTTTTCAGTGACCTTGGACAGAGGAGGGCATGAGAAGTTTGTTTCAGTCGGAGCCTGTGACTTGTTCCATCGAAGGAACTGATTTGGCACGTCAGGAGTCCAGAAGCTTCTGGGAGCTGCCCCTTCCCTCCCCCAACCTGGTCATAAAATTAAAACAAGCAAAGGAAACCGGTGGCCAGGAGGCTGTCTGGGCTGGGGCATTTGTCATCCACAGAAAAATGGCCTGTGGTTGGGATGTGGACCATCAGGGCATGTGTGGGACTTCTGGAAAGCACCTCCTCTCTGGGCCACGATCTCCATCGAGTTCTAGGGGCCTCTGAGGCCCCTGCAGCTGTGAGGGTCTCTGCTCCCACCCGTGTCCCTAAAGCTCCCAGGTCTGTGCTGTTATAACACCTTGCATATTAGGTAGGAGGGCTGATGGATTTATTTAAGTTTTTCCCGTGATGGAGGATTTCAGATGTTCAAAAGGAAGCAGTCATCCTAGCATCAGCCGCTACCACGCTGCAGCCAACCTGGCGTGCGCTCAGCCCCACCTGCTCTCCCCTCCCCACTCCCCCCCAGCTCACACCCCTCCCCGCCGCTTACCCCCTGCTCCCGTGTTATTTTAATACTTGTGCTCCATAAATACTGCAGGGTGCCTCCACTTTTATAACATGACCGCAATATTATTATCACACTTAAACAATGAACAATAATTCCTTAATATCCAATACCCAGTTAGTATTCAGAATCCCAATTGCCTCAAATATAAACATTTCTTTTATTTTTTGTCAGGATCCAAATAAGGTTAATCTGTCTTCTGACCATTGCCTGGCCTCTTTAGGAGTGGTCTGTACGTGGCTTCCACAGCCCTGGTGACCGTTACCATGCATTTGCCTCCAGGGTGGATCGTTCAGCATGATGTCACACCTGCCCTTTATTTGATCCTCATTGTGGCACTGGTGGAGCAGGGCTTGTGCCCATTTCACAGATGGGGGAGTGGGGTCTGAGAAGAACGGACCGGCCTCACTGAGGAGGCATCTTGAGTGGTGGGGGGGGACATGGGCTGGAACCCATTCCTCTGACTCTTCATCTGTGCTGCATGCTCACAGTGCTGGCGCAGGGGCTGGGGGCCAATGCTGCAGAGGTACAGAGGGGTCTGTGGATCGGGTACAGAGGGGATCAGAACCAGATCCCTGGCTCTGCAAAGTACAAGTGGCCTGACCTTCCCCGGGGACTTGGGGTGTTTTTCTCTCTGGCTTCATCGGGGGCAAGTCTTTATTTGACCCAGCTAAACTGTAACAAGATCTTTCTATACAGAAGCATCTGAAGGTGGAGTGTTGGTTTATGGGGGCCCTGTGGTTACCACTTTGCTTTCCAAGGAGGCCAGTGAGGAGGTAGATTTGGATTCAGACCGAATTATTGAATTGGACTTGAGCCAATGGTAGTAATAGAAACCATGGGATCATTTACTCCCTGCAGGAGCTGTGTGTTCCAGCTAGAGGGGACCGCATGTGCAAAGGCCCTGAGGCAGGAACAGCTTGGCATGTTTGAGGAGCAACCCTGAGGCTTTTGTGGCTGGAGCAGAGACAATGAGGGTGGCGTGGAGTGGTATGAGATGAGATCATGAGGGCGGCGGGGCCAGGCCACAAGAGTCTTTCAGGTGTTTGTAGGGGTTTGAATTTTATTCCAAGAACTACAGGACACTGTTGGCACTCAGAGGGTGTCATGGGAGGTGTGGAGTAAGTAGTTGGGATATTTGAGTTGAGAGTTGGGGGAGAGGTCTGGGCCTGAGATCTGGGTTTCGGGATGGAGAGCCTGGGATTTAATATCCCTTAGGGAGGAGAGGAGAGGACCCAGGGTCCCCCCACCTGACAGGTCTGAGTATGGATGATGGAGATCATGGCAGAGTCCCCAGCTGTGTCCGTCCTCTTCCGGGACAGAGCAGCCTGGGATGGCAGACAGTGGAGCGAGCAAGGTGGGCAGTGGGAGTGACCTGGGGCGGAGGGGGGGGTGTTGGTGAGATGGGCCAGGAAGGCTTTGAATGCGGGGCTCTGCCGCGTACACTTTGCCTGCTCTCTTATTCAACAGACACCCCAAGTTCCTTTCATGTCCTGGGCTGGATGAGTGCTGGGGCTCAAGCGTGAGTCAGAAATGGCCCCGGCTGTCAGGGAACGGTGATGGGTCAAGAAGGACACATGGACACCTGGTGTAGGCTGATGAGGGCTGCCAGAGTTTGGAGGAAGCCCCTCTCCCAGCCTGTGGTAGGTGTGGGGTCTGGGGGCATCCTAACGCTTTTGAGTGTAACAGACAGAAAACCCAGCTCTGAACCAGCCCAAAAGTCCAAGCGGCCATATTGGCCCATGTAGCTGAAATGGTCTGGGGATGCTATGGAGATCAGGTATGGCTTGATCAAGGCTGAGCAATTTCCTGGCCTTTTTGTGGGCTGCTGGATCTTCAGGGTGGCAGCACATTGGCTCCAGCCATTCCAGGCCTCATCTTTATACACAGCTGTGTGGAGAGAAACTCCTCCAGTGGCCCTCTCAGGACAGCAAGTGATCTTCTTTCCCAGAAGCACCTGGAAAGCTTTTCCTGATACCTCATAGGCCTGAATGACCCTATATCTGTGGCCAGGAAAGTTGCCGTATGCTGATTGGCTCAACTTGGCTTCCTCAGCAAACCTTTGAGAGGGGAGATAGGCTTCCTCTTTGGTAATCAGGCAGGCTGGGAGGTGGGGTGGGTCGGCTCTTTGCAGCTGGAGGGCTGTGCAGGTGAGGGGTGCACACCTGAGCGAGCACCTGGGTACCGTGGGCAGGGCCACAGGGATGCTGGGGAGGGGAACGGCCCCAAGTCTCGAGGTTGGTGTCTACAAGAGCCACAGGTCTCTCTGCAGACCCCCCGTTGTCTTTTCAGAGTGCCCACTGTCCCTGGGACTTGCGGGCAGGCCTCTGACAGAGTCCTGTAGCAGGTCACAGCTCATTTGGACCTTGCTGCTGCCACCTTTGGGTGTCCCGCCAGGTTCCAGTGGCTTCTGGCCCCGCTACCTGCACAAATGATCTACATCTGCCTTCTCGCCTGTGTCGGGGACCCAATGGTGTTTGTGATAAAGAGTGGGTAGCGGGGTCTGTATAACTAAATTTGTGACATAGCTGAGACAAAAGGGTGAAAATTACTCTTCATGGGGTGCAACCCGGAGACTCTGGAATCCCAACTCAGGCGGCCCCCTTCTCAGCCCCTGCCCCTCATGCCTTGACTTTGCCTCCCCTGCCCAGGTGGGACCCTGTGCCAGCCCCCTTCTCTCTGGGTCTCCGTGACCTCCCTGTAAATACAGGGTTAGGCCTGGATGGCCCTGAGCCCGCCTCTCTTCCCCGCAGAGCCCTTTATCAGACGCCCCATCCTGAGCCTAAAGCCGAGAACCAGGTCCTACAGATACGGCCGAGGGCTCTTGCTCTGAGCGCCCTGCACATCGTCCGCGCCACTCAAATTAAATTTGGTGCTAATTTGCCCGAGGTAAGTAGGTGATAATTTGTAGCTACAGCATTAAGATAATTGCTGTGAGGGTCTATTTGTGTAATGTGCAAATATATTTTCATAGCAACAAACCATTTTGCTATGAATTATACATAGAACCGTCGGGCGATTTGAAGCCTCTTTTGCGTGCTGGCCGTGCTGCGCCTGTCCCGGTCCATGGCTCTAGCCAGCGCGGCCTCGCGATGCTGGTGGCGCCTCGGTGCCCACATCCCCCATCCTCGGGCCACGGAGCCTGGCTCAGAGGGAAGGGGCTTGGCAGCGAGAGGTTCAGGAAGGAGTTGAGGCGTGTGTGGACTCAGGTGGAGGGCAAGGCAGGTCCGGGGTGATGGAGCTGCTGCTCTGAAGCCCACTGCCGAGGAAAAAGGGTCCATTTGTAATGTCTGGTTTATTCTCATTTGATTTTGGCATTTACGGAGGGCCCGTATATGCCGGGCCTGGTGCTCAGGGATCCTGTTTGATAGAGTCCAGACCCCACCTCGGGGTGGTGGTGAGGGAGTCCCCCCGTCATGTTAACTAAAGGATCACAGAACCATGTATCCACTTGTACCTGGTGGAGAGGTGCGAATGATGGGTACCAAAGGGGTGAATGATGGGTACCAGAGGTGCGAATGATGGGTACCAGAGGGGCGAATGATGGGTACCAGAGGGGCGAATGATGGGTCCAGGTGCTGGGAGCGTGTGGGGGAGGGGCCTGACACACTCTGGTTGGAAAGGGAGGTCAAAAGGATGAGCAGGAGTTGCCCTGAAGGTGGGGACTACTGTATAATATGAATATATATTTCATCCTTGTCCCCAGTTCTTGACACCGAGCTCCTAAAACCTGGCAATTTCCTGCATGATAGGAGTGAATTTTATTCAAAATTAGCCCTTTTTGACCTTACCTGAGGCCATACTAATGAGGTGACTCAAGGTGGGGCCCCTAGATAGCATCAGGATGGGGGCTGGTCGGCCAGAGGACCCACCCTCCTGATGAGAGGGTTAGAACCGTCAGCACCCCCTTCAATCTCCAGGGAGTGGGGAGGGGCTGGAGACTGAGTTTAATCAATGGCAGTGGTCTAATCAATTATGCCGGTGTAATGAAACTTGGGTGAAAACTCTGGAACCAGGAGACTTCCGGGTTGGTGAACACATCCCTTTGCTGGGGGGTGGCACACCCAGCCAGGGCCTGGGAGCTCCGTGCACAGCCCCGCCCCCATACCTTGCTCCGTGCATCTCTTCTGTTTGGCGGTTCCTGAGTTGTAGCCTTTAAAATAAACTGGTAATTGTAAGTAAAGCACTTTCTTGAGCTCTGTGAGTCATTCTAGCAAATTACTGAACCAGAGTGGGGGTCATGGGAACCCCCAGATTTGTAGCCAAGTCAATCAACCATGGCTGGTGCCAGGTGGTGGGATGTGCCCCTGGTTACTTTCCTCCTTGCATTAAAAAAATATATATATTTGACATTTCTTACCATAATTTGGAGCCATTTTGGCTCTTGGCTGGAGTCAAGAGACCTGGTTTCAAGATCCAACGCCATGGGCTTGCTGTGTGGCTTTGGGCAAGCCCCTTCCCCTCTCTGGGCCTCAGTTTTCCTGCTGTACAATGACCAAGTTGACAGCACAAGATGTTCACTGTGATCCTTCTTGGTGCCAGTGTTTTGTGATTCTGACAGTTTGTGGGAAGGAGGAATCTGACTGTGTAAGAGGCCTGTATCAGTCAGGCTCTCCAGAGAAGCGGAAACAAAAAATAGGAGGTATTTATACAGAGATATTTGTTTTAAGTCATCGGTTCATGCAGTTGTGGGGACCAGCGAGTCTGAAATCTGCAGGGCAGGGCAGCAGGCTGGAAGCTTAGGCAGGAACTCTGTGTTGTAGTGTTGAGGCAGAATTCTTTCTCGAAAAACCCCGGTGTTTGCTCTTAGGCCTTCAACTGATTAGCCGAAGCCCACCCACACCATCGAGGGTAATCTGCTTTATTCAAAGTTAATTTTTTTAAAGTTAATTAATTAATTAATTAATTTTATTTTTGGCTGCTTTGGGTCTTCATTGCATGCAGGCTTTCTCTAGTTATGGCGAGCAGGGACTACTCTTCCTTGTGGTGCGCGGACTTCTCATTGTTGTGGCTTCTCTTGTTGCAGAGCACAGGCTCTAGGCACGTGGGCTTCATTAGTTGTGGCACGTGGGCTCAGTAGTTGTGGCTCGCGGGCTCCAGAGTGCAGGCTCAGCAGTCGTAGCGCATGGGCCCAGTTGCTCCGCGGCATGTGGGATCCTCCCGGACCAGGGCTCGAGCCTGTGTCCCCTGCATTAGCAGGCAGATTCTTAACCACTGTGCCACCAGGGAAGTCCCTATTCAAAGTTAATTGATTGTAAATGTTAATCATATCCACAAACACCTTCACAGCAACATCTAGACTGGTGTTTGACCAAACAACTGGGCACCGTAGCCCAGCCAAGGTGACACATAAAGTCAGCCATCACAAGGCCAGTGGGACCAGCCTGACCAGGTGCAGGAGCCCTCCGCTCCATGGGGGCCTCCCAGCCAGTAAGAGCCACTTGGGGCTCCTGGGCCTGGGGAGGACAGACCAGCTATGTGGTGCCTGGTGGCAGCAGGACACTGGCCTCCTGAGGATCACCTGGGCAGCACGGGGGTGGCTTCCTTCCCTTGCCCTGGCCGTGTGCCCGTCCTGCACGGGGTGGGGTCCTGCCGTCCATATGCAGCAGGGGGCCAGGGGAGGCCACCAGGCTCTGATCCAATCCCAGGGGAGCAACCCACGATGGGAGGAGAGCCTGATTTTACTCTGGACTCACAGGACTCCGCTGACAGTTACCCCCCAGCTAGCCCTTCGTCACCACAACAAAGCACAGATTATGTATGACACGCTCAGGCCCAAGCACACAAGCTTCAAAGCAAATAGTGCTGCCTATGCTGTTTTCGGCTAGGTGGTCAGGGAAAGCTTCTGAGCTTGCAGAGGAAAAAAAAGGAGTGAAAAGCATTCTGGTTACAGCAGAGTCTGGAGGAAAAACAAAACCTTCTTGGCTTCAGAGGCTCTGGGGCCTCAGGCTGTTCTGCTGGGTTCAGTGCAGCTGGAGCCCCCCCCATCCCCCGGGGGCTGAGAAGGAGGCCTGGGGCCCCTCGGTGGTTCACCCCGGTGGTCATGTTCCTGCTCCTGGGTGGGTGGGTCCCCCAGGAGGTGCCCCTGCCTTTTCAATCAGGGGCCCCTGGTGCCCTCGGAAGGTTGCTTTCAAGCTGTTTGTTAACAGGCTGGTAACAGGCTTTTTCCAGGCTGGCCCACCAAAGGGGGACACGCAGGACTGGAAGATGGGGGACTGGGGGGAGGGGCTGAGGGTGGAGCGGGGACAGGGTGGCCTCCCCCCATCTTCAGACTTCGGGACCCCCTCTCACCTGTCGTGAGGTGTCAGTGGAATGACAGGGCAGCCGCGAGTCCCCCACAGGACCGGGTGCCCCCCGAGGGTGGCAACAGCCCCCGGGCCCCTGTGCCTGGCAGCCAGGCTCGTTGGTGACCAGCGACAGATGACTGACGTGCGCCAGGTCTGCAGCTTACAGGGCTCCTGGCCAGTGCTCCTCTCAGACCGACTGCCCGGGCGGGTCCAGAGCTGTGGGTGTAGACAGTCGAGTTTCTTTTCTCACTTTCACTACAGCTAGAGGGTGGCTGCCTGCCAGGCCTGGGTACAGGCTCCCGGGCCTGGGGTCACCTCCGCTGCCCTCCCAGGTCCCCAGCTTGGGGAAGGCAGCATTTGGAAGGTGGACCTCTGTTCCCGACGTGGAGAAAATGGGTGGCGGGCCGGGCTGGGGCAGCGCAGGGCCTCCCCTGCCTGGTGCTCCGTGCCCTGCATCCTGCCAGGAGCAAACCCGATCCTGTGTGTGCACTGGGCCCCGCCCAGCCCAACCTGCCCCTGCCCCCGGCCCTTGGGAGCTGTGGTCTCTGAAGAACACCGGGGATGCGGCCCCGGGCCGGGGTGGGCTTGGGGGTTTACAGGCAGGAGCGGTGGCAGGTCCAGTCTCCAGCATGAAGTGTGGGCAGTTGGGGGGCTGATCTGGAATCATCGTCTGCTGGACTAGGAAATGGTGTCACAGCGAGGGGTTTGCTGGATGTGACGGCCCAGAACTGCAGGCACGGGGGAGCCAGGATGTGTGCGTGTCGGGGGGCGGTGTAGAAGGTTGTGCCAGTGACCCCTGAGACCTCGCCTGCCTGTTCCTGTGCTCTCTGCCCCCCTTTCCCTTCCCTCCCCCTGTCCTGCCCTCCCCCCTTGAGCCCTGCCCAGGGTCTCCCACCAGCAGCCAGCAGGGCTCTTGCTCCTCCTCAGCCCAGAGAGGGCACAAGCCTTGGCAAGGCCACACAGCCATCTATGGCAGCAGAGTCCCCCTGAGGGAGCAGGTGGCCTGGGGTGGGAAGAGTGCTTGGGGGTGCAGAACACAGCAGGGGGTGGAGGGAGGAGGCTGATTGAAACTGGACACGAGCCAGGCAACGGTCACTGGCGACATGGCCCCTGGACAGCGGAGAGCTATCAGAAGGGAAACACCAAAACCCCAGGCTTGGGCTTCCCTGGTGGCGCAGTGGTTAAGAATCCGCCTGCCAATTCAGGGGACACAGGTTCGAGACCTGGTCCGGGAAGATCCCACATGCCACGGAGCAACTAAGCCGGAGCGCCACAACTACTGAGCCCGCATTCCACAACTACTCAGCCCACATGCCACAACTACTGAAGCCCGTGTGCCACAACTACTGAAGCCCACGCGCCTAGAGCCCATGCTCTGCAGCAAGAGAAGCCACTGCAATGAGAAGCCTGCGCACTGCAACGAAGGTAGCCCCCGCTCGCCGCAACTAGAGAAAGCCTGCGTGCAGCAACGAACGCCCAACAGAGACAAAAATAAATAAATAAAATAAATAAGTTAAAAAAAAAAAAACCCAGGCTTACCTGTGCCAAGAGAAGCCATAGAGGCAGAAGTCCCAGGGGGCATCCTGGGGCTGACTCGCCGTGTGTCCTTGAGCCACCATAGGCCCCTCTGGCCTTGGTTTTGTTCTCTGATAAGTGGGGTGATGGAAGCACGCCAGGGCCGCTCCTTCCTTCCCTCCATCTGTCTCCAACTGTTTTTAAGAAAATTGTTCAGAGTACAGAAACATGTAAGAAAACACATTTTTTACCATGATTTGGAAATTGGTACCATTCGTTATGGGTTTTCTCTGTCTCTGTCTTTCTCTCTCTCTTAGCTGAACTCCTGGAAGGTGAGTGGCAGACCTCCTGCCATTCCCTGCTGACTATTTTAGCATCTGAGTGTAAAGACATTCTCTTGTATAACCCGATACCATTCTCACATCTAAGAAAATTAACCGTAATTCCTTTAATGTCATCAACCATTCAGGCCACATTCAAATTGTGCCAGTTGCCCCAGGAATGTTTTCACTGCTCTATTTATTTATTTATTTATTTACTTATTTGCTGCATTGGGTCTTTGTTGCTCGTGTGGGCTTTCTCTAGTTGTGTCGAGCGGGGGCTACTCTTCCCTATGGTGTGCGGGCTTCTCATTGTGGTGGCTTCTCTTGTTGCGGAACATGGGCTCTAGGCGCGCGGGCTTCAGTAGCGTGGCACGTGGGCTTCAGTAGTTGTGGCTCGCGGGCTCTAGAGTGCAGGCTCAGTAGTTGTGGTGCACGGGCTTAGTTGCTCCGCGGCATATGGGATCCTCCGGGACCAGGGCTTGAACCCATGTCCCGTGCATTGGCAGGTGGATTCTTAACCACTGCGCCACCAGGGAAGTCCCAGTTCGGTGGTTTTTAGCGTAGTCACAGATATAAGCAACCATCACCCCAGTCAATTTTAGGACATTTTCTTCACCTCCAAAAGAACCCATGCAGGGAATTCCCTGGCTGGCCAGTGGTTAGGACTCTGTGCTTTCACTGTTGAGGGCGTGGGTTTGACCCCTGGTGGGGGAACTAAGATCCCACAAGCCATGCAGTGCAGCCAAAAAAAAAAAAAGAACCCATGCTACTTTGCTCTCACCTCCCTACTCCCCCCTTTCCCCTCCACCCTCTGGCAGCCAATAATCTGCTTTCTGTCTCTATGGATTTGCCTATTCTGGATATTATCAATGGAATCATGTTATCTTCTGTGGCTGGCTTCTTTCACTTAGCATGACATTTTCAAGGTTCATCCATGTTGTAGCAGGTGTCAGTACTTTATTCCTTTTTACGGACAAATAATATTCCATTGTTTGGGTACTAACAGTTTTGTAAAGATTTGCACAGGTTTTGAAGCAGCATCCCAGGCACAGAATAACCAGGTGGTAACTCTTAGCTATAGTTGTGATTACTAGCTATGCGGGCATGAGCAGCTCTAAGTGATCTTTGCTGGCCTCGGGTACCCGCTCTGTAAAGTGGGTACAGGAGTGAGTGTGCGTATCTCTGAAGCGGTGGTGAAGCAGGAACGATGCTGTCCTCGAAGTGCGTTGGCCCTGGAAGTGCTGTTCTCACTCCACATGTCCCCCCCATCCCACTGCCCTTTGTGCTCCCCCGGGACATGGGACCGTTGAGGAGCGGAGCCCCGTCTAGGTGCGCCCATCAGGGGGCAGAGCCTGCGGAGGAGGAGATCAGATATAGGGGCCCAAACGTGGGGTGGATGCCACTGTCCAGGGGTCTGGCTCCTGGGACCTCGAGTTGTTCATTGAGAGGCAATTCTCCCACGTGGTGGGGGGGCGGGGGAGGGGGTGGGGCCGGGCAGGCTGAGCCCCAAACACCAAAGTGATCTGAGGTCTGGGTGAATCAGATGTGGCTGCTTTTTTTCTTGTCAAGAAGGGAAATTAAACAGCCAGCGGGCCACGTGAAGGGCATTCCTTCATTCCTCAAGCCCGGTGCACTTGTGTTAAACGTCCCCTGGGTTCCGTGTGCTTCTCCCTCAGGGCGTTGGAAGGACCCCATGCCCGGATCCTCAGGAGGTGGCATCCCCACGGTGTCTCCGGGCCGCCCTGCCCCCCAGCAGAGCATGTCTGGGCTGGGGTTGGAGGATCTGGCCGAAGTAGGTAAAGTACGTTCTCTTCCAGCCCCATCCCGGGAGAAGGAGGTTGGCGGTGCCCATTTATTTTTATAGGTAATATATTTATGTGGCTCACAAAATCTAACCCTGTAAAAAGAGGTGGATGACCCTCAGTGGACACAGGTCAGCCCAGCCCCAGCGCACAGCCTGGCCTTGCCGGGCTCTAGTCTGGTCCACACACTCCCCTCTGTCTCTGTGCGAGGCTGTCCCTGGCATTTGCTCCCACCCTCCAGTTCTCTGTTGACCCTCCCGGTGGCCTCCAGGGCTCTCTGGACACAACCCAGATCCTCACCATGGCTTTGAGGCCCCGTGGTCCGGCTCACCCTGGCCGCTCACCCCTGCTCTCCCTCTGGCCACAGTGACCTGTTACGCTCACCCCGCTAGGGACCCTGTCCTCTTTCTGGGACACTCCGTCCTCACCCCGCCTGTTGTTTTATGCCCGTCCATCGACAGCTCCTCAAGGGAGCCTGTTCTCCCCCCACCCTGGGACACAGCGCCTGGTCCGACCCCTCACCTCGGTGGGCTGCACGGGATGGCGATGGGGCCAGCCCCCTGCCCTCTGCCGCCTGCCCTGCACTCAGCTGCCCAGGGACCCTAGTGGGGATGGAGCACGACCCTCACTGACTCCAAGCCCCCAGCGGCTCCGGCTCCTTGGGAAGAGAGGTCCCTGCTGGGCTTCTCTGTTTCTCCTCGGGGACTCCCTGCAGCCACCTCATGGCCTTGGCACGTGGTTCCCTCCACCTGGATTCCCCTTCCAGCAGCTTCCAGCCTGGCTCCCTGCTTCCCCTCCTTCCCGCCTCTGCTCAGACCTGACACACTCGGCCCCCACTGCGACCCCCTCACACAGCTTGACCTTTCATCAGCATTTGTCCCTGACACCTGACATTTCTTTCTTGTCTGTTTCCCAACCCCACCAGAAGGCCGCCCTTGAGGACAAAGTGCATATATCCCCTTGGGCTGCTGTAACAACGTCCCTGAGTTAGTGGGTTAGATCAACACTGTCTGAAATGCGTTTCGCTGGGCCGGTCCGCACTCCCTCGAGGGCTCCGGGGGATCATCTCCCCATCTCAGATCCTTACCTTAATCACACCTGCAGAGTCTCTTTTGCCATCTAAGGTCACATGGTCTCAGGTTCTGGGGATCAGGACGTGGACATCATTGGGTGGCCTTTCTTCTGCCCACCACAGGGACTCTGTGTTTCATGCTGTGTCCCTACTGTCTAAAACTGTCCCCTGCACGTGGGGATACTCAGTACATATTGCTAGATGACTGGGTGGCTGAGGAGTGCCTTGCAGCCGCCCACGCTGGTCCTGCTCTGGGACCTGTCACACTGTTGGTAAACAAGGGCCTTGCCCCGTCCACCACCACTCCCCGGGCCTTCATGGGCTCAGGGGACACCAAGGAGTGGGGGTGGCTCTGGGACCGGTGGGTGAGAGGCCACAGGAGGCAGGCTGCAGACCACGTGAGGCAGCCTCACTTGGGCCTGTCCCCCCAGCTACAGATGGGCCACCCTGGGGTCGTGGGTGGGTCTCTCTGGCATGGGGTGTGGGTCTGAATCAGGAGGTCTCAGACCTGACTTTGCATCAGGATCATCTTCAGAATTTGTTAGGAAAAGTCACAGCTTCTTCCCAAACCCCTCACCCCATCATGCCCCCTGCTGATGCTAACTCAGCTGTTCTGTCTCTCGATGCCAGTCTGCTGTGTCAGTCTCCTGGGGCGGCTGGAACATAGTACCACTAACTCTGAGCCTTAAGACAATAGAAATGTATTCTCTTTCAGCTCTGGAGGCTAAAAGTCCAAAATCAATGTGTCAGCAGGGCCGTGCTCCCTCCGGAGGCTGCAGGGGAGGATCCTTCCTGCCTCTTCCAGCTTCCGGAACCCCAGGTGCTCCTGGGCTTGTGGCCGTGTCACTCCAGTCTCTGACCCCATCTTCGAGTGGCTTTCTCCCTGGGTGTCTGTGTCCTCTCCTCTTCTTATAAGGACATGTCATTGGATTTAGGGCCCACCCTAATCCAGTGTGACCTCATCTTAACTCATTTCATCTGTAAAGACACTATTTCCAAATGAGGTCACATTGTGGGTTTCCAGGTAGACGTGGATTTTGGAGTCATACCATTCATCCCAGTACATCTGGGGGCCGAAGTCTACCCTCACCTGAAATTTGAATTTTCTGTTCGTTTTCCAACTGAAAACTTTTTTTTTCTTTCTTTCTTTTTTTTTTTTTGGCCACTCCACGCAGCATGCGGGATCTTAGTTCCCCAACCAGGGATCAAACCTGCACCCGCTGCATTGAGAGAGCGGAGTCTTAACCAGTGGACCGCCAGGGAAGTCCCTGAAAACATTTCTGAAGGAACCTGGATTTGTTTTGTATGAAGGAACCTCCTGTACTAAAATTAAACTTTGGAAGACAGCCCTTTTCTTTTTCTTTCTTTTTTCTTTTTCTCTTATTTTGCTTAAGCTAAACATATTTATTTATTTTTTAACATCTTTATTGGGTGTAATTGCTTTACAGTGGTGTGTTAGTTTCTGCTATATAACGAAGTGAATCAGCTATATGTATACATATATCCCCATATCCCCTCCCTCTTGCGTCTCCCTCCCACCCTCCCTATCCCACCCCTCTAGGTGGTCACAAAGCACTGAGCTGATCTCCCTGTGCTATGCGGCTGCTTCCCACTAGCTAGCTATTTTATATTTGGTAGTGGATATATGTCCATGCCACTCTCTCACTTGGTCCCAGCTTACCCTTCCCCCTCCCCGTATCCTCAAGTCCATTCTCTACGTCTGCGTCTTTATTCCTGTCCTGCCCCTAGGTTCTTCAGAACCTTTTTTTTTTTTTAGATTCCATATATATGTGTTAGCATACGGTATTTATTTTTCTCTTTCTGACTTACTTCACTCTGTATGACAGACTCTAGGTCCATCCACCTCACTACAGATAACTCAATTTCGTTTCTTTTTATGGCTGAGTAATATTCCATTGCATATATGTGCCACGTCTTCTTTATCCATTCATCTGTCGATGGACACTTAGGTTGCTTCCATGTCCTGGACAGCCCTTTTCTTACTGCCTCATAGCACAGTGACCCCGGTTTCTTCCCTTGACCCCAGCCACGGCTTCCTGCCGGCTGCCAGTGTCAGCATCTTACAAGAAGGCCCTGAGTCAGAGTTTAGAGCTGGGAAATCAAGTTCACGTCCACACCTTACTGCCGATTAGCAGTGTGACCTCGGGCAAGTCATTCTGCCCTCTGAGCCTCAGTTTCCACTGCTGTCAGTGCGCAAGATACTCCAGCTCTCGGGTCTCATTTTTCTCCTTCCATGGTGCAGTGTACTGAGCAGGTGCATAGTGGGTGCACAGCAGAGGCGGGCACAGAGTGGGTGCACAGCAGAGGCAAGGTGCATGTCCAGTAAAAAGACGTCAGGAGGCTCCCTCGCTCTCCTCCTTCCTCGGAAATACAGCTACTTCCTCTCATCCTTGTCGTCTGCTGCAGAGCTGCAGAGAGATGAGGGGGAGGCCACCGCACTGGGTGCCACGAGAAGGCCCTCAGTGGCTCCCATGGCTGGCCCGGACCCTGTGCTGAGCATGAATCACCCCTTCTATGACGTGGCCCGACACGGCATCCTGCAGGTGGCAGGTGAGTCCTAGTTGGGTGGTCAGTTCCCAGGAGCACCACAGTGCCAGCCTTCCTGAGGGCCCTGCGGCATGTGGCGGGCTCAGTAGGGCTGCTCACTCCAGCTTGGCTGTGCCCATAGCGTGAAAACCACAGAGGAACAAAAGTACCTGCCAGTGTTTTGAAAACGCAAATGACACAGATGTTAGAGCACCACCAAGTGCTCTGAGTAGCCACCGGGCAGCATCTTCAAATAGCTCTTTAAAGAGTGCAGGCCAGAATTAAATGGATTTGCTTGATTAACCCGGGACTGTTATGCTACAACTCATCAAAAGCAACACTCGGAAGGCAAGCAGCCCCACGCCCAGTAGTGGCCAGAGGGGAGTCTATTTTTTTTTAAATTTTATTTCATTTATTTTTTATATAGCAGGTTCTTATTATCTATTTTATACATAGTAGTGTATATATGTCAATCCAGAGGGGAGTCTATTGCATCGCTTTAATTGATCCTGAGGAATCAGGGCCACTCCAGGTACACTTCTCACATGGGCGGCGTGTTAGCCAGGGTTCCCTAGAGAAACACCCAGTAGGCTATATAGGGGTATGTATCCGAGGAGATTTCTCATAGGAATTGGCTTTCACGCAATTATGGAGGCTGAGAAGTCCCATGATCTGCCCTCTGCAAGCTGGAGACCAGGGTGTACGTGGTGTAAATCCCACTCCGAGTCTGGGTAAGCCTGTGGCTTTTCCAGTTGGAGCACATGGTGAGAGCAGACCCCGGGGTTCCTTCCCTGAGGGCCAGTCCTCTTCCCTCCTCCTCCTGGGCCTCACCTTGGTGTCCAGGTTTGTCCCCTTGGCCCTAACTCAGGTTCACACTCCTGTGTGGCCAGCGGCCTGGGGGACAGTTCAGGACCTGGAACCCTTTTTCCTTCTCCAGGAGGTGGCACGTGCCAATCCAGGAACCCCGCCCCCCCCAGGGGTCCACTTCAGGTGTACCCAGGCGTCCCTCCCCACCAAGGGCTTCTCCCAGGTGTCGCCTCCCCCAGGGCTCAACATCAGGACCATGGCCAGAGCCAAAGACTCATCAAAAAGTAATGTTGGGGGCTTCCCTGTCAGCACAGTGGTTGGGGGTCCGCCTGCCGATGCAGGGGTCACGGGTTTGTGCCCCGGTCCAGGAGGATCTCGTGTGCCGCGAAGTGGCTGGGCCCGTGTACCATGGCCGCTGAGCCTGCATGTCCGGAGCCTGTGCTCCACAACGGGAGAGGTCACAGCAGTGAGAGGCCCACGTACAGCAAAAAAAAAAAAAAAAAAAAAAAGTTATGTTGGATGATCTCTCATTATTACCTTAAGGGACTGTGTATTTGGCCAGATGGAAACTTTGTAGAATTTTAAGTCTTAAGATAGTGTTGGGACTTCCCTGGTGGCACCGTGGTTAAGAATCCACCTGCCAATGCAGGGGACACAGGTTTGAGCCCTGGTCCGGGAAGATCCCACATGCCGTGGAGCAATTGAGCCCATGCGCCACAACTACTGAGCCTGTGCTCTAGAGCCCGTGAGCCACAACAAGAGAAGCCACTGCAACGAGAAGCCCGCACACCGCAACGAAGAGTAGCCCCCGCTCTCTGCAACTAGAGAAAACCCGTGTGCAGCAACGAAGACCCAGTGCAGCCAAAAATAAATAAATTAATTAAAAAGATAGTGTTGATTTAAATATTTTAGGGAATTCCCTGGCGGTCCAGTGGTTAGGACTGTGCGCACTCGCTGCCGAGGGCCAGGGTTCAATCCCTGGTCAGGGAACTAAAATCCTGCAAGCCCTGCGGCACAGCCAAAAAATAAAATAAAAAATAAAAAATATTTTAAAGAGTAGTGGTCATCTTCTGAAGCTCCAGTCTGGGCCCGGGGCTGTGAGCTCAGAGGCACATTAGATGTTGGAAAGCAGGGTGCAGAGGGAAAGTTCTGCCCCAGGATCAGAGGTGGTGGGAGGTATAATCTTAGAGGCGCGTGGCAGAGAAGAGAGAACAGAGGGACATGCCGGACCTGGCCCTGCTGGGTGACTGACAAGTCACCACCTTCACAGCCAGAGCTTCCCTCACAACCATGCAGACCCCAGCTGGGATTTCCTACAGGGCACAGACAAAACGGGTCTTCAAATCCCCTTTCACTCCTGCAAAAAACAGTTAGCAACCTTAAATAAAAACCTAAACAGGGCTTCCCTGGTGGCGCAGTGGTTAAGAATCCACCTGCCAATACAGGGGACACGGGTTCAAGCCCTGGTCTGGGAAGATCCCACATACCGCAGAGCAACTAGGCCCATGTACCACAACTACTGAGCCTGCGCTCTGGAGCCCGTGAGCCACAGCTGCTGAGCCCACGTGCCACAACTAGTGAGGCACACGTGCCTAGAGCCTGTGCTCTGCAACAAGAGAAGCCACCACAATGAGAAGCCTGCGCACCGCAACGAAGAGTAGCCCCCGTTCGCCACAACTAGAGAAAGCCCGTGTGCAGCAAAGAAGACCCAATGCAGCCAAAAATAAATAAAATAAATTAAAAAAAAAAAATCTAAACAAACTCCCACATTAGTCCCAGTGAGATCGCTGATGCCTTTATTACGCGTTTTAATCGTCCTTTACTCTCGGAGCCGATAATGGGTGGTGGTGGGCGTGTCATGAGTCTCAGCTCAGGGAATCATTTCTTTATGCATAAACAGGGCTCCCCCTGTCTTGGAGACAGTGAACAATGTCGTGTTGTAAACAGCGAGGGGAGAAGAAGGGGTCGTGAGTTAAACCGAGGCCTTGTAGAATTTGCATTTTATTGATAGTTTTCATTTCCTCCCATATATCGTCATCTTGAAGCCCGTTTCGATACACTGGCCTGTGCTGCCAGAGAGCAGCAAGGGTATCTACTCATCTTTTTCTTTTCTTTTTTTTTTTGTCTGTGGTACGCGGGCCTCTCACTATTGTGGCCTCTCCCGTTGCGGAGCACAGGCTCCGGATGCGCCGGCCCAGCGGCCATGGCTTACGGCCCCAGCCGCTCCGCGGCATGTGGGATCTTCCCGGACAGGGGCACGAACGCGCATCCCCTGCATCGGCAGGCAGACTCTCAACTACTGCGCCACCAGGGAAGCCCCAAACTCATCTTGACTGATGTTGTTAAGGCAGATGCCCAGCGACTGCTCAGTGAGCAGAAGGGCTGGGGGTCCCGGGGCTCCTCACGGCTGCGGAGGAGGCCTGAACGCAGGGGCTGCGGGAGTGCGAAGGCCTCCCCACCCGGAACATGGGGTCCCAGGGGCAGAGGAGGCTGTGGAGGCCGGGCTGGGGGTGCTGCCCTTGAAGCCAGCCGGTGGCTCACTTGGCTTCTCTGGGCCTCGATTTCCTCACCCGCAAATGAAACAGCACACCTGGAAGCACCCACCACCCTGCCGGACACGTGGTAACGGGTCACGTTTATTGAGCATCTGCTGTGTGCCAGTTCTGCATGGCTTTATTCAAGCTGTGGATTTAGTCCTTCCTGCTCCCCACGAAGTCAGTTCTCTTATCCCCACGTTGTAGATGAGCAGAGAGGCTGGCCCAGGGCTGCCCGGCTGGTGCGTGGGGCAGGGGTTCTGTCCCGATGGGCAGAGCGCCCAGCCTTGGCTCTTCCTCTCTCCCTCCCTCCTTTTTCACATTTTTTTATGGAAATTTTCAAATGCATGAGAGGTAGAGAGAACAGCATAAGGAACCCAATGTACCCACCGTGGCACTTGTTCTAAGCTGCATGAAAGTTTGTTGAATCTGAATAATGCTGTGATATTAATTTGGCAGGACATTTAGGAAATCCTTTTTTTTTTTTTTTTTTTTTTTTGTGGTACAAGGGCCTCTCACCTTTGTGGCCTCTCCCATTGCGGAGCACAGGCTCTGGACGCGCAGGCTCAGCAGCCATGGCTCACGGGCCCAGCTACTCTGTGGCATGTGGGATCTTCCCGGACCGGGGCACGAACCCATGTCCCCTGCATTGGCAGGCGGACTCTCAACCACTGCGCCACCAGGGAAGCCCTGGCAGGACATTTAGAAATCTGATGATGTGAAAGGAAAATGCTGTGAGTTGCCCTTTCAGTTTTGGGGGAGGTAAAATGCCTTCAAGAGTAGCTGACCTCGGGCTTCCCTGGTGGCACAGTGGTTGGGAGTCCGCCTGCCGATGCGAGGGACACGGGTTCAGGCCCTGGTCTGGGAGGATCCCACATGCCGCGGAGCGGCTGGGCCCCTGAGCCGTGGCCGCTGGGCCTGCGCGTCCGGAGCCTGTGCTCCGCAGCGGGAGAGGCCATAACAATGAGACCCACGTAGCGCACAAAAAAAAAAAAAAAAAAAAAAAAAAAAGAGTAGCTGACCTCCATAGCTCAGCCTCGTGCCAGTGGATAGACTTGCAAACAGTACATGTTCAGTAAGTGTTTATCGAATGAAATCAGTGTTTTTTGTAAACAGGATGCTCATAGGGGAAAGGAACCAGGCCCGACGTGGGTGCTGGCCTTGTATACTGTATGTCCCTGTCTCAGTGCCTTTGCACATGCTGTGCTCTGCCCAGGGACCCTCCCTACTTTCGTTTGCAGATGGCAGGGCAGGAGGGGCTCACAGCCTGGCCAGAGCCCCTCCTACCCCACTGCTGGCTGAACTGAGTCCAGACTCTTCGGGGGGGAATTCATCATTCAGACCCTTACCTGCCTGTTTTGCCCTTGTTTCCACACCCCATCCATTCTCTGGGCAGGAGCACGTCCCCTCGCCTGGCCAGCACAGGGCCCCCTCATCAGCAGTAGGTCTGAGGTGCCTCTCCCTCCGCCACTGGCAAACTGAGAAACTGTGGGTGGGAGGGAAGTGGGGCCCAAGTGTACGGGGAGGCCACTGACCTCTGCTGCAGATCTACTGTGTCCTGGCGTTACCCAGAGGCATCTCATTCTTCGACACCAGGTTCCCCGGGTTTTCTGAGAGCCTGATGTGTGACTTCTTGTTGGGAATTTCCCGCTGCTCGCCCTTGGCCTGGGGGTGGCCATGCTGCCCCTCACTGGCGGGGGCATCACGTCCCCATGCCCATCCCCCCATCTCTGTGAAGCTTTCCACGCCTCCCTAGGTTCTCCGTGTCCCTGGGGTGCTGGGCTGCTCTGTTCCCGATGTCCCTCACTGCTGCGGGGTGTGGGCGTTCAGCTGCCCTCCTCTTCTCAGGGGCCCACCCAAGGGCAGGGGCACTCGACTGCGGCCAGCAGGGCGCTGAGAAGACGGAGGGTGGGGGGTTCTCGTCAGTGAACCTCACTCTTCCCTGCGACCCACCACACCAGGCAGCTGCTCCCACCAGCCTCCCAGCCCCTCGTCCACCGCCAGGCCATCATCACCTCCTTGAGGGGTCCTCGGTGGAGCCCCAGCCCGTGTCCACAGCCCCACACAGTGCCCCCCACCGCCTCCTCCTGTGTTCCCTCCCCAGTGAGCGGCCCGGCCACCCACGCTCTCTGCGGGGGCCTTCTGGCTCCCCACCCCCCATCGCTGGCCTGCAGGTCTCCGTCTGCCTCCCGCCACTTCCTTCCACCGGGCAGTCTCCACTCGGGACATCCTGCCGTTGGCCGTCCTCCAGCTGGCACCTGGGTGGGCCTTCCAGTGACCCCTGACCCCCCTTGCAGGCTCCCCAGGGTCACTCGCCCGCCTCGTCACAGTAGTCTTGTTCCCTCCATCCCACCACCATCTCTCATTTGGGCCCCGAAGCTGGGAGTGGTGTGTCGTGTCAGTGGCGTGCCCCGTCCGAGGCCCTAGTTCCTGCTGCTTCTCTTCCTGCATCGCCAGCCTGGTGCGTGGAGACCCCTCTGGCACAGCGGACAGTGGGCTGGGGTGCAGGGTCATGGGACACTGCAGTAAAGAATGTGTCTGCCCTTTGTCCCAGTTCCCAGGAGGTAGCCTCTCAATCCTTGGAATTTCCCAAGTGATAGGAGTATCTTAGTGATTCGTGATAGTTTATGTTGGGGGTGACTCGTGCAGGACCCCCAGATAGTTATGCTCACGAGACGACTCCGGGTGGAGCTTCTGTGCGGGAGAGACTCGCCATGTGACTAGAGGGTTGGGGCTTTGTGGCCTTGGGGGCACTGGAGACCAAGCTCAGTAAACCAGCTCGATGATTTAATCAGCAGTACCCATGGATAGAATGGATGGATGGATGTGTGGATGGACGGATGGATGGATGGATGGACGTGTGGATGGATGGATGGACAGACGGATGGATGGATGGACGGACGTGTGGATGGATGGATGGACGTGTGGATGGATGGATGGATGGATGGACGGCTGGATAGATGGATGGACGTGTGGATGGATGGATGGATGGATGGATGGATGGATGGATGGATGGATGGACGTGTGGATGCATGGGTTGCTGCATATTGATTGGATTGTGATTCAGCCAGTCATGCCTATGTAATGAAACCCCAACAATTGCACTGGACACAGCAGCTCAGTGGAGCTGTTTGGTGGTAATGGTGCGTGGTCAATGTCCTGACTGCATGGGGAGGGGGCACACAGGTTCCATGGCCAGGACCCCCGACCCCCCCACCTGACTCCCTGTGCATCTCCCTTCTTACCGGGTCCTGATTTGTATTCTTTATAAGAAAACTAATTGTAAGTATAGCGCTTTCCCAAGTTCTGTGAGCCGATGAATTATCTGTTGTGAGGCGGGTAGTGAGAAGCTCCGAATCTATAGGCAGCTGGTCAGAAGTGGGGTGGCCTGGGGACCCCTGACACATAGCTGGTGTCTGAAGTGAGGGCCGGCCTGGGGCGGACAGCAGCCCCCACCTGTGAAGTCACTGCAGATGTGGACGTGGCTGATAGAGCCCTGGCTGGTTCTCAGAGAGGGGTTCACAGAGCTGGGCAGACACTCCCCCCACGCTGTCCCTGTCCTTTCCCCTGGACCATGGGGCCAGGCAGGGGCCATACCTGGTCTTTTCGCTCCAGGGCTGGTCTTCCGTTCACCAAACCACTTAGCACGTCCCCGAGACTCTCCACTTGGTCTGATTCCAGTGCTAAAAATGCTCCTCATTTTTTTGTTTTCGACATTTCAACATGGATATTGACTTCCCTTTCAGCCCCAGGGTCATTCAATTCCATGTTCCTTCAGTAGCTGCACAAACAATTCATATCTTCAGAAGCAAAGTCATCCTTTTCCCTTCCCTCTCGCAGATGAGCACAGGCTCAGGTGAGCCGTGGAATCCTGGCCTCCAAGATGGTAGAAACACTGTTTGGAAAACACTTTGTACTTCCAGGCATAGCCATCGAAGGTTTTTGTGCCCGAAAATGCCCATCTGGCAAGGAAAGCAGATAAATGTGTGGATTCCAGCGCAGCACTTTCAACAGGAGCTTTCTAAACAAACAGAAACCATGACCAGAATTCTCAAGGAACCTGTGAAAAGGCCGCTGTCTTTGGAAACCGAAATGGCTGTCGAATTCTGAACGTCCCAGTGGCTTGCAGGCTCCCGGGAGAAGCTGACGTGTCATAAATAACCAATGGCTGTCCTGGCGGGGCAGCAGGCGGGACTCTGAGGGCACGTGATGTGTGTGTGTCTGCACGTGTGAGTGTGTGCGCATGTGTGTGATCTTGACTCGCCCTTCAGAGCTGGCCGGTGATGAGGATGCTCGGCTGTCATTCTTCTCATTTTAAGTAAATGTCTGAGAACAGTTGTAAATACTTGTTCACTGTGAGTTAAAGTGAGTTCAGAATCGCGTACATTGCTGGAGGGGCACCCTTCTATTTTCTCCAGGTTCTGATACTCTTCCTATAACCAGTCCGCCCGTCAATCAGTAAATGATTGCTGGACGCCGTCCGAGCCACAGGTACGGGCAGCAAGCCTGCGCTCTGGGGATGCAGGTGGTGGTGAAGGTTACCTTGGCTAAGGTACCTGGAGTGTCAGGTAGTAGGTGCCCGTCCAGCAGGTGCGGCCACCACCTCACTGTAGCCTCCCGTGCCTCTTGGCTCAGGTGGGCTGGTCCAGAGGCTGCTGTTTTCTGGGCTCGCCCCCAGCTGTGGCAAGAGACAGCAGACTTGGGTGTCCGTGCTGGGACCAGGGCTCATGGCTGTCTGCCCTGCAGGGGAGGACCACCTCGGAAGACAAGTCATCACACTCTGCTGCTGCCAGATGCCCCCAACCCTCGCGAGCTCAACCACAGGCGGCTGCTGGGCTAAGTCTGCCCTGTGCCCCCTCCACACACCCCCTTGAACACACCCCCTCTGAAGGCCACCCTCCCCACCCCACTCCCGTGTGTGTCCCCCTCCCTGTGCAGGTGCCTCTCCGTCACTCTCAGCACAGAGCGGATATGCCAGGTCACAGGCTAACAGACAGACTGACTAGCAGGTCCTCAGGTGGATGTCACGTCAGTGCCAGGTCACCAGTCCCACCCGCAGGACTGATGTCTTCCCCCCGCCTTGGGTGGCTTTAGGTCCACAGACTTGAACTCTGGACTCAGGGCCCTTTTATTTTGTAATTAATTAATTTATTTGGTCTCGCCATGCGGCTTGCGGGATCTCAGTTCCCCAACCAGGGATTGAATCCCCGGCCACGGCAGTGAAACCCTGGCATCTTAACCACTAAGCCACCAGGGAGCTCCCTCAGGGCCCTTTGAGGCCTCCTCCCTCCCTCCCTCACGGCCTCCCTCTCAAAGCCACACAGGCCGCCCTCTGCGCTTGCTTCATTTCCTGCTGCTCAGAAGGCAGCGCCTCCCACTCACCTGCCATGGCCTCAGCTGCCCTCACCCCTCCTCCATCCTGCCCCTCTCTGCTGGGGCTGCGCGCTCTGTGCGGCCACGCTGCCCCCGGGGCCTCCTCCCTGGCCGGGTCCCTCGGGTGTCCTGAGAGCTGCCAAAGTCCCGACTGCAGCCCAGAGTCACCCAGGTGAGCAGGCGGCCTCAGGTCTGGTGACAAGCTTGGCCTGGGGAGGAGGGCAGCTCCTGGTCCTGGGCCACCAAGGCTGCTTGAAATCAAGCGAAGTGCCCTCCTGCCCAGCAGCTCTTGCTGGGGGTCGAGTCCTCGCTCAGGTTACCTGCAGAGGCCAGGTACCCGTGTGACTCGTGTCCCTCGTTTGGGACATTCTTGCACCCGTGGGGCTGGTGTGGGCGCTCCGGGCCTCAGACTGTGGTCCCTGACAACGTGCCGACTTGCGTTTCACTCAAGTAGCCTAACCCCAGCCCATGTCTGGGCATCCCTGGAAATGTTTGTGTCCCCTTGTGAGGGACAGAGAGGAGGAAAGGCTGGCCGGGGACAGACTCGCCCGCTGCTGGGCCGGCTCGGGGGCCACAGCACCGGGGGCTCTGCCAGGGCTGCTTCCAGAGCTGCTTCCCTCTCGACCGTGGAAGCCCCGCTTGTCCACCCACAGCGTGGTGCCCAGAGGCCATGGCCTGGGGCCCTCAGCTCAAAGTGAACAGAGGTACAGTTGGATCATAGGAGCATCTGGAAGCCTTTGGGCTGCTTGTTTCATGAGAATCCCCCTGACCCAGGCATCCGACCTAGTTTGTTAAAGAATCTTCCAAGAGCCGCTGAAGATAGAACGGCGACAGCAAGAGCCTTGCCGGTAGCGGATGCCCAGAGGGTCTTTAGCCACTTCTGCTGCCGAGTGATGGGCTTGGCCGCGGAGGCAGCCCATTACCCCGGCCGGTGAGCTGCCCTCCCAGGAGGCGCCCCACCCCCTCCTCCTGAGCAGCTGACACTGCTCTCAGCCCACTCTGTGTTTACGGAGCACACAAGACAGAGGATGCCCGATCCCGGAGAATTCGTATCCTGCGGCCCTCTGAGATTGGGCACGTTCCATTGCCAGATTATTCCTTTTGTGGCATCAAATAATCCATGACCTGTGGGTCAACTCTCACCGAGGGTACCACTGCTGGGCCAGGGATGAGTTGAGGATTTGTTTTCTTGTAAAGACAGAAGTACCCCCGACAGACAGAAAGCAGGTGGGGTTACTGGCAGTGGCGGGGCAGGGAAGGAAGAATGATTGCCTAATGGGTATGGGCTTTCTTTGGGGCAAAGAGAAGGTTTTGGAACTGGATGGAGGTTGTGATTGCACAATGTTGTGAATGTACTAAATGTCACTGGATTGTTCACTTTAAGATGGTTAATGTTAAGAACTTCACCTCAATCCAAAAAAAAGTTCCTCTGACAACAACTGATACAATGTGCTCTTTCCAGGCACCTGCCTCAGAAACCTTCACCACCAGATGAAAGTGGTAAGCATGGCCACTGTGAACAGTTGTGTAGGTTGTTCACTGCCCAAGGGCATTGACATGAAGGGCTACTATCAAGCGGGTCTCTTCTCACCTAGCGCTGGAAGGCGTCTGCCTGGAGGAAGGAGTGCCTGTTTCTACCTGACTCAGAGGTGCTCTATGGGCTTCTTGGCCATGATAGGATGAGCCCTAATGCTTAGTCTTTTCCATGGCTTTTCGGGGAAAAAGTGACACCATGGACATCATCCTCCCTCTCCCCATCCAAGTGGGTGGCTTTCCTGTGGCCAGATGTGCGCTCCTACTTCTGAGATGGGTGAAGAAATCAGTCCTTGTCCTTGAAGCTCAACCAGTGATTTAGTTCATGACTTCCTATGCTGAGCACGCACGCAGACATGTTGAGATCCCAAGAAAAACTCGGCACGTTGTGGGCAGAACCCGGGGGCAGGGGAGAGGTGCCTGCTTTTGCCACAAGTGTCCAGTGTGGATAAGGGAGCTGGGCAAGGACATCTTCCTATTTCTCCTTTCTTGAAAAAGTTGAGAAATGCAAGAGCGACCATCCTTTCAGGAATGAGGAGGCGTTCTCAACGGCTCAAGGACTCTCTGTGTGAAGTCAGAGATCTCCATCTGGGTTCTGTCCAGGGGAGGATGGGCTCAGTGAATTGTCCCTGAGGGCTTGGTCCAAAGGACCTGTGCCCGGGTGAGTCTGGGCATTGAAGTTGCTTCCACATCGCTGAACCCAAACCACGTACTGCATGAGGTCAGCTTCACATCATTTTTACATCAAAGCCGATGATGGCTGGGGGTACGTGGCTTTCTGGGGGCAGGACAGTGTGGGTCAGAGGGTGAACTCTGGAGCCAGGCTGCTCCCTTCGGATCCTGGCTCTGCCTCTTACTGGTTCTCCTCTGCCAGCCTCAGCTGGCTCCTCTGTAAAATGGGCATGTTAGTACCTGCCTCATGGGGTTGTTGTGAGGATTAAATAAATGGGTAAGTACGTGCAAGGGCCTGCAGGTCACATAGTCAGTGCTTTGGGTGGAGGGTACTCTGATGTTGTTTAGAAATCAAACCAGCTAAGGAGATGCTGACATCCTTTTGAGCAAGGAAAAGGTCCTACTGCATTGTCCCGGCTGTGCAGGTGGCCGAATGCTGGCAGATGGCGGAGGCTGCTGGGGTCTTCTCCTCAAGCAGTTCTGGGGGGCTTGTCCACCCGAGCACCCAGCCCACACTGTGGACCCCAGAGCTCCGGCGGGCCGCGTTGGCACGGCTCACAGTGAAGGCAGCTGTGGTCCCACCACAAACTTGGAGAAGCCAGGCCTGAATTCCTGGAGCACCAGGCTGGATTCATTACGGGATGCGCTTCTAGGTAATGAATGACTCGGGTGACGTGACATGCGAGAACTTGGCCGGACCAGCTGGAGGTCGGGAGCCAGAGTGCTGATGGGCTCAGGAATGGCCCTTCTGCAGCTCATCTACAGGTGGCCGGATGAGGTATTTTTAAGCGGGTCACGTAGGCGTGGCCGGGAAGGAGCAGGGCTCTGCAGCCCTGAGAAGTGATCACTGGATTTGTAGAGCTTATCCTGTGAGGTCAAATGACAGAAGCTGTGCAGAGCCAGGATCTGCTTTCCAGTAAAAATTAAAAACGTAAGCTAATCTGGAAAGAAGGAGCTGCTTGCTTCTAGAAATACAGCAGAACAGCAGGGAGTCTGAGGTGGAGGGACGGAGTTAGTCCCGGGTTTGAATCCCAGTTCATCCTCTGTGTTAGTGTCCTGTGGCCCTTATAATAAATTACCCAAAACTGGGTGGCGTGAAACAACAAATTTATTCTCCCACTGTCCTGGGGTCCAGGAGTCTGAAAGCAAGGTGTCCTCAGGCCTGCAGTCCTAGAGGGAGCTCCGCCTCCAGGGGAGGAGCCTTCCTTGCCCCTTCTAGCTTCTGGTGGCTGTCGGCCACCCTTCACCCTCCCGGGCTGGTGGCCACATCCCTCTGTACTCTGCCTCTTGTCTTCACATGGCTGTCTCCCCTCCGTGACTTTCACTCTTTACAGCCATCTTCTCAGGATACGAGTGATTGCAGTCAGCACCCTCCTGTATAATCCAGGATAAACTCCTCTTCTCAAGATCCTTATCTTAATCACACCTTCTAAGACTCTTTTCCAAGTAAGGCCACATTCATGGGTTCTGGGGATTTGACGAGGATGTCTTTTGGGGGCCGTAGTCAGGCCACCACATCCACTCACTGGCTGTGTGAACTTACGTAAGCTACTTAATGTCTCTGAGCCTCAGTTGTCATCTAAGAAATGAGGACTGGGCCCCCCTGCATGTGGATTCTGAGTGTTGCCATGGACATGTCCCCAGATGGCCTGGTGCTGGCACCCACTGGGTGACCATAGTTTCCATTATGGGGAAGGCATATTTGGTTTCAGCGATGGTGAGATTTTCATAACTGCATCCTGTGCTTTGTGCCCAGGTATTCGAAGTACACGCTGGACCAGTACGTGGAGAGCGATTACACCATCATCCACTTCCACTATGGGCTGAACAGCCAGAACAAGCCATCCCTGGGCTGGCTCCAGAGCGCCTACAAAGAGTTTGACAGGAGGTGGGTGTCCTCCAGCTTTGGGGGAGACATCAGGGTGCAGACTGAGTGAGGGGGAGGCTCAGGTGACAGGAGGGGTCATGGCTGTGCAGTGGGGGAGGGCGGGATACCGAGGGCCAGGAGGGGCGTTAGGTTGACCTCCCTTCAGGGCCACGGGCCTCTGTCCACCGTTGTCATCTGGGGCAGGGTGGGCACACACGTTCTGAAAGGGCTAGACAGTCAGCGTCTTGGCTTTGGGGACCACTGCGTCTCGGCTTGTCGCAACCTCTCGACTCTGCCGTAAATTCTGGAAGCAGCCGAAGACCATACATAAACAAATAGGCGGAACTATTTATTTATGGACCCTGCAATGTGAATGTCATGTCATTTTCACATATCATGAAATATTATTCTTTTAATTTCTTTCAACCATTAAAAATGTAAAGCCATTCTCAGCTTGTGGGCTGTACAAAAGCAGGCTCAGGCTGGACTGGGCTTAGCTACACTAAATTACTGACCCTGACCCACTGACTTGTTGGCAAAGAAATACAACAGTACACTGTCCTTCAAGTACCTTTACACCTGCGCAGCACTTTACAGTTTGCAAGGGGCTTTCTGGTGTCTCGTGTCAGTGAGGTGGACACACGTGTTACAGATGAGGATACACGTGCCCCAGGCAGCAGGTGTCTCCCCCAGGTCCCTCAGCAGGTGTGCAGCAGGGCTGGGACCTCAGCCGAGACCCCGTCCCCCCTCCTACTCTCTCACCCCATGCTGCGCACGAGCTGGGGACAGCCTGGAGCTGGTGGGGTTTTTTCCGAGTGACGTCTTGCATGGCAGTCAACTTTGCAGTGTATTTGGCTAATAGGTGGCCCTGCTGGGCGCTCATGTTGAAATCCTGCATTCCTCTGGCTTTTCCTTCTTCCAAGTCCTTTCAAACCTGTATGGGAAATCTTCCTAACAGACATTTGAGTCAGTGAAGCAGTGGCAGGCAGCGCCTGATTTCCCAAAGCCCTGCCTCCTGACTGCCTTTCGGGTCCTGCTGTCACTGTTGATCAAACCTTTAGAGGAATTTCTTGGTTTTCTGTCCTCTGTCGTAGGGAAAGTTTTGTTGCTTCACTTTGCAGTCATGTATCTGGCACTGTATGTGCTGGCCCTGCGGGGCAGTCAGAGACGACCAGAGCCCAGCTCTGCCCTCCCCCATGAAGCCTTCCTGGGTTGTCCCAGGAGAATCAATGGCCCCTCCCCCGCGGCCTCACTGTCCCTGAGCAGAAAATGTACCTGCAAAACAGTGCATTTGTGAACAAGTCTGCCTCCTGTGTCTGGCTGCAACCCCCTGACCCATCTCTGCATCCCTTGGACGTGGAAAAGGGTCTGCATGTGGCAGCCTCTCATTAAATGTTGGACGGGAGGATGGAGGAGAGAGGTGAGGCCAGCGGTGAGTACCAACCTTCCAGCTGGGGCAATTGGAGAGGCTGCATGGCGGAGGCAGCCTTTGAGTGGCCCCTAGAGTGATGGGCAGGCTGTTGCTAGGTGGCAGACACAAGAAAGAGGAAGGTGGGCTGAGGCTCTGTGGGTGGGAGGGCTGGACTAGAGGGTTCACACGGGAAACCATGGAGGGAGGCGGCAAGGGGTAGGGGGCGTGCTAAGGAGGCCAGGCTTTGTTTGGGAGGCAGTGGGGAGCCAAGTAAGGTTCTTGAGGAAAAGCAAGTGACATGTTCAAGGTGGCCCTTTCCAGAAGCTCAGCCTGACAGCAGAAGGGTATGTGTATGTAGCCCTGTCTTGAAACAGATACATTTTCAAATGGAAGGAGGTGAACTTGTTCTGTGTCTCTCCCACACCCCTCAAAGGTGGTCTGGGGGCCCGGGTAGGATTACAGACCTTGGCTTGATGGAAGCCAAAAGGAGGGCATCCTAGGCTTCAAAACCATCTGACAGTGGAGTAGCTGCTGGAGGCAGTGAGTTCCCCATCACTGAAGGTATGTAAGCGGCACTCCAAATCGAATTTGATGAGCTTTACACAGCGAGGATTTTCCATCTGCCATCACTGCACCCTGGTGGGTATCCTGCATCCTTTTCTGTTCTCTCTGCTGTTGACCTCTCATCTTCTGTTCTCACTGATTGTTCTGCCAGGTTGCTCCTTTAAGAGAGAACCATCCACACAGGAATGTACGTGACCCCCTTCCAGGAGAGCTTGCCTTTGCTAAGGAGCTCCTGCCATGGGGGGCACCTGAGGGAGGCCACCTTCCTGTAGGGACGGACTTTGCAGCAGCTGTGCTCTGGGTCCCTGGACCACCCAGAAGTCACTGCAACTGCTCTCCTCCCAATTGCAAGCTTTTCTTTTTGTAATTAATTAGTATTCGTTTGGGAGATACTTTGAGACTCTATAAATATCCTGCTCCTCATCACAGTTTTATGTGCTAGCTGTCACCTCCATTGCCATTTTTTCTTTTTTTCTTTTTTTTTGCGGTACGCGGGCCTCTCACTGTTGTGGCCTCTCCCGTTGCGGAGCACAGGCTCCTGACGTGCAGGCTCAGCAGCCATGGCTCACGGGTCCAGCCGCTCCACGGCGTGTGGGATCCTCCCGGACCGGGACACGAACCCGTGTCCCCTGCATCGGCAGGCGGACTCTCAACCACTGCGCCACCAGGGAAGCCCTCCATTGCCATTTCTTGCCTTAAGTATTACTAAGATGGGTGCCAAACGGTGATTGGGACTCTTAATTGGCATTTTACTGTAAGGAAGAGCTTTCCCTTCTGGTTTATTTATATCAATATGGACATGTGATTTCCCATTTTATTCAATGGGCTATAATCCATGACTATATTTATCTTAATGCTCAAATTGTTCAAATTTGGCCCAGTGGGCTCCAGCCTGGCTCCTGTGTCCCTCAGACACGTGCCCATCCCTCCAAGCACTTTCTTTGCTTTCTAGAACAACGAGATGCTCCAGGCACATCTTACATTGTCCTCACCCAGCCTGGGAATCCGCCATTTCTCTGGGGCCCTGGTTCCTCTTAGGGGAGGAAGCTCCTAGGGACCTGGCCCTGGAAGCAGTGTGTTAGCTGCTGTCAGGGCATTAGGGCTCCCAGGCTAGTCAGTGGACAGTTGGTGTGTGTGTGCATGTGCGTGCGTGTGTGTGTGTGTATACATACATGGACATACGTACCCACACACATCAACATTGGTCTTCATGTTCACACTTACCTATTCCTACTGGTACCTGTGCGTTCACACCGACATCTATACTAGTTCCTGTCCTTCCCTGCAGGGTGGGTTCGTTCTGGTTTTCTCCCTTTCTGCATTTGGAACATCTCTTCTCTGAGATGCCCTTACTTGGCCCACATTTGACTAATCTGCTTGGCCGCCTCTCACTCACTGAGGCTCTGTTACCGCTCGGGCTGCCCTGCCCCTGCACAGCTCCTGCCCACTCCCCCTGCGCTGACGCCCGCACCAGGCCACTGTCACCACCACCTTCCTGCTTCCACACGTGGCTGCGAACGTTGGGTCCCCTCTCGGCCCTCTGGCTCCAGTGCTCGGCCACCACCGTCCTCACCCTGCCTGGGCCCAGACACCTCTTGCTGGGGCTTTGCCACTCCCTGCCACCCCCCTCCCTCCGTCTGGCTTACTAACCAGCTCCTGGGGGGCTGGGGAGACCGATTTGTAACATTTGCAGATTTCCATGGTGTCACTTCTGCCACTGTGGCCAGTGCCAAGCAGCCAGCCTGACCCCACTGGACAGAGACTGGGAGGAAATGGGTGGCCATCACCTTTGTGGGGCCTTCCATCCCTTGGATGCAACAGGCAAAACAGCTCAGGGGCACAGGGAATAGTAAATGTAGTAAAGTGATCAGGAATTGACGAGGTTGGAACATTTATGACCTATGTGTTTAATACGATTTACTTAATTGTAAGTTGATATTATTATTATTTTATAAATTTATTTATTTATTTATCTTTGGCTGCCTTGGGTCTTCGTTGCTGCACGTAGGCTTTCTCTAGTTGCAGCGAGCGGGGGCTGCTCTTTATTGCGGTGTGTGGGCTTCTCACTGCGGGGCTTCTCTTGCTGCAGAGCACGGCTATAGGCATGCGGGCTTCAGTAGTCGTGGTGCACGGGCTTAGTTGCCCCGCGGCATGTGGGATCTTCCCTGGCCAGGGCTTGAACCCGTGTCCCCTGCCTTGGCAGGTGGATTCTTAACCACTGCGCCACGAGGGAAGCCCCATAAGTTGATATTATTGAATAATGGCTGTTTTTCGCAACTGGCTCCCCAAATTGCAGAAATTCTGACAGTCGGCTCTTGTAAGTGGGAAGAGCCGGCTTGAGGGTGTCCCTGGCTGACCCCAGTGTGGACCTCCCAGCCCTCCGCCCTCCTTGGACAAGGACTCCCTCCCTGCCAGGCCACCGGCCCCTTGCTGGCCCTAGCAGGCCCCGACGTGCCCACTGCCTCCCTCCTGCCCTGGTGGATGCCAGCCTTCTTGGCTTGGCCTGACGGCTCTGGACTCAATTATTCAGGAAGGAGGGAGGGAAGCAAGCTAAGATGGGCCTCGTTGAAGTGGCTGCCTAGCGCTGTCGTGTGGTGGGGGTGGGGGTGGTTGGCCATGGCTCCACCCTCGCCCGGGGTCAATTCCCAGCAGAAGAGGGGCTGTTGCCAAGTTGCCACTGAGTTTTTCCCTGCCCCCAGCCCCAGCGTGAGCACCTGTAAGTGGGGCTCTGTACACTTTGCAAAATGTAAAGTGCTGTGTGCACACTGCCAGTGGCGGGCATGGGGTCCTGCTTTCTCCTTCTGTTCTTGGTTCTATGCCCTTAAATTGGCTGTCAAGAAATGGAAGGTTCTGAGACTCACCGCTGATGCCACGGCTTCGCGGTTACTCAGCTCAGGGTGTGTCTGTGTCCTCGTTCTCTGAAGTCATCTCACTCTCCCACCTTAGGTGCAAAAAGAACTTGAAGGCCCTCTGTGTCGTGCACCCCACCAACTTCATCAAAGCCCCGTGGAATATCCTCAAACCCCTCATCAGGTATGGGCCGCTCTCTGTGGGGATCTGGCGGTGGGGAGGGGACGGCCTTCCCCGCCCAGGCACTGGGGAGGTTCTGTCTCTGGGTACCCGCCTACCCCGTGGCTATGGCGGGTCGCAGGGCTGATGGTCATGAACGGGAGCACTGGCTCCTGTGCCTGGTATTTTCAATCCCCCCACGGCCTGAGCACCCACGTTATGTATGCACCTGTGTCGGGGGTCCTGAGACCACCCTTAGGCTCAGGGACTCCCCACGAGGACCCCCAGAACTCAGGAAAGCCGTCACACTCATAGTTCTGATCTTTACAGAGACAGGATCCGGGTAGAGTCTGGGAAAGGCACGTGGTGGCGTGCGGGCAGCCCGGGCCCTGTTCCCCGCTGCTCCCCGTCTTCTGCGGGGGGCCGGTGGGGGGATCGCTCAGGCCGGCTCAGTCCCCTGGCCACGACGTGTGTCTGGGGCAGAGTGTTGCTCACCCAGGAAGCTGGCCTGAGCCCTGCGTCCCGTCACTTAGACGGCTACAGTGTGGCCCAAGGCGCCGCCATAAATCACATTGGCACAAACAACCCCAGGCCCAGGTACAGAGACGCTGTCATCAGCCAGGATATCTCAAGGGCGTAGGGGTCACCTCCCGGGAGCTGGTCAGGGGTCGTCCTCTCTTTGAGACGAGCGAGTTTGGGCAGCGCAGGCCCGCTGAGTCGGCCCTTCCCCGCACACGCCCGACAGAAAGCCGGAGCCGTGGCTTCAACCTGCCTCCTTCTCATCCTGACTCTTTCCTCGGGACGATTTCTTCCTCAGACTCAGGAAGCAGTGGCGGGGGTGGTGAGGGGCTCTGCCAGGTCCACACGGCACCTCCTCTTTCCCTCCATTTTTTAAAAAATAAATTTATTTATGTATTTACTTTTGGCTGCGTTGGGTCTTCATTGCTGCACGCGGGCTTTCTCTAGTTGAGGCGAGCGGGGACTACTCTTCGATGCAGTGCGCAGGCTTCTCATTGTGGTGGCTTCTCTTGTTGTGGAGCACAGGCTCTAGGCGCGTGGGCTTCAGTAGTTGTGGCACGCGGGCACAGTAGTTGTGGCTCGTGGACTCTAGAGCTCAGGCTCAGTAGTTGTGGTGCACGGGCTTAGCTGCTCCGCGGCATGTGGGATCTTCCCGGACCAGGGCTCAAACCCATGTCCCCTGCATCGGCAGGCTGATTCTTAACCACTGTGCCACCAGGGAAGTCCCTTTTCTCTCCATTTTGACTGTATGCACTTGGCACAAACTGTTTGCATGGCACCACGCCATGATAACGAGGCCCACAGACGTGGTTTTCTCACAGCGGCTCCGGCCCTGTGCCTGCCAGAGGGAGGGGCTCCCAGTGCAGGAGGTTCCGACAGGGCACGAGGGAGGTTGGGACACCCAGGTGAGACCTGTGTTGGGGTTCTGACCCCCAAGCCTGTAGGATAAGCTTGTGTCGTTTTAAGCTGTTAGGTTTGTGATTATTCCAGTGGCCACAGGACCCTCATGCACCCGGCCTCTCCACGGGCCACTCTTGCAGCATTCGTACTCTGGCACCGCTCAGGGTCTCATCAACCCGCTCGCTTCTCACTTAGCGAGCGAGTACACACGTACCCACGCTCACACGTGCGCACACATCCCTTCTGTGACCCCAGATCGCTGTCCAGGGCCCGAAGCTGCCTCCTGAGCCCCCTCCGCTCTCTGGGCCAGCTCTGGGACTTGAGCAGGGACTTACCAGAGGAACCCTGTGCCCCCCACTGCCCCCTTCAACATGCAGACTCCTGAGCCCTGCACATGCAAGCAGGTGTGTATTTTCCAGGCTACGCAGAATCCCCGCTTTGAGGAAGGGCTTCTGGGGAGCTCTGGGATGCTCTTCCTGTTAATAAATCCTGCTGCAACCCTCAGGCCAGATCGGGAAGCCGCGGAAGGCTTAAGTCCGATCTCTTTCTGGAACTGAAGCTTCTTAGGAGGTGATGCAGTCGAGGTCCAAGGGCTGCCCCGCCAGGGGTCTGAGCCCTTCCTTATCCCAGAGAGCCTGGCCGTGTGGTCCCAAGAGAGGGTCACGCGATTCTCGGATCTACAAGCTCCACTCAGAGAATTCCTGGAACAGTGGACTTAACACAGAGGGCGATTTTTGTGGCCAGAGAGCTCGTTTCATTTTACTAGAATTCCCTGCCTGCTTTCCTACGTGGGTGCCTGCGCTGCAGACACATACCTGCTGGGAAGGTGGACTTCTGTTCTTCTGTTTAGTTTAACCAGGACCAGCACGCTGGTGCCGTAGCGGACGAAGCGAGAAAGCCAGTCCTGGTTACCCTGCTGCCCAAGAAGATAGTTCAGATGTTCTGTTTACTGGAGCTGTTATTCACCTTAGAAAAGCTCCAAGATTCCTAGAAACCTGTAAAGTTCTTGGGGAAAAAACCACCTGCTTTTGCTGTGTTGCAGCGTGGCAGCCTAGGTGATATGGTGGGTCCGGAGCCAGACCTCCCGGGCTTGCCTGTGGGCTGCCCTCGACCATCTGTCACCCTGGACAATAGATGCCACTTCTCTCCGCCTTGGTTTCCCCTTGTGGCTGACGATGCCACTTAAGTCACTTTATCCCTATAACAGTTCACTGACTTAATACACGTGGAATGTTTAGAGCAGGGCCTGATGGCAGATGCTCACTGTTAGCTGCTAGTGTTGTTTTAAAAAATTTTTATTAGCTTTTTGTGATTAATTACAATATTAATTACAATATCTGTGATTAATTAATGTACCTTATGTGCCAGACACCCCAAAACAATCCTTTGAAGTCAGCTGTATTTTCCCTCTTCCAAAGGAGAGGAGATTGATGCTCAGAGAGGTTAAGGAGTTTGTCTGAGGTCACACAGCAAGTCAGGGCTTGGCTGGCATTCCAACTGAAGCCTGTGTGGTTCTCTCTCTTATCCTGCCATGAGGGGACTTCAGGGATCAGGGTTGGGGGTCTTGGGACTCCCCTGCCTGTTGGCTGTCACGTGGCTCCCCACCTGAGCCCTGGAGTCCTTCATTGACAGTGGAAGAAGAAGTGGACGAGCCCAGTGGCTCTCCACTGCCCACCCACTGCCTGACCCAGACCCTCTGGAGGAGGGGCTGATGATTCCACCGCACACCCGCATTGGGATCTCCTAGATGGGCTGCGAAAAGGCCCTTCTCTGGGTGTGAGAGGCAGGAAGGCGGCCCTGCCTGCATCTGCAGAACCTGGTGTCCAGCAAATGCCTGGCTGGCTTGGGGTCGGAGGGGGAACAGGCAGAAACGCAGAGAGAAAGCTGAAGGGGGCTCCTGTGTGGGCGGGAGTTTGCACGAGGGGCTTCCCTGCAGCTCTAAAGCCGACACCTCTGTCCCCGCTGCCAGCTCATGCCAGGCCCCCTCTGTCAGTGCTGGTGGCCAAGGGCCTGGGCACCCGGTCTGACTCCCCCTCATCCACTAGGGGGAGCTGGTGCCCGCAGTTCGGCCTCCCGTGGGCTCTGGGCTCCAGCGGGTCTGAGATAAGACAGCTGTTTTGGTTATGCAAGTTGAGGAGGTTCTAGAGAACCCGCAGGACAGCGGGGAGCCTGGGCTGACGATGCATCATGCACTTGAGATGTCCTGGAGAGGGTGCATCTCGTGTCGTGTTCTTACCACACACACACACACACACACACACACGCATGCACATACAGCAAAGGGGCACAAGGAAACCTTTAGAGGTTATGGTTGCGCCTGTTACCTGGTTGTGGCGATGGTATCACAGTGTACGCACATGTCCAAACTCATCGAATGGTGCACATGAAATACATCCAGCTGTGTGTGTGTCAGTGATATGTCAGTGAAGCTGTAAACAGCAGAGCAGTCAGGTGGTGGTCGTTTACGAGGCGCAGGCTGGGCCTGGCGTTGAACTTCTCACCCAGCTGAGCCTCCTGTTCTTCTCCCCACTTTTCAGCTGGGGAAACTGAGGCTCCTTACTAGTCATCGTCCCAGGTCGTGATGTCTACCAGGTGTCAGACAGTGGACCAGTGTACGTAAATAGTCTCACGACTTGTGTAGGAGGACCCCTGCTTTCAAGGGGATGTGAGTGGATTCGGCCAGGACTTGCCTGCATTGTGCTCCTTCGTGGGCCCCAGGGTGACCGTCCTGGAGAGAAATCAGAGGGTGTCTTGCTTGGTCCCCACAGTCATGAAGATGTGACTCCACCCTCACAGAGAGATGTTCAAAAGTGAAGCCACTGCCAACCCCAGAAACCGGGCCCCGCAGGCCCCTCTGTGTGCCCCTCCGGCAGCCGTGGGCACAGGGCTTTCTGGCTCTGCGCTCTCCTACATCTGTACAAATTCACGGCCATTCAGACTGGAGGCAGATATTTATTTTTATGCAGATGAGATTCTCAAGAGTGTTTGATGCATCGAGATCGTATGAAAGCGGAACATCTGCAGACGTGCACTGCTTCCATTCAGTTCTGGGTTTAGGTTGTGTCAGCATTTATGTTTCCTTCATATGAGAAATACCAGCACTGTTCTTCCAGGGCCCCTGCTGCCAGCCCCCTCCCCCCGGGCCCCCTGGCCTCTTTCCTGCCATCGAATCATTTTTTTAATTCTCTTGCTTCTGTTTTTTTTAGTCACAAGTTTGGGAAAAAAGTCACCTATTTCAACTATCTGAGTGAGCTACTTGAACACCTCAGATACGACCAGCTGATCATCCCCCCTGGAGGCTCTCCAGTGAGTGAGACCCTGTCCTGGGAGGCGTGGGCTACACCCTCGAGCTTCCTTGGGCCTCCGTCCCATCCCGTTAACGCTGAAGGCTTAATTTTCAGACGTGTGCCCGGCCAGATCGGGTTCCGAAATCTGCGGCCTCAACAAAGATTCACAAAGATTAGATGCTAACTGCTGACTCAGAGAAACGAGGCTGAGGATGGTTGTGTACATGGATGAGATGTTTTTCTCACCCACCGCGGCAAAACTGATTAACAAAAAAAAAATCAGCCACGGTGGTAACTGCTGTTTGCTGCCTTGGTGTTTACCATTCTTGCTTTGGAACAGAGAACCGGCGGGGGTGGGGCGGTTTCTCAGGTGTGTGGATGACACCATGGACAGCATGAAATGTTCCCAGGCCCATTGCAGGTGTTCTGGAGGACAGCCCACCTAGTGCTTCTGGCTAGAAGCCTAGTTAATGTGTCTGCTGCTTTGTTTTATACAGCAGTGGTCCCCCCCTTGGACAGGGTGTCAGGTGGGCAGAGGGAGCCCAGGAAGGCGTGTGGTCGGTCCCGGGCCCACCGTTAGCTCCGGGTGGAGCTCAGTCTCTGAGCCCTGCCTGAGCACCCTCTGCCCTTTGCATCACCCTCTCTGGGGGCTCCACTGAGGGAGCAGGGCCCTCGCCAAGCTGCACACAGGTGAGGCCGGCAGCCCCGCAGGAGGAGTGGAGATGTCACGCTCCCTCTGGGCACCAAGTCACAGGCGTTGGGCATATTAGAGCCGTGTAGGGAGTGTGTCTGCCCACAGGACACTCGCAGGGGGTGGGGCCACGAGTCAGTGACAGTAGGAGCTGGAAGAGGGGCTGAACCCAGCTAGGGAGGGGACTGGTGAAGAGGGGATGTCAGGGAAGGCTTCCATGAGGAGGTGACTTCTGAAGTGAGTTTCAGAGGGACGGCTGGCTAGATCGAGAGTCCAGGGAAAGGTGTTTCCTGCAGAGGGAAGCTCTTGTGTAGACACGTGGGTGAAGTATTGGCCATGGGCTGGTAGGAGAGCCTGGACATTTGACAGAGGTCGGATGACCCTTGCTGGCTTGTGTGTGTTCCTGTGTGTGCATGTGCAAGACAGCCATAAGGCATGTGGGCCCAGAAGGACGGGACACTCAGGTATCCTGCAGACCTTTGTGGGGCATCTGCCCCCGACAGCACCTGGAGCCAGCCCCTTGTGGCCCAAGGCTTCTCGCCTGCAGGGTGACAGCTGTGCTTCCTCTGTGTCCACAGATACGATGAAGAGCTTCGGAACCTGCACACGGGCAGGCTGCCCCCTCCCACAAAGACGGCCCTGCCGCGGCCCCCTCTGCCCACCCAGCAGTTTGGCGTCAGTCTGCGATAGTAAGTGAGCCTCCACGTGGTCTGCCCTTGTTTCCTGGGAGGGTGGGATGCTTCCGTGTGCCGGGGAGTTCTCTCCAGACCTTGGCCTCTGCATCCGAGCTTAACCCTGCAGGAAAACTGAAGTGTGAGCTTGGCACTGAGGCCGGAGTGCCCGCCGCTGTGTGTGTCTGTGTGCAGAGGACCCAGCTGTGGGCAGGGAGGGGACCAGGGGCCTGGGGTCCTCGGCCCAGCTTTCGTCACCACTGCTCACTGGGCGGTTCTGGCCCCCGACCCCCAGGCCACGCTGGGACACCTCCCACCACCTTCCACGTGAAGTGTGGCCACGTGCTTTGCTCTGGCCAAGGAGACAGGAGTGGCCGCAGAGCGGGTCTCCTCCTGGAGGGAGCTTCAGGGGCCAGTTCATAGTTCGCCTCTCGTGGTGACGGAAGCCGGGTGGAGATGCTGCCTCGCTGGCCTGCGTCCCTGAGTGACCCCAGAGTGCCTCCCACTGACACCCACGCTGCGGGAGGGCATGAGAGAGGGGTGAATTTCTGTGGGATTCGGCTGCCGGGATTTAGGGACTCTTGTTACGATGGTGTGTCCTACCCTTCCTGCCTGATCTTACCCTTATTAGGCCACATGACCTTGAACTCACTCCCCCTCTCAGCTTGTTTCCTTATTTCTAAAATCAGCAAGTTGGAAGATGTGATCTTTAATCTTCACTCCTTGGAAACGATTCTGGGCCAACTGTCCACGCCAACTTTGTCTCTTTTAAGACTCATCTCACCTCCTCCAGGAAGCCTTCCCTGATGCTCTAGACTGCATACAGGGCCCAGATCTGAGCAGGCTGCTGTGGGGAGTCCCTCCAGCTGTTTTCCCTGCTCAGCGGCGAGCTCCTTGTCCTCCTCCTATTTTCTGCTTCTGGCGGCAGGCCAGGTGCTGAGGCACCTGAAATGATGGAAGATGAAGGGGTTGTTTTAACCGTACAACCACCGTTGGGCACTTGGGTCTGAGCTACACGATGTACAGGGCCTGGAGGGTGGTGGATCCCGGAGAGGTGTATGTTCATTTTCATTTGTTAGTAGTTTCTTGTTAGAAACTTGCATGGGATCTGTTTCTACATAAAAATCTGATGATCTTTAAGACCCACGTTGGATTGTTTTTTTTTTTTTTTTTTTTGGCTACACTGGGTCTTTGATGTTGTGCGCAGGCTTTCTCTAGTTGCGGCGAGCGGGGGCTATCCTTCGTTGCTGTGCACAGGCTTCTCTTGTTGTGGAGCACGGGCTCTAGGCACATGGGCTTCAGTAGTTGCAGCACATGGGCTCTAGAGTGCAGGCTCAGTAGTTGTGGTGCACGGGCTTAGTTGCTCTGCAGCATGTGGATCTTCCCGGACCAGGACTCGAACCTGTGTCCCCTGCATTGGAAGGCAGATTCTTAACCACTGCACCACCAGGGAAGTCCCTGGATCTTTTTTTGGCCGCGCCGTGCGGTATGTGAAATCTTAGTTCCCTGACCAGGGATCAAACCCGGGCTCTCAGCAGTGAAAGCACAGAGCCCTAACCACTGGACCACCAGGGAATAACTTCTGTTTCCCCCCGCCTCCCACCCCATGCTGGATCTTGAAACACAGAAAGGTTAGGAGCTGAGGAGACTCTGGGTGGCGCCCAGGCCAGCTAAGGATGTGGGAATGGCACCTCAGGTGTGTCCAGCAGGCAAAAATGGATGGTTGTTTTCCAGAACTTTCTGCGATGATGGCCATGATCTGTACTGTCCACATGTGAGGATTGAGCAGTGCAGGTGAGGCACTGAATTTCTAATTTTATTTACCTTTAACTGATTTGAATTTAGATGGCTACTGGCTGCCTGGTGGACAGCACAGCCCTAGACTGTGTATACTGTGGAGTTTCAGCCCCGCCTCCCAAATGACACACACAGTAGTGTTCCCTCAAAGAGGATTTTTGTAAGCACTTAGTGAATATTGTGTATGTCCAATATGGTCTCCCTAAATACATCTGGAGCAAAGTTTCCCAAACAGCATGTCCTTTTCCTTTTCTAAACGTTGTAAAAATGTGCTGGTGTGACCCACTCATGTGTATGGTGTGACAACCCCGTCCCCCAGCAGCCCTAGGAACGCAGGGTCGGGAACTCACCTGCGGTGACTCTGGGCCCCTCTGGGGGGTGCTGGTGAGAACTCTGCTCTCAGAGGAGAGTCCTAGGGAGGCCTAGCCAGCAGGCTCAGGATTTTCAAGCCATGTGTGACTGTTTTACCAAAGTTTCTGAGGCTTCTCCTGTCGGCTCTGTGCTGTGAGCCCATCACTGAGGTTCGCTGCCCTGGTCCTGGCAGGGTGTGATCTGATACCTGGGGATCCAGGGTGACCGTGCGAGGCCGCTGGCATTTCTATCATCAGTGCCTTAGCCCGAGGACTAGCAGCGCCTTCTGGGTTGCCTGTTTCGTTGTTCAGAACCACTTCTGTCTCCTCATAGTCTAACAAAACTTTAAAAATGAAAAACAAAAAACCCAAAACTCACCCAACTCATGGACTTCTGAAGCCATCCACCTGAGTACAGCGTGGGCTGCGGGGCTGGGGGCTGTAATTCGGGCATCCTCGGGCCTATGAGGTTCACCAGGGCACCTTTGGCCTTGTGTTTTGAGCAGGGGCCTTCGGGAAGGTTCTGACACAGCATTTGAACTCCAAAGCTGTCAGCAGATGGAAAGCCGGTGTTAGGAATGTCCATTATAAAGGCTGTGGTCCAGCCCTATTCCAGGACCAGTTGTAACTATACACATCAGTTCATCATGTCTTTTGGGGATGAAGAGTATCATTGGGCAACCTTTGAAAAACATTCTGCACGTGCCACTTTGAGAAATAATCCATGCGATTGTCTCTTTTTAAAAAAAAATAGATTTATTTATTTATGTATTTATTTATTTTTGGCTACATTGGGTCTTCGTTGCTGCACATGGGCTTTCTCTATTTGCGGTGAACGGGGACCACTCTTCGTTGCGGTGCGCAGGCTTCTCATCGCGGTGGCTTCTCTTGTTGCGGAGCACGGGCTCTAGGCGCGCAGGTTCAGTAGTTGTGGCTCGCGGGCTCTAGAGCGCAGGCTCAGTAGTTGTGACGCATGGGCTTAGTTGCTCCGTGACACGTGGGATCGTCCCAGACCAGGGCTCAAACCCGTGTCCCCTGCATTGGCAGGCGGATTCCCAACCACTGTGCCACCAGGGAAGTCCCCGCGATTGCCTCTTTAAATTAATATTTTATGCTGTTTCATTGCAAATGACTATCATAAAATTGCAATAAACGTATTAAATAAAGCACCAAATATGTAATTTGTTTGGACTATGAATGAATGAAAGTCATTAAAATTCATAAGCAAATCCTATTCACAAGTGTTAATTCGCTGAAGTTCAAAAGCACACAACAGAAAGCCATCACCTTAGAACAAGCTAATTAAGGCAAAATATTAAGGGGAAGTCAGAGATTCAAGAGGTCTTTGCCTGCCCGGGCTTCCCTGGTGGCGCAGTGGTTGAGAGTCTGCCTGCCGATGCAGACGACACGGGTTTGTGCCCCGGTCCGGGAAGATCCCACATGCCGCGGAGCGGCTTGGCCCGTGGGCCATGGCTGCTGGGCCTGCACGTCCGGAGCCTGTGCTCCGCAACGGGAGAGGCCACAACAGTGAGAGGCCCACGTACCGCAAAAAAAAAAAAAAAAAAAAAAGAGGTCTTTGCCTGCCTGCCATCCCTGAAGAGGGACAATGGAAACGGACATGTGCATTTTGTGCAGCCCCATCTGGGCAGCTGCGGGGAAGTGGAAAGAGGGAGGGGCCTCCTTAGGGCAGGGGAGCGGAGGCAGCTCACATCCCAGCTCTAGCTCTTTCCGGCTCTGGGAAGGCAGTCTTGTGGCTTAACTTCTCACCCTAGTCTCTTCCTGTGTAACCGTAGGTATAACCCTGCCCTCCGCACCCTCCAGGGCCATGGGATCTTAACAGGGTGTGCAGACAACGCGAGCCAGTTCCTGCTGCCCAGTGCTTTTCCTGCTCTGTTCCTCCTTCTGATCCCCTCCTCCAGGAAACCTTCCCTGATGGCTCCACACAGACGGGAATCATCTGTTGAAAAGACTATTCTTTCCCCCATTGGATTGCCCTGGGACCCTTGTAAAGAACTAACTGACCATACATGTAAGGGTTTATTTCTGGACTCTCAATTCTATTCCACTGATTTGTATGCTGGTGTCACACGATCTTTATTGCTACAGTTTTACGGTGAGTTTTGCAACTGGGAAGTGTGATTCTTCCAACTTTGTTCTTCTTTTTCAAGATTGTTTCAGCTCTTCTGGGTCCCTTGAATTTCCATATTAATTTTAGAATCAGCTTGTCCATGTCTGCAAAAAAAAAAAAAAAAAAAAAAAGCAGCTGGGATTTCAATAGGGATTGTGTTGTCTCTGAAGGCCAATTTGGGAAGTATTGCCATTTTAACAATATTGCCCTCCAATTCAAGAGCATGGATATCTTGCCAATTTTTTGAATGTTTTAAATTTCTTTCAATAATGTTTTATAGTTTTCAGTGTACCAGTTTTGTACTTTTTTGTTAAATGTATTGAGTATTTTATTCTTTGTGTTGTACTGTAAATCAAATTGTTTTCTTAAATTTAGTTTTTGATTGTTCATTGCTAGTGTATAGAAATACAATTGATTTTTGTATACTGATCTTATATCCTGCAACCTAGGTGAATTCATTTATTAGTTCTAATAGGTTTTTGTGAATTTTTTTTTAGTATTTTCTATATCTAAGAGAATGCCGTCTGCAAATAGAGATAGTTATTCTTTTCCAACCTGGATGCCTTTTATTTCCTTTTCTTGCCTGGTTGCACTGGCTGTACTATCTAGTACAATGTCGAATAGAAGTGATGAGAGTGGACATCCTTGTTTTGTTCCTGATCTTAGGGGGAAGCTTTCAGTCTTCTAACATTAAGTATGATGCTAGCTGTGGGTTTTTCATAGATACCCTTGATCAGGTTGAGGAAAATCCCTTCTGTTCCTACTTTGTTGAGTGTGGGTTTTTTCTTTCATGAAAGGGTGTTAGATTTTGTCAAATGCTTTTTTTGCTCTATTGAGATGATCACATGACTTTTGTCCCTTGTTCTATTAATATGGTGTTACACTAATTGATTTGCATATGTTGAACAAACCTTGTATTCTTGGGATAAATCACACATGTTCATGGTATGTAATCTTTTTATATGCTGCTGGATTTGCTTTGCTAATATTTCGTTGAGGATTTTGTGTCTATTCATAAGAAATACTGATCTGTAGTCATCTTGTCTTCTGGTGTCCTTGTCTGGTTTTGGTAATACTAGCCTCATAGAATGAATTGCAAAATGTTCCCTCTTGTTCTATTTTTTGGAAGGGTTTGTGCAGGATTACAGTTAGTCCTACATTTTACATTTGGTAAAAGTCACCAGTGAAGCCATCTGATCTTGAGCTTTTCTTTGCAGGAAGTTTTTTTGACTACTAATTCAATCTGTTTACTTGTCAATCTATTCAGATCTTATATTTCTTCTTGAGTCAGTTTTGGTAGTTTGTGTTTTTCTAGGAGTTTGTCCATTTCATCTAGGTTATCTAATTTGTTGGTGTGCAGTTGTTCTTAGTACTCCTTTGTAATCCTACATTTCTGTAACATCACTGGTAATGTGCCCCCTTTCATTCCTGATTGTCATAATTTGAATCTCCTCCCTTTTTTTCTTAGTCTCGCTGAAGCCTTATCCATTTCAGTGATCTTTTCAAGGAGTCAACTTTTGGTTTGATTGATTTTTCTCTATTGTTTTTCTATTGCCTATTAATTTCCACTCTCATCTTTAATACTTCCTTCTGCTTGTTTTGGGTTTAATTTGATCTTCTGTTTCTAGTTTCTTAAGGTGGAAGTTTTGGTTACTGATTTGAGATCTTTTTTCTTTTCAATATAGGTGTTTAGAGCTGTAAATTTCTCTGAGCCCTGCTTCAGATGCATCCCATCAGTGCTAGTATGTTGTCTTTCTATTTTAATTAATCTTAAGGTGTTTTCTAATTTCCCTTGTGATTTTTTTCTTTGACCCATTGGTTTTTAGCAGTCTGTTGTTAAATTTTCACATATTTGTTGTTGATTTCTCACTTCATTTCATTGTAGTTAGAGAACTTACTTTGTATGATTTAATTCCCTTTAAATGTATTGAGATCTGTATGATCCAACATATGGCCTATCCTAGGGAATGTTGCATGGGCCTTGAGAAGAATGTATACTCTGTTGTTGGGTGGAGTGGTCTGTAGATGTCCGTTAGGTCTTATTGGTGTACAGTGTGGTTCAAATCTTCTGTTTCTTTGTTGATATTCTGACCAATTGTTCTATTCACTATTGGAAGTGGGGGAGTGAAGTCTCCAACTATTATTGTTAAATTATTTCTCCCTTCATTTCTGTCAGTTTTTGTTTCACATATTGATATTTTGGGGCTCTGTTGTGAGTTGCATAAATTTTTATAATTCTTATGTTTTCTTGATTGATTGACCCTTTTTGCCTTTATAAAATGGTATTCATTGTCACTAGAATACCATTTTATAACATTTAAAAATTGTCACAACAATTTTTGACCTCAAGTCTATTTTGTCTGATATTAGTATAGCCACTCCAGCTCTTTTTAGTTACTATTGGCATGTTGTATCTTTTTCATCCTTTTACTTACAATCTATCTGTGGCTTTTAATGACAAGTGTGTTGCTTGTAGGCAACATATAATTGGATCATGTTTTTGCCCATTTTGCCTTTTGATTAGAGTATTTAACCCATTTACATTTAATGTGTTTGCTGGTAAGGTAAGTTTACATCTGCCATTTTACTACTTATCTCTATGTCTTGTCTTTTTTGTTCCTCTAGTTCCTCCATTACTACCTTTCTAGTGTGTCATTTTAATTCTCCTGTTTCTTTTGCTATATATTTTTTAGTATTCTTAGTGCTACCCCAGTGATTAGAATTGACATCGTAATTTATAAGTCTAGTTCTGATGAATAATAACTTCAGTAGGATACAAAAAAAACTGTGCTCCATTCCTTCTCCTCTCCTTTGTGCCATTATTGTCATACAAATTACATCTTTATTTTATGGCCACTGACACCAATTTACAATTCTTGCTCTATGCAGTGGATGAAGGGGGAAAATAGAGTTGCAAACAATAATACATGTACACTGTCTTTTATGTTTACCTCTGGAGTCTCCTTTACCTATGCTTTTTATATCTTCATGCAGAGGTGAGAGGGTGGGTCGGGGGAGAAGAAAGAAATAGGAGGACTGTGGAATTTTCAAACACTTTGGAGAAGTGGGTGTGTGTCCCCCTCCCCACACCTCCCCTGATTCTTTCCTGTTTGGAGGAAACATCTGATGGTGACCCATTCAGGAATACTCTGGGCTGTTCATTAACGAGCAGTGCTGCACGGCTCTTTCTGCTTCTGTGTCTCTCCCAGAGCTGAAGTCTTCAGCTGGGCCAGGGCCCACTTTTGCAAAGAAGGAGAAGATGGGCATCTGACTTTCTGTTCTCTTTCCCTGCCAGCTCGAGATACACTCATCTGTGCTCTCCTGCATGGGAGTCTGTCTGTCCAGAGAGCATAAGCTCCTGGCACTTGTGAATGGCCTTGGGTGGGGAGTGGGCTTCCCCAGGCTCTGGTTCTAGGTCATGTGAGCCAGCCTGACTTGCCAGAACTCCCAATCCCATTAGCGTTTTGGGGACTGGTCTAGCTGATGATACAAAGCAGTTTCTTATTCTTCATTCATCCCCCAGAGAGGGCCAGCTGTGCAGAGGTGGTCCTTGTCACCACAGATGACCTCAGCACCCCCATCTCACACCAAACCCCCGACTCAGAAAGAAGGGCTGTGGTCTGCTCCAGGTACAACAAGGGCTTCGGAGTCAGATTTTGATTTGAGCCCTGGCTGTGTGACTTCAGATAAAATAATTTGCAGCTGAGTTTCAGTTTTGTCCTCTATACAAACAGGGGCACAGTGATGAAGCCAGTGGGCTTAGGAGCGTGGCCAGTGCACAGTAGGTCCTCAGCACACGGTCTTCCTGTGACTGTCCACGTGAGCTGCTGGGAGGAGATGTGAGACGAATGACCGTCTCAGAGGGCTGGGAAGAGCTGGGGTGCCCGGTGAGGCAAGCCTGGCCCACACTCCCTGTTACCACTGAGATTTCAGGTTGCTGGTCCTCCCTCCCTGTCCCTACTGTCTCTAAAAACCACAGTCCCTCCTTACTTGTATTCCTTGCATGCACAACCAGAGAAGGAACATGCTGTGAATTACTGTAAGCGCATCTCCCAAGGTGGGGGATACAAACAAGAAGATGTGCCGAGAATCCCCAGTGCCCTCTGGGGTCGACCGACTGGCCGAGAGTGAGCTGTGCGGATGGTGATTTGCGCTCGTCTCCGAAAGCGCCCCCGCCCACTGCATACCTGGGGACTTCAGTTCAGGGTCTGGCCCTGGGCCGCACACGTGGAGGTAGATGCTCAGGAGGGATGTGGTGTGTTAGGATTCAACCCTGCCCTGGGCATCCCCACACAGCCAGGACGCACACCCTGTTTTTAATCCAGAGTTCCTGGGGTGATTGCCATTCTCTGCACTGACTCTGTCAGTCCATTGAACAAGCCTGTCTCTCAGCTAGCAAGCAGGGGATGGGGAGGGGAGGAGAAACCCAAATTGAGGGTTTCTGCTCTATTGAAAGCAGTGATTTTATGCCACGGCCCCCATTCTGCAGTGAGCTGGATGTCGGCTCCTTAAGTGCTTGAGCAGAGGAGAGAGTGCTCAGCTGGGAGCCCTGCGTCTGTGGGCACATCCCTCCCCTTCTGCGACCTCAGTCTGCCCCTGATCCTCCAGGCCCCTTCCTGCTCTGGAAGTCTGCTTTCAAAAACAAAGTGTGGACTAAGCTATAGGCAAAGAGGTCTTTCAGTAGCTCATGGGTGTCCAGCCTTTGGGAAGGTCTCAGTAGAGCCCCCTCCCCAGGTTAGTTATAGCAACTAACCTAGGCTTCAGAATCAATAGACCCAGGCTCTCTGGCTGTGTGACCTTGGGTAGGTCACTGCAGCACACTGGGCCCAATTCCCCATCCATGAAATGGGCCACCTGTGTCTGGCCTGGGACATCGCCCAGCCCTTGGCATTCCAGTGATTTTAGTTATTAGTGCCTTTGACTTACAGCTTAAAGCCTTTCCCATCATTCACTGTTTATGACTTGCAGCTCCCTAGAGGAAGGTTGCCAGCATCTCCACTTTCCATGTGGGAACACTGTAGCTGGGGAGGCTCAGAGACAGGCTGAGGGTCACCCAGCTCCTAGGACAGGGCCAGGACTTGTGCAGTCTGTGTGGTTCCCAAGGAAACGGAGGAGAAAGAGAGACTGCAGCTTTGGAGCATCCTGGGAGAAAAGGACCCGTCTGCCATGTTCCTCCCTCCCAGGGGTGCAGAGGGAGACCGCCTGGATGCTGCTTGGGCCCCAGGCCACCTCCTCCCTCTCAGAGAGGACACACAGGAAATCACGTTGGGGCAGGGGTAGGGAGGGTCCAGGTCACATTACTGTGGTAGCATGGCCTCGTGAAGGCAGGGACGGTCCCCAGGGCCCCTTTGCCAAATGGACCGTAGTTTGGTGTCCTGGATGGGCAGCTTCAGTGAAATCACCATGAGGGACTTCCCTGGCGGTCCAGTGGTTAGGACTTTTTTTTTTTTTTTTTTTTTTTTTGCTGCAGATGTCAGTAGTTTATTGTTTGTTTAGTCCAAACACATTCAAAATGGAAACACAAAGAATCCTTTCCACCTGAAACAATTAAACTAGATACTACTAGCATGTAATGCTTAACACATTACAGCAATAAAGATGGTAATCCATTGTCTTCTATACCTACTAAAGCCAAGATGGTAAAGCCACTTTCTGCTGAAGGCACGGGTTCAGTCCCTGGTCGGGGAACTAAGATCCCTAAAGCCGCGCATCCAAACAAACAAACAAAACAAACCGTAAACCTAAATGTAAAATTCAGAACTATAAAACTTCTAGAAGATAATATAGGAGAAATCACCAGGAAACCCAGCTTTCCATGGAGATTGGGACATGCAGAGTCCTGTCACTACTGGTGATACAGTTTTAATTGTATTCATGTGGACCAGATTCGGGGCGCTTTGTAAATTTCGGAGTAAAATAGAAAACAGGACTGATATCACATCCAGCCGATGAATCGCTACAGAAGGAGCATAGATCTGGGTCATGGCCAGCCTTGCCTCCAACTCTCTCACCTCCCAGCTGCGGGACCTCAAGCTGCTTGCCTGGACTTTCCCGGTGTCCATCTCCGATCCCTGATTTGGGCTAACAAAAGTACAGTGGCACTTAAATAGATAACATACAAGAATGAAGGTTCTAGACTCAGACTCGAGGGTCTGAGTCCTGGCTCTGTCCATTTGTGACCATGTTTTCCCGTAATCTGTTGCTGCCTCATAAACTCCCCAAGCACTTAACAGCTTCAAACAACAACCGTTTTGATGTGTATCCTGATTTCTGTGGGATATAGAGGGACATTTTGTAATAATAAAGAAGACAAAATAACCCTCAGGGGCTTCCCTGGTGGCCCAGTGGTTGAGAGTCCGCCTGCCGATGCAGGGGACGTGGATTCGTGCCCCGGTCCGGGAAGATCCCACGTGCCGCGGAGCGGCTGGGCCCGTGAGCCATGGCCTCTGGGCCTGCGCATCCGGAGCCTGTGCTCCACAACGGGAGAGGCCACAGCAGTGAGAGGGCTGCGTACCGCAAAAAAACAACAACAACAACAACAACAACAAACCTCAGAATTTATGGACCAGTAACAGTTTTAAAATACATGCAGCAAAATCTGGTAGAACCAAAGGGAAAACAGATACACGATCCTAGTGGGAAACCTCAGTACCCTTCTCTGTATAGCTGATGGAACAAGAAGACAGAAAACCAAGACTCTAGAAACACAATCAATCAAATTAACCTAACTGACATTTAAAAAACACGCACCCTAAGAACAGCAAAACAGGGCTTCCCTGGTGGCGCAGTGGTTAAGAATCCGCCTGCCACTGCAGGGGACACAGTTTCGAGCCCTGGTCTGGGAAGATCCCACATGCCACGGAGCAACTAAGCCTGTGTGCCACAACTACTGAGTCTGCGCTCTAGAGCCCGTGAGCCACAACTACTGAGCCCACGTGCCATAACTACTGAGCCCGCGTGCCGTAACTACTGAAGCCCGCACACCTAGAGCCTGTGCTCCACAACTAGAGAAGCCACTGCAATGAGAAGCCCGCACACCGCAATGAAGAGTAGCCCCTGCTCGCCACAACTAGAGAAAGCCCATGCACAGCAACAAAGACCCAACGCAGCCAAAAATAAATTTAAAAAATTTTAAAAAAATAAATTGTACGCTCAGCACTACTAGAAAATGATATTTCATTGTGTTCAAATCTATTAAAATAAAAAAAAGAACAGTGAAACATATTCTGCTCAATTAAAAAGTGGCAGAGGGCTTCCCTAGTGGCGCAGTGGTTGGGAGTCTGCCTGCCGATGCAGGGGATGCGGGTTCGTGCCCCGGTCTGGGAGGATCCCACATGCCGCGCAGCGGCTGGACCCGTGAGCCATGGCCGCTGGGCCTGCGTGTCCGGAGCCTGTGCTCCGCGGCGGGGGAGGCCACGACAGTGGGAGGCCCGTATACCGCAAAAAAAAAAAAAAAAAAGTGGCAGAGCAGGATCCCAGTCAGGTATATCTGACTTCAGAGCCCTTGTCCTCAGTCTAGCATAATCCTCAAATATGCTGCCTTTGGGGCAAGAAAATCCAGCAGATGAGGAAAGAGAAACACGTGTTTAGTGGGAGCCCAGGGGTCCATAGAATGGATCACTGTGGGCAGCTCTGGCTTCAGATCCTGACTCTGCCAGCTGGGGAGGGGTGTGGTGGGATGCGGCTGGGAGGGTCATTCTTTTATATTAGTACCCGTTTTTGAAAGTTTCCTTATGTGAATCTCTGTATCAAATGAGCACATAAGAGACTGAGGGTTAACAGCCTGTCTGAGGCAACATACTGGGTTTTCACGAAGCATCTTTTTTTTTTTTGGCCACGCTGCACGGCTTGCAAGATCTTAGTTCCCCATCCAGGGACTGAACCCGGGCCACAGCAGTGAAAGCGCCAAGTCTTAACCACTGGACCCCCAGGAATTCCCGAAGCATCTTTTTTTTTTTTTTTTAATATTTATTTATTTCGTTGCACCGAGTCTTAGTTGCGACAGGCGGGCTTCTTAGTTGAGGCTCCAGGGCTCATTAGTTGTGGCACGTGAACTCTTAGTTGCAGCATGCATGTGGGATCTAGTTCCCTGACCAGGGATCGAACCTGGGCCCCCTGCATTGGAAGTGCAGAGTCTTATCCACTGCGCCACCAGGGAAGTCCCCGAAGCATCTTTTTTGATTGATCAGGTCTCCTGGTTCTGCTCTCATGGCCAGATCTTCTCAGGCCCCTGGGCCTTCCTTTGTATGTTTCCTTCTGTCTGGAATGCCCTTCCCTCTTTTGTCCTCTGCAAGCTCCTACTCATCCCTCAAAACCCAGCTCTGAAGTTGCCCCATGTGGAGCCCTTCCCAACTCCAGATCTCCCCCATAGCACGTGCATCCTTCTGATAGAACGCTCAGACGATGCACTATCATTTTTATTATTTCTGCCTCTCTTTTGGTCACCTACTTCCTTAGGGTCCAGGCTGCATCTCTCTCTCCCTGTACAGCATCTTGGTCCTGTGTTTTCACAAAGGCGTGGTGAGGACCAGAGCCCTGTGCTTGTCACGATCTCCCATCATACCCAGGTGAAAACTGTTGCTTTCTTTTCTCTCCCCTCAGCCTCAAAGACAAAAATCAAGGTGAACTCACCCCCCTGTGCTGAGGTACACAGTGACATACCTGAGAGAGAAAGGTGAGTAAGAGCTGGCTTCAGCCAGGGGAGGTGAGGGCTGCCAGGTACACCTCCCCAGGAGGTCTCTCTGGGATCCTGAGCGCCCCACAGGTCAGGGAATTGGAGGAGCTGGAACCTGGGCAGGGAGGGTGATTGGGATGGGCAGGGCTCGGGCACAGTGGCTCCAGCCATGGGCTCTGACCCTACTGTCTGGGTTTAAATCCTGGCTCCACTGTGTGCTAGCTGTGTGGCCTCAGGTGAGTTACTTATCTTCTCTGGGCCTCTGTTTCCTCATCTGTCCAATGGGGTTAATAACAGTATCTGGTGCACGGGGTTGTCATGGGGCCTAAATGAGGGGAAGCGTGTGTGTTGCCTCTCACAGCACTAGTCTGCAAGAGGCCCACCATGAAAGGGACTCCTTTGGTATGAGAGATAAGCTTGGTTTGTAGATGCCATTGCCAGTGGGGTGGGTGCGCTCAGTGACTTGGAGGTGAGAGCCTTGTGGCTCCTCCAAGACTCCTGAGGCCAGAGCTCAGATACACAGGGCAGGTGCGTGGAGGCTGCTTTTACCCTAACAGGAGGAAGATGATTCCCTCAGAGGAATGGGCTACCAGGGAGGAGTGGCCCCCTGCAGGTGCAGGTGCAGGAGCTGCAGGGGGCGGTGCATCAGTCAGGAAGTGGGGTCCCTGGGGGTGGTTCCCAGTGTGCCCCAAGAACTGTATGTTCAAGGCATAAAAAGTTCTCTGAGACAACGGCTGTCGGGCTGGAGGGTCTGTGGTTGTCATTTGGAGCTGTCTCTCCTTTCACATTTGTTTCTACTTTTCATTTGTAGTACTGCCCGTTCTGTTATGTATTTCAGGAATGGACAAAAAGCTAGTGTGTAAACAGTTTCACAGAAACTATGAAAGGGAGTCTTCCTTTTTTTTTAACATATTAATTCCTTTATTTATTAAAAAAAATTTAACAAAACAAAAAAGCAGCCCATAGTAGGAACTCACTATATATTTGTTGGATGAATATGTGAATTAAACACGTATTCATTGGGCACTCAGCTGTATCCAGCCCGGGTCTAGGCACTGGGGTTGCCATGGTGACCGCAACACATAACCTCTGCCTTCCAGGGGGCTGTAACTGTGACAACCACAAACTCACAAGCACAGGGATGAACCGGTCATAGATGTCAGGGGAACCTGAGCTCTGATGCCTGGGCCGGAGGTCCCTATATTAGTTTCCTGTGCTGCGTAACAAATAGACACAAACTTAGGAGCTTAAAACAGCATGAATTTATTATTTCTAAAGTGTCTGGAAGTCAGAAGTCCGGGCGCACGGGGGTTGGATTTTCTGCTCAGGGTCTCACAGGGCTAAACTCAAGGTGTTGACCAGGCTGGTTCCTTTCTGGAGGCTCTGGTCAAGAACCCACTTCCTTGCTCATTCAGATCATTGACCAAATTCAGTTCTTTGTGGTTGTAGTTCCAAGATGCCTGCTTCCTTGCTGGCTGTCAGCCAGGGGCCTATTTCTGTTCCTAAAGGCCGCTTGCTTTCCTTGCCGTGTGACCCCTCCCTGGAGAAATTCCCACACCTGGAATCCCTGCCCCCATGCTGTGAATCTCTGTTGCCAGGAAGACTCCAGTCCCTTTAAAGAAGCTCACCTGATTAGGTCAGGCCCACCCTAGATAATCTCCATATCTTGAGGTCAACTGCATTGGAACTGAATTCCATCAGCAAAGTCCCTTCACTGCAGTATCTGGCTTAGTGTTTGAGTGAATACCTGGGACCCCAGGGTCTGGGAATCTGGGGGCCCTCTCAGAATTCTGCCTACTACAGTCACTCAGCAAAAAAGAGAGGGACCAGCCCCTCCCCCACCCAGGCAGAGTGCAAAGGCTGAAGGTAGGAAGGAGCATGGAGCCAACTAGAGGCTGGACGGAGGGGTTAGAGGAGCAGTGGGGCAGGAGAGCGGTCAGCAGTAGCCAGACCTGTAGGTCTGTGGTACGGGGCCACGGGCAGCTGTCCCTTGGCTGATGGGGACAGGAAGCGCTCCGTGCCGGAGCTGATGAGTTATGTGTTGGATAGCTCACTCAGCTTCAGAGTGGAAAAGAGACTGGGGACGAGGTGAGGGGCAAGCATGGGCGTCTGGGGTCCAGCACGGTCCCACAGAACTTGGAAATGTTCTATGTCTGCACTGTCCGGAGTGGTAAACACTGACCACTTGCAGCAGTCGCCCAACAGAGCACTTAATATGTGGCTTGTGTGTTGAGTGTGGGTAACTTGATTCTTCATTTAATTTAATTTCTTTTTTTTGGCTGCACCACGTGGCATGTGGGATCTTAGTTCCCCGACCAGGGATCGAACCCACTTCCCCTGCACTGGAAGGCGGAGTCTTAACCACTGGACCGCCAGGGAAGTCCCTATTTTATTTAATTTTAATTGAACAAGTTTAAATCACCATGTGCCGCTAGTAGCCACCATATTGGACAGGTCAGCTCTAGACACTCATGGGAAGAAAAGGAAGCAGCATGTTTGGGGGTGTCCTGGGGGCCAGGCTCGTGCCATGCATTATCCATCCATCTTTCCTGCAGCCCTCGGAGGCAGGGGCCCCAGGCCTTACTCGACAGATGAGGTAGCTGAGGCTCACAGAGGCTAAGTGCTTTCTCTGAGGTCACACAGCTGGCACGAGACAGCGTCAGGCAGACCCCAGCTGTCTGCCTTAAGTGTCATTCTCTTCCATGCTCCCTTTCTGGGGCCTGAAGAGGTGGAGAATCAGGTGGGATTGGGGAATATGGAAGGTTTGATTTAAGAGGAATAAATACAGGTAGGGGTGGAGGATAGTGGGGGGAAGATGAGCCAGGCTGGAGAGCCTTTCCTGCCAGCCACAGCGGGGTGATGCGCCGGCAGGGGGAGTCACGGGACATTCTAGAAACTTCAGGTGCTGGGCCCTGTGAGATGCCTGGAGGCTCTCCCCCTGCAGGAATCCACACCGAGGGCCTGTTCTGGAGATTGGCCAGTGTCCAGACCGTCTGCGAGATCCAGCGGCTCTACAACCAAGGTGAATGGGCTCCCCCAAGACCCCCACTCTGAGCCTCCTGCCCGGCCAGCCACACAGCCCTCGGGCGCCTCAGAGCCCCGTCACCCCCCAACCCCAGAATAGCCCAGGGCCGGGGCCAGCTGTCCAGATGAGTCCTGTGCCCGGACCCCCAGACTCCCGTCTCAGCCCTGTGTGCCAGGTACTGGGGACAGTGGAAGCCAGGCCCTGACCTCAGAGCGCCAGGCCCTGACCTCAGAGCGCTCTCGTCCCAGGCGGGGCTAAGCCACAGGGCAGAGAATCAATAGTGTCCCCCAGCCTCCGCCGGACACCCTGGAGAGGCAGGGGAGGGTGGGCGACACCCTATTTCCAGGACAGGACAGCTGTGTCCCAGTGTCAGGCTCTTCCCCTCAGGAGGTTTAAAGCCATTTCGTGGCAGAGCCTGTTTTAAAGCAGGAATCCCCTGCCCAGAGTCAGAACTCAGACGTCTGATGTTCTGTGTCTAGGGAAGCCTGTGAACTTTGACGACTATGGCGACATCTACATCCCTGCTGTGATCCTGAAGACCTTCCTGTGGGAGCTGCCCCAGCCTCTGCTGACCTTCGAGGCCTACGAGCAGATTCTCGGGATCACCAGTCCGTAACCGACGGGGGTGCCGGCAGAGGACCAGGCGGGGCGGGCGCTGGCACTGCGGGCCAGGAGAGGGGCTGTCCCCACCTGCACCCCTGCTGGCCTCAGCCAGGCCACCACTGTCCGTGGTCAGGGGACAGGGGACAGGGGTCAGGGGTTGTCAGCTGCTGCTGGGCCGAGAGGCGGGGTCTCGGAGGGCATCTCTAGATTTGGGGCACGTCTCCCTGGTCATAGTGCCTCCCCCAGTGCTGCTCTGGGGGGACTCCCACCTCCAGCACCTCAGCTTCTTCATCTAAAAGGGGGTAGCCACCCACCTGCTGTTACAGAAAAAGCCATTCCTGACCCTTGTGAAAGCACAGTGAGGCAGCCCTTATCTGGGGCGGGGGGGATTGTGAGAGGCGTAGGGACCACTGCAGTGGGGTTTGGCAGTGGGGAGACAGTGTGGGCTCAACTCCAAATACAACAAGCAGGAGGAAGGGTTTACAGCCAAGGAGCAGGTGAGGGGGGGCGGGAGGCGGGGTGGCCTATGAATGGAAAATTACTGAGAGGCAACATCAGGGGTGGGGGATGGATTCTGGCTAAACTGATCCAACAGGATTCTTTTTTTTTTTTTTTTTTTCTGTACGCGGGCCTCTCACTGCTGTGGCCTCTCCTGTTGCGGAGCACAGGCTCCGGACGCGCAGGCTCAGCGGCCCTGGCTCACGGGCCTAGCCGCTCTGCGGCATGTGGGATCCTCCCAGACCGGGGCACGAACCCATGTCCCCTGCATCGGCAGAAGGACTCTCAACCACTGCGCCACCAGGGAAGCCCCCAACAGGATTCTTGCTCCAGGCAGGCCAGGTGGTCCAACATCCGCTGAGGGATGGGGGATGGGGGGGATGAGGACCCAATCAGATATCAAGGGTGATCAGGGTTCTTGTTAAACTAACTTAGGGTTCTTGGTCAAGTTGGACAATGCAGAGATAAACACAGAAGCCCAAAAGTTGAGGGCTTGTTAAAAAAAGAACTCAGAAGAGCCTGACTAGAGTTCTCCCCAAATTGGTAGAGAACACCAACGAGATGTGATGCAAGCTGCAGCTCTAGGGCGTGGAGATGCAGATGCTCTGGGGTAGATCAGGTACACACTTGGCCGTGGCACTGATCACTCCTAACAGCCCAGTAATGGCGCATCAGAGATGCTGGAGGATGCTAGGAAAGCAATGTAATCAAACATAGTCGCTTTCAAACAGGGCGACCTCTGGCCCCAGTGTTCTCCCAAAACTGGGTTTGCTTCTTGGTGGGTGTCGAGCCAGAAGACATAACCAAGGTCCCCACCACCACATACACACACACACTAAGAGACTAAGCACTAGCATTGTTTCTAACAGCTCAAGGTTGCACCCCTAGGATGGTGACTCCAACCCAAATAAGTTCCTACCCAAGGAAGTACTTTTCATTCCAGCCAAAACCTGGTAATAGGCAGAGATGCCCGACCCCGTCTTAGAGGAGTTACTTTAGAAAGTTTGCAGTTATGAGTTCGTTCTTTCCTTTTCATTTGCATCTCTACTCATTCTTTCTAATAGCTGCCTAGCATTCCATCAGCTTTATTATTCTGAAGCATACAGACCCTGCCTTCTGGGCTGCCACCTGACAACTCAACCTGGCTGAATCGTGACTCAGGCATAGGGTTGCCAGATTCAGCCGTTAAAAAATACAGGAGGCCCAGTTAAATGTGAATTTCAGAAACAACAAATCCCTTTTTAGTATAAGTATGTTCCAAATATTGCACGGGACATACCTATACTAAAAAATATTTGCTGTTTATCTGAAATTCACATTTAACTGGATGTCCTCTGTTTTATCTGGCAAACCTGCTCATGTGGGGTGCGTGGTTCCTTGAAGTGATGGAAAAACAAATCCTTGCAGGGCACGCTTTGGAGGAAATGGACTTTCCAGGTGGCTTGTGGTGTCCAGGGAAAAAGGAAACTGCTACAGGGACCATCGCCCAATGTATAACAAGGTTAAGAACACCGGCTCAGGGGCTTCCCTGGTGGCGCAGTGGTTGAGAGTCCGCCTGCCGATGCAGGGGACACGGGTTCGTGCCCCGTTCTGGGAAGATCCCACGTGCCGCAGAGCGGCTAGGCCCGTGAGCCATGGCCGCTGAGTCTGTGCATCTGGAGCCTGTGCTCCGCAACAGGAGAGGCCAGAACAGTGAGAGGCCCGCGTACTGCAAAAAAAAAAAAAAAAAAAAAAAAAAAGAACACCGGCTCAGAGCTGAACAGATTTGGACTCAAGTCTGGGCTTCATCACACATTAGCTGTGTGACCTTGGGCAAGTCACTTAACCTCTCTGAGCTCACCGCCCTCATCTATATAAAATTGGGACTGCTTTGAGGATTAAATGGGCATAAAATGCTTGGCACGGTTCCTGGCACACAGTAAGTGCTTTGTACGTGGTGGCTTTGCGACAGTGAGCTGGTCCTTCCTGCTCACCAGTGAGTGCTCTTTTTCAAAGGAACCATAGTGAGGGCTGGAGGTGGACATTACACCAGTATCTACTCTGGGACCACAGTTCTTAGAAAGATGTTGAGGCTGGAAAGCAACTAGATCCAGGGCAACTAGATGGAAGCCAGCAAGGGGCTTCCCTGGTGGCACAGTGGTTGAGAGTCCGCCTGCCGACGCAGGGGACACGGGTTCGTGCCCTGGTCCGGGAGGATCCCACATGCCACGGAGCGGCTGGGCCCGTGAGCCTATGGCCGCTGGACCTGCGCGTCCGGAGCCTGTGCTCCGCAACGGGAGAGGTCACAAGAGTGAGAGGCCTGCGTACAACAAAAAAAAAAAAAAAAAAAAAAGCCAGCAAGAATGTTCACAGCAGGGAATTCTGTGTCTTTCAGCAGCGGCTGGGTCTGTAAAGCCCAAGGTTTAGTGGGAGGAAGTTGGTATGCTGGAGGACTGAGGTGTGAGTGTGTGTACATGTGTGTACGTGTGTGTCTACAGCAGGAGCTCAGTGGATGTGTGTTGATTGGCGCGTTTGGACTTGCAGTTTATGGAGCTCAGTGAGGGTTAGAGTTGTGGCAGCACTGGGGGCGCTCAGTCTGCTCACTTACATCCAGGCCCTGGTCGGGGTAGGGCCCTGAGCTGTGAATCTAAGCAGGTTGAGTTAGTCTAGAGCAGGGTCAGCATGCTTTCGCTCTAAAGAGCCCAATAGTAAATAGTTTAGGCTGTGTGCACCGGACTCAACTGTCATGCAAAGCAGCCATTCATTCATGCATGAATGAATGGGTGTGGGTCTAGGCCAATGAGGCTTTACTGACAGAAGTAGGCCATGGCCCTCGCCTGTAGTTTGCCTAGACCATCCCACGCATAAGGTGATCTGGCTCCCTGGGCTGTCTGCGGGGAGGCCGTGACAGTGCCCGGGGCAGAGACTGGAGCGGAGCTCAGAGAAGGGGACGTTTGCTGAGAACAGCCACGTGGCCGGGAAGGAAGTGGGATCCCCAGGCCCAGCCAAGGGACAGTCTGTTCCCCGCCCCACACCCCCGCCCGCCCTCGGAGGGACGCAGGAAGAGGGGGCTCAGGAAGGACCCTCATGCCGTGACAGGTGTGGAGAGCAGCCTACGAGTGACCCACTGCCACCCGATTCTGCAGAGCCTTCCAGAACACAGCTACGCCGACCTCAGCTACTTCATGGGCTTCCTGCACGAGGTAAGTGGGCCGAGCCAGCCCCAGCGGTTCCCGAACAGACCAACATCTGGTTCCCACCCTCTCTCGGCCTCGGAGCCCCACCCTGGCCCCAGAGGACCTCATCCAAGGCATGACCAGGCAACAGCTCCTCTGAGAAACCCTCCTGGCCTCCGGGGAGGTCACCTGTGCCATGCCTGCTGCTCCGGGGCCAGCTGCCCTCAGGCGATGCCAGACCCCCTCTAGAGGGTTCCTCTGCTCTCACACCAGCTCCTGCCTGGGCTGAGTGTCGGGGGGACGTGCCCGGGGCCAGGGATGCTCAGGAGCGTCTCGCTACCTGTGTGTGGCCTGAGCTGGACGTGCCTGTGAAGCTTCATGAGCGTCCTAGGGCTGCCGTAGCAAGTGCCACATACTGAGGAGGCTTAAGACTATAGAAATGTGTACTCTCATGGTCCTGGAGGCCAGAGATCCTAGAATCAAGGTGTCGCAGGGCCGCCCTCCCTCCGAAGGCTCCAGGGGAAGGTCCTTCCTGCCTCTTCTGCTCCTGGTGGCTGCAGGCACTCCATAGCTCGTGGCTGCATCCCTCCGGCCCCGTCTTCCCCGGCCTCCTCCTGTGTGTCTCTGTCTCCCTCTCTTTTCTCTGATAAGGCTGCTTGTCATTGGATTTAGGGCCCACCTGGGTCATCTGGGGTGATCTCGTCTTGATATCCTTAACTACATCTGCAAAGACCCTTTTTCCAGTAAGGTCATCTTCACAGATTCTGGGCAGACTTACCTTTTGCAGGGCTGCCATTCAACCCCTTGCCCTAGGATAAGAAAATGACAGGGAGAGAAGCTCCTTTCCTGGCTCTGGGTCTGAGCTCTCCTGGGACAGAGAACAGCAGCCTGTGAGGCCAATAGGGGGAGCATCCACAACCCCAAATGGGTGATCCCCCCTCGCCCCCAGACCCACGTCCTCCATTGTATAACTGCTTCTTGATCCCCTCACCTCTCCGGGCCCTTTGTGGGTGGGGAGTGGATGCAGTTGTGAACGAGGCAGGGCCTGGCTGTGTGGGTCCCGGCTGGGGACCAGAGCTTCTGAGCATCTGCAGTGCAGCAACGTCACGGGGGAGGCTTGTCCAGGGTCTTCAGGACCCGTGCAGGAACCCTGTTCTGAGGCAAGCGGCCTGAGGATGTGATGACCAGTGAGGGCAGAGGGGACCTCCGGGCCGTGTCACAGGCTGGAGCCCGTACCCTAGCACAACCTCTTGGGGTTTTTTTTGTTTTTTGGTTTTTTTTACTTTAAGACTTTTTTTTTTTTTTTTTTACATCTTTATTGGAGTATAATTGCTTTACAATGGTGTGTTAGTTTCTGCTTTATAACAAAGTGGATCAGTTATACATATACATCTGTTCCCATATCTCTTCCCTCTTGCGTCTCCCTCCCACCCTCCCTATCCCACTCCTCTAGGTGGTCACAGAGCACCGAGCTGATCTCCCTGTGCTATGTGGCTGCTTCCCACTAGCTATCTACCTTACGTTTGGTAGTGTATATATGTCCATGCCTCTCTCTCGCTTTGTCACAGCTTACCCTTTCCCCTCCCCATATCCTCCAGTCCATTCTCTAGTAGGTCTGTGTCTTTATTCCTGTCTTACCCCTAGGTTCTTCATGATATATTTTTTTCTTAAATTCCATATATATGTGTTAGCATACGGTATTTATGGACGGGGGGAATGAAGCAGTTTATTTTAAACCCAAGAGGTGAGTCAGAAGTCACCTCTTGGTTTTAAAATAAACTGCTTCATTCCCCCCCTCCATCACTTGACTTCATTTCTCAGAGGTCAGCAACTCAAAGTTTCCCTCCCAAGCCTCTTCTTTTTTTCCTCCTCCGTTTTCCTGACTTGGAGACGGCGTTGCTTCTCTGGCCTCCTGCACAGCACTGCCGTTCCTCCGTCTGGTGGCGCCCGGCGTGGCGGGGTGTTGGCCCTGGTGCACACCTGCGAGGGGCGTGGGGGCTCTGCTGTCTCGCTGAGGCAGGGCTTGCACATGTCTGGTCACCATTCCTGGAACCGTGGGGGGTCACCTGCTTGTGCCTCTCCCCCAGCGCCCCCCCTCCATTTCCGCCCTCCCCTGACACCTGTGGCTTAGGATTCTCAGAGGTCCTGGGACCTGGGAGCCGAGAAGAGACCAGGCTTTGCCCTCAGATGAGCCTGTGTGTCCCCCAGGCCACTGACTGGCTGTGTGACCTTGGGCAAGTCTCCTGCACCTTCAGGGCCTCAGCTTCCTCATCTATAAAATGGGCTTGGAGCGCCCCACTTCCTGTGCTTGCTCTAAGTGTTGGCTGAGATGGCTGGGAAGCCCCTTCGGGGGGGGCAAGCTCCTTACACCCTCTCATCAGCCTTCCCAGAACCCCTGTGTGCCAGCTGGTCTGGACTGTGCCAAACTCACCGGCCCGAGCATGGAGGTCAGAGAGGCCATTGCCTGGGTGACACCAGAGCCTGTGCTTGCACCTACTATGCTAGAGCCCCACCTCCTGAGTCCTCTGGAGTGGAAGAGGAGACTTGCGGGGTAGGGGGGTGCTGCGGAGAATTGGGAAGGAGATCCCAGAAGGTCAGAGCCAGAGGGCCCCTCGAGACATCAAGGCCGATCCCTTCCTTTTACAGACAGGAGACTGAGGCTGGGACGGGGAGGGGGCTGCACAGGGTCACAGCAGTGGCTAGTGGCTCCCAGAACTTTTCGCACCGCCCAGAACCCATGTTCGCGCCCCTTGTCTCACCTGTGTTCTCGCCCAGGTGTCCCAGGAGTGCATTTTTAACAAAATGAGCAGCTCCCACCTGGCCTGTGTCTTCGGGCTGAATCTGATCTGGACATCCCAGGGGGCAGCCTCGTTGAGTGCCCTCGTGTCCCTCAACCTGTTCACTGAACTGCTGATCGAGTACTATGGGAAGGTCTTCAGCGGCCAGGAGGTGCGCGGGGCCCAGGTGGGCGAGCTGGGCAGTCCCTGCGCCAGGGGCTCTGCCCCAGATGAACGCCCCAGAGACAGACCCACCACGGGCCTTGCCAGGCCCCCCATGCCTCAGCGTCCCCTGACCGCGGCCGGGAGACTCCTCTAAGGCTGGAAATGTCAATCGAAGTCTATCCATCTGTGTTTTGTAAACTTGCCTTTAAATGAACTTCTTGTGAACCTTCTAGTGAAAATTCCATGGTTCTGATTCTTCAGCCCTTCTCCCTTGTTTGTAACTGCGAGCTGGGATAAGATGATGGATCTGGTAGGATCGTGACTCGACGTGACTCCACTGGAAACGGGAATTTATTGGTTGGGGCTGGGACCAAGTGTCTCCTGCTGCCGTGATGCCGTGTGACAAACCACGCCGACCCAGTGACTTAACACAGCAGCTGTTTGTTATTGCCTGCGAGTCGGTGGGTCAGCCGGGCAGCTCTGGTCTGTTGGGACTTGCTCAGCGTTGGGCTGGAGGTCAGCTGGGGAGACTCTGCTCTCCTGCAGGTATCACATTTCCCTTTAGTCGGCTGAATGGGACACGTTCCCAAGACGTGAGCCGAGGTCCAAGCACAAGCACTAGTGCAGCGGCTTTCGTGCTTGGGCGGAGTCACTTGTGCTCACACCCTGTTGGCTAGAGCCGGTCTCATGGCCAAGGCCAGGGTCACAGCAGAAGGGCAAAGGGTGTGGATACCAGGAGGTAGAGAACTGGTGCCATGCCCTGCGGTCTCAGACAGGCTGGCCCCTCAGCATTGCAAGATGGGTCCTGTGTTTCCAGCCCCAGATACAGTGAGGAACGGTGAGAAGTCGCGGTTCCACATTCCCAGCAAAAAGCCCACAGCTCCCTGATTGGCCAAGCTGAGGTCACACCTTGGATGGATGCTGTGTCCGGGGCATGCACTGGCTGCCTGGCCTGAGTCACGTGCCCCATGCAGACCTGGCAGGGAAGGAGGGCTGGTGCCCTGATGGGTCAGTGTGCTTGGGTCACAATAACAAGTACCACAGACTGGGGCTTAAACAACAGTCACTTGTTTTCTCACAGTTGTGGAGGCTGGAAGTCCAAGGTCAGGGTGCCAGCAGGCTCGGGTTCTGGTGAGAGCTCTCTCCCTGGCCTGCAGATGGCCCCCTTCTCACTGTGTCCTCAGGCGGCTCTCTGGTGTCTCTTCTTACAAGGACACTAATCCTATCGGATCAGGGCCCCACACTCATGGCCTTATTTAACCTTAACTACTTCTGTAAAGTCCCCATCTCCAAATATAGCCACACTGGGGGTTAGGGCTTCAGCATATGGATTTGGGGAGGACACAGACATTCAGGCCACGACACTGACTAATAACACCCCAGTGACCTCATGCCACTGTCCACAGAGGGTCCGCCATGTGTCAGGCACCGCCAGCCCACCATGCTCTTGCTGCAAGGAGGAGACGGCTGCCAGGGAGCAAAGGACAGGTGTCCACTGCAGATATCCCGTCAGCCTGTCCGTGCCTGGGATGGGGTGTTGATGCCCAGCTGAGCAGTGACCCCGGGTGTCCATGTGGACCCTTGGGGTCGCCCAGGGCTCCACCCTGGAACCTGGAGGGTGTGGGCACCTTGTTCACCTCCTGCCTCTTCTCACCTCCACGTTCACTCCACTCCCTGACCTGTGGAGTGCAGTCCTCTGCCCTGCCTGTCCTCACTGTCTTTAAGGGAGAGGACATGTGCACAGTGAACCGTCTCCCAGTGCCTGGCAGTGAATGGGTGACACCTCGTGCCGAGGACCGGGCAGACCCGGGCAGGGGAGCATCTGCGTGTTTCTCTGATGCAGATTCCGTGCCGCATCCAGGCTGGAATACGGAGTCCCCGAGTCCTGGCCGTCCAGGTGGTAAGGACATCGGTCCTATTACAGCTTCTGGGGCAGAGGAGGTGGAGCTGGTGGCGGGTGCTGGAGGGGGGACCCTCCCACTGACACAGTGCATCTTTCTGGGGAGAGGCCGGCTCAGCCCCGTGGGGGCGGACGTGGTCGGGGGCTGAGCTGGGTCCCTCCTGCGGGGCTCGAGGGCGACACAGGCTGTCATGCGGGGCCGCGGGCTGGTGAGGAGACCACTGCCATCCTTGCTGGGCACTGCGCGGCGCTGGGGCTGACGCAGAACCACCTCCCCACCTGCGTCTTCAGCCTCATGGAGCCCAGCTGGCTGGGTGTTCATGGTTGGGGCTTGAGAGGCTTTAAAGAACATCCCTCTTCGCTGCCCGGGCTCAGAACATTGCGGAAAAAGCAGACTCAGGAGCCCCTCAGGGAGGTGTCAAAGTGTCTGCTTCGAGCTGACTAGGGCCTGGCCTGAGTTCTGTCGGTAGCCAAGGGCACTTGCTAACTAGTCACCCTGATTTCGACAAACACCACCTGGTCGCGGGCCCCGGGTAAGGCATGGGCTAGAATCCACGTGCCCTGCACAGCTAGTTCCTGAGGAGCACGGGCTCAGTTCCGCCGCCCAGGCCCACCTTCAGAATAGTCCCTCCTCCTCCCAAGGGAGGGCCAGAGGGTGGGGAGAGAGGCCAGGAGGATGAATCCTCCCTGATGAAGTTTCACCGACCGTGGGGCAGGTGGGCCTCTGTGTCTTCTCTGATAGTCTCGTTCCTCATCTACAGATGAGGACCTGGAGGCCCAGAGAGGGAAAGGGCCTTACTCCAAGTCACACAGCTTGTATGTGGCAGAGCAGGGATTCAGCCCTGTGCAAAGAGGCAGAGATTGGGGCCTCAGTCTCCCCACCTGTACAATGGGGGGGTGTTTCACACTGCACCCTCTCCTCCAGCTCAGAAGCCACAAGGCCTGAGCTAGAATCCACTCCACCGCACGTCTGATCACGTTTAACCTCCCTGTGCCTGCTTCCTATCTGAGCACAGTGAACGATCCAGTGTGGACATCAGGGCTTGTCTGCCCAGTGTTTACAACAGCCGAGACTTGGAAACAACCTAAGTGTTTCTCGATGGATGAATGGACAAAGAAGACGTGATTATATATGCAATGGAATATTATTCAGACATAAAAAACATGGAAATCCTACCATCTTTGACCACATGGATGGACTAGAGGATGTTACGCCAAGTGAAATAAGTCACGCGGAAAAAGACAAATACCATATGTTCTCATTTAACATGTGGAACAAAAACAAACAAAAAACACCAAACTCATAGAAAAAGAGATCAGATCTGTGGTTACCAGAGACAAGAGGTGGGGGAATAGGAACTGGAAGACAGTGGTCAGAAGTTACAAACTTCAGTTATAAGATAAATAATACTGGGGATGTAACACACAACACGAGGACTGTAGCTAACCCTGCTGTATGATACATAGGAAAGTTGCTGAGAGAGTAGATCCTAGGAGTTCTCATCACAAGGAGATATTTTTCTTTTTATTCTGTCCATATGAGCTGATGGCTGCCGACTGAACCTATTATGATAGTCATTTCACAATATACGTAAATCAGACCATCATGCTGTATGCCTTAAACTTACACAGTGATGTATGTCAATTATTTCTCAATAAAATTGGAAAAAAAAGATTTGTCTGCTGCCACACTATATTTTGGGCGTTTCCTGGTTGTTCTAGAACCATCTACATCTTTGGGTTAATTTTTTATTTATTTATTTTAATTAATTAATTATTTTTGGCTGCCGTGGGTCTTCGTTGCCGCGCGGGCTTCCTCCAGTTGTAGCGAGCAGGGGCTACTCTTCGTTGCTGTGGCCTCTCTTGTTGCGGAGCACGGGCTCTAGGCACACGGGCTTCAGTAGTTGTGGCTCGCGGGCTCTAGAGCGCAGGCTCAGTAGTTGTGGTGCACGGGCTTAGCTGCTCCGCGGCATGTGGGATCTTCCCAGACCAGGGCTTGAACCTGTGTCCCCTGCGTTGGCAGGCGGATTCTTTACCACTGCGCCGCCAGGGAAGCCCTCACCTTTGGGTTTAAAACATGTCTTGGTTGCCCGGATGGCTGTCCACACTCCTCCCTCCATGTGTCCCGACCCCTCCACACGTCTTCAGCCCCGTGTCCTGGGCATCTGGGGGGCGCCCAGGGTCTGCTGTTCTGAGTGGTATCGCCAGTCTCCTCCCAGCTCCCTCTCCCTCATCCGTCTCTCCGCATCCCCCCTTCCTGGTTCTGGTTTTCCTCCCCTCCCCCTCCATCCGTCTTCTTTATCTGTCTTTACTGTTCCTTTCAGCTCTTCCTCTCTCACCACTAAGCCGACCAGAACGATTCTCTTGTACAACTTGAAAAGTGATGATTGTTTCCTTTCTTTTCTATTCTGCTACAAAGACTTTTTCTTTTTTCTTTTTTTCTCTTTCATTCATTTTTCTTTTTTTAAAACACCCTCCAGCTCCAACCAACCACAGCCAGGCCCTAGGGGCCCAGCCCCCAGCCCAGAGGGGTTCAGTTTGGAGCCTGAGGCAAACGCACCGCCTGTCCCCCCCTGGCCTCAGCCTCTGGAAAACCTGCCTGGCATCTGCTCCCCTGCCCCCAGGAAGGTGTCTTGTTCTCATACAATTCAGAACAACCCTAAAACAGCCTCAGAGTTCTGTTGCCAGGAAAAAAACAAATCTGAAATAAAAATGACGGCTCCCCTAAGAGCACAGCACTGTGAACACCAGAATTAACAACGACATTAAATCAAATCTCATGCATTATGCAGAAAGGCTTACAGTGCGAAGCACATTTGTGAAATATATGTTTCAAATTTTCTGACTCCGAGAGGTGGCCCCGAGACGTTCTCCTGTGGCTGCTTTGATAACAGTCTCCCTTTCACAAAAGATAATTGTGGAATCCTAGCTCCAGCAGGCGTGGCCCTGTCACCCTTCCCTTGTATCAAAGCACAATTTCCACAGCCAAAGAAAGTGATTACGGTGATAATGTGTTGGAGACACATGCCGCGCGTATCAGCCTAAAACAATGAAACATGTTGCAGAAATGAGGGTTCCCGGGTGTCTCTATTGATAGGACGTGTGAAAGAAATTGTCCAAACATTCACTTTTGCAGAAATGACGGAGATTTTAAGTGATTTGGGAGATTAGACTGGCTGCCCAGACCTTGTAGCTGACATCTACCAGGAATGCATTAATCCTGCCCAGAACAGAAACGTCTGTAGGCAAAGCAAGTGGGCAGTCTACCCTGAAGGGATCCAGGCTGCCATCACTGGGGGAGCAGGCAGTGGGCTCCCCGCTTCTGGTACAGCTCAAACTCACAGCCGTGTGACCCTAGGCAAGTCATGTCACCTAGCACGGGGAGTTCAAAGTCGGAAGGCTCAGCTTGGGTTTCTGTCCTCCACGGTGGGAGGGAGGCCGGGGTAAGCTCTTTGAGCGTTTTCTTGTTTGTGTAATGGAAGGGCAGTCTCCACTCTGTGGTTCCCTGTGTGCCTTTCAGCCTCTGCTTTGTGCCAGGCGGTGCCAGTCTCACAGTTATAGAGGTGAGGGGAATATACTTCCTGCCTTCAAGGGGCCTGCAGAATAGTTGGGAAGAAAAGCAAATAAATGCACAAACTACGTCTTTTTAGAGCCACTGCAGTATGCACAGGACTCAGGCAGGTGCGGGAGAAAGATGGGAGACAGAGGAGAGTCCCGGGAAGCTCCCAGGCTTGAGCTATGTGGGGCCCTGAGGGTGGGGTCTTCCCCTGGGGTGGATGGGATGGAAGAGGCAGGGCGAACCCTGCTGTTGGTTTGATAACAAAAAGCTTTACTGTTTTTTTTTTTTGTTTTTTTTTTTTTTTTTTTTTTTTTTGTTTTTTTGCGTTACATGGGCCTCTCACTGTTGTGGCCTCTCCCGTTGCGGAGCACAGGCTCCGGACGCACAGGCCCAACAGCCATGGCTCACGGGCCCAGCCGCTCCGCGGCATGTGGGATCTTCCCAGACCGGGGCACGAACCCGCGTCCCCTGCATCGGCAGGCGGACTCCCAACCACTGCGCCACCAGGGAAGCCCCAGCTTTACTGTTTTGTTATCAGAAAAATAATTGCTCAGGGGAAAAAAATTCACTGACAGAAAGTGCAAACAAAGTGAGCATCCTTTAAAATTTTACCACCCAGCGAGAACCATTGTTAATATTTTGAGGCATGAGCACTTTCCTACACTGCTCGTAGAAATGTAAATTGGTACAATCACAATTTAGCAAGCTGTTGAAGTTAAAGCTGATCCGGCAATTGTAAGTTGAGGGAAATAACCAAAAACGTAGGTACAGAGCATTACTGCAGCATTGTCATCAGAGCAGATAATTAGGTGCAGCCTGAGTGTCCATCAGTAGAAGAAATAGCAGATGAATGAAAGTTACATCCACGTGATTGAATAGTGTCCTGCAGGTAAAGTGGATAAACTGGATCTGTATGTTTCCACACGGCTAGATCTCCAAATATTATGCTGAGAGGGGAAAAAGTTGCAGAATGATAAATACAGGGTGCTATCACTTATGTAAAGTTTTAAAACTCCCCAATCCTCTATATAGTTTATGAATTGAAAATATTACACTTTTGGAACAATATACAGAAGGAATTTTTTAAAAGTGAGTAGGAAGGAGACATACCAAATTCCTCATGGAGGAGAAGAACAAAAGGGTCTTTAACTTTTACTTCATTCTATCTAAGTTTTTCTAAGGATTCTTAATATATCTAAGTGTTCTGCTTCCAGTATGGCTGAGTTACTCTGTTGGCATTTGACTTTCCCACAGACAACATCTATAAACTCCAGACAAAATACAAAAGAACAAAAGTAAACAAAGAGAAAATCAACAATGACTGAAAGGCACTGGAGAATGAACCAGGGCAGATTCTGGAGGAAAGTCCACACTTGTAGAATGGCAGGGATAAGGTTACTTTATGTGGCTTTTAACCCAAGCCAGGCCAAAGCTGTCAACTCTGATAGAATGGCTATGTCAACAATAGAAAATGACAGCCTTTTTGGCTTGAAGAACAGAGGACAGAATTTGGGACAACCGGAGTCCCTAGAAGGTGGATAGAGGATTCAAGACAGGAGAGAGGCAGACAGGGAGAGCCTACACTTTGTGCATAAACTCTGCTCAAAGTTCTGCCTGATCCCAGAGCCACACAAGCAGGACAGACACCACCTAATGATAAAAGAACTAAACTGAGGTTTGAGCTACCAACTGACAGAGCTTGCAGTTTGAGTTCATCCAAGTTCAATGCCTGCTAAAGCAAACAAAAACCAGCCCTCTTCAGAGAAATAGAACCCAGGGTCTCTACAATATAATTCACAACATCCAAGACACAATTAAAATTTTTTCATCACACAAAGAAATAGGAAAATGCAACCCACTCTAAAGCACTCAATGGAGCTCAACCTTAAAATAATGCCGGTGTTAGAAATTGCAGTCAAGGATGTTAAAGTAGCTATTACACTCATCCTCAAGTATATAAGGGAAAATATGATTAAAGTAAATGAAAAGATAGGAAATCTCAGTGAAAAATAAAAATAGAAACCATTAAAAACACAGGGGGATTCTATAAGAGCAAAATACAGTATCTAAAATTATTTTAAAAAGAAAAGAAAAAGAAACCCATTGGTTGTATACAATAGGAGAATGGAGTTAATGGTAAAGAGTTATCTTGAATCTAGACCAATAGAAATTACCCAGTCTGAATAACAAAAAGTAAAAGGATTGAAAAAATCTGATCAGAGCCTTAGGGACCTGTGTGACAACATCAGAATGTCCCCCCCACACACACACACATAATTGGTGCTCCAGAGGCAGAGGAGGGAGAGAATAGGGCACAAAAAATTTTTGAAAATTAATGGCCAAAAAATCCACAATTTCGTGAAAGACATAAATTTTCAGATTCAATAATCTCAACAAACCCCAAGATAGATAAAAATCAAAGAACGATACACGTAAACACACTATATAGAGACTTCTGGGAATTATGCAGAGAACAAGGAGACATTGCATACAGAAGACCAAGGATGGAAGTCAGCTGACCTATCAGCAGAAACTATAAGGCCAAAAGACAGTAAAACATCTTGTTCCAATACAATAAAGGAACAATAAAAGGCCAAAGGAGGGGAGAGGTTTCAAAATAGAATTCTATCTCAGCCAAAAAGACTCTTCAAGAATGAATGTTAAATAAAAACTCTTTTTAAGTAAAAGAAAACCAAGGAACTTTTTTCACTGCATTACAAAAAAATGCCGAAGGAATTTCTTCAAGGTGATGGAAATGACAACACATTGAAACCTGGATGTTTAGGAGGTAATAAAGAATGTTGGAAACAATAAATATCTGGGTTATATAAAAGAGTGCTTTCCCCTCTTAATTTAAAAGAAGTAAACAGGATTGTTTGAAGCAAATATATATAATATTGTCTGGTAGGATTTATAATATATGTAGGTATAATACATATGACAGCTGTAGCATTGAGTATAGCAGCAAGGGACTTATATTATTTCAAGGCTTCTACCTTTTACATGAAGTGGTACAATATTAATCCTAAGTAAACTGAAAAGGTAAGGATGTATATTACAACCCCTAGAACAACTACTAAAAAATAATGCAAAGAGATATAGCTTTAAAAATAGATAAATTAAAAATGACTTCTTAAAAATACTCAGAAAAGGGGCTTCCCTGGTGGCGCAGTGGTTGAGAGTCTGCCTGCCGATGCAGGGGACATGGGTTCGTGCCCCGGTCCGGGAAGATCCTACATGCCGCGGAGCAGCTGGGTCCGTGAGCCATGGCCGCTGAGCCTGTGCATCCGGAGCCTGTGCTCCGCAACGGGAGAGGCCACAACAGTGAGAGGCCCGCATACCGCAAAAAAAAATACTCAGAAAAGTTTAACTAAGGCAAGAAAGGATAAACAGGAGGAAAAAAACCACAGGGGACAAAAGGAAAAGAATAATATAAACGGTAAACCTAAATCCATCTGTGTCGATAAAATTATCTCTAGTGTTAATGTACTAGACCCTACAGTTAAGGGGCAGATATTGTCCAAATGGATAGAAAAAAAAAAAAAGGCATAACTACATGCACTTTAAAGATAGGTCAAAAGTAAAGGGATGCAGGGCTTCCCTGGTGGCGCAGTGGTTGAGAGTCCACCTGCCGATGCAGGGAACACGGGTTCGTGCCCCGGTCCGGGAAGATCCCACATGCCACGAAGCGGCTGGGCCCGTGAGCCATGGCTGCTGAGCCTGCACGTCTGGGGCCTGTGCTCCGCAACGGGAGAGGCCACAACAGTGAGAGGCCCACGTACTGCAAAAAAAAAAAAAAAAAGTAAAGGGATGCAAAAATATATACCATGCACACAGTGAGCATCAGAAGTCTGGGGTGTCTATATTAATAATAAATAGGCTTTAAGACAAAGAATATTACTAAATATGGGTGGACTTTTATAATGATAAAATGGTCAATTTATTTAGAAGACATAACTATCATAAATATGAATGTACCTAATAATATAACTTAAATACATAAAGCAAAAAGCCCACAACAGATTTAAGGGATTTCCATAATTGTAGTTGGAGATTTTAGTACTATATTGCATCAACTGAAAGATGAACTAGATAAAAAGTTGGCAAAGTCATAGATAGTCTGAACAACACTACCACCACCTTGGCCTAATGGACATTTATAGAGTGCTACACTCACCAACAGAAGAATATACAATCTTGTCAATTGCACGTGATATAATCACCAATATAGACCAGATTCTGGGACATAAAACAAGTCCCAGTAAATTTAAAAGAACTGAAATCATGTGAAGATGACAATGAAATCAAATTAGTAATAAAAATCATATCTAGGAAAAACCTAAATATGTGAAAAAAATTTTTGGAAGAAAAAGGAGCCACAGTTCTAAAGAATCCATGTGTCAAAGAAGAAATCATAATGGAAGAGAGAAAATAATTTGAACTGAACAGTAATGCAAAATATCGACAATTGGGAAACAGAGATAAAGCAATACCTAGAGGGAAATCTAAATGCTTATTTTAGAAATAAACAAAAATAAAAAAGAACAGTCTAAAATCAATGACTAATGTTCTACCTTAAGAAACTATACATACAGGCAGACTTCAGAAATATTGTAGGTTTGGTTCCAGACCACTGCAAAAAAGTGAATACTGCGATAAAGTGAGCCACATTAACTTTTTGGTTTCCCAGTGCATATAAAAGTTGTGTTTGCACTGTACTATATAGTATATTAAGTGTGCAACAGCATTATGGCTAATGAAACAATGTACATACCTTAATTTAAAAAATACTTCGTTGCTAAAAAGTGTTAACCATCATCTGAGCCTTCAGTGAGTCATAGTAGTAACATCAAAGATCACTGATCACAGATCACCGTAACAAATATAATAAAAATGAAACGTTTGAAATACTGTGAAAACTACCAAATGTGACACAGAGACACGAAGTGAGCAAATGCTGTTGGAAAAATGGTGCTGATAGACTTGCTCGATGCAGGGTTGCCACAAACCTTCAACTTGTAAAAAATGCAATATCTGTGAAGTGCAATAAAGCAAACTGCAATAAGGCAAGGTCTGCCTATATATATATTTGACTCCACCCTTTGGACACAGCTGATTATCCAGGCGTGGGGTCCTCAACCTACTGAGCCTATTTTATATATATATATGTGTGTGTATACACACACACACACACACACACACACACATACACAAACCAGCAGAAGGAAGGAAATGATAAAGAATGAAATAATACAAAAAATAGACAACTACAGAGAAAATTAACAAAGCCAAACTTTACTTCTTTGAAAAGGTAAATAAAATTCATGAACCCCTAGCCAGATATATTAAGATAAAATAAACCACAAATTAAGAATGAGAAAGCAATGATCACCTTAGAGTCTACAGAAGGTAAAATGATAATTAAAATATTATGAGAAATTTTATGCCAAAAATTCAAAATAGGTGAGATGAAAAATTCCTTGAATAATTCAACTTAACTGGAAATGACACAAAATGAAACATAAAATCTGAATAGTCTTGTATATTAAATACATTGAAATTTAATAAAAAAGAAGTCTTCCCACAATGAAATTCCTGGCCCAGATGGCTTCACTGGTGAATTCTAACAAATATAAAGATGCTCTTTCAGAAAATAGAATACTTTCCACTTGTTTAATAACATAATTTGACAGACATTGCAAAGGAAAGGAATCTATAGTCAATATCCCTCACAAACACAAATACAAAAATACTTAACAAATATTAGTAAATCAAATAAAGCAATATAAAGCAGATACTACATCATGACCACATAGAGTTTATCCCAAGAGTTCAAGGTTGGTTAAACATTGAAAATTAATATAACTCACTGTATATAGAGAACAATGGAGAAAATCCACGTTTTTAAATAGAGGTAGTATAAGCACTTGACAAAAGTTAGTAACCATTCATGATTTTTAAAAAAAAATCTAAGCAAACTAAGAATAGAAGAGAACTTCCTCTTTCTATTAAATCACAAACGTTAATGGTCAAACTGTTGAAACTTCTTCCCTAAAATCAGAAACAAGACAAGGATGCTTATGCCCACCACTTACATTCAAATTATATTGGAGGTCCTAGTTATTGCAACAAGGCAAGAAAAATAATAGGCATAAAGATTGAAAAGAGAGAAGTAAAACTGTCTCTATTTGCAGGTGACAATTGTTTATGTAGAAAACCATGAGGGATCTACCAGACAGCTGTGATAACTAATAAGTGATTTAACATGGTTTCAGGGTACAAGGTGTTCAACCAGGAAACAGAAACCACACAATAATTTTAAAAGGAAAAGTTTGGTATAAACAATCACTGAGTGTAACAGGGAAGTAACTATGAAGGTATAAAGTGATCCCTAAAGAACAGTGCAAGAGAGTACCCAAGGAAGGGACATCTGGAAGGCAAACACCCCTCCCCAAGGCTAGGATTCAGACCCCTTTGGAAAAGTGTGGTTGCAGCCCTCTGGATGCTGAAGTTTGCTGTGTTGCCTGGGCAGAGCTGATCCACAGTCACTGGATATACTGGAAACACCCCAAGGGTTGCAGGTAAGCTGAAGCTGGTGGGTGGTCATACAGAGGGAATTGGGGCTTTAAATACTTCTGTAAGTTTAAAAAAATAAAAGAGATGGCTCCCAGGTACTCCAGCTTACACGGACCTTGAGTGCTAGATGCTTCTTTCCTGATGGTGTCAGTGAAATTCCTGGGGAGCTCTCCCCCTGCATGGCTTGGGTCGTGTGGCCCATCCTTTAACAAAACAGCATAGCTGGGGTGGCCCCGGCAATCTGAGTTTCAACCAGCCCCTCAGATGATTCTGATTCTCACTCAGGTTTGAGAACTACTCCCCTAGAATTACATTAAAGGCATACCTTATCTCCAAGTTTTGGATAATTTTTCTTGATCCCCCAAAAAACTGGTCAAATTACATTTTTGTAGTATTTGGCCAAATTCATTCACATCAGTGCAGGAAAATGTGTTAATTAACATATATCAGCCTCCTTGTGAAATTGTTACAGTTTAGAGACATACGTTTTTGGTGAACTGCTAAGGCCAGAGAATTTCCTTCTGTCTGGAAATTTTGTAAGGAATCTAGGGTTGCATTTTCAAACCCAGCAACTTTGGCTAATGCTGGACACAAGTTTACTTTGGACCCACCCTCCTCGATTTCTCTCTCATCTGCACACATGTACACACATGCATACAAAGAGCATTTTGGTTCTAAATGTTTAACCACTGGCTCTCTAGGAATGTAAAGCCCTGATTTGTGGCATTTGCAATTTCCATGGTGTAAATACTCCCACCATGGCCAATTATAAACTATCAACATGAAGTCATGGACTTCCCTGGCGGTCCAGTGGTTAGGACTCTGCCCTTCCACCGCAGGGGGCACAGGTCGATCCCTGGTTAGGGAACTAGGATCCTGCCTACTACACAGTGAGGCCAAAAAAAAAAAAAAACCATGAAGACAGTAAATGAGGATTTGGAAGAGACGCACACAGTGATTCCCTGGGGCTGGCGCGAGCCTGCTCTGGCACCAGTGCCATACTTCCAGAGGTGGCCCGTCCCTGGCTGGGCCTCCCCTCCACTTCCGGGCAGTGCCTCCGCCTCACCAGAGCCCCAGCAGTGGAGGCCGTGGGGACAGCTTCTCCTGTTGAGTTAACTCCAGGTGTGGGAGAAACGCGGTAGAAGCACATCTGCACACACCCTCTGGAGCCAGCCTTCCTCAGCCTGGTTTTCTTACCCTGCAGGGACCTGCAGGCTGCTACTAGCACCAGTAGGTCTCTGTCACCTGACAACAATAGGGACCTGTTCGGAGCTGCCCCGCCGGTAGGTGGGAGTCCTTCCGTTCTGTTTGGAAACCAAGGATCCTTGGGGGTGGGTGCTGGGGCCTCGTCACGCAGAAGGTGGCCAGTGGATGTAGCAGCAGCTACAGCCAGCACCCAGCGCTCTGTGGGTCCTCCCAGGGGACGGAGCAGGCAGGACAGGGTGTTGGACGGTGTGGCCTGGAAGGTGGTCTCACACCACTCTCAGATGGCAGCCACCTGCTCAGACTTCTCCCCAGGATGCCCTGGGAGTCCCTGGGGGAGCCCCCAGTCACAGTCTGAGCTGCTGCTCAGGGGAGGGCGGGACATCAAGGTGGGGACCAGAAACCACCCAGCGGCATCACCAGAAACTGCAGGCACTGTTCTCGGGGAGCCATGGGGGAGTCTGAGAGATGGGCTGGGGGCAGAGCAGAGTTTACCGGCCCCCCCACCCCGTGGGACACGCAGTCTGGGCTGAAAGGGTGGGGAAGGGCAGTGTGTGTCAGTAGCACTTAGCTAGCCTGTGCTCCCTCATCTGTCCCCTCACGCCTTGGTGGAGTCACCCAGGGGCCCGGTCACCATCTGCAGCCCCAGACTGGCCCGCTAGCCGGGTCAGGAGTGCACACGCATGCAGCTTGGTTGGGGTGGCCTCCAGCCAGCCACAAAGGCCCCACGATGTGACCAGTGTCCAGTGTCCAGAGAGGCAGAGTGGCCGGGAACCACCGCCTGGGATGGTCACCTGCTGGCCGTGTGACCTGGGTGTCTCCCTTTAGGTCTCTGTGCTTCAGGTTCCCTGGGAGGGGTTGACGTGTCAGAGCAGGTCCGAGAAAGAAGCCAGGTGGGGTGGGCACACGGCAGATCGTCAGGGAACAGGCTCCTCGGCAGGATGACATCATGGGCTCTCCACTCTGCGGGCTCTGTGGGGATGGACGAGGCAAGGGGGGCAGCCCTGGGTGGTCCCGGGGGGCAGAAGCCGCAGGGAAGCTGCTTGCAGACACCCTACGGAAAGGTGTCTGTTATGGGTTGAATTGTGTCCCCCTGAAAAGGAGTTGAAGTCCTAACCCCCCAGTGTCTGTGAATGTGACCTGACTTGGAAATAGGATGATTAAGTATAAGTGAGGTCATTAAGGTGGATCCTTATCCGACTTGTTCTTATGAAAAAGGGAAATTTGAACACAGACATGCACACAGGGAGAAGGCCATGTCAGGTGGAGTGGAGACGGGGTGAGGAGGCTACAGAAGCCAGAAACAGATTCTGTCCCACAGCCTCAGAAGGAACCAGCCCTGTTGCTACCCCTTGATCTCGGACCTCCAGTCTCCAAACTCCCTGCCTTCACGAAGTGGCCAAAACCATACGAAGGTGACTCATAGTAGGTTATGAAAGTCTCAGGAATCAGAGCAGGGAAGGAGAGAAAACGCCAGGTCTTGTTGAGGGAGCCTGGGGACAGATGCACTGGGAGGGGACTGTGGTCATGTCCCCAAGCAAGTGAGGGAGACAGCTGGGGAGGAGCAGGCGGGTGAGGACACAGCACGTGCAAAGGCCCTGTGGTGGGAGCAGACCCAGTGGGTTCCATGTAGCACCCGGAGGCCACATGGCTGGAACAGAGCCGGGGAAGTGGAGCAGAGCAGGAAGGGAAGCTGAAGGGGTCGGAGGAGGCGGGCGCTGAGGCCTTGGGGGCTTCAGCTTCTGCTGAGCCAGGAGGGATAGCAGGGGTTTAACAGAGGCACCGTCACACTGGCTGCCGAGGGAAGGGGAAGGCGACCATGCGGTAATCCAGGGGAGAGGGTGGCTGAGACCCAGGTGGTGGTGTGGGTGGTGAGACACGGGCACATCCTGCTAATATTCTGAGGGCACAGCTGACAGATGGCCAGTGGCCAGGGGTGGAGGGCCAGCCCACCTTTTAGGAAGGCTGAATCCCCCCAGGATGGGGTAGGTGAGGGAGGGGTTGGCCTGGTGGAGACTGAGCCGTTTGAGATTTCTGCTGACATCAGTGGGGCTGGCCGTGGGCAGCTCGAGTCCATGGCAGAGGTCAGGGCTGGAGAGGAAGGCCGGGGAGCCACCGGCACAGAGACAGAAATCCAGGAGGCTGGACAAGGCCAATGAGAACTCAGAAGTGGAGGGAGCACAGACCTGGGGTCCACAGCGCTCAGTGATCAGGCAGAAAAGCTGGGGCAGTCTGACTCTGTTACCTAGGCCAGGGGGGACAGGACCCCCACTGGGGGCTCCAGGGGGCAGTCACTTTGTATCCAGTCCCATTCTCTGGCCACAGCTGGTCCAGCAGTGGGCTCCTCTCCCAGCTGGGCCAACCAGAGGCGTCTGCACAATGTCTGGAGCAAGGATGCAGGGGGTCCGGCTTCCCAGTTGGGCTGTTCCCAGTTTGACTAAGCCCCAGGGCGGTTGTGGGAGCTTGGTACTGCCCGGGAGGCAGAGAAAGCAGTCACAATGATGCTGAGAGGGGGCAGTGTGGACACGGCCCCTGGGCCCCACACAACACCCGGCCTGGGTCCTGGTACTTGCAACCATCAATCCTGGCCCTAATAGGTGCACCTCCCAGGGCTGGGGGATCTGTGCGTGGAGGGCGCCCCAGAGCTCTCTCCTCTCTCCCTCCCTCCCTCCCTTGGGGTGGGGACCTGATCAGGAAGCAGGACCCTGATTTTCAACCTCTCCAACTCCCACCTCCCTGCCCCATGTGCTCCCAGAGGCCTCTCTGTTGAAGGCAAGGAAAGAAACCACAGGGCTTTGAAATCATCCATCGAGTTTAATGCATCGTACAGAAGGAAAACTACATCGACATATTTAAGACAACCACTTTCTCTAGTCCCACTATCCATCGGACGGTCCTCCTTGGTCCAAAAAACTAAGTCTCAAGACACATTGGCAGCTACCCCTCCCGGGTCCAACCTTTCATATCTTCCCGTTACATTTTTAAAAAAAATTTAATTCAATCCATCCAAGAAGAAAAACCAACCAACAAAAAAAAAGGAACCTGAAGACATTTACATCGCAAGCCACGCGGTAATGCATAATTGGCATCTAGAGTAACCAATATATAAGACGTGTGTCTTACAGTTCACTTTGTTCATCAATAAAAGAATATAAAAATCTTGTTCAACCCAGTGTTGAGTGTATTAAAATAGATCTGTATCGTACAGCACAGTTTCTCCCGGAGTCGTGAAAATGACAGGAGGGACCATGGCAGTCTGCGGGGTTCCGGCCAGCCTCCTTGCTCTGCACCTGGCAGCGTGCGTGCATGCGTGTCTGGGGCCACGTGTGCACACGCACACGTATGTTCAATGCAATTCGGCACCGTGTGATGTGCTGGGGGTGGGAGTCCTGTGGCTCCCAGATGCTCATCCTGTTGTGCTAAGTCCCTCGGGACTGGAGAAGCCAGTGGGCGTGACAAGCCCGCATGGCCCACCCCGGATGCAGGGCGGCGGGCACCCTTCGCTCTCGTGGAGACAGCAAGAGGGACCCTTCAGTCTCCCGAGGCCACCGCCCTCTCTTCCTCCCCCTCCTCCCACTTCTTAAAAAACCCTCTGGGTCCCTCCGGTTTGGCAGCTCCCCCGCCCCAGGGGTTTTCCGTTCATTCCGGGCAGCAGAGACCACTGTGAACAGGAAAAGAAGTCACCAAGGGTCCCCTTCACATTAAATATCTCACAATAAAAACGCCATACAAAAATGTAAGGTTATTTTTTGGCATAGTGTCTGTACTGGCAAGAAAAGAGGAATGGAATACTTTTATCGGCTCTTCAAAAGGAGGAAAGAAAAGGCTTCAGTCGTTAAGTTGAATGATTCAACCCAAAATAGAAAACCTGCCAAACGCCTCCCTGGCGTGGCTGCAGCTCCATCTCTCGCCCAGAAACTCCATGAGAAAAAGACATCGAGGGCAAGATGAGTCCAAAACATCAGCAGAGGAGGGAGGCGTGCAGTGAGGGCGCCCCCAAGACCAGGGGGCAGACGGAGGCCTGGCCGGGCCACAGCAGCGTCCCCTGGTAAGCTTCCTTCAAGTTAAACAGTTGCGATTCTGAACGCTAATAACACTGACAACACGGATCGGGCGTTCTGGAAGGCCTGGCGTGAGCCCGACGGCCCCTGAGGGCGGGCGGCTGAGCCTACCTAGATTTGCTACCCGCCTCTCACCCCAACTAGCTCTACTACTTGGCTACGTCGTGTCCTCGGCTCCCCTCCCGCAGGGCACCTCGGCCCTTCTCTCTCCCGCGGGGGTGGCACGAGGCCGAGGAGACAGCTGTGGCCAGAAGCCGGAGGGCCGGGCAGCACTCCCAACAGCAGGGAGCTGACTCTGTGCCCCGACCTGGCTTCCGGGCGTCCCATCTGACCTGAAGGGTGCAGGACTCCGTCCCCACCCATCCTGGCTCTAGGACTCTCACTCAGCTGCTTCTCCCTTCTTTCCTGTCTCTGTCTGGTTTTATTTTTGTCTGAAATTCATAGTGTTTATGAATTAAGGCTGACAGAACCCTCAGGTCTTGTGAGCAGGGTCCCAGTGACTTTCCGTGGGTGTGAAGACGGGTCCCTTGGGGTCAGTTGTGCCCTGGGGGGTGCTGGAGGGCAGAGTGCATGGCCGCTGCTGAGGGCTTGGTCCAGGGCCCGGCCAGCAGCGGGGCGGGGCTGGTGGTCGTCATGGTGACCTGGAGCATCTGCTCGCCCTGTATCAGTCTCAGGAGGGCCCTCAGGCGGTCCAGGGACGACTGGGTGCCCCTCTGCTGGGCCAGCAGGCTTGTCTTAAGCTCCAGGCATTTCTGTCAGGGGGAGGGTGTCAGAGAGAAGGGTCTCAGAATTCAGTGACACAAGCCACCTGGGGCAGCCACCCCTCAGCTTTCTCAGAAAGCCCCTCCCTTCCACCGCAGAGGCTGAAAGAAACCAGGAAGAGGGCCTCACGCACACTAGGCAGAAGCGAAAAATGGAATTAAACGGCAGCCAGACCCACAGGAGAAGTTTGTCTTAAACATTCAGGGCGGGAGATGATGTGCTTTGCAGGCATGTGGGAACATGCTGCCTCGTGGTTGTGAGGCTGCCTAGCTGACCACATCTACCTCTGCCGCTGGAGGAAGCTCCGAGCCTGTTTTGGCTCAAGTGCAGCCCTGCAGACGACCTTCAGGCCACTGGCCAGTTTTCTGCACTTCCTCTGGCCTGCTGTATTCATGGCCATTTCTAGCCTTTCATATACCATGGCGACACAGTGAAGTGGTTAAGGACTGACGCCTCGAGTTAGAGTTGTAATTATGTGCTGCCTGGGCAAATAAACTCCTTGAGTCTGCGTCCCAAACTCTAAGAATAATCACAGAGCCTCTTCATAGGGTTATGGAGAGGATTAAATGGGATACTACATTTTAAGGGTTTTACCAATTGCTGTTACCAACATCACCACCATCATCAGAACCACCACCACCATCACCTCCATCATCACCACCACCTCCATAATCACCATCACCACCACCACCATCACCTCCATCATCACCACCACCTCCATCATCACCATCACCACCACCATCACCACCATCATCAGCACCATCACCATCACCTCCATCATCACCATCACCACCTCCATCATCACCATCACCACTACCACCACCATCACCTCCATCATCATCATTGCCATCATCACCACCACCATTACCATCATCTTGTTTATCACCACTCTACAGAGAAGAAATCACTGTGTTCACTTTATACAAGAAGAAACTGAGGTTCAGAGATGGTCAGGGCCTTGCTGAGGTCACAGAGCTGAGAAGCAGCAGAGCCAGATGCTCAACTGCTCGATAACTATTTATTTGTCAAATGAGTCACACAGCTGCCTTCTCCACCTGCTGACTTGCTAAGTGATGGTGGTGAGTCTGTCTTCTCCTGGGGCCTCAGCGACCAGACAGCGATGCTTTGACTCTGCACCCTGTGGTTCTAAGGGCAGACGCCGCACCCCGGCCCTGCGCACCTTCACTGCACCCTGTGGTTCTAAGGGCAGACGCCGCACCCTGCCCCGCGCACCTTCACTGCACCCTGTGGTTCTAAGGGCAGACGCTGCACCCCGCCCCGCGCACCTTCACTGCCGAGGCCAGGTGCCGGTCCCGCTCCTCCAGCTGTCGGCGCTCGCTCTGTAGCTCGCTGCCCCTCTGCAGCAGCTTCCGCTTCTCCTCTTCTTTGACTGTGAAAGAGAAGACCAGGCCCCACAGGGAACTGCAGGCCAGCAGGGGCTGGGCCGAGGCTGAGCAGGAGAGGCAGAAAGAACCCCAGGCCTAGAGGTCGTTCTGGCCACATCCTCCTGCAGGGGCCGGCGGCTCTCGCTGGATGCACGGGGACTGGAATTCCATCCCTGCAGTAACTGCCCTGCACCCAGGACTAGTCCCAGGGAGCTCTGGCCCAGAAGAGCCTCTGCTGGGCCCAAAGTGAGTCCAGTGGTCTAGGGGCAGGGTTAGACAAAAGGGAATCGGTGCCCTTTCCCAGATCCCGAGGGTGTCTTTCTTACCTGTCTTGTGGGTGACGTAGGAGTGCACAATAGCCAGCATCCCGGTCCAGGGCACACCTTCGTCTTTCTTTAAGGCCTGGAGGGCAGACAGGGAACTGAGCCAGCGGGCAGCCCGGGGCCCGGCACACCCTGGCTGTGTAACCCGGGCTGGCAGGGGGATGAGCTCCCTGGGCTGTCATAGCCACCCTCTCCCTAGGTCCCCACAAAACCCAGAGTGACAGGTGCTCACGAGAGTTGTGTTGTTTGAAAAAAAGATGACTGCCCAATGATTTCACAAGTAATACATGCTGTAGAAAAGCCTACTTTTAAAAATGCTGATACTTCCCCACCACCCAGCCAAACACAGGTATCTTGTCCCAGGTTTTTATTATCCCGCACACTGTTTCTTCTCGGACGGCTGATGATCAAACTATACAGCAGCTATAAAACCTGTTTTTTGTTTTTATTTATTTTTTTATTTTTGGCCGCACCACATGGCACGTGGGATCTTTCCCAACGAGGGATCGAACCCACGCCCCCTGCAGTAGAAGCGTGAAGTCTTAACCACTGGACCGCCGGGGAAGTCCTCTTTTTATTTTTTTAAAATGTAATCCCACATGGTGAACAAGTCCCAAAGGATCGCAAAATCCTTGTAAAAAATCATTTTCAATGACCACATCTCACTGAGTAAAGCACTGGAATCTACTCCACCAACTCCTGGGGGGAAGCCAGGCTGTTGTTTCCTTCTTTTCCCTTTTATAAAGAAAGGATGAGGGGCTTCTTTTTGCACAGAACGTTACCTGTATATGACTATTTCCTTAGACTCTATTCCCCAAAGCAAGACGCCGGGTTTAAAAAACGTACACATCTTTAAGGCAACATGTAAGAGTGCCCGCTTCACCGCACCGTCACCAGAAGGGAGTGTTGTCGTTTTTGCGAATTTGATAGCTTTTCATTTGCGTGTTGTCATCAGTGAGATCAAACGTGCTAACTGGCACTGTTTTTTGTGGTTTGTGTTGTTAGTTCGGTTCTTCCCTGGGAAATCTGGAGTCACCAAGTCAGACAGCTGCAGAGGGAACCTCTGCTCACTCTACACCCGTGGTCCTCAACCGGCAGTGTCTGAGATGGCCATGATGGGGGCTGCTGTTGGCATCTAGTGGGTGGAGGCCAGGGACACTGAACACCCTGCAGTGCACAGGACGGCCCCCAAAATGGATTATCCTGGGCCAAACGTCAATTGTGCCCAAGCTGCGAAGCCCTGCTCTTCACCCAGTTCCTCTCCTCACCCCTCCACGGCCCTCCCCGTCTCTGCTCACGCGGGGGACGGCCCAGGAAGCAGAGATGGTCTGAGTGGCCTCAGACATTGTGCCCGGTGAAGGAGGGCCCTGCGGTTCCGGGAGATGGTGAGGGTGAGGGTGCGGCCGCTCCCCAGGGACACAGCCTCCTGTACCTTCTGCTGGCACTTGGGGCACACCCACACGCCCTTGGGTGCTGTCTTGAGGGGCGGATCCAGGCAGCTGAGGTGGTAGGCCCCTGGGCAGGTACCGCAGGGCTGCAGGTTGGCCCCTCGCTTGCAGGCAGTACAGTGCTCATCGTGGGTGATCTCGTTCTGGAAGAGACGGGAGGGTGGGAGGCAGGTCAGCCGGGCTGGGAGTTGGGGGGTGGGGTGCAGGACCTGCCTGGGGCCCAGCTCTTCCGCCAGGGTTCTCAGCAGCTCGGGAAGGGGAGGAGGAGGGGTGATGACCAAGGGGGCACAGGCCTGGAAACCAGCAGCATCCGGGTCTCCTGCCTCAAAGCCAGCACCCCTCCAGGTGTGTGGGCTCCGCGCAGCAGGACTCGGGCTCAAGGCACCTCCTGTCTCCACGCCCGGGCCGGCCTACAGCTACAGGGTGGCTGCAGACAAAGGCTGCCCGCCACGGCACCGACCTGCGACACTGCAGGGTTATGGCTGCAAACAGCACGGCCTAATGGGAGTTTCATCACGTGGTGCTTTTTAGCGGTTTGACTGTTACAGGCATGTAGGGACTAGAAATGTCTTTTACAATTAGATCTGAAACTCAGTAAAGAAAGACACTGAAAATAAACTCTGAAGCCGCGCCCACAAATGAGGTCATGACCAGCCAGCATCCTGGGAAGCAGGGACGTGGTGCATGTGTGGTGGGTTGGGGTCTCGCACAATCATCGAAATGTGGGCATGTGGGGTGAGGCCCTGAGACCCAAGTCCAGTCCCTTATGAGGTAGGGAATGAGGACCAGCTCTGCCCAGGGTCACACAGCGAGGCCAGACAGAACACACAGGCACCCAGCATCGGCTGCTTCCATTCAGGGCTTCGTGGCTCCTGGTATCCCTGCGTCCAGGGGGCTCCTGCTTGAACCTGCGGGCTGAGCCCTGTGGTGATGTCCAACTCTTCCGGGCAGGCTGAATAGTGGACTGGTGTTGTACAAAGCCCTCAGCACCGAGGACGGAGCCCGAGGCCCTCAGCTCCACTCCAGGGAAGCAGGATGCTGGGGTCCCGTGCCCCCTGCCAGGAGTGACCCTACCTGGACTGTATGGAAAGCATGCCCCACCCCCCAACCAGGCGTGAAGACCAGGGCACACGTACCTTCCAGCAGGGGTCCTCATTGGCTAGCACAGGGAAGAAGGGTGGAGAGCATGTTAGAGGGCACGGGAGGGGCACCAGTGAGGACTGGAGTCCACGAGGCCCAGTGTGAAAGGAGCATGATGGGAGTGTCACAGGCCCCAGTGACTCCTGGATCCTCACCCAGGGCCTGATGGGAGTGTCACAGGCCCCAGTGACTCCTGGGTCCTCACCCAGGGCCTGGTGGGAATGTCACAGGCCCCAGTGACTCCTGGGTTCTCATCCAGGGCACCATGGACGTAACAGTCTCTGCCCCAGTCATGGCCAGGACCCGCCCAGAGATAGGTTCATGGTGGCCCCTGAGCTCCCCGAGGCACATGGCAGCTGTGAGCTGTGCAGCGCAGGGAACCTCGCTCCAGGGGTCCCTCAGAGTGACTTACTGTCAGCTCGTCTTCAGCCATAAGGCACTTCCATTCTAGTGAGTGATGCCAAACCACGTGTTTTAATGATCACAAAAAGTAGTTTTCTTGTTAATTTCTGGAAATCATACCATCCAGTGGGAAACACAGATCCTGCGTGTCCACAGCACTCGACAGTGTACAAAGTGCTGTCACGTTCACCTCTCCTGTCACTGTCCCAGCTCTGAGAGGCCGGGACTATTATGGGCCCATTTTATACAGATTAGCAAACCAAGGCCCAGGGAGGTAACGTGGTATGTGAGGACAAGCGTGGCCATGGCGCAGGGGGCCTGGTGAGCTGTCATGCGCTATCTGCCGGTCAGCAGCCATGTGGCCGCTGCTGTGGACAGGGCAGGCTGGGTAGCCAGGCCGCTGCCTGTGGGGGGAGGTACGGCCCAGCCCAGCCCCACAGCTGCCCTGCGGGAGAAGTGCTTACCTCTTGCTGTGAGGAACAGGGGTGTGTTGAGATAGTTGGACGCCAGCCGCTTCCTCTGCAGGGGACAGAAAACCAAACCAAACCACCAGATCGTGGGGAGCCCTCCTGGGTGACACTGACCCCGCCCAGGGCTCACCCAGGACAGGCTCCCCATCCTGGGCTCCGGACTCCAGCCGGACACCCACGGCCAGAGGCAGAAACGGGTACAGACACAGGGGCGTGGGGAAGGGGAGAGACAGGTTGGCCAGGGCAAAAGCCAGCAAAGGCTCTGCCCAACGGGTCCATCCCTGCTCCCCGTGGGAATATCTGCCTCATTCAGGAAGGTTAGGGCTCTCCGATTGGGGCAAATCAGTAACAAAGCTGACATGTGGCTGTCCATCTGTGTTCCTCCTGTATCTTCTTTCTCAGCTGGTTCTGGGGTCAGGTGGGGAAATGAGGTGTACTATGGACTGGCTCGCTAAACCCCACTTCTCGGCATGGGTTCCAGGAACCCTGACCACAAAGAGTGGCCCCTGGTGCCCAAAACATCACGGGTAGATGGAAGTTCCTGGTATATTCCAGAAGGTGGCTTTAGTCCTAGGCTTTAGCAACCACAGGCCACGAGGGTTGAGACTTTGGTGGTTCGACATGGCTTTGGCTGTGGCAAGAAAATGGTTCTAGACTTGGGTGATGGGCTATAAACCCATCTCTCTCGACATGATTGGGCCGTGTTCAGGGCCAAGGGAGGGACCCACAGGAGGGCTACTCCTGGGCTACATATGTGTCCAGGGCTCAAGGTCACAGGGCTTTGCATCGGCTCTTGCTTCACTAACCAGGTCATCTCTGGCCGTGGCCACAGGCTTCGGAGAAGAGGTCACGGCCATGCCCACAGAGCAGGGGACGCTTCCATCAGTGAGCACAACCAAGGGGACAGCGCCCATACTGTACAGAGGACACACCGTCTCCTTGGGTGGAGATGCAGAAACGGCTCTGTGACTCTCACAAATGGGGCCCAGCGCTTGGGGCCGTCTCAGGACATGGCTTGCTCAGAAAATTGGGGAGGAAGTGAGCAGGTATAAACACGTGTGTTCTCCAAGCAGGAGTCGGGGGACAGTACAAGCAAGGACAGGCGGGCAGGCTGGGGAGCCAGGCGACGCAGACACAGGTGGGCTCTCCCCACAGGGCCACCCACGGGAGCCTCCCTCCCAGTGAGGGCCAGTTTGTGAGCCATAGGTTTGGGACCACTGGCCCAGGCTGACAAACACCCCAGGGGAAGCGAGCACGGCATTTTGGTGACCCTCCTCCGGGCCCTGCAGAGTCTTGCTGACCTCTGGAATGTGCCAGGCCCTGGCCTCTGCAGACATGGCTCCATGTCAGGGGGTTGCCCGACTTCGGGGCCTTCAGGCAATGGCTTCCATTCTCGGGGAAGATTCCAGGGAGTTTTCCCTAGGAAAGCCCAGGGCATCTGGGAAAGGCTGCTGGCAGCCTCTGCAGAGCCAGCTTCTGGGAGATGACATCTGGATTTTAGCCTAGAATTTTGGACTTTAATTTGCAAAGGCAAGAAGATCTCATTCTGGATTCAGTTTTTCCCTGGGAATGTGCTGATGGGAGGGGGCCAAGGTGCTCCCTGGAAGGCATCCTTAAGTCCTGACATTGCATCACTGGCTGGTGTTTGGTTACTCTCATCATCTCCTTACAGGGCCGCAGCGGGCCCCGGGCAGGCAGTCTGGACGGGATTTGGATTGTGAGGGAATTCCCTGTCTTGGAGTTCACTTTAATGCCCTATTTTACCAGTTTCGGCTATCCGGGGGAAGTGCACGCTACCCACCATGAGGAAACAGTCTTGGAGCCGGGGTACCGCCGTGTGAAGGGGAGCTGGGCTCAGGGCGTCGGGAGGAGGGAAAGCCGGGCATGCCAGGCCACGTCTCTTGCTCCTGGCCTTGCGCCTCCGCACGGAGGGAAGTCACCTGGAGTCACGGCCGCTCCCTTCCCTCCTCCCCGGGGGAGACAAGGAACCACCCTCACTCAGCCCAGCCCCTTCCGGGACTTTCTCTCTGTGGCCTCACATTCTCAGCTCTCCAAGTCACGAGCTCCGCCAAGCCGGCTGGGCTCCAAAGTTGGGCCCGAGTGGTCCCGGGAGGCCCAGGCGGCCAGCACTGCCTGCGAGCAGACCTCATGTCGGATAATCAGGGTGAAGAATCGGAGCCGGCTGCAAGCGGCATCCCGACCACACCCCCCAGGGCAGCCTAGGTGAGGCGCCCCACTGACATCCCGATCCTCTGCAACTGTCTCTCAACTGCTTCTGAGCCCAGGAGGTAAAGAAAGAATTATTGATGGCACTCCCTGAACTCTAATCCCTGGAGGGGCAGGTGAGGGAGGCCAGCCCAGGGGAGCCTCCCCCTTCCCTGGTGTGGAGACGGCGGGTCCCTCACCTCTGTCTCTAGGAGGCCGCTGTAGGCGGGGTTCGCTGTGCTTCTTCTCTTCCGCTCCTGGCGCTTGCTCTGGATTTCTGGAAAGGCACAGATGCAGCAGTTACTGGCACCTTCCTGCCCCAGGACCCTGGATGCCTCCTCTGCAAACCCCGGGCGCCACCATCCCTTCCTGCCCTACAGCCCCTCTGCCTGGCCTCCGCGCCCCAGAGTGGCCCCGGGTGGGTGGGTGCCCCGGGAATTGCTCACTTCGAGGCAGGACGGACCTGCTGGCCCCAGGCTGAAGGACTGACTGGTGGGAGGACGGGAGGTACCCAGAATCCAGGCACCTGCTCTCAGCAAGGCCCCGTGTGCCATCCTCTGGCCCGGAGGTGTCTCTCATGGGACCCTGGGGACAGCAGATGCCCGCTGGTCAGACGCTGGCCTGGCTGAGCTGCAGGGTGGGACTCCGGGCTCCTGGGAAGGGCAGGTGCAGCCTCTGTTCGGCAGCCTGACCCCCAGGACGCCAGGCACGAGTCCTCCTGATGGGGGCCGGCGTGGTGGGCCTCATGCAGCTCGAGAACTGGGTTTTCTCTCCCCCTCATTTTCATTTTCTTCCTTTGCTTTGACTGCCAGGTGGGCCCTGTCTCTCTGTGTGTAGCTGTTTTGACATTATTTCCGAATCTCTGTCTCTTGGACCTGATTTCTTCTCTGAAACTGTTTCAGTATTATTTGTGTGTTTCCTGTAAGGCAACTCAGACCCTCTTTGGGAAAAGATAGGGTCCAAATAAATAAGTATTTAGGGTATCATGGGCAAGAGGGAGGAGAGTTTTCACAATGAGGATGATTTATAAAAATCACAACATTCCCAAATGTATTCGCAGAGTGCTTTTATCTCAGTCGCCACGACACCCCTGCAAAGTCTGAAGATGTGGTTTTCCTCACGTTGTAGATGAAGAGACTGAGGTTCAGAGTGGGGAAGGAGCCTGCCCAAGGTCACCCAGCTGTAAGCAGCACGGCCAGGGCTTGAACACAGGACTTCTGACATGGATGTGCAGGCCAGTCCCACTGCCCCAGGCTGCCTCCATGACCCCAAAGGCAGAGCATAAATAGCTCTCAAAGGCCGCCAAGCACAGCTGGATTCCTTACACTCAAGTTCAAGCAGGAGTATTCAGACATTCAGATGGAAAGCTCAGAGAACCCCTTCCAGCCCTGCACAGAAGAAGGAAGGGGGCCACGAGCAGGGGCTGCTCAGATGAGACTTGCCCACTGGGGCCAGGTCAGTGGAGCCTTGGGGGTCTGGGTGGCTGGGCCACACTCCTGTCCCTCTCCACCCAGATCTACACCCCAGCTGCCGCCAGAGAGCGAGTCAGACCCAGGGAATGCAAAGGGAGGTGGCCGTGGAAAGGCCTGGACCCACCTCCTGGGCACGTTTGACTCAGCTGTGCACGGGAGGCCCCGGCGAGTTGTGTGGGCTCCCCAGGTCCCTTCCCTTCCCCGGGCTTCAGTTACTCACCTGCTGTGATGGAGAGAACCTCCACCTGAGATTAAAGCCTGTAAGTGCCTCGGGCACTGGGGGATTCAGTTCATTCCCTTCCTTTCCTCGATTTTAAGGAGGAAAAGCAAGTTAGTTTTCCTTCCCAAATCCAGATTTACCTGGGGTGTAGGGATGTTTTCACTTTATAAAATAATTTTAGCGGTGAGGTCAGAATCGTGGAAAACACCCTGAGCTGGGAGTCAGGAGACCTGGATTCCAGCCTGGGCCTGATACTGACTGGCTGTGGGACCTTGAGCAAGAAAATCAACTGCTCTGGCCTCAGCTTCCCCACAAGTGCAACCAGAAGGTTGGTTTCCATGCTTTCCAGGCCCTTAGATTCTATGACAACGCACAGACCTCATTTGTGATTGATCTTATCGGGAAAGTCAAACAGCACCTGTAGTGTTACGCTGACCTGTCTGCTCAAATAATGTTCTGGTTTCCACCGATGGGTTTGGGGGCAGACAGGGCCCATGGACCAGTTCGATAGCAGGGGAGGTGGTGCTGGGCACTCCTCCTGGTTCTTTACAACAGTCCCAGGAGGAAGGGTGGGTTATTGTCCCATTTCACAGACACAGAAACTGAGGCCCAGAGGAGCTGGGTGACTTGCCCAAGCCTGAGTAGTTAGTAACGGCCGAGCTGGGCACCTTGCTCTTATCACTTCACTGTGCTGCCTCCAACTTGGAGGCAGGGAATGCACAAGGTCCCTCCAATAGACACAGTGGGTTTTGTGCACAGTCACAGGCTGGGAAAGCAGGCAGGCGCCTTGGTCTCTGTGATGACCACCTGGCACTTGGCATCAACCGCGCAGAAGGTGGGTCACACCCGGGTGCTGCCATCTGACTGGGAATCCGAGACCCACTGCTTCTGTCTGATGCCAATTCAGCAACCCCCCGCCCCATCCCGCAGGCCAGGCCCAGCTCCGCCACAAGGGTCCTCACCTTCCAGATGCTCCGTTGTCACCAGGCCCAGCGCTACCATGAAGGCGATTTTCTGAGGGAAGGAAACAGAGAAGGGCTAACGCGGCTTTTCTATTTTGGGTTTCCTTAGTTTTCATTTAATGCCCTTTCTCTGTCCCAGGACCCCACCCAGGACCCCACATGACATCAGTCATCCTGTCTCCTTAGCTCCTCCGGGCTGTGATAGTTTCTCAGACTGTCCTTGTTGTAGACGACCTTGGCTGTTTGAGGACTGACCAGGAATTTTGGAGGCAGACTCTTGTCTGGGATCTGCCCGATGTTTTTCTCAGGATTAGACTGGGGTCCTGGGTTTTGCAGGGAGACCACAGAGGTGAAGGGCCCTCATCCCATCCCATCCCCTCGGCGCATCGCACGCACCGTCAACAAGGCTGATCACTGTGATGTTGACCTTGATCACCTGGCTGAGGTGTGGCTGTCAGGCGTCTGCTCTGCAAAGTCCCTCTTTACCCCACCCCCATCCACACCGTCACCTTTGGGAGGAGGTCACTACGCACAGCCCACATCTAGGGAGGTGGGGATTAGGTCCCACTGGTGCTTTTTTTTTTTGGCCATATAGACTTTTTAAAAATTGTACGTAGTAGAATTTATCAGTATTTTCTTTTGCAGTGTCTGGATTTTTGCATCTTAGCTAGAGACTCTGAGTTTACAAAGCAAGTTGCTTATTTTTATCTTAGTACCTAGAGTTTCACTTTTTCCATTAAAATTTTTGATCTATTTGGCATTCATCCTGTCGTATATGGTATATATGGATTCATTTTATTCCATGTGGCCACTCGTTTTTTCCAATACCATCGATTGAAAATTCCATCTCTCCGCTTTTCACTGAAGAGTGAATCATACACTAGATCATACACACACACACACACACACACACACACACGGCCCTCTATTCCATTCCTTAAATCTTCCCATCTATTCATGAGCTACCACCTCACTTTTAGTTTTCAAGGCTTCACAGTAATCTGATAGTATGAGAATCCCATCCCTGTTTTTTCCTGTTCTGAGCTTCCTCGGCTCTTCTTGTTTATTTTTTCATGTGAAATTTAGAAACCATCTTCGGCAGTGCTGAGAATGAGGGAATCAGTTGGTATATTTCCTGGGATGATGCTAAAATTATAAATTAACTTAGGACATAACGACAACCTAATAATATTAAATTTTCCTCTCCAAAACCACAAGGTGCTTCTGTTCTTTGTCTTCAGGAGTTTCAAACTTTTCCTCAAACAGGTATTGATCATGTTTATTCCTTGGCATTTCATCCTTCTGTTGCAATCGCAAATGCAGTTGTGTAGAAAGCTTCTAACAGGTTGCTATGTGTTTCTCTAAAGACTACTGACGTTTGTAAGTTAATATCACACCCGCCGCCACGCTGAATTCTCTTATTGTCTGCGGCAGTTTTTCCACTGAGATTCTCTTGGGTTTTCTACAGCATCTCAAATAGCGACTGTTTACTCCTTCTTTCCAGTTTTTACTTCAGTGCTGTTGAAAATAGTTTGCCTCAATTTGTCAGCTTTAAATCATATTCTTCGATCCACTGACAGTTCCAACTCTACAAACGTGACAATCTGAAAGTTTATTCCTCCTACCTTCTCTCCCTCGCTCTCTGTTCACTTAGGTGAATCTTACACATTAATATTTATGTGTCATCTTATACATGTAATATTTACATTCTGTTCCAGCACCCTTATCCTGTTTGTTTTACTCTGGAGTTAAATATGCACGACGCTCAACCAGCGTTGGTGCCAAGCTTTCCCAAGCGTCTCGTGGTCGATGGGGGTTGAGTTTCTAGTAGTTTCTCATGAATGGCTCATGGGAACATCATTTCCTGAGTTCTTGGCAGATTTAAAACCTTTAGTCTGTGGCCTTTCAACGTGAAGGACATCTTGGCTGCACCTAAGATCCTTGGGTTCCCTTCTCTCTTCCCGCTCTCCTGTGTTCTGGACTGAATGGTTGCTGTGGAAAACTGAGAAGCCGGCCCAGTTGTTCTCCCTCTAAAGCGACTTGATTGCTTTTGCCTGGATGCTTACGTATCCTTTCGTTTCCATTAAGTCAGTGACTTTACTGGGCTGTGACCCAATGTCAACCCAGCACACACGTCAACTTCCCCTGGTACCTAGTGTGTCCTTGCAGTATAGAAATTAAAGTCTCCTTTTATTTCAATAAATTTTCTTGAATTACCTTTTTTAAAATTAAAAAAATTTTTAATTATTATTATTTTGGGGGCTGCTTTAGGTCTTGGTTGCTGCACGGTGGCTTTCTCTAGTTGTAGCGAGCGGGGGCTACCCTTCGTTGCAGTGCATGGGCTTCTCATTGTGGTGGGTTCTCTTGTTGCGGAGCACAGACTCTAGGCGTGTGGGCTTCAGTAGTTGTGGTGTGTTGGCTCAGTAGTTGTGGTGCACGGGCTTAGCTGCTCCGTGGCATGTGGGATCTTCCCGGACCAGGGCTCAAACCCATGTCCCCTGCATTGGCAGGTGGATTCTCAACCACTGTGCCACCAGGGAAGTCCCTTGAATTATCTTTTAAAAACAGTGAAGCATCACCACACCATGAAAAGTCAGGCCCATCAGATTCAATCCTGTAAGACGTGTGCTCATGTCAACACAAGACTACTAAAAATGACTGAGGTGGCCGCACATCTGCTCAAACAGGGGTTCTGAGGTCCAGCAAGCTTCAACCAATTGAGGCCAGCGCAGGCTGCAATTTGGTGCCACCTGGTTTCAATGTCACTTCTAGGGTCCTGTGACTGAATGGACAGTGGCCCCTAGGAACCTGCCAGTCCTGGCACCCCCTTCACTGGCCTGAACTGGGAAGACTGGGCTGGGCCAGTACTAGCGGAGCCCATGCTCTGCCTCCTGGTTCCCCACTCAGCCTTCCCTTCCCTCCAGCCCTACCTCCGCAGAAGATAACGTCAGCCCACCATCACTGACATAACAGGAGCAAACTGCCGACCACATTATAGCCAAATTCATATCGCAGGGAACCGTGGGCAAGTTTTACTGTAGCTCTTCTGCCCCGACATCCCGGTTTTCTTCTTTAAAGCTTCCAATTATCCACCTGTTGTATCTTCTTTGCTTGTCTTCTCTAGGTACCACTTCCTAATATTTAAAAATCCATTCTTTCTTGTTTTGTATACTTCTCTCCCTCCTGCCTCCTAGGTCTCACTCTGTCTTCTGCTGTGTCTACGGTGCCCTGTGCTCCCCCAGTTATGTATTTATGTGATGGTCTTCCTATTTTTTCCTGAACATTTTCAGCTCACGTTTCCCTCTCTCCAGTACTTCGGCCATTTAGCCATCTCTTCCCTCAGTCCTTGTCTTTCAGCACTGCAGTTTCCTCCTTAGTAGTGATTGCTGTATTGATTTCTTTCTTTTAATTCATAGAATACTGGACTTTGGCGGTAGTATTTTTATTTATGGTAAAAATTACTTCTCTTTCTCATATTTCTCCTTACGGCGGCTTTGTACTGACTTCACTCTTCAAATATGGTGCCTCGGTGGGATTCTGTTTTATCATGCCTCCTTGCTGCCCAACAAGGTCAAGGAGGGTCCTGTGGCACCTTCTCTGCTCCTGGAGGCCTTACGGAGGTTCTCTTTCCATATTCCTTTGTGTGGTCCCAGCCCTGTCTACCCTAAGTGCAGTTCATAGACACTGCCTGTCCTTTTGCACTTGAATACAGACTTGTGGTCCTCAGTATGGATGACTCTTTCTGCAACCTGCAGCTCCCTGGCCTTCAGCAAGGCCCCGCCCACACCATTCAGTGCTGCTGCTTCATATATATATATATGAATATATAATTTATACATATATATATAATTTTATATATATATAAAATTACATATATACAATTTTTTATGCTTCTTTGCGTCTCTGTGCTATCTCAGTGGTGCCATATTCCAAAGCACTAATTACCTCTGTTCATCCTATTAATTTTTTTTATTTCAATCACCATGTTTTTCATTACCAGATTTTCAAATAATTTTTGTAACTGTCTGATGTTTAATTTTCATGATTTTTTTGTTTCATTATTCCTTATTTATTTCAAGTGGATGTTATTCCTTTATTTTTAACTTCTTTGAGTATCCTAAACATATTTAAAAGTCATTGCTATGAATACGCCACAAAATTAGCTTCATCTTGAATAAATTCATGTTCCAAAAGTTGATTTTATTGATTGCCCTTCTTAGCATTAGATTGCATCATGTGTTTTACAATTCTGTCTACAGACTCACCTTGGGCACTGCTTCTTTTCTTCCCTGTTTTATGTTTCATTTTCTCTCCCTACTGCTTACCCTCGCCTTATAGCAAGTTTGCAGTCACCCTGGCCTTGCCCAGCCCAGGGGTGGCCCCAGGCACAGGCTGGCTCCTGGACTAGCAGGGAAGCCTGGTTCTGCTCCTCTCTTGCCAGAAGAATTTTGGGGACCCACTGCCCCTTGGGAGCTGCCTGGTCACCCTCATCTGATTCTGAACCTGGGGGCCACAGTCTGGAGTATCCGTCGTGCTCACTGCCTGTGTTTCTGGGACACGGTGATGCACAGCTACGTCTTTACTACTGGTTCTTCCTGCATGCTATCTGTTGTTGCTGAGGGTTTGCGGCAGAGAGGTATGGTCCAAGCGAGAACTCAAAGCCATCCCAATGGGGGCTGTGCTCTGATGGGTTTCAAGAAAGGGGGTGACCAATACAAAATTGAGGAGACCCTGCCATTGCTGATGATATGGATGAAACTTGAAGGCATTATGCTGAGAGAAATAAGGCAAACAGAGAAACACAAATGCTCTATGATTTCACTTATACATGGAATCTTAAAAAAATGAACTCTTAGCAACAGAGAACAAATTGGTGGTTGCCAGTGGCAGCAGGTGGAGCTTGGGGGAAATGGGTGAAGGTAGTCAAAAGCTACAGATTTCCAGTTATATGATAAATAAGTACTGTACAGCATTGGGCTGAAGTTAACAATACTGTCTTGTAAATTTGAAAGTTGCTAGGAGTAGATTTTAAAAGTGCTCATCACACAAAAAATAAATAACCATGTGAGGTGATGGATGCGTTAACTACAATTACCCATGTGATCATTTTGCAATATATACATATATCAAATCATTATGTTGCACACCTTGAACTTATACCATGTAATATGCCAATTACATCTCAATAAATTCTAAATGGAAGAATTTTTTTAAAAAGAAGACGGGTGACTTGATTATTTCTGAATTGCAGAAAGATCCTTCTAGCTGCAGAAGAACCCATCTAGGGGTTGGGAGCCTGGGCAGGGCCAGGGCAGGAACCGGGGCTGTGGCAGCAGGGATGGCATGGAAGGAGGGAGCATCCGTGTGCACAGGTCTTGCCCAGAGAGGCGGCCGGGGCTGGCGTGTGGCAGGGCTAGAACAGGGATGGAACTCCTGCTCTGGCTGTCATTCCACAGGGCACGTGCTAATCTGAGGGTGACCAGCTGGGACAGATGCTGCCCGAGGCCAGGATAATGAGTAGCACAGAAAAGGCCAGGCTCTGTCCTAAAGAAGGCAGAGGACTTGGGACAGGAAGGAGCCTATGGGGCCTGGGGCAGAAGCCTGGAGCCCCAGTTCTGTCTGGGTCGAGTGGCGGACACGCTGGCCTCTCTCAGCCCGCCTCCTCCTTTGTACAATGAACACTGTAATTCCTGCCCCGCCTACTTCGCAGAGCTGCTGGGAGGATGCGGGAGAGAAGGGGAGGAAGCGCAGTTAGCTATGAAGGCTCACTCGGCAGAGAGGTGGGCTCACTGCGCGGGTCCCTTCGATGCCTTGGGCGGGCACTATCATCTCATCTCATCTCACAGGTGCCTGCGGGCTCAGAGGTGCTGTGCGTGTCGGGTGTATGGACACTGAGACTTCGACAGCCGCTACCCCAGAAGCCACCGTACATCTGAGCCTTACAAACAACCGTCAGTGTCTCTTTACCCCAAATCCACGCCCCACCCCAGGACCCCTGAGCCCGCACCTGGCTCAGCGGGTGAAGTTTCTGGGGCAGCTGCTGCTCTGGCCTCAAGTGCTCCTGACTCAGATTCTTCACGAACAGGTTCAAAGGCCACCACAAAACCCGCGTCTGTGCAGCACGACTGCTCCCAGCCCTCTTCTGAAAGCAACTTTAATAAGGATTTTTACACCAGGACGTGTTGTAATTGCAAGTTCTATTTAAGTCATTACACGTATTTACACTAATTATGTAATTAGATGTAATTATACTAATTGTATAAATGCACAATAATTGACTAAGATATACTTTGAAAGAACAAAGAGAATGCACCCAGAAAACCTTCCCGAAAATTAAGGGTGCAGCAAACCCCATGAGAGGACAGAAGGGTGCTCATGGGAGCCTGAGCTGCGAGCTGGCCCCAGGCCTCACCCCGCATACGGCAGGGGCTCATGCACTGCCACCAAATGGAACGCGTTGTCTCTCTTGAGACAGAACTGGGCCTGAGGCCACAGAGGAGACTGGCTCCATCTCAGCCTCGGTGACTGGTCGACTCTATGAATTCCCAGCAGGCTTTCTAGACATGTCAAAGGACAATAACCAAGTCACTCTCCTGCTCAAAGATATTCCATGGCTCCCCACTACCCAAGGAATCCAGTTCCACCTCGGCAGCATGCATCGGGTCATCCAGGATTGGGCTCTGATGTCTATCTTTAACCCCGTGTCTAGAAATTCTCACGCACACATGCTACCCACGGTCCAAACAGACCAGCTGACTTTCCTGGGAGTGCCGAGTCCTTTCCCCTCTGCCCAGGCAGTGCCCTCCCCCTGCCTCTTGCTCTTTTACTGAAACCCCACCTGTTCCCCTGGTCCCTTCGATTGTGCCCCTCCCCTGCAAGGCCTTCCGCAGTCCTTCCAGATGGAAACACGGCCCTCTCCCTCTCCCTGGATCTCCCACAGCTCAGAATCTGTAACTCTCTGACACCTGACATTTTTTTAACCCAAGTTCAAGTCCTAGTGGCCGTGCCTGTGTCTGCCAGTAGGAGTGAGTTTCCCTAGAGCCAGGATGAACTACATCTGCCCTGTCTCAGTGCCCCCACCCTCAGCCCAGAGCCTGGCCTGCAGCAAAGGCTAAGACACGATTGACAAATAAAGGAATGGATGAATGACTTCTCTGGATGACAGCACTTTGATAAAAACAATCAGAAGGAACTGGAGGAGCCCAGAGGGATCTCTTCTGCCTGCTGGGGATGGGTGGTCAGGGAAGGCTGCCTGGAGGAGATGGTTTCTGAAGGGAATCTTGTAAGATAAACCAGTCAATAGGGAGAGAAATGGGGGCTAGGCAGGGGCAGTCACATGGAGAAAGGCCCAGGGGGTGGTGATTTGGGCCCAGGATGGCTGAGGATGCAAGCAGGAACACAAGGATGTCGCTTGCTGTGACCAAAAATTCCACAAAGAGCTGACGTTTAAGGCATTCAGGGTCCTGCTGTGCCACCTTCAGACATTCAGTGAACAGTGGGGTGGAGGGAGGAGCAGGGCTGCTTTAGGGACACATGTGCCAAGAGCAGCGCTGTCCCCTGGACGGAGGGTCCTGAGGACAGGGGGACGGGTGGTGACAGCGGGGGCTTGGGGTGGTGGGTAACAGCCAGCAGTGCCCAGGCACTGTTCTGGGGCCTCGGCAGACACTGACTCGTGGGATCCTCCCAAAAACGCCGCCAGGAAGGCAGACTCACCGGTGCCATCCTCACAGATGAGGAAACAGACGCCATCTGCTCCCCACCCCCGTGCACCCCGCCACACCTGCGCTGGGATGCAAATCCAGGCAGTCTGGTCTATGGTTGGTGCTAACCACTGCCCCACGCTGCCGCTCGGCCAGCAAATCCGGGACACACAAAGGCTGAGACCTCGGCTCACTGGGCCAGTGCTGCCTGGAGCTCCCACTGCCCAGGGCGGCTGTGCTCTGGGCTTGTTGGAGTGAGGCCCATCCCCACTTCCCGGGCAGCCGTGTCCTACAGCGGCCCCCAGACCACAGCCACCCACCTCGGGGTTCTCCTGGCTCGGGGGCCGGTCTTCCTTCTTCTTTTTGGTGGCCTGAGCTCCCTGAGATGGCTCCTCTGTGGGCGGCCGCGACTCCGCCGTGCTCTCGGGCTGCGTCTGCACTTGAGGCTGAATGATGATGACCTGGAGACGGGGCAGAGGGGTGAGGGGGGGAACTGGAGGGCCCAGGGAGGGCCGGCACACAGAGCCCAGGGCCAGGTGTGTCCGCCCCAGACGGGCACAGGGCCTCGAGTGGCGCGATCACAGAGGAACGAGGAGGCCTGCACCCACGTCTCCAGTCCACGGGGTGCCTGCACCCCAAGGAGAGTCTGCACGAGAAACGGCCCTGGTTTAGGAACCAGAAGGCCTGGGTCCAATCCTGTGCTATTGTCTCCCAGCTGTGTGCCCTCAGGGAGGTCACTGCACATCTCTGAGCCTCCGCTTCCTTATCAGTCACACCTGCGCAATACCTACTTCCAGGCCGGCTATGAAGATTCAGGTGGCAAGAACTCAAGGCAGGTTGGTTTCTTTCTCCCCAGCTCACATGCAGGGAAACTGAGGCTGAGAGGGCTCAGACCTGCTCCCTGCCTGAGGTCATCAGGTTAGGTAGCAGAGGGGCTGGGACCCTTCCCGGGTCTGTATGGCCGCCTGCCCTGCCCCACCCACCTCCAAACACCCAGGCCACTGTTTCTGAGGTGCTCAAACCTGGCCTAGGGGTTCGGGCAGGTGGGAGAAAGGAGGTCCCGTTTTGCTCACTCTGAGGGGCCCTGCCAATCCTGGGGGGATGGAGAGGGGGAGAGGAGTCTAGACCCCACTCAGCATCAGGCAGAGCAGCCCCGATCCAGCGGTCCTCATGGGGTTCAGGTCTCATTGGTTGGGGTGAGGTGCCTGGAGCTGAGAAGTTTGACATTGACTTCTGCTGCCCGGCCTCTCCCTAGGCCACAATTGCCTTCACCTGTGAATCATCTAGCTTATTTATTTTTTTGGACATTCAATTGAGAAAGAATCATTCTTTTTCATGCATCTAGGTAAAAGAATTTACCAGGAGCAGCCCTGGGTCTGGCCTCAACCAGGACTGACTCGAACTGTTTTTCCCTCCTAAGAACACATAGTGACTTGTGAATTTTTTTCTTGGATACTTGCAGCAGACTTTTTTTTTTTCTTTTTTTTCGTTTTCTGTGACTTGTGAATTTGAAGCTCTTACACATGAAGAGAAAATGCATCCCATTTTTCTGCTGGCTTAAGGGAAAGGACTTTGTTCTTCTTTGTAACATAATTTTGAAATCCCAGAATTCTCTGGATGGAAAAAAATTCTCCCTTTTTATATTCATGGGAAGAAAACAGTAAGATCCCCCACAGAAAAAGGGCAAAGAATATCCTCAGATGAGTCACATGGAAGGAGACAGGATTCTTGAAAAGTACAGGGAAACCTTCAAGTTCAATACTAACCAAAGGAATTCCACTTTCAACGACCAGCATCTGTTTGCATCAACTAAAGGAGCAAAAAGCATTTAAAAATGACAACACTGAATGCTAGTGACGTTGCAGTGAAAAAAGCACACTCAACCAACAAACGTCTGCTAAGCACCCCCTCTGGACCAGGTACCATCCTGGGGTGCACGTTTCCTCACTGGAACTTGCCATCCGACCCTGGCTGGCGATAATTCTTTAGGCTTGGAGAATCCTTGGGGATACCGTCCATAAGTGGGAGAGCTCAAAAACATACCCAGAAATATACTGAGTGCAATAACATACGGCTGCAGGAGAGTGGCTGACACTAGGGCTGGAAAGTAGGGGACACGGGCCATAAGCAAGAGAGGGGCAGCCTGGTGGACCCTGAATTGGAAACAGAGGAAAAGAGACCAAAGAGAGGAAATGGAACCTCCTGTGCAGGCCCAAACACCTGACACAATCATCAAGGAGCTCAGAGGGGAACAGGAAGAGGATCTTAGTTTTAAATCTTGGCAACAAATCATAGATACTCCGTTCAGGCACCCAGGGTCCAAAAAGTCCTTGACTATCTCCCTCCGTTGGCAGAGACTCTTCCAGTTGTCCACTTGACCACACATTTTATTAATTAACTATTCCAACAAGTGAAGTAATTCATCCATCGACCAATCATTCTTTTCCTACTGGTATTAATTCATTCAGCCACACAGTCTTTTGCTCACATATTCATTCCCTTGTACCCCCATTATTCCCACGCCAATTCATTCATTCATCCACACCCTCATTCACACACCATTCATTCTACCACTGATTTATTCATTCACTGGTACACGCCCCACCCCCACCCCCCCATTCACGCACTGATTCATTCACTTATTGTTCATTCCCACGCTGTTCATTCAGTCCTCTGTTCACACTCCATCCATTCCTTTGGCCACCTAATCATTCCGCCATCTGGTCATTCATTCTGCCCGGGCCCCCTTCACCTGGCCCCTCGGGGAGCCTAACCGCAGGCACCCTCACCTTGTTGTCGGCACTGATGAGGAGGGGCTGGACTTTGACGCTGTCGCTGACCACGGACACGGCGGTGCTGGGGGCCATGGCGTTGGCATTGCTGGGGGCGGTGGAGATGAGGGCGTAGGCTACCCCGGCACTGCTCAGAGGAGAGGTGACGGTGGCAGGCGCGGCGAGGGCACGAGGCTGGCTGCCGGGCGTTGGCACATGGCTCACGGTGTTGTTGGCAGTGGGAAGGGCTGGGCTGGGGTTCTTGATACTGACCACGGTGGCCTTCTGGAAGGTTGGGGGCTGCTTGGGTGGCCGGTCCCGGCCTGGGGTGATGGGGAGGCTGTCTGGAATCAGAGTCTTTGGCCTAACCTGGGGAGGGAGGGACAGTGGCACAGTCAGATAGACACACAGACGGGGTGATGACAGCCACGGCAGATGACAGGGGCACAGACACGACCTGGTCAGGGACTCCCACGTTAGAGGTGAGGAGATGGCAGCGGAGAAACCATGGACCTGCCAAGGCTGCCCGGGCCCTGGGCGTGCGCTGACTGGCCCGGGGGCTCTGGTTGTGGGTGTGTGCCTGTGTGCGTGTGTGTGCATGCATATATTGGGGCAGAGGGAGAGGTGGCCCTTGGACTTTTACAGTTGAGGGGTGTACGTGGGAGTGAAAACTCCTAGAAAAACAGCACTGACCTTGAGCAGAAACCTTTCCTTGGAGCCCAGTCCTGACCCTCCCTTTTGCTCAAAAGCCTTCCGTAGCTCCTCACAGCCATCAAGTCACTGACGGGCAAAGCTCAGCTCCATTTTACTCCATATCCAAGGCCCCCAGAAGGCCTCTGCTGACGTCTCCAGTGCTATGCCTGCTCCCACTTCCCCTTCCAGTGCCGCCAGGCCTGCGGTTCCGGTCTCCCCACTGCCACCTGCCTCCTTTTCTCACCCCCGTGTCCTCATGCTCCAGTATCCTTCTGGGGTGCTCGTCCCCTGAAGCCTGCCTCCACCTTGGACTAGCAAGACTTCCTACCCTCGGAGCCCTGCTTCTAGCACCATCTCCTCCAGGAAGCCCTCCCTGACCCCCAGGCAGGCTATGAGCCTCCTCAAGGCTCCCATAGCCCCCGTGAATCTTTCTGATTCAGGCCAATCACTCTGGGTTCAAATCGTCTGATTCTCTGTCTGTCCCCCTCCTGGAACCTGAGCCTCTTGGGGACAGGATCCTGTCTAATTCAGCACAGGTGGGCATTCAGCGAGGCTGCCACAAGGACAAGAGGGCCCAGGGCAGCCGCCCCTCACTGTCCTCGAGCTGGGGGCATCTGCCTAGGCCTGCAGCCCCAGGACAGGCAGGGGCCGTTGTCGCCTGTGCAGCTGGCAGCCCCTCGCAGCTCAGCAGCAGGTGCCCCGCAAAGCTGCATACTGGGCGGTACCCAGCAGGCTTCTGCTCCAGACCAGGCCTGGCTACAAAGGCTTTGTGCCCCGATTCAGTCCTCACGGCCGCCAGGGAGGCACTGGCACCACCCTCTCTGAAGACGAGGAGACGCAGCCCAGATGACTTGCCCAAAGTGCAGAGCCCAGCGGGGGACCCTGGCTGGAACCCAGGCCTATGGCCTGGCATCTGCGCCGTCTCCTGAAATGCATCCTTTTGTCTAGAGTTTCTAACACTTTTTTGACTGTGACCCATATTCAAAAATCTCCATTAGGACTTCCCTGGTGGTGCAGTGGTTAAGAATCTGCCTGCTATGCAGGGGACACGGGTTCGAACCCTGGACTGGGAAGACCCCACATGCTGCGGAGCAACTAAGCCCATGCACCACAACTACTGAGCCTGTGCTCTAGAGCCCGCGAGCCACAACTACTGAGCCCACGTGCCACAACTACTGAGCCTGCATGCCTAGAGCCCGTGCTCCAAAACAAGAGAAGCCACTGCAATAAGAAGCCCATGCATCGCAACGCAGAGTAGCTCCTGTTCATCACAACTAGAGAAAGCCCGCGTGCAGCAACGAAGACCCAATGCAGCCAAAAATAATCAATCAATCAATAAATTTATATAAAAAAAACCCTCCATTACGTTGTGATCCAGTCCAGAAAATAATTGTTCACGAAAAAGTGCTTATGATGCGTCTTGGTATTTTCTGCTGTCTTCTAGTCCAGCCTAGTTTATTCCATTAAAAAAAAAATCCTGGTCATGACCCACTAAATTGATTTCTCAATTCCTCACTGTGTGAAAAACTGGGTCTGGTCCAAACACCTCCTCTGAAGGGCAGGCAGAGGAGGCAGGAGAGGAAAGGGACTCCCACGACGTCACACCCAGCTCAGGGCTCACCTAAACCTCACTGCTGAGGGGCTGTGGACAGACAGACAGACAGACAGACAGCCCGGGGCCCACCCGCAGGCTGCTTACCTGAGGTAGCACTGCCGCTCCTTGCCCGGCCAACCTCTGCAAGGAGCTCACCTGAGGACCCGTGACAGGCACTGCAGTGATGGTTCCCAAAGCCTGGAAGACAGAGGAGGGCGGCACTGAGACAGGACACAGCACCGGGACTCACGTGACCCCACCCAGCTGGGACCCGGCGACTCTCCCCAGCCTGGCGGCGCAGGGGTGCCTTGGAGACAGTGAACTGTGCTTTCCTCTCTTAATGGTAAGCTTTTAAATCACGAAAGTAATATGCATCATGCAAGAAATTTTGGAAACCAGAAAAAGAAAGAGAATGGCATCCCTGGAAAACTATCACTGTCTCACATTAGCTTCCTTTTTTTTTTTTTTTTTTTTTTTTTTGCGGTACGCAGGCCTCTCACTGTTGTGGTCTCTCCCGTTGCGGAGCACAGGCTCCAGACGCGCAGGCCCAGCGGCCATGGCCCACGGGCCCAGCCACTCCGCGGCACATGGGATCCTCCTGGACCGGGGCATGAACCCGTGTCCCCTGCATCGGCAGGCAGACTCCCAACCACTGCGCCACCAGGGAAGCCCTAGCTTCCTTTTAAGTACATTTCCTCTATAGCTGTATGTGGAATTCTGTAACCTGTTTGTATTTTTTTCATATTGATTCCCTGCAAACATTTTTTGTTATTTTATTTGACCTATGAACATACAAACATGCAAAGTGAAAAGGAGGGAGGAAGGGGCAGAAAGAAAATGAAGGAAGGAGAGAGTCTGAGAGACAGAGAAGAGGGAGAGAGAATAGAGCAGGAAAGACAGAGAAGGGAGAATAAGGAGTTTATTAGATTTATAAAAATCACATTAAGTTTACAGAGTACACACAGCTCAATTTGCCTATAGTTGTGACCTCAATAATCCTGCCAAATTTCAGGACAGGTTATTTAGTAAACATGATGTATATCTTTTTTTTTTTTTTTTTTTGCGGTACGCGGACCTCTCACTGTTGTGGCCTCTCCCGTTGCGGAGCACAGGCTCCGGACGCGCAGGCTCGGCGGCCCTGGCTCACGGGCCCAGCCGCTCCGCGGCATGTGGGATCTTCCCGGACCGGGGCACGAACCCGTGTCCCCTGCATCGGCAGGCAGACTCTCAACCACTGCACCACCAGGGAAGCCCCCATGATGTATATCTTGACAAAATAAAGGAGGCTACTAATAAGAACCAGCGAAGGGGGGCTTCTCTGGTGGTTCAGTGGTTGAGAGTCCTCCTGCCGATGCAGGGGACACGGGTTTGTGCCCCGGTCCGGGAAGATCCCACATGCCGCGGAGCGGCTGGGCCCGTGAGCCAGGGCTGCCGAGCCTGCGCGTCCGGAGCCTGTGCTCCGCAACGGGAGAGGCCACAACAGTGAGAGGCCCGTGAAGAGAAAAAAAAAAAAGAAAGAAAGAAAGAACAAGCGAAGGTTTAAGAAAAAAATCATGCTAAACTTGGAGTTTCCTTCCTTCCCAGTTTCCTTGGACTTGTCTTTCCTCATTTCCCCAGAGTGGAATCCACTCTCATTTTACCCAAAGACACAGCACCACTCACACCAAACAGAATGTGATGTGTAACCTGTTTTTCTACTTGTACTTAAGGACACATGTAAGGTTTCCTGAAGTTGTTACAATCTCCATAAATCACTCCTTTAATGGTTATAGAGTCTTTCATTCAGCAGACATCATGCTATTTCCTCAGCCAATCCCATCCTCCTAGGAATTTGGGTTTTATTCCCATCCTTTTCCGATTGATAAACAGTGGTACAATATACATCTCTATGGATAAAGCCATTTCCACATCACAAAGTATTTCTTTAGGACAGAGTCTGAAAGCAGGAATCAATGGGTAGGAATTTTATTAATTAATTAATTTAGTTAGTTAGTTAGTCTGCACTGGGTCTTCGCTGCTGCACGCGGGCTTTTTTCTAGTTGCAGTGAGCGGGGGCTTCTCATTGGGGTGGCTTCTCTTCTTGCAGAGCACGGGCTCTAGGCGTGTGGGCTTCAGTAGTTGCAGCACGTGGGCTCAGTACTTTCAGGTCACAGGCTCTAGGGTGCGCAGGCTTCAGTAGTTGTGGCACTTGGGCTCAGTAGTTGTGGCTCCCAGGATCTAGAGCACAGGCTTAGTAGTTGTGGCACACGGGCTTAGCTGCTCCGCAGCATGTGGGATCTTCCCAGACCAGGGATTGAACCCGTGTCCCCTGCATTGGCAGGCGGCTTCTTAACCACTGCACCACCAGGGAAGTCCATCAATGGGTAGAAATTTTAAAAGGTAGGACTATTTTGGGCCCTTGATATATGTCCCCACTGTGCTAACTCAGGAGGGGCCATGACCAGGGCTCACCCCAACACACACTCAAATCTCAGCCTCCGAGTCAGGGCTCTTTCCAGTGCATGATGGGGTGGCCACACCTGCAGCAGGGTGGATATTTAGGATGTGGAGATGGGAGATGACACGCTCCCAGGGACTCCAGGCCCATACAAATACAGAGGATGTGTTTTGGGGTGCCCGTTTGCCTAAGGTCCCTTTTCTAGGAATCAACACTACCTACAGCTGATGAAGGGGAGGTTCCACATGGCCACGTTTGTACCCCATGAGCCTGCCTGATGGGGAGAGGCATCTCTCACTTGGGGCCAGCCAAACCACCAGTGACCAGAGAGGTTCTCTCTTGAACTCAGAGGCCAAAATTCTTAACAAAGTGTCAGCAAATCACCCCCAGCAATAATATGAAGGATAATACATCCTGAATGAGTTGAACTTATCCCAGGAATGCAAGGCTGCATCACCATGTGAAAATCATTACGAAAAAATTGATATGGTTATCTCAATGTATGCAGAGAAAGCACTGAACAAAATTCAACATCCATTCATGATAAAAAATTTCAGCAAACTAGGAAGAGAAAGTAACTTCCTTAACCTGATAAAAGGCATCTATAAAAAATGAACAGCTAGGGCTTCCCTGGTGGCGCAGTGGTTGGGGGTCCACCTGCCGATGCAGGGGACGCGGGTTCGTGCCCAGGTCCAGGAAGATCCCCCACGCGACGGAGCAGCTGGGCCCGTGAGCCATGGCCGCTGAGCCTGCACATCCGGAGCCTGTGCTCCGCAATGGGAGAGGCCACAACAGTGAGAGAACTGCATACCATAAAAAAAAAAAAAAAAAAAAAGAACAGCTACCATCATACTTAATGATGAATGTTCTTCCACTGAAATCAGGAATGAGGCAGGGATGTTCTCTTACCACTCCTGTTGCCATTGGACTAGAAGTCCTAGCCAGTGCAATAAGGCAAGAAATAAGGTTAACTTCCTTAACCTGATAAAAGGCATCTATAAAAAATGAACAGCTACCATCATACTTAATGATGAATGTTTTTCCACTGAGATCAGGGATGAGGTAGGGATGTGCTCTTACCACTCCTGTTGCCATTGGACTAGAAGTCCTAGCCAGTGCAATAAGGCAAGAAAAAGAAAGAAAAGGCCTTCAGATTAGGAAGAAGAAATAAAACTGTCTCTGCAGATGGCGGTAGCAACTACGTAGAAAATCTGACAGAATCTACAAAAAAAGGCTGTTAGAACTAATAATTGAGCTTAGCGAGGTTGTAGGTATACAAGTTCAACATACAAAAAGCAACTGTATTTCTATATACTAGCAAGAACATTTAGAAATTTTAAAAAAATGTTTACCTGCCATTTATAACAGCATCAAGAAATGAGGAATACTTAGGGGTAAATATGACAATAGCTGTATAAGAGCTGTACACTGAGAACTTTCAAACACTGATGAGAGAAAGTTTAAAAAGACTTGCATAAAGAGAGAGACATACCATAACCATGGATCAGAGGCCAGTATTATTAAGATGTAAATGCTCCCCAAATCGACCTATGGTTTCAATACAGCCTCCATCAAAATACACCCCAAAAAGGGTAGAAAATGACAAGGTCCTTTTTAAATGCATGTGGAAATGCAAAGGACCCAGAATAGCCAAAACAACATCAAACAAACAAAGTGAAGGACTTATATTTCCCAACTTTAAGACCTATTATAAAGCTACAGTAATCGAGACAGTGTGGTATAGGTGTTAAGTTATGCAAATAATAGATCAACGGAACTGAACAGAGTCCAAAAATAGACTCAAACATATATGGTCAATTGATTTTTCAGCAAAGGCTGCAAATTCCATTAACATAGTGGAGAAAGGACAATAGTTTCACAAATGGTGTTGGAACAAGTAGATACTCATATATTAAAAACAAACAAGACATATGTCTCACATATTTTTTTAAAAACCCAAATGGATCAGAAACCTAAATGTAAAGCCTAAAACTGTAAAATTTCTAGGAGAAAACACAGGAGAAAATCTTTGGGGCTGTGGGTTAGGCACACACAGTGTGTGTCTTGGATACAACACTAAAAGCATAATCCATATAAGGACAAATTAATACACTAGACTTCAAAAAATTAAAAACTCCTGACGTTGGAAAGACAGTGTTAAAAGAATGAAAAAACGAGCCACAGACTGGGAAAAAACATGTGCAAATTACCTATCTGATAAAAGACTTGTATCCAGAATGTATAAAACAACTGTCAAAACCCAATAACTGGAAAACAAACAACCCAATTAAAAACTGATCTGAAGAGAACACATCACTAAAGAAGATATGCTGATGACAAATAAGCAAATGAAGAGATACTAAACATCATTCGTTAGAGAAATGTGAATTAAACCACACTAAGACACCACTATGCACCCATTCAGACGGCTACAATAAAAAAGGCTGACCAAGTCCAGAGCTGGTGAGGACGTGGAGCAGTGCATACACTACTCTTGGGAACATAATGCAGTGCAATCACACTGGAACAGTCTGGCAGTTTCACAGAAAGTTAAATATACATTTCATGCTATGGACTGAACGTTGATGTCCGTCCCCCCAAGACTTGTATGTTGAAACGCTAATCCCCAGTGTGATGCTTTTGGAGATGGAGCCTTTGCGGGTGACCAGGTCATGAGGGTGGAGTCCTCACGATGGGATTAATGTCTTCATGAGGACAAACCTAAGAGGCCTTGCTTCCCCTCTCTCTGTGCCACATGAGGACACAGCAAGGAGCCTGCCATGGTTTAAACGTTTGTGTCCCCCTAAAATTCGCTTGTTGGAATCCTAACTCTCAATGTGATGATGTTAGAAGGCAGGGCCTTTGGGAGGTGCTTAAGCCAGGAGTGGGGAATCCTGGTGAAATGAATGGGACTCGTGCCTATAAAAAAGGCTGCAGAGACTCTTAGCTCCTTCCCCCAGGCAAGAATACACCAAGAAGTCTGCAGCCGGAAAGAGAGCCCTTACCTGACCATGCTGGCACCCTGATCTCCAACTTCCGGCCTCTAGAACTGTGAGCAATAAACTTCTGTTTACAGTAACCACCCAGTCTGTGGTTATTTTGTTATAGCAGCCCGAATGGACAAAGACAGCATCCATCTGCAAATCAGGAAGAGGGTTTGCACCGCAAACCAAATCAGCCAGCACCTTGATCTTGAACCTCCCACCTTCCAGAACTGTGAGGAATAAATGTCTGTTATTTAAGCCCCACCCCACCCCCAGTGGGTGGTATTTTGTTATAGCAGTCCCAACTAAAACATTCTACCCCTAGGCATTACCCAAGAGAAATGAAAGCACACGCCCACACAGAGGCTTGTTCCAGAACGTTTACAGCAGCTCTACTTGTGATCGCCCAAACTGGAAACAGCCCAGATGTTCAACAGGCCCACAGATGAACAAACTGTGGCAAATCCACCCAATGGAATATGACTCAGAAATAAAAAAGGAATAAGCAATTGATACACACAACGTGGATGAATCTCAAAGTAATTTTGCTGAATGGAGCATGACAAAAAAAAGGACTTACTATTGTATGATGCCATTTATATGAAATTCCAGAAAATGCAAACTCATCTAAAGGGATCAGAGGTTGTGTGGAGATGAGGGGATCGGAGGAAGGGATCAAAGACACAGGGAACTTTTTGAGGGTCAAGGGTGTGTTTACTGTCTTGATTCCGGTGATGGTTTCACAGGTGTAGACCTATGTCAAACATCTTGCACGCTTTAAATATGATAATTTATTGTATATATTATTCTAACAAAGCTGCTAAAAATAACCCCCCTACTTCCCCCCTTATAGCTCTCTGTCCCTGGAATGAGTGTCATCCTCCAAATGACACAGCAGAGGCCCACCACCCACAGAGCTGCTTCTCCTGATTATGATGGGATGGTTCCTCCCTCCTCTAGAATTTTCCACCTGCCCTAAAGTGGGCAAAACTCTGAGGTTCACGTCCTTCCAGCCAGCTGCTTGCCTCTCTGCATGAAGCCAAATTATCCACATTTAACTGGAAATTCACTGTGGACGTTTGTTGGAACAGAGCTTTATATGCAAGGCAGAGAGCATCCAAACAGACGCGGTCACTTTAAGAGGAAGCGTCTCAATCCACAGTGCCGTTTTCAGTCCCCCTCCAGCACGGCTCAGTGAGCCCTGCCCAATGCCCATTTTAAAGGCTCTGCCCGGCTTCTACAAAGGGATGCGCAAGGAAGGCTGTGCCCTCTCCCTCCCCTGGACCTGCTGTCTCATCGGCATCACAACCCCTGGGCCCCAGCCCAGACCTGGGCAGGTGAGAGGCAGGCACGAAGGGAGCGCCATTTGACTCACAAGCTTCCAGACGATTCCATCAACCTGGGGACCACAGGATGAGAAGAAGCTGGCCTGTCCATCCAGCAGGTTCCGTGATGAAAGGCCCACACGGGCACTTCACTCCATCAGTGAGCGGAGCTGTGTGGTCCCCTGGGTGCAGGGATTCCTGCACAGGTGACAGGTAGCCAGAGATTCCAGGGCCCCGGGAACACAAGAGCAAATCCATGCCCAACACCTACAGGAGCCAGAGAACAGGCACAAAGCTGCTTTCCCTGGGGACTCCCTTCTGGCTAAGATGCCCAATCAAGACCTCCGGACGAGGGGTGTGTGCCGTCTGTGTGTTTTTCCAGTCCGTGTGTCTCTGCACGGAAAGGCATGAGGGTTGCTGTGTGTCCGTTTCCGGCTGTGTTTTTGTACCAGCTACTCCATTCTCTGGCATCCACGTGGGCACCTGTGTCCTGTGTGTTTCCATATGGATTCTTCTCTGGGTACCTCTTTTGCTCTGGTCCGCGTGTCTTGTGGATGCCACCGTCTGTGGTTCTAAGCCTTCACCGCAGGTCGGAGCTCAGTCCTCTCTCCTGACTTGGGACACTGGGGACATCTGTCCACACACCTTAGAAATTCGCAATCAGGGAGCGGGAGGGAGGGGACCACGAGAGGGAGGGGTGGGTGGAGGCTGCTGCGGGGGCAGAGCCCCCGAGGTCGGAGTGGATAGGGGGGAAGATAGGGGGAGCTTTACTTTGACCTCGTTCTCAAATACTCAGTTACCAAGAAAGAAACAGGACCCGCCACGGGGGAAATACTGAACGCCTGCGGGATGTTCACAGCACAAAGATGGTTCGCTTGCTGACTCCATGAACTAAAATACCGCCTGACTCCAACCCGACGGCTGGCATTTATACTACTGCCAGGGACTTGGGGTGCCTGATGGCTCTTTAAGGAGCACCTTACCGTGTGTGGGGTGCCCTCTGTGCCACAGCAGCCGGAGGAACACGGAAGAACGGATGACTCCCTGGGTCAAAGCCCGAAGTCCCAGGCTTTGGGGAGGAGTTTGCTACAAAGAGGCTTCTGAGCAGGGTCCCTCCGCCACCCCGCTTCTGGGAACCGTGGGTTTCTTCCGGGAACACCAAAGCCCCCTTTCCACCCGCTGTCCATCCTGTGATCGCCATCTATTTGCTTCTCTTCGCTCCAAGGCTTACCCCAGAGCGCGTTTTTCCACATCCTTAAAAACCTTTAATTAACAAGCCGAAGAGACATTTTATCAGGCAGGGCCTGACCTTTCTGCTCCGTGTTGGAATTTATCGATACCAGCAGAAACAATCATCTCAGAGGCTATTTCACAAGCACCGGATAGCTTACAGCCACACTTTTGTCAAGATAAACGAGCTCCTGGGCTTTCCTGGTGGCGCAGTGGTTGAGAGTCCGCCTGCCGAGGCAGGGGACACGGGTTCGTGCCCCGGTCCGGGAGGATCCCACATGCCGCGGAGCGGCTGGGCCCGTGAGCCATGGCCGCTGCGCCTGCAAGTCCGGAGCCTGTGCTCCGCAACAGGAGAGGCCGCAACAGTGAGAGGCCCGCATACCGCAAAAAAAAAGATAAACAAGATAAACCGCAGATGACCGCGGTTACAGCTCTAAGCATTTTAAGGGGGACAAAAAGGGGTATAAAAGTCAAAGATAACTTCACATTTTTTCTGCATCGGTGGAGTCCCTGAGGCAGCCTGGAAAACCCTGGAGAAGCTCAGTCGCAGCCGAGGCAGGTGGGAGGCGCCCAGGAGACACGGGGGTGGGGACGGATTGGGCTCCACGTGGTGTCATGGCTCCTCCCCCAGACCACGTGGGCAGGGCTGAGAGGAGGGAGAGTTCCTGAAGCCTCACAGCCGGGGAGGTAGAGACGCAGGGGCAATGCCCCACCTGGACGCCCTTTTCCAGAACTTTCCCCACTCACGGGACTCACAATTCAGGGCTGACGCCTGCTCTAACCCGGCCTGTTCCTGGACACACCATGCGTCTTTCTCCTGACCCTGAACCCAACCTCCGACCCTGACCAGCTGCATGCCCTGGGGCTGTTCCCTAGCCTCCCCGTCCCTCAGTTTCCACAGCTGTCAACCACAGACAACCTCACGCCAACCTCTCAGGACGGCTGTCAGCGTGAACTGTCACAGTGGGCGGGAGAGCACGAGGCAGACCGAGCTCAGCCCCGGGCCAAACACAGACCCTCCAGAAGCTTGGAGGGAGCATCCATCCCCAAACTGGCAACGTTCACACATTTTCGATTTAACGCTGGTGGCACAGAGGGTTTCCCTGGAGTGTGAGTCTGGGCGGCTGGTGGAGTGGGGGCATGTACAGACACTGAGGGCTTCCACACGCCTTTTCTCCAGCCTGACCCACCAAACCCAAACCACCGACCCTCAGACACGTGCCCCCAGAGGAGGCCCAGCCCTGCTTCCGGTTGCACCCGGGACACCAGAAGCTATTTTAAAAACTTATTTCCATCCAGCACTGGCAGAGCTGGCTGCACAGAGGGGCTTTCTCATATGATGGCACCAGAGAGGGGTTGCCATGGCAAGAGCCACCTGGGAATGCAGTTGGGGCGGGTAGTGGCCGTGTGGTCTCGCACCACCTTCTGGGGGACACTTGGCTCTCACGCTCCCGGGGGCCCGGGCTCCTGTCCACACATGGAGGGGGCGGAGCGCCTTGACCCCGTGAGCTGCACCAGCAGTGACTGTCCTCACCGACCGTCACCAGAGAGACACATCCTGCCCTCTGAACTCCCATCCACGTATCATGACCCAATCACTGGGCAGAAAGGGCCACAGATCGCCGCTCAGAGGCTGCGGGATACGGATCCAGGGAATAGTTTTCTATTTTAAAATCTCAGAACCCAAGGGTCTTCCCTGGTGGCGCAGTGGTTGAGAGTCCGCCTGCCGATGCAGAGGACACGGGTTCGTGCCCCGGTCCGGGAAGATCCCACATGCCGTGGAGCGGCTGGGCCCGTGAGCCATGGCCACTGAGCCTCGCGTCCGGAGCCTGTGCTCCGCAATGGGAGAGGCCACAACAGTGAGAAGCCCGCGTACCGCAAAAAAAAAAAAAATCTCAGAACCCAGAGGAGAGAAACTTCTCAATGGGTGCTCAGTGGACTTGCCAAGGGAGCTCTGCTTTCCCTTCAGAGAAACCAAACGACGCAAAGCGAGTGTCTGGTGGGCACCAAGCAGTCTCCCCCTCGGTTTACAGGTGGAGGAACTCAGGCCCAGAGGCTGAAGGTGTTTTCCTAAGGCCACGGGACTCTCGGCTGAAAGCTCAGGTCTCTTCTTGGCTAAGAGCAAGCAGCCGCGAGAAGAGAAGGAATGTGCAGCTGGAGGAAGGCTGGACCCTGCCCTGCCCCGCCCCGAACGGGCCACGCCATGGTGCAGGACACACAGGACACACAGGAAGCCACGACGGCTCCTCGTCTGCTAACCTCGCTCGGAGCCCAGAGCGCCAGCAGACACAGGAAGAAAGGCCGTCAGGAGGTTAGGATGACTGGCCAAGCCATGGACGACTCAGACGTCAAGAGTCCATCCATCCAAGGAGGTGCTGGGCCGGCGGGCGGTGGAAGGGGGGAGCTGAAGAAGGCTGTGCAGGGCCAGCTCCCACAGGACACTCCCGGTGGCCCTGGACATCAGTCTCCGGCTAAGCCAGGTCCTTCCTGAAGGCCTCCTGGGGAGAGGGTGCAGCCTTCACTCCCGTCTCCCACACCCAGTGCTACCCGTGTGATCTGGGACTCAGTCTCCCCATCTGAGAAATGGGAGCTCAACCTTCCCCTCTCATAGGGTTTCTGAAGACTTGGGAGTGATATTCGTGGAGCTCCAAGTGGGCCCCAGGGCCCTCTCAAGGTGAGGGCAGCACTAGCCATGGACGTTGGGATTAAGCCCCAGAAACTGGCACCACCGCCCTGGGGAGGGAACGGGCTGGTCAGGTGGCCACAGCTCGGTGTCTCTGGTCTTCAGCCCCCTCCGCACCAGGCCGTTGCTGTGGGACATTCAGGAGGGTTGGGTTTCTCCTCGTCTATATGAAGGCCAGTGTGTATGTCAACACAGATATGCAGATAAAATTCTAGAAAAACCAACACGGAAGCCGTCCTAAAGAAATGACATCAACATGATGTGTTTCCTGTCGAGACTGCGTTGAACAAGGTGGGCAAGGCTCCTAAGAGGGCTCACCTGCTACCACAGGGCAGCCAGCGGGGCAGTCTTTGTCCACTGAGGCCCTGGGGCTGGAGAGGGACGTCCCGAGGCCACGCTCTTGACCCAGAGCCTTGAGCCTTTGCCCTCTGCCGAGGTGTAAGAGAAAGTCGTCTGTACCCCTGGGGCCCACCCCAGGATACGCTTCCTGGTTCCTTCGGGGTGGTGGTGGTGGGGGAAGCCATCATTCAAGAGCAGGGAAAGCAGGGACTTCCCTGGTGGCCCAGTGGGGAAGACCCCGTGCTCCCAATGCAGGGGGCCCGGGTTCCACCCCTGGTCGGGGAACTAGATCCCACATGCATGCCGCAACTAAGACCTGGCGCAGCCTCAATAAATAAATAAATAAATATTAAAAAAAAAAAAAAAAGAGCAGGGAAAGCAGCCGTCCAGCTGGTCACCTTCAGCCACCCACCCCGCCCACTTCCGGAAGCACAGCCCAAATCAGTTCACGGGAAAGGTCTGCATCCTGAGTGGTTGGGGATATGGTCGTCTGCACGGGAGCAACTTGTTGCTGTGTCTAAACAGCAGGGGGTGTCGCGCCATGCCTGGACCGGGCAGGAGCTCGCCCAGGGCTTCTGTGTCTCTTCATCGCCCACCAAGAAAGAAAAAGCAGAAGCTGAGTTTTGCTAAAGGCAGCCTGCCAGGTACTGCCAATTCCCTTCCCATTTACCAGAGCATTTACCTCTGCCATGCCTCCTCCCCACCGAGGGATGTCGAGAAAGGGGGCCGGTGCCCCACGGCCAGCCTGTGGTAGGGCCCGGCTCTCGCCAGAGCCTGAGCCCTTGGCCACCACGTGGGAACCCCAGACAATTTGGGAGGGGGGGTTCCTGGGGCCCCCGTGTCCTCAGTCCCTAAATGTCCCTGCAGATCTGTCCCCTGGTTTCATCCCAGGTGGGCTGCCGGCCCCTCCCTGGCATCACCCCTTGCTCAGATGCCCACAAACATACTCGTGGTGCAAGGTGAACCCTGGGCTGGGACGCTGAGCCTGAGGAAAGGATTTGGGGCTTGGAGCTTGGTGGGGAGGAGGGCCAGCGAGCGTGGCCCGGGAGCCGGGAGCCCGTGGTGCGATCAGCAGCCAGTTGAGGGTTTCCAGGCTGGGCAGGGAGGGCTGAGGCTGGGTCACAGCCTGATCCTTAAGGGGCTCAGACTTTATCACTGGAGCGGTGGTCCCCGAGGAACAAGACTAACTACACAGGGACAAACGTTTCTACAGCCCACGTCCCTCTGTCTTCTCATCTGACCTGGGTGGCTGGGCTCCAGCCGGCAGCACGGTTACAGAGCAGGAGGCCCCCGGGAGCCTGGCTCCCGGCAGGAGGAGGAATGCCCTGTGTCCTGAGCATCCTGTATCCGGGCACAGTGCCCGTGACCTCGATTAACCTCTTCTGGGAGGCTGGTGTCCCACAGTGGGCCCTGGGGTCAGGTCAGGGCAGCTGGGGCCCCGGACGCTCACCGTCAGGTCTGCGGGCCTTCAAGGATGGTAGGGAAGGGAGCGTCTGCTTCTCCAGCCCCTCCGCCGGCTGGGAAAGTGTGTGCTGAGCTGACCAGAGAGGGGCCCCTGCTCTCCATACCCACGAGGCTCCTGCCTCTGTCCGGCTGGGTGAGGAAAGTGGGGCAGTAGCCCCAGACATCCAGGAACCACGCCGGGCGCCCCGGGAGAAGGTGGCCTGCTTCCCGCCCCGCGCCCACTGAGCGACTGGGCAGCTTGTCGAGCTGCAATTTTCCTCGTATCTTTACGGAATCACTGTGATGTGGGGCAAAGATAACAACGAAGCTGCAACATCAGCAAGTATTAATATAACATAAGCACCACTTCCACTGTCGTGTGAAACCAGTTTATTATTCACAGATGAAATCTGACTGCCGCCTTTATCACTGTCGGGAACGACTGAGACGTTCCCTGTGCTGCTGGCGCGCTCTGCTGGCCCAGGCTCCTTGCCCCCAGGCCTGCTCTCCGCCTCCACTGGCCCCGAGCTCGTCCACATGGAACCTGCAGAGGTCTCTGGGGCTTCGTGTGAAAACCCAGGGAAAGGCACGTCTGCCTTTGCTGCCCCATGTCTCCTCCCAGCCCACGCCGGTGTCCACAGCTGGGACCCAGCACATACCCGGGGGGCGGGGGGACCAACCAACCTGCCCTTGAATTTCACTCCCCTGTTGGCCTGGGTCACACCAAGCACCCCTGTCCTCACCTCCGAAGCAAGAGTATCAAGAACCGCTTTCCCAGGACTTCCCTGGTGGTCCAGTGGTTAAGGCACCATGCTCCCAATGCAGGGGGCCCAGGTTCGATCCTTGGTCAGGGAACTAGATTCCAAATGCCGCAACTAAATATCCCGCATGCCGCAACGAAGACCCGGAGCAGCCAAATTAATTAATTAAATAAATATTTTAAAAAAACAAAAAAAAAACAACCACTTTCCCTGTTCCCAGGACCAGAGGGGTGGGTGGGAGTCACCTGGCACCGAGCCACTGGTATGAGTCATTCAATGAGTCCTCGATTCACAAATGCACATCAGGGACCAGGTGTCACGGTGACAAGGGAGGGGGAGGGAAGGACTCGAGGGGGACAGCACTGGCCCCAGAGGGCAGTGGGGTCTCATGATGAGGCGAAGACCAGCACGCCCAAGCCTGCGGTTCCCCTTCTGGGCACACCCGGGGCCACCCGTGCCCACGTGCACAGGGACCACACAGGAGCAGTCTCACGACAGCACTTGCAATGGGCAAGACTGGGAACAGAACCATCAGACCATCTGCGGGGGATGGATCAACGGGAATGTTCTCAGGATGGAAAACCTCCCAGCCGCCAGAGTGAATGAACCACCGTACATGTGTCTCCTGGTGAGCAGGGGCCTTAGATGACACACCTGGAGCTCGGACCATTCCCCGAGGGTGACGGGGAGCCAATGCAGGCTCTTGGCCGGTGTAGGGGGCCGAGCGGGGCTGCTGCAACGGAGGCAGGACCCGAGGCCAGGTGTAAAGTGCCAACTGTGGCCCAGGGCAGAGCCCTCTGGGGCTGGAGGAGGCGGGGGCTGGGGTGCATTTTCACCTGTTGGGACATGCCAGCCGCCTCCCTGGAGGGGCAAGGGGTCAAAGTGGCCAACAGTGCTGCAGAGGCCGGTTTAGATGTCCCCTCCTGGTGCTGGCCACGGTCGTGAGGCTCCTGCCCATGGGCGCTCCTGCTCTCTCCCAGGGTTTGGGGAGTGGTCCCCAGTATACTGCAGCTCCCGGGGGAAGGGACCTATACCCAGGTGACCCTCGGGAGACCATAACACTGGGTCTTTAAAACAAGAACCCTCTTCCAAAACCCGCTTCTTCAAGCCTCACGAGGGGAGTCATTTTCTGCAGCTCGGATCCCAGGGTTGCTGCCAACTGAGTTTTACTGAGTGCGCCTGGGGCAACCAGCTGCTGGCACAGGTGGCTCCAGCCAGGCTGGGTCCCGGTGACCCCGACCGAGCGGGGCCAGCTGAGGCAGGCTGCCCGGGGCCACTTAACCAATGCAGAGGTCTTTACAGGGGAGGCCGTTCTTAATCAGAAAGCCCCAGAAAACACAAGTGGCTACCCGGCGCTGACATTTAAAACACCCTTTCAGCAGCCCCCAGTGTGGCAAAGTGGTTTAATTAACTTGAAAGGGTGTAATTTTATGCTATTTAGTAGGAGCTACACACTCTAAATGGCATCGTGGACTAAGTATTGGGGGCGGTGATCTTGAGAGTGTGGGGAAAAAAAGAGCCACGAGCCCCCAGCAACCACAGGTGTGGGGTGGGTGCATGCCGGAAACGCCCCCCAGACGGCAGTCTCTGAAGCCACGCGGGATCTGGGGTGGAGGTGTCCACAGGGCCAGCTACGTGGCTGCATCCCATCAACTCAGCTGGGAAGCAAACGCCGGGTCTGAAAGAGAACTGAACTTGGGGGAGGCTGGAGCCGGTCAGGACCCCCTGTCGAATCCCCCTACTTGGGCCTCCTGGGTCCCTGTATCCCGAGGGCGAGGCACCTGCCTTGCTGCCCGGCTCTGCCTGTGGGGCACGTCCAAAGTCACAGGGATGGGGGGCGGGCAGTCCTGGATGGCAGCCCCTGGCTGGAAGCTCCCCCATCCCCACTGAAGGGGCTGCCTCTTGGGGAGGAGGCCAGTCTCTCAGCCCTGAGGCAGGAGGGGGCGAGGTGGTGTCAGCCACAGAGAACCCAGGGGCTGGGGCTGCAGCCTCGTGGGGATCCTGGGAAGACCCTGGGGCCGGCTCTCCTTCCTCTGTCTGCCCCCTGGAACGATGCAGCAAAATCCGACACCAGAAGGGCGTGAGCTCCTGTCCAGGGCTTCAGGAGAGGGGTCACCGGGGCCGCTCCCTCCCCCGGAGAAGAGGGGCTGCCCCCCCGGCCTGGGGCGAGAGGAAGGCACGGAGTGGCGGGTGCCAGCCCCTCCCCGTCTCCTGGGCCCCACGGACCGCCTGGCCCCCTCCTCACCTCGTGCTCCCCGCTACCCCAGACTTGGGAGCAGTCGTGTCTGCTCCTCGGCAGGAGGCTCCGGAGCTGCTCCCCAGGCCCGGGGGGCCACAGGCAGCCACCGCCCACCACACGTCCTCAACACGAATCACAGTGACGGCGAAATGCAATCCACGGAGCGTCCTAACAGCCTGCCCCGGCCCGCCCCCCACCGACCCTGGACATCCGGAAAAGTCATTTAGGAAACCTAATTTCCACGTGTGATCAGCTGGCGCACGCCCCCCACGGGCTCCGGCTTCATCATCCTGCCGCCTCTGACGGCCCAGAATCTAATTTAGGGGACGTACATCTGCATGGCGCACCGGGGAGCCTGCTAACGGCCACGACTCGCTCCCCTATCGGGAGAGGCCCCCCGTGGCAAGCCTCAGGTGGGGAGTCGGGGGGTGGGGGGAGCACCGGTCCCCCAGAGGCGCCTGGCTCTCCAAAGGGGGGGCCCACAGGTAAGACTGAGACAGTTTACTTACTGTGAACCGGAGAACTGAGTGTATGGCTCGACGGATTTTGACCAATGCCTACAGCCAAGTTAACCACCACCCAGACCAAGATACAGGACACACTAGCAACCCTGGAGGCTCCCAAGAGCCCTGCAAAGAGGGTCTGGATGGGGGAGCAAGGTCCTGCCCTTGGCAATAGGCTCCTGGTTTGATTTCCTGACCCAGCAGCCAATAGAAACACAGGATGAAATCGCCACTACTTTCTCAACCTGTTGGCACTAGTTGGCACCGTTTATTGAGCAGCTACCCTGCGCCAGGCCCATGTGGACAGAAGGGAGCAAGGCAAGGTGGCCGCCCTGCCTGTGGGGAACAAGCTCCAAGCAAGCGCTCGGCCAGGATGTGAGCCAGGATCCGATGCTGCTCAGCCAGTGGAGATGCAGGTGGATGGAGGTCCCGCCAGGAAGGCAGGGGTGTGAGGGTGTGGACCGTTGTTGACAAAGCACCTCTGTGTCTAGGTGGCTTCCTCGGGTCTGGGAGGTGAGTTCAGGACCCCGGCGTGCAGACAAGGAAAGTGGAAGGAGGCAAAGTGACCTGCCCCAGGCAAGAGGCTAGCGAGATGCAAGTGGGAGGGGACCTGAGGGGGGCCCTGGCCCTCAAAGTGGATGGTCCTTCCACTACGTCAACCTTGCCCTTCCTTCTCTTCCTCCTAACCCTGACCCGCAGGATGAGATCAGGCCAGAGGAGGAAGGGAGGACACGCGGAGAGGAGCTCGGGGTCCCCGCGGGGTTCAGCGCAGTCATCTCACACACACAGGCTGGGGTACAACAGGGCACTGTGATGTGCCAGACCCAGCCTGGTCAATCACAGCAATGGATTATCTGGGAACTATTAATGGGCTAGTGGGTGGGCATGTGACCCAGCAGAGCCAATCAGAATCCCTCCCTGGGAGTGATTCTCCGATACAGAGAGAGAGAGGCCGTCCTCCTTGCTCAGGGACTGGAGGTTGTCCCCCAAGCCCTGGGGCCCCAGAGCGTCACCACTGGGCTGGTTCACACTGGGTAGAGGGGAGAACACAGGATGGGAGCCCCGTACATGCAGCTCTGCTCTATGCTTTAGAAATGAGAGCAGTGCCTGCTTCGCCCAAGGGGAAATTCCTGGGGCCTTTGAAATCTTGACACCTGGTTAAACACGCCCACACACAGTATAAATACCTACTCTGAATCAAGGAAAAAAGCAGAGCCTCCAAAATGCCACTCCAGCCAAGTGCCCACACGTGCGAGAGCTGCCACTGATGTTCCCAGGAGAGTCGTGGAGAGCAGTCCACTGTCACCTGCACCCACAGCACGCTCCCCAGGAGGCCAGCGGGGAGCAGCAGGAAAGCGGCCTGGGGCCCTGTAGTCAGAGCCCGGTCCTGTCACCGCGGGGCTATGAGACCCTGCACAGGTTACTCAAAGCCCCTGAGCCTCTGCTTTTCTCATCTGTAAAGCAGCGACACGTATCATCCATACAGGTTTGCTGTGACAGGTAAAAGAGAAGCATGTGGCACACACCTGGAGCCTAGGAGTCCCGGAAAAAATGGTAGCTACCACGAGAGGGAGGATAACACGTTCTCAGGCAGCTGGGACTTTGATTAGGCTCCCTACCCTCCCGAGCCTCAGTTTCTTCACCTATAAAATGGGCGGGTGGAAAGCAGATCCACAGGGTGGTGAAGAATCAGTGAGAATCAGGAATGTAAGGAGTTCAGCTCACCAAGAGGTGGTCCTGCCCTGTCTCTGCCCTCCCCCAGGATGCCCAGGCCTCACGCAGAGCCCGCCGAGCTGGACCCAGTGACCTGCTGAGCTGGGCCGTGCCCGGGGATGGGGCGCCCCCAGCCCGCTGCCCTCGGAGGACACTCAACACTCTGTCCTCTCTGCTGAGGCTTTTTTTTAGAAGGGGAACAGTACTTCTGACTGGAAATGAGTAAAGTTAAAAATAAGCTTTAGAATTTGAGGTAGATGTGCTGGGGAGTGGGGAACAGGGAGGGACAAATCCTCATAGGCGAAATATAGTGGAAAACACCTCCCCAGAGTGTCCTGAGGAAAGCAGCACTGCTGTCTTCACTCCTGGGATGAATGGTGAGTGCTATGGCAATGGGGCCTGTTTCGTTCTCCCCACTTACAGGCGGCCTTGGAGGGCTCCTCCCAGCAGCATCCATTTAGGGCAGGGCTGCCGGGGCAGCGGGGACAGGGATGGAGAAGCTACTAGCAAACAGACCAGTTCAAAGCATCTCCTTGCAGAGGCTTCTATGGGCACCCAACCACAAGGCCACACGCTCTCCCCCTGACCTGGCAGAAACTCTGGCCCCTGGCCGACAGTCTTCATCTTCTCACTGTGCACGCACCAATCCCCAAACCCCTCTCCTCTGAGCTCCAGACCCTCCCCCTCCTCTCAAGCCATCTCTTCCTCCGGGGTTCCCACGGCAGGAAGGGGTCCCCTCACTGCCCCCCCTCTGCCCGTGTCACACCTGGGCTCATCCCTGCCCCTCTTCCTGTCCTGGAAGCCTTCTCCATCTCCCCGGGCCAGGTGGGAGCTGGGGCCCTCACAAACTGCTGGGGAGTGGGAGATGGGTGTAACACTTTGGAAAAGAATTTGGTAGTCTTCTTAGCAAATTAAACACACCCTGTGCCCTCGGACCCAGCAGTTTCACTCCTAGGTACTGACACAGAGAAATGAAAGTGTCCTCAAAACAACGTGTGCACCAATGTTCAGAGCAGCCTCATTCATAATTGCTCCAAAGTGGAAACAACCCAAATGTCCATCAACTGGAGAGTGGACAAGCATGGTGACACATCAGGGCCACGGGATGCACAGGAATGGACGGCAGGTATGCCAGCATCAGGGAGGGGCCTCGAGAGAACGCAGCGGGACAGGAGGGCCATTTACTGACAGTTCCATCCACACGGAGTTCACTGAGGTGAGGGGAGCAGCTGCCCTGGGGGAGCTGATGGGGCAGGTGCCTGAGAGAACTTCCAGAGGAGATGGGAACGACTGTATCTCCATCCCCATCGCGGTGTAAGTTACTTGGGTGTATACAACTGTCAAAGTTCATCAAACAGTACAATTAAGACCTGTACATTTCAATGTTTGTAAATTATATCTTAAAGAAAAAAATTATATATTTAAAAAAAAACAGCGAGAGCTGTAGCTCCAGCACTCGTGGGAAGAAAGGAAAAGGAGGTGCCACTGGAGGGGAGCGCAGACCCACGCCCAGCTGGGGGGAGAACGTGGATCACCACACCCATCCCCCTGCCACCTTTCAGAGGCTTCACAGGCACCTTGCTGCATTTGGACGGGAATCCGCAGTCCTAGTTCTGTGAATTAGGGCCTGAACAGCAAGGTCCCGTCTCCAGGAGGGGCCCCTGGACTGGGATCGAGATCGGTATGATTTCTGGGTAGCGCTGAGGAAAGCAATGGAATGGACGTGGGCCATTTATGGAAATAAAATGCGGACGGGCCTCACAATCGTGGACAGGACTTTACTGTCCTGTTACATACTTTTGTTCTCATGTCTCTGAAAAGCATCAGAAGCACCTGAAACAGCAGGGAAGGGGTGCTGGCTGAGGACTAAGAGGGACGGAGGACGTCCCAAACCTCACTCGGGCTCCTGGGCCAGGCACATGGCACCTGCAGCAAACGCGCAGAGCTGCACCGATCAACGGCAGCCCCCGCAGTGAAGGGACAGCTCGGAGACGCAACAGGGACCAGAGGCTGCACACGTGGAGGCAGGGAGGCCAGGGAGGAGGTGCAGGGGGCCCCAGGGAGGCCACATGATATGAGGGACAAGGCATGGAGACCTGGGGGTGTTTTAAGCAGGACGTGACACAAGTCATGAAAAACCCAGCAAGAGCCCAGAGTTCATTGGTCAGGACAAAGCTATGAAAAAGGTGAAGTCCCTGTCTTCAAGAAACGCACAACCAGGGGCTGGGGGAGTACAGCGCGTGGGCAAACTACTGCCGCTCTGAGCCTCGATTTCCCCATCTGTAAAAGGGAACCGTCAAGGTAAAATGCAGACGTGCCCGTTTCTCCACCAGGCACCACGCGGTGAGATCACAAGGAAATTCACGCCTCCTGGTGGCAAGAGGGCCTGATCCTCCGGTCTCTGGGCAGGCCTGCTCCAAACCCTCCAGTCAACTTAATTATTTCCACACTCCAAACATGAAACCCGGTCCTTAAATTCTGCGGGAGCCTGTGTCTTCGGCGTGATTCTAATTATCAGCGTTAGCGCTGCTGAGCTGCGCCCTCCTGCTGCGAGCGACTTCCTAGGTGGCCGTGGTCCAGCACCGCATCCTCCCCATCCTCGTGTTAATAAGCCGGAATAATGAGGCTGTGCGGAGCGCCAAGGCTCACTGGACAGAAAGATATTTTAATTTCACATTTGGGGTCTCGAGTTATGAGGGACAGCCAGAGGGAGAAGCAGGCACGAGCCCAGGGGGCCAGAGCAGGAGGCCGAGATACTGCCCGGGTCAGTCAGGCTATCGGAGGACATCATGGACCAGGCTGGGATGCGAGGCAGGGCTCTCGGGGTGGGTGGGAGGCGGGGCTTTCTGTTCAAGCTGCACAGATGTGTGGGCCCCTCGCACCATCCCTGCCTGGGTCTGTCCCTGCACACCCGGGGGGTCAGGACACAAAAGGGGGCACAGCTCAAAGGGAGCCCATCTCATCGGCCCTCACTCAGGGGGAAAAGGAGCGTCGCTCTCAGCCATGACCCCCTGCCCTTGGCCAGGGAGCCCTCCAAGTGCACCCACACCTGTCCCCGGTGCAGACGGTGGGTGCCCTGGAGTCCCCCAAAGTGCTGAGGGTGAAAACAATGAACAAGCAGCCCTCGAGGGAGAGGACCAGACAGGCCAGGGGGGGAATAGACACCCCTCACGAGGCCTCTGTGCACCTGGGACACCTGATCCCCGAATCACCCTGCTGAGGAGTTGGCTGGGCAGTGGCGCGCCAGACACACGGGGGCTCTCCCACCACTGGCACCTCCCCTTCCTGCCCACTCGCTCCAGCCAGGCCGGGGGTGGGGTGGGACACACCAGGGCCCGAGGCCTCCAGGGAGGCGGACTTGCGGTCCAGGGGGAGCAGAAGTGACGGGCCGGGGCGGGGCTGCAGGGAATGGCAGGGAGGAGGGTGTCCACCTGACCTGCAAAGGGGGACTGGCCAGCTTACCGCCATTTCGTGCAACTTAATTTCGTGTTAGTATGCGAACTTCTAAACATTCCAGCTCGTTCCAATTTTTAAAAGCTCAACAAATATTTATTGAATGAGAAGAGGGATTAGAGAATGATAATTCCAGCATTTTTACCAAGCCCCTGCCGTGTGTCACGCAGCCCGGAATTTGTTTACTACTTCAGGACCCCGGAGAGCACTCACAACGACTGTTCCCTTTCACACAGGAGGACACGGAGGGCCAGAGGGGATGAGTGACTTGCCCAAGGTCACTCGGCTTTGAGCCCGTGACCCACTCGAGGGAAATGCCAGAGACCCCTGTCGGGGGGCAGCAAGGACCACCAGGTCCCGGCTCCTGGCTTGCCTCCCAGCCCCTCCCCATGTCCCCGGCACCAGGCCTCCCCGCGAGCTGCATGGCACTGGGCTCACAGCAAAGGCCAGGTGTGGCGGTCTGCCCGAGTGGGTCAGGCCAGCCTGCCCCTTTGTGGCTCAGGTCCTGCACCTGCAGGCTCACCCCCTCCTCTCCTGCAGCCCTGCTTTTAATCTCGATTGCTGAGAACAACAGCAGGCACAGGAGGCAGGGGACAGAAAGACCAGAGATTACAGGTCCCACGGAAGCCAAGAATGTCCTGATTCTCTGACCTGCTGCTGGACACGGAGTGTCAACTGGTGAAACTCGGCCAACTCCACCAGCCACACTAACGGTGGGGGGACCTCAACCTGGACCCTCAGAGCCTCTCCCCCATTCAAAGACCTGAGCGGTGCACCTACTGTGTGCCAGGCACGGGGGCTGTGGGCAGGCCTTTGGTCCAGTCCGTGGTGACAGGCCAAGGTCAGGGCACTGGGGGCTGTATCAGAGGGAGTGGGGAGGCCCTTCCCAGCCTTCGGAGCTGCACCCACTCCATCATCAATTTCTTCCTCCCTCCCCTCCTTCGTTCAGCATTCTTTTCCAAACAGCATTCTGTTACGTGCAGCCCATCCTCAAGAGCTTGCGGTTCAGTGTGGACAGACCGTCTGCTCTGGTCATGGGAGGCAGAGGGAGCATGTCACCTTCCCAGAGGAGGCGACAGTGAACCAGACCACAAAAGGAAAGGGCACCGCTGAGCAAAAGCCTGGCCAGGAGCAGGGGGCCTTGGGGATGGGGAGTAGCCTGCACCAGGCAGCAAGTTTGGGGCCAGAAGGGCCTCAGAGGCCAGGCTCAGGGGCCACACTCGTGCTGGCACTGCCCGAGGGTTCACTCCCCTTTCCCAGCTGGACTCACAAAAGAGACTGACATTCACCTGAAACCTGGAGGTGGGACCTGGTAACACAGCGCCAGCACCACTCGCGGGGCAGTGGGCTGGCCCCAAGGGTGTCCCGGGCCCCAGCACCACGGAACACAGAACCTGGGGCAAAACAGCCACAGGGACACAGGGCACAACGGCCCTGGTCCAGGCCCGTCACGGGCATTGCTGATCTCCTCCTGACAACCCTTTGAAAAAGCACCAGTCTCATCCCCACTCAACATACGGGAAACTGAGCTTAGTGACTTGCCCAAGCTGGGAGGGGTAGGGGGCTGGGTCTGAACCGGGCGCCTGGCCGCAGGGCCTGTGCTCTGACCACTGCTCTAACCACTCTCACAGCTGTGCGCCTGCAGCTCGGGCACAGCCTGGCGTCTGAGCCGAGACCCAGGGCAGCAGCAGGGAAACCGCGTTGGGGGCAGGCCGCCCGAGCTGCCAGGGAGACACAAGTACGTCTTTGGAGACCAGCTGGGTAAGGAGGTGGGTGTTCACTTCTAGCAAAGGGACCTGGTTCACTTCTAGCAAAGCCCTCGTCTTGGCTGGACCTCAGTTTCCCCATTTGTATGATGGGCCCTGAGGTCCAACGTGAAGGGTCAATGCAGGAAGAGGGTGTGCAGGGCTCACCGTCTGTCCTCTGTCCCCTACTGACAATTTCACCTTCGGTTAACAGGCTGAGCCCCTTCAAGCCTCAGTTTTCCCATCTGTGACACGGGAATGACACCACCACCCACTGGTAAGAATCAAGGGGGATGTGGAGGACGTTTTGTAGACTGTGAAGGGCTCTGAACCTAGGCAGCTTGACCTACCACTTGCATCATTGGGCTGCGTAAACTCTGACAATGAATGTGCTCTAAAACCACATCCCTTCGAGGGAAATTCAGGGAGGAAATAAGCTTCATTTTCACGTGCATCTCATTTCATGCCCTGGTGGCATCAGGGATGGCGTCCTGGGCGGGGGGTGGGGGGGTGTCTCCAGACCATATATTTGCCTCTAAAATCCACTTCAAGCTGTTCTTCCTCCCCCAGTCACTTAAAGGCCCTCTGGATTCTGGGAATGATCGTGACTTAATGACGGCCACCAGTAGGCCCTGACAAGGGCCTGGCCATCAGGAACACGAATGCATTATTACCTCAGTACAGGGACAAACCGGGGACCCACAGACAGGCATGAGCAGAGCTGGAAGATGTACTGACAGTCGCACAGGACACCCAGCCACACCCGGCCCCTGCCTGCTCCAAACCCAGCCTGCCAACCAGCAAGCTGACCCAACCCTGGGTGAGGCCGGCACACCCTGGTTCCCCATCAGTGGATATGGGTGTGGGACGCCAGGCCTGTGGGTGGGGTGTCCCCTTGTGGAGAGGGTCCTCAGGGCAGGGGAGGAAGAAGTGGGCAGGGCTCCTCAGAGTGAGTGAATGAGTGACTTGAGGAAAGACGTATTCTTTTCTTTTTTTCATATTTATTTATTTATGTATTTGGTTGCACCAGGTCTTAGCTACGATTCACAAGCTCCTTAGTTGTGGCAGGCATGCTCCTTAGTTGCAGCACATGGGCTCCTTAGTTGTGGAATGCAAACTCTTAGTTGCGGCATGCATGTGGGATCTAGTTCCCTGACCAGGGATTGAAACCAGGCCCCCTGCATTGGGAGCGCGGAGTCTTATCCACCGTGCCACCAGGAAGTCCCCAGGAATGCCGTGTTCTGCAGCCAGAAATAAAGTCGTGGACATGCAAAGAAGGACATGGGGAAGAGCACGTCAGGCTCGGGGTCAGGCAGAGCGGGACCCTCGCTCGCTCCCTCGTTCTCGCCTTGTCTGGCATCCGCCTCTCTGAGCCTCAGTTTCCTCCCCTGTAAGCCGGAGCAAGATGCTTACCTCATAGGATCACACGAGATTTCTGCATAGAGGTTGGACTGTGTCTAGAACCTGTTTACTAATGGCCCGCTCCTACCTCCTCCTGCCTTAATTTCCTGTCAACTGCCGCTGACGACGCTTGAATAACATAACGAGTAGAAAAGCCCTTAGTGTGTAGAAAGGGCTGCAGGAGGAGGGCTCAAGCTCTCATTCACGAGTAAATTCTTTCATATTTCTCCCGCATCTTGGGAGGCCCGTAGTCTCCGTGCTTCCCCGGGAAGAACAGGCAACGTGGTTTTCGCAGGAGCCGGTAGGAAGAGGGTGAGGGAGAGATGGGGGTCTGATCCGGCTCCCCCCTCCGTGAAATGGGGCGATTTCATTCTGGCCAGATGATGTGAGGTCTGGTGCTTTCCATGCAGACACACACCTAAATCTGCACCTCCTCCACTCCCGAAAGGGAACCCAGAGCTCATGAAGCTTCTGCTTTCTACGAACCCCCTGCTTCGTGAGTGAATGTGGCCTGGGTCCCAGGACAGCAGCAGGCAGCCTGGGCTTGTCTCCCATCCATGGCCCTGGCCCTGGCCCCAGATCTCTGCTCTGCTCAGGGCTCCTGCACCTGGGCTCAGGGCAAAGCACCTCAGAGAGGGCTGCAGTGGAGGCAGGGACAGTGGTGGGGGTCCTGGGATCCCCATCTTCTGCCACCCGACAAGGCTCCTCCAAATACTGATGGCAGGATGGGGGCAGGGGTAATTGGTCCCTGCTTACCTTGACCTTGGCAGACAGCTGTGGGCAAGCACAAGGGGGGCAGCCTGGACACACCTGAATCTTGGGGCTCCACGGAAGGCTGATGACTGTGCCTTCTGCCCGGATCACTCTTTCCTCATTCTGCCTACCTCACCACTTTACTCAATGCACGAGGGAGTGGGCTGGGAATCTTGGGGGCACTGAAAACTCTCAGGGACCCCCTTGGTCGGCCCTCAGGAAAGCTGAGCAGGGGGTGCTCAGCCTACTGACTTAGCTCCCCCCCATTCTGGAGACCCTGGGGTTTCTTCCGTAGCAGCCCAGGGAGAGCAGGGGGTGGGTGGGCTGGGTGCCAGGCGCCCAGGTTCCAGGCCGGACCCCGGCCTGAGAACTGGAGCCAGAGGAGACAGTCCCCACTGTGACCTCCTCAGGGACACCGAGGACCCCTGCCAGGGAAGAGATGCTGGTCCCGCACTTTGGGACAGGAGGCACGTTCTGATCTCAGTGTGGCTTCCCCGTTTGCTTGGTTTTAACTGGAAACCGTAACATGCGGGCAGCTCCACCTTGGAAGCTCCCGAGGGCCCTCTCCAGTCACCCCCAAGTCATCTGCAGACCCGACCACTCACAGGCACCACTGGGCTTTCGTGGTGTGATCACTTTTCGGTTTCCCATGTTCCCGTTCATTTTATTTCTCCTGCTCTGAGTTATTAATTAGTCTCTCTGCTCGCAACATAATCCCAGCCCCGGAGAGGATCTTCTAACGCAGCCAACGCCTCTGACTGCTTTCTCTTCCAGTGCGCTGGGGAGGGGATCGGAGTGGGGGCTTCCTGCTACAATGGAGACTCCCCAGGGGAGCCCGCCCTGCCCCCGCCCAAGACCCGCAGCTTCCAGGTGTGCGGGTTTGGCTTCCTGGGGTTATGCTGCCTCCAAGCTGCGACTCTGTCTTATTTGGCCCTGAAGGTGCCCCCTCCCCCATCAGCTGGGGCTCCCATCTGCCTCCTCTCCCGGATGGACTCGCCCGTCTCCCATCACTGCTCCTCGCCCATCTCCCATCACTGCTCCCAGGCCTCAGGCCGGTCCTCCAGCTTCGGTCCATCTTCTTCAGGAGCTTCCTTGGCCCCTGGAAGGGCCTCTGCTTTTGCAGGGAGTAAGGGAAGCTGCACAACCCATGGGGTTAAAGCAGTGCTGTCAAGGTCTTCTTCCCTGAAGGCAATGATCCGCCACAGCTTCTTCCTTTCTCTTCCCAAATCCCCTTGCAAGATACTTTCGCCAGCACCCAGTGCTGTTCAGCACTTTCCAGCTGCTGAAAGAATCCGCAGCCACCAGGACACATTGGCCCCTCCCTCCTCTGGGGCCAAGCACTCGGGGACTTTGAGCCACTCCTGTGAGCAAGCGGCTCATCTTTACCTCTGAGCCCCGCACACACAGGGATCTTGCCGAATTCTTTTCTCGTCCTGGGAAGACTTGGGTTATACGGTCTCAGCGAATGAAGCTGCCCCCTCCCCAGCAGAGCCTCTGTGGCCAGGGCCGCTCAGGCCAACCCAGCCAACCTGAGCCACATGGGATGTATCTCCGTGTTAGGTCCTGCCCCGACTTTACCAGCTTCCATCCTGTCACACTTGTTTCTCCGCAGGCATCTGTTTGGTCTCTCTGGGGCCATTCGGGTCTCCAGATTAACTGAGAAGCACAAAACCATCACTTCAACCATCACGGCAACATCCCTTCCCGCACCAAGTCCATAGAGTCTACCCCATCAGGTTCAAACCCTCCCACAGCGCACCTGCAGAACACACGTGGGAGAGCGAGGAATCCTGACTCAGATTCTGCTCCTTCCGTCTTTAACAAGGGGGCCCTGGGTCCCCGGAAGGCCACCAGGCTTCTATGGTTCACAGGTCAAATCAGGCCTATTGCCTGTTTTTGTACAGCCCCCCAGCTGGGATTTATCAAATGGTTCGCGGCGGCAGTGGCGAGGGCGGGGGTGGGAATCAAATAAAGAATAATACTTTGGGGGCTTCCCTGGTGGCGCAGTGGTTAAGAATCCGCCTGCCAATGCAGGGGACACGGTTCGAGCCCTGGTCCGGGAAGATCCCACACGCCGCGGAGCAACTAAGCCCATGCGCCACAACTACTGAGCCTGCACTCTAGAGCCCACGAGCCACAACTACTGAGCCCGAGAGCTGCAACTACTGAAGCCTGGGCGCCTAGAGCCTGTGCTCCGCAACAAGAGAAGCCACCGCAATGAGAAGCCCGCACACCACAACGAAGAGCAGCCCCCACTCACCGCAACTAGAGAAAGCCCGCGTGCAGCAACGAAGACCCAACACAGCCAAAAATAAAATTAAAAAAAAACGAATATTTTGTGTCATGTGGAAATTACATGAAATTCACATATTCAGTGTCCACGAATGAAGTTGTACTGGAATACAACCGCACCTGTTCTCTCCGTACTGTCCACAGCTGCCTGACAGCTAGCTGCAGAGCTGAGTAGTTACAACAGAGGCCCTGTGACCCATAAAGCTGAGAAGATGCACCGTCTGGCCCTTTTCAGGAAGTCTGTTGACCACCCAGCTAAGCGAGATGAAGGACATGTCCAGATCCAACCGTGTGTGCATGTGTGCAGACAACGCAATTCTTTCTGGGACTGCTTGTGACTTTTGGGGACACTTGGGAGGTCAAACAAGGCTAAAGATCGTGGCTGGGCCTCACCATCCACTCCATTCAGGAGGAAGAGCCTTGACTGGACCAAAGGCCCCAGACAGGACAGCCAGAGGGATAGGTCACCCGGAGTACAGCTACTATGAAACACAGTTAACTCAGAACCCAGGCTGCCAGCGTCGGGAGGGATGTGAGGGGTGCTTTTCGAATGCAAACACCTACACAGCACCGATGAAGCTGGAAACAGAGAAGACTCCATAGCAGAGGAGTGTGGTGGCCTTGTGACAAGTTGAGGACAGCCTGGACCATGAGGGGATGGGGCTCCGGGCCTGGGCTAAGCAATCCCACGGGCTCAGGTTTGATTCCCAGCTCTGTCCCTCAGTACCTGTGAGGGTCTGGGGAGGGCACATACCCTCTGGGCCTCATCTCCCCCACTGTCTACTCTGAGGGACTCCTGTAAGGAATAGAGAGAAGGGACGTGAAGCAGAAGGACCAACTCCAGGGCTTCCCTGGTGGCGCAGTGGTTGAGAGTCTGCCTGCCGATGCAGGGGACACAGGTTCGTGCCCTGGTCTGGGAAGATCCCACATGCCGCGGAGCGGCTGGGCCCATGAGCCATGGCCACTGAGCCTGCGCGTCCGGAGCCTGTGCTCCGCAACAGGAGAGGCCACAACAGTGAGAGGCCCGCGTACTGCAAAAAAATAAAAAAAGACCAACTCCAATGCAAGGCATGTGCTCAGGACATCGCAGCTGCTGCTATTATTATTAGCCTGTCTCAGCTCGGCTCCCAAACAACCTAGTGGGCTAAGTATTCTTACCCTTGTTAACATCTTTTGAAATAGACTCAGAGAGGTGACGTGACCTGCCCGAGGCCACCAAGCAAGATGTAGCTGATCTGGCTAGACCTGGGCCTTCCGACACCAGATCCGCTCCATCCAAGGGTGTGCCCTGGGGAAGAGCTGTCCTACCCAACTGTACAGGTAGTGCTGGACAAGGCACTTCAGTCGGGCTTTGAAGAAGGGGCAGATCTTGACACATGGCACAGGGGCTGCCCTCCAGGGACAAGAGAAGGGATGTCCAAAGCAAGGAGGTGTGAGCCATCGAGGACAGCAGCGCCATGGGGTGGGTGGGCAGGCAGGCAGCCCAGCAGCCATGGTCAAGCTAAGCCCAGAGCAACCACAGAATGGACCACAGGCCAGTGATCCAGCTGGCTCAGGCCTGAGTGGGCAGAAGGTGGTGGCACACTCCCTGGTCGGAAGCAATGGCTCTGGACTTAGCCTGGTGCAGAATCCTGTTCACTACCCCTTGGCTGTGTGACCTCAGGAAGATCAGGAACCTCTCTGGGCTTCAGTTTCCTCATCTGGGTCATCACGACCTGTGATCGCAGGGCGGTTGTGAGCATTAACTGCGATGATACAGGAAATGATGGAGCAGATGCTCCGTCTATGTCCCGAAGCAAAGTCCCAACAGGCTGGCCCCGAAGGCCAGAGATCCAGGCTCCTCCAGGGGAAAGAAAATGAGATGAGATCTCCCAGGAGAAGACAAGGTTTTGAGAGCTGACCTGGGGAGGAGCCGAGGAGGAATGACAGAGCCGGGGGCTGTCCAGATGGAGGGCAGGCCCAACCACCCGGGCACCAGACCGACGGGGTGGAGGCCTGACCAGGCGCCCGACAGTCAGGACCGTGTCACCATGACAAGTATATCTTTTCCTCATTACTCAACGCTTAACGGGGATGACAGCCAGGATTAAATAGTAAGTCATCTCCAGCCCCATTACAGCCCCAGCAAGATGGCTCCAAATTAAATCTAACAGTCAATGAAATCGTCAATATTTAATTTACTCATTGCAGGTGGCAATGCAGCCCTCGTGACGCTATTGTTTAATGGCAGATATACTGGGATTTATCACGCATCATGGGACTCAGAATTGGTGGGCTCTCTCTACGAGGCAGCCGCTGGCCAGGTGAGCGGGGGCTGGTGCCCTGGGGGACCCTCCACTCACTGCTCGGAGAGCGCGAGGCCCTCGGGGAGCCCGCCCCCACTCCCAGGGCAGTGGTTCCCATTTCTGGACCCCTTTTGGCCCTCTTTCGAAACAGGAAACTCGGGAAGAATTCAGGGATGAGTGGTACCTCCTGATCCTCTCACCTCCCTCACCTGGTCTCCCGGGAGCTGGGACGGGAGGAAGGGCTCTTCTGAGGGCAGCATCCCAGATGCTTTGGAGCATCATCCTGCATCCTCCTTCCCCTGGTGGGAGCCCTACCTGTGGTCGTTGCCCCACCTCCCGCCACCCTCCCCTATATCCTTCCCGCCCTGCTCCCTCCCCAGGCTTCCTCCAGCCCCACCCAACACCCAGGATGCTTCCCTGGACCCATAGTCATGGCCCGGCTGCCCCTGCCCTTCTGCAGAGGGACCAGATTCCACTGCCCGAGCTGCGAGCACAGCCAAGAAGTGTTCATCAGCCCTTTTGTGGGTCAAGCACAGGATGGCGTTCTTTACAAGGGTTAACTTTCTTGGAAAAGTTTTTTCCCTCTGATTATACGCACAAAATACCTTATGAAGGCCAAAAGCAGGTTCATGCAGTGAGTGACGGGAATCAGGCCTGTGTGGAAGGGCTGGTGCGCGAGGTCCCGGGCACTTTGCTGCTGCTCGACCTCCATGCCACCTCCAGGGGAGTTTCTAAATTAATTTTTATTTGTATTTAAATAACGCATGTCCATAATCAATAGTCATCTCTCTCTCTCACAACTACTTTTTTTCTGGCCTTGAGTTTTCATTGGCTTGGTTTTCTATGATCCTCTTGCTACTTTTCCCTAAATTCCCTGATTGAATTAGAAAACCCTTTTCTGTACAATGAGGTGTCAGTTCCTTTTTCTTCTGGAAGCTTCCATCTCCTGCTCCAACCTAAATGGGCTTCTCCCAAGGTTACTGGGCCCCCCTCCTGCTGTTAGATGCCCTGCTTTTCTGGGTTTAATTCTTTTATTTTCGTGGAGCACCTCACCCAGAAAGGCAGCATGTGAACACATTTCCAAGGCCTTGTGCGTCTTCAAGCAGAATTCTAGGCTGGAAAGCATTACCCTCCAGCTTTTTGAACACCAGCTACACCGGCTTCTGGCTTCCAGGGCCACTGCTGAGACAGCTCCTGCCTTCCTGATTCCTTTGTGAGTGATCGTGCTTTCTGGCTCCCCAAGGTTGAATCCTAAACTCAAACCCCGTGCTGTGGACTTCATGGTGGTGCAGTGCCAGTGGACCGTCAGGCATCTTCAATCTGGAAACTTGTGCCCTTCAATTACGGAGAATGTTCATATTTCTTTGGTCCTGTTGCATCAGTTTCCTTGTTTTATCTGGAATTCCTCTTGTCAATTTCTTCCATTGCTCTTATCCATTCCCACCTATTTATCATTTTTATTCTACTTTTGGAGAGACCTCCCAACCATCCTGTTGACTACTGAATTCTACTACTGTATATTTTATTTCCAACGGTTCTTGTGGGTCTGTGGCTGTTCCTCCTTTTAGCCTCTTCTGATCTCATGGATGCTGCAGATTGCCTGATTTCTTGGAGGATTTTGATTGAAAGTTTGGGGGAGCTTCTCCTGCTTCCTGCATGGCCTCCTCATCCTTTTCTAAAATAAATTTATTTATTTATTTATTTATTATTTTATTATTCTGGGCTGTGTTGGGTCTTTGTTACTACGCACGGGCTTTCTCTAGTTGTGGTGCACGGGCTTCTCATTGTTGTGGCTTCTTTTGTTGAGGAGCACAGGCTCTAGGCGCGTGGGCTTCAGTAGTTGTGGCACGTGGGCTCAGTAGTTGTGGCTCATGGGCTCTAGAGCGCAGGCTCAGTAGTTGTGGCGCACGGGCTTAGTTGCTCCGCGGCATGTGGGATCTTCCCGGGCCAGGGCTCAAACCTGTGTCCCTTGCATTGGCAGGCAGATTCTTAACCACTGCGCCACCAGGGAAGCCCCTCTCCTCATCCTCTTCAACCCTGTTTTCCGTCTGTCTTGGTCTCTTCCTTGTTAGAAGCACCCCTGAATGCACAGTGACCACAGACTATATGTTCCCATTTCAGAACAAGGGATTGGAAAGCCTTCTGGCGGTCTGTCTGGGTCATCAAAGTTTTCTACAAAATGATGGCCCTCTGTCCTGATCCATCTTTTCACATGCCCACTGGATGCTTCATGTTCCAACTACGGAACTTGTCACAATTCCTGGGCCCCTTGGTGCCTCGGTGCCTTTGCTCCTGCTGTGGTCTCTCTTGTAACTGTGCTCCAGATGAAGGATCCCACCCCAAGCCCTCTGGAAGTGTCCACTCACTCAGCAGGCATCTGTAACACCTGCTGCAGTGGCTCGGACCCCCAGAGAAAGCCGGAGGGTAGGGGTGGGGAGGTGGGCAGGTGTTAGAGACATGCAGGAAAGGGCCCAGGGGCTCTGGAGGACAGCGTGTTGGGTGCGGCGGAAGGACCCAAGGGAAGGGAGAGCCAGAAGGTCTTTACGAAGAGCTGAGAATTGAAAAATGTGCAGATGATAGACGGGTGAACATGAAGGAGGACGCTCTAGGAGAGGGAACGGCTTAGGTAAAGACCAGAGGCGGGAACAAGGCCAGTGTGTTTAGGGATACACAGGGATGCGGTCCAACTGGAGAGAAGGCAACGGCGTGGGGCGAGCCAGGCACGAGTGAGCCAGGCCAGCTCCCTGAAGTCGCGGGAGCCCCGGGATCGGAGCAGCGTGGACGCACCGCCAGTGTGCAGTTAGGAGCACGCCCCCCCAAGGTGCTCAGGCAACCACACGCTTCTCTCCACATGCCACCCTCACTGAAAGCCCACTTCCAAGGGCGCTTATTCACTGTCGTGCATCCAATGTCCAGCACAAGGCCTGGCACAGGGTAACTGCTAAATAAACATCCACCTGGAAGAAACAACCATCCCGAGACATCCTGGGAGGCCAAGTCCTCCACGAGCCAAGGGGCCTATTTCCCGAACATATCTCTGCTGACTATTTCCAGTTGTCCCAGGCCTGCAGAGATGATCCCCCGCCCACCTCCCTCCTCAGCTACCTAAGTTCAATGTCAAACGCTGGCTTTGAGAGAGAACGTCAAGACGTCTTTTCTTTTTCTCACTGCCGTAAAAATTAAGGAAATCTGTGTGGCACAGTGCAGTTTGGTGGCACCGTGCAGACACGGCGGGCGCTCCTGCCCCTCAAGGCCCAAGGCCACCCTCTGTCTGCAACACCCCCCCAAACCCCCGTCTCTCCTCTGCCAGTTAGAAGTCACTTCTGGCTGCTCCACGCTTCCGGGCTGCATTAGGGGATGTGTCCTGCACCCCCGGGACTGCTGGCTCTTTTGAAGGCCCGGTCTCCCCAAAAGCTGTGTGATGGTTAATACCATGTGTCAGCTTGGCTGGGCTGTGGGGCTGCAGACAGGTGGTCACGCCTGATTCCGGGTGTGTCTGTGAGGGCAATTCTGGCTGGGACTCACACCTGACTCCATGGACTGAGGACAGCAGACAGCCCTCCCCGATGTGAGTGGGCCTCACCCAATCCACTGAGGGTCTGAAGAGAACAAAAGGCTGGGAAACGAGGAGCCCCTACTGCCGACCGTTTGAGCTGGGACATCAGCCTTATCCTGCCTTTGGACTTGAACTGACGTGGGCCCTTCTGAGATCTCAGGCCAGTCAGCTTCTGGAGTGGAACTTACACCACCAGCTCTCCTGGGACCCGGCTGTAGATCTGGGAATTCTCAGCCTTTAGGACTGCCTGAGCCAATTCCTTATCATTAAGTCATATACCCTTGAACAACACAGGTCTGAACTGCGTGCTCCACTAATACGCAGATGTTTCCAATAAACACAGACCATAGTAACTACACAACCCGAGGCTGCCGGAATCCGTGGATGGGGAACCAAAGAAACGGAGGGCCGGCTAGAATGTTACAAGCGAATTTTTGACTGCTCAGGGGGTCGGCGCCCCTAACCCCGCGTTGTGTTCAAGGGTCAACTGTATATCTATCTATATCTATACTTTATCTATCCCCATTCTACTGGTCCTGTTTCCCTGGAGAAGTTAACACAAGCTGGGTCACTTGTACCCCCGTGTCTTGCTCACAGGGAACACGATACGATGCTGGGTGGATACAAGGAGAACTGCTCTCATCCCTCATAGAACAGGGGTTGGGGTGCAGGGCGGGGGACAGAGGAAGGCAGACCCTATTCACGACGTGGCCAGAGGACCGAGGTCTCCCAGGAATGCCTTGCTGGCCTGATACAGATCGACACCCTGCAGGACTGTTCTTCCAAGCGCCAAGGTGACCACGATGATAAAACCAGCAATGATTCCTGCGAGTTGTGCAGCATCTCATGGTTGACAAAGGACCGGCTGGCTCCTCCATGAGCATTTGATTCTCTCAGCAACCCAGGGAGCAGGCGGCAGGCACTAAGTCCATTTTGCAGATGAGGAAACTGAGTTCTCTGGGTGGCAAGCGCTCACCCCAGGCCTCACCTCGTAGCAGAATCAAGGTCTTGCTCCAAGCCAAGTGCTCTCTCCACGGGGACCCTCTGCCAGCTGTGAAATGGGTCCCCGGCCCCCTCTTCATCTGAGGATGAGAAGGGAACGGTCACATGAGCCTGAGTGGTGGCCCGGGGAGTGAGGCAACCGCTGGTAAGTACAGGGTGAATGTCACACAGGATCGCTGGACACGCAGGGCACTCAGGGTGAAGCGACTCTTGCTGTTCCAGTGCCTACGGGTTTGTTTTTACCCAGAAAAAATGACTGATACGAAGTCCCCTCCAGGGAGCCGGTCCGGTGGCCCCAAGATGGCTCAACTGCTGTTTCTCCAAGTCTTTTGGGGCAATCACTGTCATCATTATCATCATCCCAAGCCAGAAGTGCTGCTCAAGGAAAGAAGGTGCTTTCTAAACAGCCAGGCAGAGTTCAGACGCTAACCGCTAACCTAAGACTCTGCTTAAATTCCGAGACCCCGAGGCCTTTCCCTGACCGTCCACACCATTGGAGCCAGGAAATTCTTGAAGGGCAAAAACACCCGCAAAGTCAGGGCCACCCCCGAGCCCTCTGCTCAGGGCTTCTCTCTCCACATGTTGGAGCATGCCAAGGACCAGCCCTAAAGATCAATTCTGTGAACATGCGTGGGACCCGCCTTCAGCTCAACTCACTGAATCCCTCGTGATGGAGAAAAGCCTGGCAGACAGAGGGCACTCAGAGTTCTCCGAAAGGGCACCGGCTCCAGAGAAAGACGGCCTGCGTTCCCACCCGAGCCCCGTCGCGTCCAGCTGGGTGTTGGGAAGGGTCCTGGAGGTCTCAGCTTCCCTTCAGCACCACAAGGCCAACGAGAAGGCGTCTGGCTGGGCAGCTGCCACATGACACGATTCCCGACGCAGGTCCCAGGCCTCTGTCCTCCCTGCATGGTGCTGACCACCATCTCCCTCAAAACACAGAACCCCCCAAGACACACTCTGCAGTCGAGTCCCTCTGCTGACGGAGCGCCCCAGCCCTGAGAGAGGGTGGGGACGGCGTGTGGCCCGGCCCTGGCCCTGGCCCCTCCCACTGGGCGTCCCTTCCACACCCCGCCTCCAGCAGTAAGACAGCAGCCCCCCTACCCCACAGGAGAGAGCCCTACTCACTGTGCCCCGCATTCGAACGAACCAATTATGCTAATTTCAGCTACAGTGATTAATAAGTACGTTTTAAAGGGAGATGCCTCCCAGGGTGAGCTTTCTGGGGGAAAGTTCTGGCCTGCAGCAAAGGTTCTAATGTGGCTTTAGACAAGAAACGGGTCTCCTCGACTTATTTATGGGGCGGTGGGAGGATAAAAGCTCTTCCATCCCCGGGTTTGGATCCAAGTCACCCGTAGCCCAAAGGGAGAGACCTGCCGCTGGGCCTCCCAGAGACTCACTAAACACTGAGCTTGAAGATGCCTCTCTGAGTGGTTCTCCGAGCGGAGCCCGTGGCTCAAACCTATGCTCGCTTTCTGCTGTGTGAGCCCGGGCAAGCACCTTAACCTCCCTGATCTTAGCCTCCTGTACGTACGCCCGAGATGAGGTGGTTGGGAAACGATGCATCTCAGGGCTCATTACCACCCTTTCCGTCCTCTGTGGTTGGTGGGTCTCCCGGCTAGGCTGCCCCACCTGGTGTGGACGCCCCAGCTACTCTGAGCCTCAGCCTTGGAAGCCATGGGCCTGAACCACCAGCCTGGAGATGGGCTTTGCGGGACTTCCCCTCCCCCAGCCTCTTGCCCCTCCCCCACCCACCAGATGCTGGTCCTTTGGGATCTGTGCTTGCACTACAGCCCTGGACAGCACATCCCCTACCACGCTCCCCGTTCCCACCCCTGCAGCCACTTCCACCTGGGCCTTCCTTCTGGAGAAGGGCAGGGGAGGGAAACAGGATTCCGAGCTTCCAAACACCCGCACCGGAGCACATCGCCTGTCCCAGCCGGAGCCTCGCCGTTCCTGGCCCCACCTCCGCACCCCGCACCCTGTCTCTTCAGGCTCTCCCCACGCTCCCTGACCCTGCGCCTGCTCATCAGCCCCTCTCAGCCCTCCAACTTGCAGCCTGAGTTCCCAACTGTCCTTCAAGACCCGCCCAGTGGCTCCTTCCCGACTCCTTTCCCAGCCCCGTTGGCCCAGCTGATCCCCCACATTGGATCCCCTCCATCGCACCCAGACCTTCTGCTCCAGACGAGGGGCTGTGCCTGACCCAGGACCCAGCGGGCAGGGCCTCAGGAAGGGTCTGTCCAGCACCTCCTCCTGCAGGGCCTCGAGCCTGGCGTGGTCAGCCCAGCGGGACAGGGGAGGTGTTGGAGCCGCTGTCCGAGCACGGCTGAGACACAGCTGGGCAACGGAGGCGGCCGGTGGACCCCGGAGCAGCGTGGCCTCAGTCAGCCACGCGAGGCACCCCCTGCCCCAAGGCCCTGCTCTGCTTGGACACGGTGCCCTGCGGGCTGAGGCCATGCCGCCCACTGGCTGGGAAGTCACATGCGAGACAGAGCCAGGTACCAGGTGACGGCAGGCACCAGCCCACCCCGGCAGCCTGGATGCAAGCGGAATGCCAAGCACTCGCCCACCCCACAGCTGCCCACCCCCTGCACACACCACTTCCTCCCCACAGGAGCTGGAGCCCCAGCCAGGATCACCTGGATACCGTCAGCGGGTGCTCGGAGGGTCAGGGGTGCTTCCTGTGGCCACAGGGTCACCCCTGGCTTCGTGGAACCAACTGACAAGGGTCTGAGCAGCACGGCCTCCACGCGATGGTGGTGCGGCCTGGCCCCGCTCCCATCAAGTAGCAGGAGGGCGTTTCCAGCACCAAGGACACCCTGCAGGTAGCGGCACAAACATCTAACAGCTGTGGGGTTCCTGCCCCTCAGATCCCCGCCCCCCACAATGCCCACTCCTTGTCAGAGGCCCGGCCTGTGGAGTCAGGAGGCCTCGGGTTCGACCCCCAGACCTGTGCTCACCAACCGACAAGCATGTGTGAGAGTAACAAGAGAGCGTGTGTATGAAAGGCCGAGAAGCCAGGGGGAGCTCGATTATAATACAGTCTAGCGTTTGTTTCCCACTGTAGGCTGCATGTGATAAATCTCCACCGCCGCCTTTGCTCCTTGTGATAATCCTATAAAGGCCATTTTACAGATGAGAAAATGGAGGCACAGAGAGGTTAATTAATTGGCCCAAGGACATCCAGCGACTAAGTGTCAGAGCTGAGACTTGAACCCCGCCCCATTTCTCTGGCAACCTTCAGGGTCATGGCTCTGTCACCCTCACGTCCCCCGACAGCAGGGTCATCTCACGAAGCCACAGGAGGTAAGTTCTGGAAAGGTCTAGAGACCACAGCCCCCTCCCAGCATTTGATACTAGGGAAAAGCAGAGCCCAGAGAGGCTGTGCGGCCAGCCCAAGGGCACGCAGCTTGCTCGTCAGAAAGCTAGGACAGCATGCCTGCCTCACCACTCAGCATGCCCACTTCTAGGGAGGCACGTGAAAAGGGTCCTGAGATGGCGGAAAGGTCAGCAAATCCTGAGCCTCCTCATGTTCGAGGCCCTGGGCAACATGACCTGGTGGTGCATCCCCACCCCGGAAGCTGGGCTGGCCACGTGACCTGCTCCTGCAGAGAAGAGCGGGGGACTCCTTTTCTGCACACTATTTTCTCAGGATGGACTCCAGCAATTCCCAGTCCACTCTGCAAGGCTACTGGGCAGATGCTGGCACAACACCATAGGCAGCATCTGGGCCAGGTGAGGACAGGGCTGGGCAGGGCCAGGTGTGCTGGAAGGCAGCCCCGCCGCTACCCACTGCATAACTGCCGGCAATGCACCAACGCAGACCCCTGAGCCAGCTCAGTGAGGCACGTGCAGGCAACCCCCCCCCCCCCCCCCCCCCGTGCACAGAGGAGTGACCTCTGCACCGCTGCCACCCTCAGCAGCAGCAATTCCCAGGCTGGACTCACCCGCCCTCCCTATAGCTGTGGGCTCGGCAGGCAAAGGTGGGGCTGGGCACCTGTGTGGTCAAGGCTCCCCCGGCTGCTCTGGGGAACGACGCCTTGGCGTCCAGGTCCGGCCTCTACTACAAGTATTCCCCTCCTTGCCCCCAGGGCTGGACGGGACGGAAGGGGGTGCTAACACACCCTGGGAGTCTCACTCACAGCGTTTCCTTATTCAACACCCCTCACCCCGTGCCCACAAAGCCTGTTACAAGTCCCTGGGACGTGGCCCTTCTCCACGCACTGAAGCTGGTTTCAGGATTTCAGCTTCTTGCAGGGGCCAATGAGGGCTGGCCGGACTGGCCCGAGGCACCCAGAACGCAAGGCAGACCCACCCTCCAGAGTCGGGAAGATGGAAAGAAGGGGCTTTACATTTCCACCCTGGGCGTGTCCACGGTGTGTCCACCACTGACCGCAGGTACCTGCAGATGCCCGAGAGACCCAACGCAGCCCTGATTACCTCCAGGACAGGACGGGTAGCCGAGAGGGGGTCTGGCCTTCAGGCAGTCTGGTTTCCCCATGCTGTCCCGCCCGCCTGCCCGCTGGAGAACACAGACCCACCCATGCCTCTGTCTCTGGGAAGCCTCCACCATGTGCCCAGTAGACACTCTGTCCCCTGGGTCCCAGTGTGCCGTGACTTGAGTCTGTGCTGACCCTTCACACGCAGGGATTGGGTCTGTCTCCCTGCTGGACCGAGGGCGCCCTAAGAGGTGCTCCATCCTACAAGCCTCGCAGCCCACCTGGGCACTGGACAGGCGCCCCACAGCTGCAGACAAACAGAAAGGAAGCCGGCTCGGGTCCTCAAGGCTAAGCACTCCCAGGTTAGGGCGGGGTGGGGGGCCGAGGAGGAGGGTCCCGCGGGCTCACGATGGGGCTGCCCGCACTGTGGCAGCGAATGCTGTAGAGTGAGCACTGATGCCACTTCGTTCACACTCGTGCGCTCCCTGACAGACCACAGCTGAGTCTTGGGGGAGCCCTCAGAGCAGAAAACATTAATGAGAGATAAAGGCTGGGCTTTGAAATTCAAATGCCTTTGCATTCTTCACCAACCGAGATGACTATGACTCAGGTTGGTTTTTCCAGACCTAATCGCTTTGATGTTGTTAATGGCAATGTGAAAGGTGATTAAGGAGAACTCCTTTTCTTTTTTCTCCTCTTTGTTTTATTTCTTTTTTTTTTACTTTGGGAAAATGTATAATGAGTTATGGATTTAGGCATTTTGACCTGTTATGCTTTTCTCATCATTTTGTTAAGGGGGTGGAAAAAACGCTGAAAAGCCAAACAAGTCTGGAACCTAGTCCTGGCTGAGCTGACTTTCCGAGTGGGTGGAGGGAACGGGTGGGGCTCTTACCGCCCACAGGGTTGAGCCCGAACTCCTCTGCGTGGCATAGCTCAGGGGTGCTCTGGGCAGAGCCAGGTGCAGAGCTGGGACTGCAAGCCCTCACTCAGTCAGTCAACAGACACTGAAGGAGCACCTCCTCTGTGCCTGGCCCTGGGGGAGCTGTCCCCCTGGGACTAATATGATCCCAGCCCTTTCCCTCTCCTAAGCAGTGTACCAGCTCCACCAGGGCTGTGTGGGTGTTTGCCCCGACAGACAGGGAGCTCCTTACTCAGCAGGGATGGTGTCTTTGCTGCCAGACAACTGGGGCCCTAGTACAGCCTGGTACCTGGCAGGTCAAAGGAGGGGAGGCAGGAGGCTGCCTGGACACACAGACAGACAGGTGGCTACAAAGAATCAGAGCTTACCAGGAGCAGAAGCTGGGCAACTGGGTACTGGCAGCAACACTGATAAGATAACTTCAACAAATTGCTAGAAGCTGAGTGGAGAAGAGCTTGAGAGCTAAAAACTCCTAGGGGCCAGTCTAAGGGTGGGGCCCGCATTTTGGGGTTTTACCTCCAGGAATCCCATCAGGTTCTCACAGTGAACCTGAAGAAAAATCCTCTCACGTTTGGCAAGGGGAGGGGGAAAATAACTATTCCAAAGTATAACGAACACATATTGAGCACGTACCATGTTCCTAGCTTTGGCAAGGCACCATGGGAAAAGAATGTGGTCCCTGTTCCCAGAGCTGTGCAACCAGCAGGGGAAGACCTAGCCCAGCACTGTGCAGTCAGGGGAGACTTCTCAGAGGAGGTGCCAAATCAATTTTTAAAGGATTAGCAGGGGAACTTCCCTGGTGTCTCAGTGGTTAAGAATCCACCTGCCAATGCAGGGGACATGGGATCGAGCCCTGGTCGGGGAAGACCCCACATGCCACGGAGCAACTAAGCCCGTGCACAACTACTGACTCTGCGCTCTAGAGCCCGCGCTCCGCAACAAGAGAAGCCACGGCAATGAGAAGCCCGCGCACCGCAACAAAGACCCAACGCAGCCAAAAAATAAATTAGAAAAAAAAAAGGATTAGCAGGTATGTCAGAAGAGGCAGGAAAGAGACAACACAGGCAGAATGAGCAGAAACAATACTGGGTGCATATGTTTTGGACACTTGATGAATCATCCAAGTCTATGGCTTGGCAGGGGCAGTTGTGTCATGGAGCCCTGGACTAAGTTGACCCCGCCTTATCCAAAAGCACCATCAGCTTTGGGCTGGGGTCACAGCAGTTATGACAACAGACAGGAGTGAAACATCAGTTCCACTCTTGGCCCTGAAGTGTTGGTGTGCGATGGTGTAAACACACATGTGTAAGGACACAGGGGTCTCACGAACATGCCCTGACGTGACCCACGCTTACCTTCTCACAGACACAACATGCACACCCAAATGTGCTGGTGCCACACAGCACTGGCTCCCTTGGACTTAGGTTGAGTTTTATCGCTAGACAAACACTGTGCCCACAGCTGGTCACTTCCAGCCCTTGTCACCACCTCACCAGCTCTGACTACAGTGTATGACACGTCAGGCCAGAAATCAAGGAGAAAGAAGGATAGGTCTTCAAACAGCAGGAATCCTTGCACCCACGCTGGGTTCATGGTTCAAATCAGAGCTGCCCAGTGTGAATGTGATTTAGACTTCATAAGGCCAGGGTGGGATACGGAGATGAAGATGCCAACCAACTTGGTTCAACTGATGGAATGTTTTCCTTGTTATTGAGAGTCTAGATCATGTAATACTCCCAGTACCCAATCACTGAACAAATAAATAAAAAAGAAATGTGCATTAACAGATGGGTGTTGTTGTGACTAGAAGCAGATGCCCCAGAATTTAAAGCTGAGAGAATCCTCTCCTGGACTGATGACTCCCCACCCTCGCCTCTGTCCTCATGCCTCCTCAACCTGCTCCCCAGCCACACGCATGGTCGAGGTCCTTGCTTCTCACTTCACTGAGAAAAGAGCAGAGAACTTTCCAGAAGCTGCTGCCACCACCGCCACCATGTGCATCAAGCCACCCTCTTCAGAGACCGATGGTCAAGGGTCCAAGCTCCTGGCTGAGACACCTCTGCTCCCTGCACCTGCCCCACCCCTGGGACAAGCCCAAGGCAACACTGGCACCTTCCTGTCCTCGTCCTCCTCTGGCCACCCTGAGGCTGGTCCTGAGCAGGAAGTGCAGGTGGCAGATGGGCAGGTACCTTGCAGAGCGACAGCAGGGCTCCCCTCCGCCCTGCCCCCTGTGCCATCAGCCTAGGAAGTGTGTGAAGAGCCTGGTGACACTAGTCACCACTCATGGTGTCCCCCACATGTCACATGACTCCCAGAGGCAGGACGAATCTGGATTCTTCCACCTTGACCTGCTCACCCTGGCCCCCGTGACCATCCTGTCACCTAATTAGACACTTCACAGAGACACGTGCTGGACACACCTGTGTTGGGGAAAGGAGCCTCTTCCCCTCCCACAGCACAAAGCGTTTTCTAACCAGGACACCCACTCCCAGAGCACATGCTGGGGACCATGCAGCAGCTTCCCGGCTTATCTCCCCTCCAAGGAAGGCAGGAGGGAACTGAGGCTCCAGGACCCTAAGAAATATGCCCAAGCCCACACAGCTAACAAGCGCAAGGGGCAGGATGCCAGCCCAGGGCTCCAGGCTCCAGGCATCCTCATTCAGCAAAGCTGCCCCACTCGGCAAGGTGCGCCTGCGCCAAAGCAGGGAAGCGGGGGCGGGGGCGCTGTCCGTGGTGCTGAACCAGCGCGGTCACAGCCCTCCTCCCGCTGGAGTCGCCAAGGCTCCTTCTCACCTTGCCCAGGAGGGGGCGCTAATCAGTTTTGCTTCATTTAGAGATACATCTTGGTTAAAAACAAAACTTTTAAAATGTGGCCTTTACGCTACTTTAGGAAAAAAAGCAAATTTATGACTTATGTTTCACCATATACGCAGCTGGCTTCATACACTTTTGACCATTCTGCCTTATTTCCAAAAGTTACACAACTTTTTTCTTCTAGGAAGCGGGAGGTGCCCTGTCCCTGGAGGTTTTATGGCCAAGGACAGCCCTGACCCATTCGCCTGCCTAAAGCACATACTCTCACAGTGGGTTTGAGGCAGGATGCCCCATTCCGCAGGTTCACTTTATTAAGGTTTTTATTAAGTACTGAAGAGATACTAGAAATAATAAAGTGCATGACATTTAAAGAATAACAATACCATCTGTGTACAAAGTACCAGCTTAAGAAAAGAAAATGAGGGACTTCCCTGGTGGCCCACTGGTTAAGAATCCGCCTGCCAATGCAGGGGGCATGGGTTCGATCCCTGGTCTGGGAAGATCCCACATGCCGTGGAACAACTAAGCCCGTGCACCACCAACTACTGAGCCCACGCTCCACAACAAGAGAAGCCACCGCAATGAGAAGCCCGCACACCGCAACGAAGAGTAGCCCCCGCTCGCCGCAACAAGAGAAAGCCTGCGCACAGCAACGAAGACCCAATGCAGCCAAAAATACATAAATTAATTTAAAAAAAAAGAAAATGAACACTAGCTTTGAAACACCCCTGCCTGCCCTCCCTACTCCCTCCACCTGAGTAACTATTATTTCATATTTATCATTCCCTGACTTTTCTTTATAGTTTACCAAATGTTTATAAATATACATTTTATATATCATATATTTATATATATTTATAAATATGTTTATGAATATATATAAATATATAAACACATATATATTGTTCTACACGGTTTGAACTTTCTATAAATGGACTCATACCAAAGCATTTTTCTGCGACTTCCTTTTTGGACTCAAGTACACTTTCTTAAGTTCACTGTTGTCATTGCACGTAACCTGGCTCATCCCTTTTTGCTGCTACACAAGCCAGGCATGTAGCTGTTTATCAATTTACCGTCAGGGGGCATCCAAGCTCTCACCACTTTTACTTGTTGGGTATGTGCGGGTCTCCTAGCACACCTGTGCAAGAATTTCTCTAAGGTATATACCTAGAAGTAGGATTTCTGGTCACAGGGTGTGTGTATCTATCCTCAGCTTTACTGGAAGACTCCAGATTGTTTTCAAAATTCTCCAATTTCTGGCCCACAAGCACTGCATAGAGTTCAGGTGGTACACATGCCCACCAGCCCTGGACACTGTCAGCACTTTCCACTGAGGTTAATCTGATGAGGAGGAAATGGAATCTCACTGTGGTTTTCACCAGCATTTCCTTAACTCAGGTAGGGCCGAGAGGCTTTTCACGTGTTGATCAGCTATGCTTTTCCTCTTCTAGGAAGGCCTGTCCAATCCCCCAGGCCCGGTAGGAAAGCTCTGGACCACGGTTTCATTGCAAGGGACCAAACACGTGTCCTTTGGGGGACTGTACAGGCTAGTGTTCTGTGTGGGCTCTGCACAGAGTCCCCTAGCGAGGCAAGCCACCCACCCACCCTAGGGACCTCGCCTTACAGGAGAACTCATGTTCCCAGTTCACAGCTGAACACTCCTTTTGCTGCCCACCGCCCATAATAATCCCTTAAACTGAAATTGAACTTTGAGTTCACAAAGCATTTCCTCAAGCTGTACCCCTTCCAGCTCCCCTGACACTCCCACCACATGGCCTCGGGCAGCTCTGGACAAACAGCGCCCGCCCCCCCCCCCGGCTCCCGTGGGCAGACCACATCTGTCTTTCTCTGCTGCACTCGATCCGGACCCTCCTGATGGCTTGGGGGCTGTGGGGATGGGGGGGAGCTGCTGTCTGGGGGCCGCCCCTCCGAGCAGCCCTGGCAGATGCAGCTGCTGAGGCCAAGTCCACCCGTGATGCCAGGGAAAAGGGTGGCCACACTCCAGAGGCTGCTCTGGTCTCTAATGTGCCCAGGCAGCCTGGGGCCATCGTGGCAGCCTCCTCCCAGCTATAAAGATGGCCCACACTGCTCCCTTCCTGCAGTAGCTGGAGGGCAGCCAGAAGCAGAAAGGAAACATGGTCTTACCTCTGCCGGCTTCTCTCCACCTCTCCCCCAAAGGATGCACCGCACCTCTGCGTCTGGGTCTTCACTGCACCCCAGGCCTCATGGACATGCCTCTCCCCTCCTCACCCTTCCAGCTCTTTCCCACCTCAGAGGCAGACTCAGCATCCGTGATCATCTCCCCTTATGAGCACTGAGTTTTCAGAAACTTTATCTCACTAAAGCCTCTGAGATGTGCCCAGTTTAGTGTTTGGGCTTCCAAAGTATCTCTTAGCACTTTTTTTTTTTTTTAATTGAAGTGAAACTGACATAAAAATAACCATTTTAAAGTGAACAATTCAGTGGCATTTAGTACATTCACAAAGCTGGGCAACCACTACCTCCCATCTAGTTCCAAAACATTTTCATCACCCAAGAAGCTCTCGGCTGCTTCTGCAGGATGGCTGCTTCTCTGGCTTCCCCGTTGCAAGTTTGGAAACTCCCGGAGGACAGGTAGAGTCTTGGGCATTTCCATCCCATCCTCCATCCTTGTCAAGGTCACTGACAACACACGTTGAGGTCAACTAACTTGTAAACATGCGGTCACATAGTTCCTGGTGTCTCCTGAGTCTATGCCAGCACCTTAAAGCACTACTGGCATGCACCATGCATCAGCAAAGGCACTCCAGAGGTCCTCGCTGAAGCCCTGGCCAGGCCCTGGTCTCGGGGAGAGAGGCCACAGGTAAACCTGAATGAACAGCGTTGGGAGGGGCTGTGTTATGACAAAGGACCTGTGAAGAGATGTGAAAGGAACGAAACCATCCACGGCTGCTGTCATCAGTGGTGCCAATGCAGGGCAGGCTGGGAGGGGTTCGGGCTCCCCCAAAGTCAAGTCCACTGCCCCCCCAAACATCACGAAGTCACTTTACACAGCACCAGTAGGTCTGGCATACGTCTCTGTGATGTGACTAATTAGCTGTTACTCAGACTTGCTGACAACTGGGCTGGGGTCCTAGGCGCTCCGGGGAGCCAAGTCCCTTCACAAGGGTAGAAGTGCCCTCCCAGTCTAACCCGGGACCAGGAAGCAACATCTGTCACCCGGCACTGCCACCCAGAGTCATCAGCACAGCTAATTACCACTAATTGTGATATCGTTTCTGTCTTGCTGCTAATACATTTAGACTTGCTAATCAAATCAAACCATTCCACCTTGCCGTGCTGCTTTCCAATAAACATTTCTGCAAAGTGAGAAATAAATAAGTAACTCCCGAGCTTTGTTCTCTCCTCTCTGTAGCCACTGTCTGCAGAGACATGGGGGGTGCCATTTATTTGTCTCTGGGACCAAAGGCATAGAAGGAATCTGATGCAGAACCAGCGTTTACTGTCCAGAGCTTCCAAAGAGAGAGACAGACAGAGGGAAAGAGACACCTGGGGACTGGGAGAGAAGGAGGGAAGTAGACACAGAGGGAGGGAGGGAGGGAGGGAGGGAAGGAAGGAAGGGAGGCAAGAAACTGTCACAATGGAGCCTGCATGATCTGTTAAGCACCCTTCCTGTGTCACCTTCACCCTCTCGGGGATGCAGTCTCCTGCACCCCTGGCTGGACCGGTGGCTCCTTCTCAGGATCCCACAGACCTCTGAGCCCCCCACTTCCACTCACCAGCTGGGCTGCTCTGATCTGTCGCCAGACCTGGTTGTGAGCTCGTCGAGGGCAAGGGGCCCTGTGCTGCTCGTCTGTTTTCCCAACACTGAACAAACAGCCTCACGATTAGGCAGATGCCCCTCTACTTGCTTGCAGATTGAGGAGACCGAGGTGCTGGGGATGCTAAGTACCCGCCCAGCATTTGTGATCAGTGAAGAGCAGGACCTAGGAGTCAGTCCTGGGCGGGTCTGGCCCCGCACCTGTGCTCCTTCAGGAAGGGGAAGCGGGAGGAAGGTGGCACTGGCTCCTCCATGGGCCTAAACAACAGCCACACAGGGACCAATGAGGGAATGTGAAGGCCACAGGGTGCTCTGCTCAAGGACACACCGGCGTGATTCTGAGAATTATGGAATGGAACCTGACAAAGGGTTGACCATGAATGTAACTGAATATAAATGCATCCAGTTACTATAGCAATCCTGCAGAAGAATTTCCTCGCCCTACACATCCACCCAGTGCTGAGAGAGGGGCTTGTGTTACACCAGGAGGGTAGGTGATCACAGAGCTTCCCAGCCACGGCCCTCGGCCGGCTCCCTTTGCCTCGGAAAACGCCAACTCCGACCACCCCGCCAGCCTCGAGAGCACAGGAGTGGGGTTGGTGGAAACAGGTCCTCGTGGATGGGTCTGCAGGCCTGGCCTGGACCAAGTCATTCCCCGACTCCCAGGCCAGTGCTTTTGTCCAGATGACAGGAACTGTCTGATATCCCTGTCCTCTCTGCCTCCTGTCAGCTTCTGTTTATCTGGCAGCAGAAGTGAGGGAGGGAGGGAATGAATGAAACCATGGAGACTTTGCAAGGCTGGTTTGCTGCAGGGAGAGTGGGGAGGAAGATGGGTGAGACTAAGCCCGGACCACTGACTCTGACCAGGCACATCCTTGCCATCACTGGCCAGTGATCCTGGGAGGTTGCTACTACTAAACCCATTTCACAGATGAGGAGCCTGAGGCTCAGAAGGTCATCCAACCACCAAAAGAGGAGGCAGGGCCGCCAGCAGCAACTGGGCAACCCCAAACCCATGTGCTTCCCACTCCTGCATGGTGTCCTCCAGCAAATCCCCCCACCCGGCATCTTGCAGCCACAGCTTCTGCCCAAGCAATATCCACGTGGCTCAGATACATAACTGAAAAAATGAGAAGCACACCCTGCATCAAATGAGGCTGTCGATTTTCATTAATTTCAGACTTTGTGTGTTTCTGGCAATTATTTGTAACAAGGTTTACAGAGGGCATTTAAAGTTAATTGTGATTTTTATCTAGAAATCAATGCTTATTTTTTAAGTAGGTCATTAGGGGTGAGTATGTATTACAGTAGCAGCATGCTCTGTGACAGGAAGGAGGCACCTGGGCCGAAGGAGCGGCCGGCAAGAGAAGACGCCTCAACTGCGACGGCGAGATCAAAGCCCGCGGAGTTAGGGGATGAAGCTCCAGTGGACAAAACAAAATCTGATCTGGATAGAGCAAAGGCAAAGTGGGGGGAAACCTATTCAATAACCTAAAATGGGAAAAGAGAGCCGGGCTGCTTTCACTCCTCAGCCTTGGCTGGTGACTCCTGGCGAGGACCAGCCGCCCAGGCCACTTGGCCCGGGGAGCTCGCCAACCCGGGCAGAGACTGCAGCAGTGGCAGCACCATGAACGGCAAGGCCCCCGCGAGGAGAGGAGAGCCGAGGCTGTGAGGAGGGGCGGCCGGCGGGTACCAGCGGCCAGCCTGCAAGAGCCAGGACAGGGGACGCGGGACCCAGGCCAAAGGGCAGGTGATGACGACTCCAGATTATCTTTTGCACTTTCTGGGTTTGTTTTTTAAAGTTTTAAAAGAAATACGTTTTAAAATTCAACCTAGAGGGACCAATACAAGTGAACGGAAATATCTAAATACATCAAATATAAGGGACAACAGCCTGACATCAGACTATTCACAAACTGTTGGTCCTCCTTCCACCTCTCCCTCTTTACGTAAAGATGTCACATGGTTAGAATTGAGTACAGTCCTCTGAGTTTTAATAATAAAACCACTAATATTTGCAGAAGCCTTACAGCTAGTAAAGATATTGCTACTTCCATTTTGCAGGCAGGGCAAATGTGGTTCCGGAAGTTTCCACGCCTTACCCAAGTATGTGAGATGAGTAATGTGAGGACTCGAGCTGGGCCTCTCCTTCCAGGCTCTAATCTCCTCAATCTTTCCCTGAGGTTATAGCAAGGGATGGCAACCATCACCACCATCATCACAAAATCACCATCATCATCACCACCACCATCACCACCATCATCAACACCGCCACCACCATCACCACCATCATCAACACCGCCACCACCATCACCACCATCACCACAATAATCTCCATCATCATCACAAAAGAGGAAAAGATCCAGTAAGGGCTGAAGAAGCATGCTGTCCATACCTTTCCGTTTGGTCAGGTGGCCAGGGGAAAGGGTTATCCTCACCCTGAGCCCTGGTCCTCACACTTCAGGGGCTCCAGAATCTTGAGGGGAGCCTGTCACACACACTCTTGGGCCCAGTGGTGAAGCTCCTGGTTCCACAAGTGTGGGGTGACACCAGGCATCTGCTGGCAAACGAGCTCCTGGGAGATTCAGATGCAGGCAGTCAAGGGGCAGGCTCTGAGGGGCCCTGAGCGAAGATTCAAGCAGGGCCCGAGTCTTTGCAAAGCCTGAAACCACTAGCCAAGGGTAAAGGGTCACCTGAGAGTTAAAAAATATGTTAAGTAGCAATTACATCCGTGAAAATACTTGACAAGTATACTTATCTGTATTAAATCTTGCTCCACAATTTATCAAGTACATTTTTAAGGTGGTAGGATTACTTATCTTGTTGTTGTTTTTCATTTAAAGTTTTAATTTTCAAGAAAAATCATATACCATTTTCCACGCCTGTGATTTCCTTCCAGGACCTCAGCGGTGCCCACTGGCGGCCAACAGAACTGCAGGCTCAGACAGAAGAGGAACAGACAGCTTCCAAGGAGCTGACCTGGGATATTCAGACCTACTGAGTGACATCAAAGGTCACAGAAATAACTGCAAAGAAAGATGCGTTTGCATCGAAACACGCAATCTGAGCCCCACAGTCTTTAAAAGTAATGTTAGCAGCATTTTGTGTTTTACGTCATCTTGTTTTTAACTCTGTAGGGGGTTCCCAGGTGGTGCACAAGGAACTTTGTTGCCTGGGTGTCCACATAAGTGACTTTAGAACTTTTAAAGCTTTTTTCTTCTTCTTTATACAAACATCTTGTCTTTAGGACATAATATAACAGCAACAACATTTCCATCACGTTTACAGTTTCTAAGGCACATCCACTATCCATTAACTCAAACGTAACTGCTGTGAGCCTGTGTGTCAGACACAGACATTTTACTGAGGGGTCTGATCGCCACAAAGTAATAAAGCCAAGGCTGAGCGGCACTAGCACCTGATACGTGTCTCTGTTCCCTCCAGTGTACAGTGGGGATGATATTTCCTCATAGGGATGTGCTGTGTGATGGTAAGTAAGTTAAACTAGAAACACGCAGACCTACCACAGGAAGTGGCCAATACATGGTAGTTCCACCATCATCACTGATGTCATCATCACTTCACCATCATCACCATAATCACCATCACCTTTATCATCACTAGCATCATTACATCACCATCCTCACCATCCCCTTTATTACCATCATCTCATCATCCTCACCACCAACATCACCAGCATCACCATCCCTGCCACCCACTTTGGCCCCATCATCATCACTACCACCACCACCATTACCACCGTGACCATCATTACCACCAGTAGGACCCAATCCACATGAATCCAGAGGTGCCTTTCTTGAGGGTAAGGAGCTAATCTGGGCTTTGGGGGGTGGTCAGGATCTTGTTCAAGAGGAAAGGGCAGTCCAGGCAGGAGCACTGCCCTAGGTTAAGACCCGTGACCCACAGGCATTTAGTATGTCTGGGAAATGGTTAACAGTTCCGTGTTGGGAGATGAGGCTGAAGAAGTTCTCTGAAACCAGAAAATGAAAGGCCCTGTCTACTGACTGCAAAGAACTTCTGAATGTTCCTCCTCAAGTTCCTGACTTACAGACTGTGTTCCCCACTGCCCCAGGTGTCTCCACCTGCCAGTGGTCCTGGAGTTGGACCTGAGGCTGTACGGTGGGGCTCTAGGCCTGGCCCCAGCTTCAACACAGCAGCTCCTCTGCCTGACTCAGCTCACCTGGGCAAGAGGTTAAGGAAGATGTGAAGCTCTTGCTGTGGGAAGTGGGGTGTAGGACATGCTTTTTAAGCACAGAGAAGTCACCTAAGGACTATACTTTAAAAAGACAACCTTAGTGGTGGTGTGGAAGACAGACCCTAAAGGCAAAGAGAGCAGTCAGGAGGCTGCTGAGAGGTGAACTGGAGTAGCAGAGGCAGGAAAAAGTGAGAGAAACATTTAGGAGGTGAAATTGGCAAGACGGTGGTAGGGATGAGAGCTGAGGCCAGTGGGACTCCAGGGAGATGGGTGTCTCCGAAGCTCAGCAGCGGAGGACAACGGCCTGGCCTAGAGACACAGGGTGAGAAATCGTTTCTCCGGAGCCCTCACTGTGCACCAGGCTCTTTGCTAAGCTCCTACCATCCATCACCCTGCCCCATCCTTCGAGTTCTACAGGCAATTGCTCGTATTATCTCCACTTCTCAGGTGAGTAAAAGGAGGCTGAAGGATAGTCAATAACCCGCTCAAGGTCACAAGGCAAACAAGGATCAGAGATGGGACCTGAGAGTTGAAACCACACGGAATTGTTCAGGGTCAAGGTTTAGAGCAAGAAGTCTCCCCGTCTTCTGACCTCCTGGAGCACCGCTGGCTGCCATCTCTGGTCATCACATCCTGATCCCAGGCTGCTGTCTAACTGCTCTCTCCATGGTAATGAGCGGCTCCCTGACGGCAGACACTGAGGCTTACGGTTCTTAACTCTATGGAGCTCCCAACACACACACACAACACACACACACACACACACACACACACACACACACACACACACTCTATTGCCTACCGGTCCCTGGATCATAAAGGTCTCCCCCAGTGGGTAGATGGATGGATGGGAAGTAGGAGAACTGATGGGCCTCAAAACAAGGTGGACTGCCCTGAAACTCAGAGCTGTCCAGGCCTGGGTGGACTTGTCAGGAGGCAGTAAGCTCCCTGTCACAGAAAGGACTCAGCCAGTGGGAATGATGAAGAGGGAATCCTTGGAGAATTTGGTCAGCATCTGTCAAATTGAACTAGAAAAGCAGAGCCTAGAGATAACATACTGCAGAACGCCATGAACTACTGACATATCTAATCCCACCAAGAAAAGACTTTACTGCAGAAAACAGAAATGCATTTATCTGCACGCAAAAACAGACATCTTCCTAGTCCTCAAAATAATCACAGCCAACTGTACGTTTTTGTCTGCTACTTAAGTCATTTTGTCCTCTGCTAGAGCCCAAACAACAAAAGTTTAAGAAATACTAATGCCAGAAAAAGAAGTTTAATTGCGAAGAGTCTGTGGATTGCTACTCTTTTCCTGGAGGAGCCTGTGTACAAGTTGGCGGTGGCGTACCTCACCCTGGGCCAGGCCAGGCCAACACAGCGAGGGAACCCAGCTGAGGAACCACTCAAAGAGCCAGCCACTTCATTAGCAGACTTGGGGAACCTTTCAACAATGACATCCCTGAACCCCTGGTCAGGGAATGAGCAAGACTCGGCCGTGGTGACAGTGGCTCCAGGAAGCGGCCTCCGAAGCCCATGGGCCTCCCTCCTCTGGGTTCTTACCTATAGGGGCCGTAGACATGGCTTTTTCACCCGTGAAACGTGACCTTCCAGTAGGTTAATATATGTGGCAGTGCTGGATACACCAAAACACCGCTGTATAGATGTTAGTCGTTAATGAGTGAGAGGACTCCAGGGAATCGGTCCCATATCTGCATTAACTAATCATTGTAAGAGAAAAAAATGGAAAATAAATCACATACTGTAACGTCTGCACAAACTACCACAAGCAGGTCACATGTTTAATGTCCGTTGTTTTTATTTAAATTTATTTATTTTATTTCATTTATTTTTGGCTGCGTTGGGTCTTCGTTGCTGCGCGCGGGCTTTCTCTAGTTGTGGCGAGCGGGGGCTACTCTTTGTTGCAGAGCACAGGCTCTAGGCGCACGGGCTTCAGTAGTTGTGGCTTGCAGGCTGTAGATCGCAGGCTCAGTAGTTGTGGTGCATGGGCTTAGTTGCTCCGCGGCATGTGGGATCTTCCATGACCAGGGCTCGAACCCGTGTCTCCTGCATTGGCAGGCAGATTCTTAACCACTGCGCCACCAGGGAAGCCCATTGTCCATGTTTTTAATGTCAACACAAAACTCTAGCGGGGGAAATCCTCGTAGACACGAACTCCCCTTTGTAAAGTGTGCACTGAAGGAACCGACAGGCTTCATGGATGCTTCTGCTGCATCCACATGACCCACACCCACCTCCACAGTGCAGAGATTGGCCAGGGGCTGGGAAGCCAGCGGGGACACCCCAAGTTCCCTAGAAGATGATGATGTCAAAACTAGGGATCCCAAAGTCACAGGACGTCGCTCTGATGGAGGGGGCTGACCCTAGACTGTCTAGACTCGGGACGATCCAGGCAACAGCTCAAGCTTCTCTCTGCCATGGGTTTGTCTAGGATGAAAAGCAAAAGTCCAACCCAGCAATTACACTTCTGGTATGTACCCAAAATAACTGAAGGCAAGGACTTGAACAGATAACCTGTATCCCCACGTTCACAGCAGCATTATTCCCGTGAGCCAAAAGGTGGAAATCGCTAAAATGTCCATCAACAGGTGAATGGATAAACAAGAGGGGGTGTATACATATGGAATGTTATCCAGCCTTAAAAAGGAGTGAAGCACCGATACCGGCTACAACATGGATGGACCTCGAGGCCGTTATGCTCAGTGAAATAAGTCAGATACAAAAGGACAAACACTGTATGATCCCACTTAGAGAGGGACCGAAAGTCATCAAATTCAGAGACAGAAAGTAGATCGGCGGTTGCCAGGAGCTGGGGGAGGGGGATGCGGAGTTGTGTTGAGTGGGGACAGAGTTTCAGTTTGGGAAGAGATGACGGTAAGGGGTGCATAACATCGTGAATGTACTTAACGCCACTGACCTGTCCACTTGAAAATGGTTGAGATGGTAAATCTTACGTCTTATATACTTTTCCACAATGGAATATTCAGTGTTACTTAACAAATCCATGGTGTGTTAACAAAAAAAGAAAAGGCAAAAGTCCACTAACTGCCCGTCTGAGGCGAGCTCTGTGCACCTCCAAAGGGAAGCTGCTACGGTCAACAGTGGGATCAACACAGGTCCCCCGTCCTGAGCCTACTTCTGGGCCTGCCCACCTCTCGGGGCTGTCACGGGGGACCTGTCCCTGAGGGGCGGGGACAGCCTCAGCTGCTGTCCAGAGCAGTGCAAGCGGGCCTTACTCCAGCTGGGGCACAAGTCAGTCATGAACGTTTGTAATTTTCGCCTTTGTGCACCAAGGATGTGAAGTGAGAATGAGTAAACCTTCCTGGAGAAAGAGGGGTCTTTCCAGAGGCCGTGTCCTGGCTGGCGGCTCTGTGCCGCGCTCGCTTCACCCGCCTCCATCGCCTCCCCCTCCTCCAGCCTGGTTCTTGGCTCTGCTGGCCTCCATCCAGGCACATGGCAGGAGGACTCACCTAGGGACACGGGACAGCGTCCCCACTGGCTTTTCTGTGCTGGCCAGGGGGCCAGCTGGGTTTGGAGGGGGAAGGGGCTGCCAAGAACCCTGGACTTCCCTTCCTTTGGTGCCTCCCAGGATGCACTCAGTAAACAGAGCCGTGGCCGGGGCCACAGACTGCTCAGACTGCTGGGCCGACTCCTGGTCGGAGGGGATCCCACTTGGCCCCGTCTAACCCCACGTGCAAACACCCCCAGCATCCCTCACTGTGGCAGAAGCTTGTTACCTCCTGGGGTAGCCAGCTCTCTCCATGCACACCCTGATCCTTAGAAAGTTCTTGAGGTTAGGACAAAATTCAGCTCCATGCAATTCCCGTCCCTCCACACCCTCTGCAGTCTTAGGAAGTACCACTAACCTCCCCTCCAGGGAAGGATCCTGCAAGGGTTTGGACAGAGCCACTTGAAGCTTACGTGGCACGTAAGGACAGTGCCGCCCTGCCTGCCGGGTCAGAGTGGACGCTCAGGAGGACGGTGGTGATGGGCGCAGAGCAATGCGAATGAGCTGCAGCCTGAACTGGACTCTGAGCTGGGAGGGGAGTGGACAGCAGGAAGGGAAGGGAGCGGGCAGTGTGAGCGCGGCCGAGCCAGCTCGAGGTCAGGACGGTGGGCAGGGCTCCTCCATCCGTGGCTGCAGGACTCCTCCTCCAGCACAGCCCAGGAGAAGGGAAAGCTCTGGGGTCGAAGACCTGGCTGGGGACCTGGAGCTGGTGAGGTGGGAAAGTTACTTGGCCTCGCAGGGCCTCAGTTTCTTCATCTGCAAAGTGGAGGTAAGAGGGCCTCCTGCAGTCAAGCAGAAGCTTCCAGAATCCAGGTGCTGCCCCTCACTCGCTGTGGGCCTTGGGCAGGTCACCTAATCTCTCTACCTTTCGGTTTCCTCATCTGTCAAATGGGCAGATTCACACCCTAATGCTTTCCAGCAAGAACTGAGCGCCACCCCCCCTACCGGCAGCTTCACCCCAGAGGCTTGTACCAGAGCCCCCGTGACAGCTGGGTGCAGCGGCTGTCGGCCTGCTCGCTCCCCCTCCCTCCCTTCCTCTCCCCCCCCTCCCTCTCACTCTTGTTCTCAGAGGCTGTGTCTCATATACATCCAAGTCCCTGACATCTGTCACAGGGCAGGACCTAGAGAATTAGGAGGGGTGGATGGAGCGGGGTGGGGGGTAGGGGTAAAAGGACACGCAGGCACCTACATGGGGTAAAGCAGACTTTTACTGATGACAACAATATTGATAATAACGATGACCCAAGGCCACCTCCTCCTCTTTACCTCTCAGGCCACGGTCACCTGGCGCCGAGGACACAATGGTCACTCACTGAATACTGGCTGAATGACCAACTGAATGACCAATGGTCTTTCAACAAATGTTTCCACAGGTCCACACTGAAGCACCTGATTAAAGAGTGGCCCAGGGGAAAAGGATTCCTTTACAAACCACACACGGCCAGTCCCCCAGGGGCCAGGCCATTGGCCAGATCCTGCAATGTGCCCAGAGCCAGCGCAACAGGAGAGGCCTCGGGGGGCCCTACCTCACGCAGCTCCCACTCTCTAGTAATCACTGGAGTAGCAGCATCAGGGGGTGGGTACTGGAGGCAAAGAACTGGGGCCCAGGGCAGTGGGTGTCGGGGAGGCACTGCCTAGAGGACGATGGTTAAACCCCGACCTGTTGGCAGGACCTGGGAGCCAGGAGAGCACACGTGCACGCAGCCCGGGGCCCAGGGCAGAAGAGGTCTCTACGGCCAAGCCTGCAGAGGCAGAGGCAGGACGTGGCCCCACGTGTGTCCACTGGGAGGCAGCTCCCACAGCTCCTCCTGAGTCTCGCCTGGACTCCAGGACCTTCTGGGGGAATGGGACGCACATGTGCAAAGGAGCCACTTGGGCAGGCGACTTGCTGGGCAACCAGCTACACACTTTGGTGGGATGACATCCCGCCCTTTGTCACGTGACCCTTGGGGCCTCCTGCTCATCCTGTGGGCCCCACACCCAGCCCTCCGAGCCCACAGGCCGGATTTCCCCTTGTGTTTTTTCATCTCATCCTCACGATTACCCTCTGAGGAAGATGGTAAAGTGTTAGCCCATTTTACAGATGCAGAAACTGACTCAGAAAGATCAAAGCTTATCCATCAGCCCTGGGGATGCAGCAGGGATTTGGCATCCTCACCCTCAGTGCAACAGGGATCCCCCCAATCCGCCACTCCCCGAGGTGCCAAGGACCACACGGCATCAGATGCAGGGAAGGGGGGCGCTGGTGAACCTCAGATCCCGTACACACGTGTGGCATCCCTGGGCTGGCAGCACACTGGCCCTGCTGGCAGGGGCCAGCTGCTTGCGCAGGCTGGGTGTTCTGTCTTGGTAGCAGCCGGTAGGTATGATACACAGTCGGTGCAGGCGCTGGGGACCCACGCCACCCCAGTTCATGTCAGCCCAAGCTAAGCCCCTGGATGAGTAACTGCACTGCTCTGAGCCTCAGTTTCATCCCCTGAAAAATGGGGACGGTGGAAATTCCCTGGCGGTCCAGTGTTTGGGACTCCGTGCTTCCACTGCAGGGGGGCCTGGGTTCGATCCCTGGTCGGGGAACTGGGATCCCGCAGGCTGTGTGGTGTGGCCAAAAAAAAAAAGTAAAAAAAATGGGGACGGGAGTAGGACTCAAAGTTGTTGGAAGAAGTAAAGGCACATTCTCACCTGCCACAGGAGAGTGCAGGCTCCATCCTCCCACCCCCAGAAGGTAATGTGTTCAGCAGACACAGCCAGCCCACTCCTGCAACGGGGCAGGTCACCTTTGTTTCTCCATCTCGGCTCCTGGCTGTAGGGAAGGAGGCCCTGGCAGGCTCAGCAGGGAGGAACCTCCACCTACTTGGACCCCCAACCATAATCTGAGGAGGCGTGACTAGCTTCAACTGGTAGATACACTGGGTTAAACAGTGTCCCCCCCCCAGAATTCACATCCACCCAAAACCTCAGAGTGTGACCTTATTTGGTAATTGGGTCTTTGCAGATATAATTAGTTGAGATCATACTGGATTGGGGGGCCCTAAATATAATGATTAGGGTCCTTGTAAGAAGAGAAGACACAGATTCAGAGGGAAGACGGCCACGTGAAGACAGAGGCAGAGACCAGAGTGGTGCGGCCGCGAGCCCAGCAGCACCAGCAGCCCGCAGGAGCTGGAAGTGGTAGGAAGGATCCTCCCCTTGGCTCTGGAGGGAGCGTGGCCGTGCAGGCACCTTGATTTCAGGCTTCTGACCTCCAGACCAGGAGGGAGTAGATTTAAGCTGCCCGGCATGTGGCGCTCTGTTACAGCAGCCGCAGGAGCCTCATACAGCAGACAAGAGAGAGTTAAGACTCAGGGAAGGGAAGTACCGGCCTGGGTCCCTGGGCTGAGGAGCAGCCAGGCCAGAAGGTCCCCCCAGCCCAATGCCCCAGCCCTGCTCCTGTGCTGCCCTCCCCCACATCCACTTCATCTAGAACACTTCCCATCCCCACTCACAGGCTTGCTGATTACGAGGAAAGATTTGCAAATGTCCCTACTTCCGCCGTATCCAAATTAGTGTCAAAACAGGAAAGAAGTCCAGATAAAAATACCCAAACCCAGGGTGTGCTGGAGAGAGATTCAGCATGTCCACAAGGCAGCCTGCGACACAGGCATCCGAGCTGGGCAGCCGCCCACCTTCCAGGCTGGGGCCACCGTCCCTCCTGCCGGCCTGCAAGGTCCCCTGCTCCCGGCACCCTGTTTGCCTTTTTCATCAACTAAACAAAGCAGAAGGGATGCAAGCCCAGCCATGAAAAACCGGGTCAGTACATTCCTCCCTCCAGTCACCAAAGAAAGTCAGAGTGGGGGGAGCTGGGGGGGGATAAATTACCGTGCCCGAGTCCAGCTGCACCGGGACGTAATAAAATGTGTTGCTAAGATACAAGTGCCAAAGAAGTTCATTAAAGGACACTTTAAACCAAGCTGTCAGACTCTTCTCCCTTTAAAGGCTGCTTATTTGGTAGCGTCCCTCGTGTTTATAATTAGATCCGCGATATGAGAGCGCAGCCCCCATTCAAGCCCACTCAGCAGGCTCATTAATAAACTAACTTCAACAAGCCACTGACTTGGGCTGGGGCTGGGGGCGGGACTGTTTTATTTACAGAAATATATTTGAGCGCCACTTCTTTATCTAAATGAGACACGAAGGCTCTTGAAGAAACTCAGCGGCCCTCTAGTCGCAGCATCAGCGACTGTTCCCCCCATAACAGCGCTGGGGGCTCCGGGGCGGCGGGCTCGCTGGACCTCAGGGCTCACGATCTGACTTCAACTCGCCCCATAGCTCTGAATGTAGGTACCACGCGGGATGGTGAGCGGGGGACACGGAGGCAGGGAATTACCAGATCACGGCCAGCCTGATGGAGCCGGACGAGGGGACTCGGAAGGGTGACCAGAGGATGCAGGTTCGGTCTGGGCTGTGGAGTGTCCTTTGGGCCAATGCGTCTAGAAAAGGCCATAACGTACCACCCACATCTAAACTGCAGATTTCTCATAAGCATGGGTTTCTGGCTCCTCTTGAAAAAAAATCAAAAAAGCAGGCTGCCTGGGGCCCACGCCAAGTGATGGCAGGGGTGGCGCTGGCCTGGCTGCCCCACCTGCCCCGTCCCCTCGCACCGCAGGACATGACTCCCCAGCAGGCCTGGCCCTCAGCAGGACTGCTCTCCAGCCCGCCCGCAGCGTCAGTCTGTGATCCGGCGAGGGTCAGAGCATCTCAGGTTGGGATTGGTCAGGGATGGAACCCTGATGAGCCTGGGCTTTTCTGAACCACAGAACCCCAGCACAGGGCCAGCCAGCCTGGCCTCCCACCCAACTGGCGTTGGTGCCGCTTCCCCTTTGCTATGAGGTGCTGCCTTGGCGGTCAAAGGTCTCAGAACAACTAATTCTAGCCCCAGGCAGATCCCTCTGTAAGGGAATTCCGCCAGACCTGGAGCTGAAATTGGCCTTCTGGTACCTTCCAGCGTCTAGTCAAAATTCTGCCCCATGAAAGGGCCGCTTTCTCTTCTTCATCACGGCCAGTTGGTGATTTAAAGGTGGGGGTCAGCCGTGCTGGAGAGGCCAGTTGCCGCCCTGTTCCATCAGCTCTCTGACCTCCACCCTCACACTCACCTGTCACTCACTCTCCCGGCCACACTGGCCTCCACGGGAAACGCCAGGCATGACCCATCTCAGGGCCTTTGCACGAGCTGTTCCTTCTACCTGGGACACTCTTCCTGCAGAGAGCCACAGGGCTCACTCCTCCAGCTACTCCTGCAGGCCTTGGCTCCAAGGCCTGAGGCCCCTCTCGAACACCCTATTTAAAATAGCCACCTGCCCCCAGCCCTGCACACCTCCCCCGCTCTACCCTTTGCCAGAGCACTGGTCACCTTCCCACCAACTCCATAACTCATTTATGATGGTTTTTGCCTATTGCCTGTTTCCCCTCTTGGACTGTGGACACATCTCAAGGGCCTATTCTGTCCACTGCTGTGTCCCCAGTGCCCAGCACAGACTGGGCGCCCAGTAGCATGTGCCGAATGTCGCAACTCAGCACCGAGTTGTGGCTGCCACCCTCGCCATCCGAGTGCTCACTTCTGCACACGTTGGTGGGCACACCCCAGAGGACACACAAAGCAGCACGAGACACAGGGGCTCTGCCGCCCTGTCCCCTTCCAGCCCCGGACGCCGCACCTCCCTGGCCTCCCAGGCCCCAGATCCTGCTCTAAGACCCAGCCTGGCACTCTTTGCCACGTGCCCACTTCCCAGCGCCTGCAGCCGTAACAGCATCCAGGGCCCCTCTGACCTCTGTCCACAACAACACGGCTGACTGTTTTGTCACCTCTCGTCGAGCCAGGACAAGCCCTTGGAGGAAACTTCCTGAGCCCGTGTCCCCTTGGCAGTGACAGCTAGGAGAAGGACGTTGGTGATGAAGGCACAGAAAACTCTGCACTCAGCGGGGCAGTAGCTTAAGGAATAATGCAGCGTTCATCTGGGGTGCATTCATCACCACTGAGACGCATTAATCACGGAGAAGAGTTAGTGTCACTGATTGTAAGGAATGCGGCTTGTCACCTGGTAACCTGCATCTCACAGTAAATTCTGGATCACAGTCTCTAATATGTATATATTTTTAATTGCATTTTCAAGTTCATTTACATGTGCAGATTGGCTTTCCGCCTGAGTTACACGGAAAAGAAACACACCCCTCTCCCTTCCTCTCTCTGCCTGCCCCATCCCTGCCTTGTTCTCTTTCCTGGGGCAAAAAGCTTCTCCCCAAACTGATGACGGTGTCCCCCACGATGGCCCGCTGGGCCCCCATCTGCCATTTCAAGTAACTTTCTGCTGCCTCCCCCCAAGAGATAAAAAGGCAGCCACTGTTTCCCCTAAAGACTGATCCCTACCCAAATTAGTGCTTTTTATCACCTTTTCTACTTTGGAGGGTGACTTTGCAAAATCTGATAGACGCTTCCCCGTTTGTGAATGTGTAGGTTACGGCCTCGGCCATACACACGTCCACAACCGGTCTCCACCCCCCAGTGCAGACACGCATGCAGGCAGTCTGGGCGGCGAGCAGGCCCGGTAGGTACTCAGCTTCCTGCAATGTACCTGCACCTAGAGATCGACAGTCAATCTGATGCAATAAGTTTCATAAAACGGACAGTTCCAGAATGCACTGTGTCCTGCCAGAGCTGCGACCCCGACCTGTGCCGACCGGAAGCCAGCTGCTCTGAAAGTATGACCACCTTCTGAAAACTACTGTGTTGTGCCCCCAGCAGCCCCACTGTCGGCACGAGGGCATCGTGTGTGGGACCCCAGCATGTCTCAAACAGCGGCCACCCCTGTGGGCAAACCGCTTCTGAAACAAAATACCAGAGAACAGAATTTAATGGCTTAAAGGAAAACCACGGGCTTCTCGTGTGGCTGCGCTGCGGTCAGGAAGACTGGAGCCCTGGGACCCCCGGGGCCCCCGGGTGCCATCACCACCTCTACTCAGGGCCGTAGTTCCAGCTGGAAAAAGGGGGCTTGGGGAGGTGCCCTGCAAAGGCCCCCCGGCCTTGCACATCCTATGTTTTACACCATCAGACCAAGTCTCGGGTCCAAAGACCAAATCCCAATTTAGGGCCCAGTCCCAACTGCGGACACACCCGTCTGTGGAGACAAAGAAGCAACCCAGAAGTCTCTGTCCCAACAAAAAGCTACAGTTGCCCGTCTACTTCTCCATGGCAGTTGCATCTCGGGGGCACTGCCAGGTCCCTGTTTCTCATATGACTGTTAATAAACTATGCTGATAACAGCTCCCCTATTACTCAGCTGCCCCGCTGCAGGCCAGCCAGGAATTACACCTGGAACTCGAGACACACGTCCTCATTGACCCTTGGGACAACCCTGCTTGGGAAGCAGCACTGTCCCCACTTTGAGACAAGGACCCACACAACCTGACCTTATCTTACCTGGGGGCTAAGGACCACTCAACCCTGAACAATAAAAGAAAAAAAAAATTCCCCATGGATGTACTTCTTTCTGCTGTGCTTTAACAAGATCAACACAGGTGCCAAGCCAAAAAAAAGGCAAAGCACAGCCCATCTGAGGCTTCAGGGACGCCCGCTGGTGGCAGTCAGAGGTCATCACCAGAACAAAGCTGCATCAGCATTTCTCATCACACACTCGGAAACTACTACTAAACAATAAGTAATGACCCAAAGGGAAAAAAAAAAAACTTAAGGAAGCATGTTGGTTCCTTTGGAGAACAGAGGCCGTTTCAAAATGAGAAAGATGCCTCCACCTTAAAGTAGAAAACAACAACAACAGTGATAACAGGAAATATTGAAGTAGCCAAGCCAGAGAGGGGCTCAGGCCACAGCGGGGATGACAAAGCAGGGGGTGGAGGAGTATCTGCTTCGGGGTCAAGTCCAAACCTCCCGCCCGCCGCTGGCTCAGCTTCTGCACTGCCGAGACCCCTCGCTTCACCCAGCCTGCCCCACACTCCCCAGCCCGGTGCCAGAGGCAGAGACCGGATGCAGACCCAGGCCCCCTCCCAAGTTCCACGACCTTCCACTTCAGGGTGAAATTCCCACTCGTTATCACAAACAGCTGCTAACCCGCTGGTGGTCCTCTCTGACATACTATCTCCATCTCCTTTTACTGGAACACATGCCCTGGAGTTAGGTGACACACCAAACTTCCCACATGCAGGGCGCAGAGTGTTGTCATGTCTCGCCACAGGCTCCAGCGTAGGGGCTAAGATCACGAGGGTACAAGGGCCCAGAACTGGACCACAGCTCCTCCCCTTGCCAGCCGTGTGATGTCAACAAGCCGCTCAACCTCTCTGGGCTTCAGCCATCCCCCAAGTAAAACGGTAATTAAGAGCGGGCCTTCCCTAAAGGGCTGTGTGAACAGAGACCGAGTTGGTCCGTGGAGAGCACTAGAAGGGGCCTGGCCCAGGGTCAGCATCAGATGGGAAAGCTGTGACTTGTGACGCCCGCATCCCACCTGTTGAGGGCTCACCATGGCCCGAGTGTCACGTCTCATCTCATTTAATCCTGCCAGCGCCACGTCCGTGTCGTTTCCCAAGCACCCCACACGCCAGCTCTCGGCTGTCTCACGGGCGCTGCACTGTTACCCCATTTTACAGCCTTCAAAGCACGGAGCGGGGTTTACAACTCTAGTCTACCCAGTTGTAAAGCCCGTGCTTAGCCTCTTTCTTACATGCTTCTCGGAGACAAAAGTGAAAAGCCTTCTTAGCGGGACTCTTCTGCAAGGAAAGTCAAATCCAGAGTTATATTTCCTTAAAAGCTGTAAATTCCAAACAGTGTGGAGAAGATGAACAGCAGCTGCAACCTCCTCCAGAAAACCATCTCTTCCCCCAAAGCCCTCCCATGTCTGCGGCAAGGGCCTCGGAGGGCGAGCCAACAGACACGCCGCAAAGGGGCCTCCTCAAGCCCTCCATGCGTGACCAGGGTGCGCCCGAGACGCTGCCCCGCGGGCAGGGCCCCCCACCACGTGCTCAGGCCCAGAGCCGGGCTCGCTGGCGGACCGGACAGCAGCCACGTTCAGGCATCAGCTCGTGCAAGTGGAGCAGAAACGGCGGCAAGCCCGCAATTCGGTCCTGAATAGACAAAGGCGTTGGAGGAAAAACCCGCTAAATCACAGGGCTAATCATCATAGCCAGCAGCTCTAATGAGGCATCATGGGATTACCAAAGTTATCATCAGAGTCATCACCTTGAAAAAATTCAAAGTTGATTGAAATCAATCCTACAGTTCCGACAGCAGGTGTTTTAATAGGCTAACGTATCAGAGCCAACTCCTTGGACTGGCAGAGAAGGCGGCGCAGTCACCGTCAACCTCTACCAGGAGGGACCAGCAACAGTGCGAAGGCTCCAGCCCCCCAGGTGCAGGGCAGGGCGTGGCAGGAGTGTCCTGGGGTCACTGATGCAGCCAACACAGTTCTCTTCAGATCAACCCCTTTGCTCTGCTCAGTAGTTTAGATGCACTTTCTCATCTTCGACCTGATTTCATCTCAATAACCTGGTGAGGTAGTTTTTACAACTACTACACCCACTTTACAGAGAGGAAACAGAGCTCAAGGAAGCAGAATGACTTGCTCGAGGCCACACAGCCGGAGGCAAAGAGCTGGGATAGGAGCCCTGGTGTCCTGACTGTCAGGCCTCTGCTCTTCCAGCTACGCTTTGTCAGACCCCAGAGGCAGGGGGCCAGCTAGAGGCCAGGCAGGGACTGAACAGAGGGCACCCTCTCCAGGGTCCCAAGCCATCTGACCTTGGGAAGCTGCCCTTCTCTCACCTGCCCCACCTGACCCAAGCCGTGAGACGATCACGACAATCAAATAAAAAGACGCGATGGAACAGACCCACTGAAGAATATCAGTGCTGCAGATAGCAGGGCGCTGGGTGTGCAATGTCTCTGCTTCTCCCCAGGTGCGAATGTCACCTCCAGAGAGCGATCCCATGCACCTCATCACAGCACATCACCCCGTCTGCTGCTGGCTGAGCCCACGAGCTAAACCTCTCCTGCAGAGAGCTCACGGGAGAGGTAACGGTGGATATGCCAGCCTCCCCAACTACATGTGAAACTTTCTGCAAGCAGAGACCAAGGAAAACCACTTTGCAAGGGTAAAGCCTTATAACATGAGATGCCGCTATTACTAACAGCAGCACATCACCCACCATCACCCCAGCATCCTCCACCAGGCAGGAGCCCATTATTAAATGTTTGAGGAATTAAACTGCACTGGTCCCAAGAGATGTCCGGAACACAATGTCAAGTGTCAAAAGCAAGTTTACGCATAGCATGCTTAGTAGCGTATCCATTAAGCATGTTTACCCATGTTACAGACGCTGCGTGCGCACAGAACACATCCTACGAACACACCTCAGAGCCAGCGCTGCTCTCGTCCACACGTAGGATGGGGCAGAAGACGGGTCACGCTTTATGACTCTCACATCTGCGCTGCGAATTTTTTCCCCAACGAGCAGGTGTTGCTTTTACAATAAAAACTTTGTTAAAAGTCGAATTCTTCCTTAGCTCCTAATGCTACAGAAATAATAGCAAGAATCACTGCCTTCCTCAGCAAGATTTTACTTTAGCAGGGGCATGGTAATTATTTGTCTTATTTCAACAAATTCTTCCTCTCATTTTGGTAATATAATCCTGGACAAATTGTCAACTGATGCTATATACACTGCATAGACTTCACGCATATTTATTGGCACAAATCAATACACAGCTGACCCTTGAACAACGTGGGTTTGAACTGCGCGGGTCCACTTATATGCGGGTCCACTTACACACAGATTTTTTCAGTAGTGCATACCGCAGTCCTATGTGATCTACGGGTGGCTGAATCCACGGATACAGAGGCCCTGCCTTACATGTAGGACCAACTATATACACAGTGTCTGTGCAGAAGGTCGCCACCTCTGACCCCCACGTTGCTCAAGGGTCAACTGTAATTACTATTTGTTATTATACACTTTATAAACAGTAAAAAAAACAAAGTCAACAATAAAAATATAACCTATAAATGTAAATATGTTATACAGACACACACATTTTTTTCCCTTGAACCAATCGCGCAGAGATGCCCACCGAGTCATCTTCTAGAGGGTTCCAGAAGTGTCCCCCCACTAACTTCTCAGCCCTAAGAAGCTCTGGTGAAGGCAGGAGGGGGAGGTTTAGCACAAGTCCCTGCCCTCACAGCCTGTTATGTGCCAGTCACCCCGGGTCCAGCAGCCTCCTCTCCTCTCCCACGTCACACATGGGTGCCACCATCCCTGCAAGAGCCTCCTACGCAGGTGACAGACATCAGGGAGCTCACACGGCTGGGCCAAGCTGGGAGTGGGTTCAGGCCTCCTTCACGCTTCTCCCTTCTAATCTCCCCTCAGCACCAGAGCCCTGAAAGCCCCCGGCCATTTCCCAGCCCTGGCACAAAACCCAGGCCCTTCACCTGGCATTCGGTGCCTTGCTGGCTCCGGCCCCAGCCTGCCTTCTCTGCTGTGTCTGTCTCTCTCCCATGGTTCAACTGCCAGAAACTCGCCAGCACCTGCAGGTTTTCTCAGGCCATTAGCCCTCAGCTGGGCCACCGGCTCCTCCTGTCCACGACCCCAGGCGTCCTTGGGGACCCCTCTCCCCCAGGAAGCTGTTTTCCATCTCCAGGGGCCCGCAAGACATGGTTTTCACAGAACTTTTCTGGAATTTCCTTGACACATGGTTACCTGCACCTCGCTCTCCTGTGAGGTTTCCGAGACCAGGGAGCTTCTAGTCTTATTCATCTCTGCCTGCTCATTCCAAACATATGATTTTAAAACTCTGTTTACTACAAGCCTACAAAGGACGACTCCCAGGGGCTCCTCTCGGGCCACGCTTCTCATCAGCACAGATCGCACACCTATCTTCTTACAGTCATCTGCTCGTTCAACCCACAGGCATCCAGCCCGACAAGGCACTGCTCTCAGAACTCAGGGGGGAGGGGGCGGAGCAGCACAGCCCCTGCTCCTCAGGGACTTATGGTCTAGCAGAGACATCGGACTTTTATGAAAAGATGAGGACGGATAACAGTCAGCAGTCTCCAGAACAGGAAGATGCTCGCGGTACCCGAGGCCCTGCTGGGTAACAGCCAAGGAGCCGCAGTGTCGGGGGCCGAGCAGGGGGGCAGGGTCAGCCCCCACAGAGAGCAGCGGAAAACCACTGGAAAGTCTCAAGCAAGGGAGCACCGTGATCCTGTTCAAGTTTTAAGACACTTACTCTGGTGGAGGATGAACCAGAGGGGGCGCGAGGAAACGCAGTACACTCTTCACAAGAGCCTAAAGGTGGAAACAACCCCAGTGCCCATCAGCTGGTGAATGGATGCAGAACGCGGTCTCCCATACAATGGACTATTATTCAGACGTAAGAAAGAATCGAGTACTGACACGTGCTACAACTTGGATGAACCCTGAAACATTACGCTCAGTGAAAGAAGCCCGTCATATAAGACCACATGTTACATAACTCCATTCACATGAAAGTCCAGAAAGAATAACTCTATAGCGATAAAAAGTAGATTTATAAAGACAGAGAGTACATTAGCGGTTGCTTAGGGTCTGGGGGTGGGATGTGCAGCGGGGATGATACCCAAAGGGTTTCTTTCTGAGATGAGGAACATGCTCTAAAATCGATGGTGGTGATCGGCTGCAAATATCTGTGAACGTACAAAACAATACTCAACTGTAAACTTTAAATGGGTGAATTATGCGATACATGAATTATATTTCAATAAAGCTTTTTTTTTTTTTAAGTGGATGCAGTGTGGAGGCTACTGTAATCTTCCAGCCAAGAGATGATGGGGGAGGGACCAGAGGGGTGGACAGATGGAGGGGAAGAGGGGCCCCAGGAATATGGCTCAAAGTGTGGGTCTGGGAGACTCTGGCCATGGGAGGGGGAGTCAGGGGTCAAGGCCAAGCAGGTGGCAGCGGGCAAAGCCAGGACTGGGCCCCTGCTGTCTCAACCCCATGCTCTTTTCCAGAATATGAAAGGCGGAGCTTGGAGAGACAGCATTAGTTTTCTCTTTCACATGTAATGGTGCTATTTTAAGAATGAGATCTTGAACTCTAGGTCAGGATTAAAATTTAGCCTCCTGGATGAGAGCAGACTCGGGGGCAGAGCTTGGACAATGGCACATCCTTTTACTGAAGGACTGAAAACAACTGGGGAGCTTTCAGAATAAACCCACCCTGCAATTTTGTTTGGTGGACGCTTCCACTGTGGAATCCCTCTGGTGTCCAATGTACAATAGCTAGTGAATCACAGCGAAGATGTGATTCAGCGCCTGGGCGAATGCCACATACTTAATACCTTTCAAGAAGACATATTTTTATCGCTGCACTTGAGGACATCCCCTTAGAATCCAGAGTCCATCAAGTCGACGGATGGAGCAGCACACAAGGCCCCAAGTTCACTGGGGTGGAGGCCAGTGCGCTCCGCCACGCCAGCTCGGACTGCAGTTGATACAGGAGGCTCCTCTCACTCTGTGGTGAAGCTGAACTTGTGTGAAGTTCAGGTCTGAAGATGCCTGCTTCACGTGGCATCTACATGTTGTGCCGAGAACTCCAAAGAGGGAGGAAAAAAACACAAACCCTCCAGGATTTATGATGGGTCTGTTATTTACACAGAAGTGCTTGTTGCTTGACAATTTAGATGAAAATGTTACTACTTCTCTGCATGTGCTGCAAATTCACGGTGTAAAACCACTGGAGCAACTAATGAAGTCTTCACACATCATATCTTGTTAAAGACAAGGAAGGGGTCCATCTTCCACCGGAATCACAACCCAGTGGTGAGGGGCCGCCACACCTGGGAATGCAGCCTAGCCAAAGCGGGCTGGCTCACAACTCAGATCTGACCAACTGCCCCACAGCTCTCTCTTTATTTTTTTTTTTTTAAGGAAAAAATATGAACTCTGTCTTCAAATAGCACGGTCCTATGGAAACTGGTTTCTTGTTTATCCCCTAGTCCACCAATGGTGGGAAAAACGCTGGACACTTACACAGAATTTGTATCTCTCTACTTCTGACCAACAAACAACCCATCTTCTTCTAGGAGTCCTTGATAAACATCTTTAAGCACTTGTCCATGTTTCTAGAAATAACTAAATAAATTCCAGTGCCAAGGGCATGAATGGGAAATTGGTGGCTAGACACCAAAAGGTATTACTCGCTGCTATTGTATCTCTAACAAATGTGGATAATGGGGTCATCTGTCCGTTTCACTATCAAGCTCATCATCCTCATGTGCACTTTTAATTGAAACGTAACCTTTCTATCCCATATTCCAAGCGGGAGCAGGACAAAAACCACATCTCCCGAGATGAAGATGGTGTGAGTTTTTCCCCAAGCACATCACTAAAGGGACACTACCTTTACTATTCTGCTGAGTTAAAAGCAAACTCTGAAACACTGGCTTTTTAATCCCTGATCCGGCATTTCAGCTCCTCCTGGGCAGGCGCTGGGGTGACTAAGCAGAGCCTACTGCTCCTCTTCAAAGCCCTGGGTGCAGCCCGAATCACCTCCAAGAGCTCATGCATCGACCTTTCCCCAGCCAAGCTGCCAATCTCCACCAAACTCTCCCAAGGAGAGAAAGACAGTAAATGTTAAGTCTGCCCAACTCATTTCATAGGTGACCTCTGAAGGATTTCACCGCGGAGCTTGGGAGAGACAAGGCAGCTTTATTAGCATGCTACACCACAGCCCCAGGCCCTCCCTCCCTCTTTTATGAGCCCTTGCTATATAAAATGCCACAAAGGAAGAAGGAAAAACAACACACTTACAGTTACAAACACAAGTTCCAATGGCCAGGACAAACGCTGGATACTTACCGGATGTTATTTTTAGTCATTTAAAAGAGAAACATTTTTAAAAGGCCAGAGAACAAAAGTTTTTGTTTTTTTCTTTCTTTCTTTCTTTTTAAACACACACTCACACACACACAAAAAGATGGAGGTACATTCCGTTCACAAGCATCCTTCTCCGAGTTCAAATTTAAAGGCAAAGGCAGCCTGGAGTAGGACAGTTCCTTCGCCGAGCGGCACCGCAACCTTCAAACATGATTTTCAAATGCTTCTCTCTGCCTCATCTAAATTCAAGCATGACAGATAATAAATAGCCACTCATTTACTATCATCATAAAAATTTAAACAGCCTTGAAATAGTTGCTACAATACAGAAATGATCAAACCTAAGCTCCGAAAAGCCACTCCAAACAGTAAAACTACTGCCATGTAGAAGCACACATAAAGAGACATTGTTGCGATAAAAGCTGCCGGATTATTGGATTTTCTCTCTCTCTCTTTTAAATCTTCTACTCCGAGCATAAGAGTCAACAACTTGCCGTTTTACCCAGTGAAAAAAAGGCTTAGTAACCCTCGGCTATCACACTGTACCAGATTTGGTGGTGGATTTTTTTTTTTAAGAAAGTATTTGATTTGATTCCATACAGTGATTAAACATCTTTGTGCTCAGCGGAGAAGGGTCTTCCAACCCCTCCCCCTCCAAAAATGGCATCAAAGCAATCAAAATGGTAATGCCGGGCCTGGGTCCCCTCCCCCCGCGAACTCCCGACTTCGCCGGGGCCGCGCGCCGGCCCCCCCCCCTCCGGCGGGAATGGAAGCTTCCACTCCTGAGCGGGGGCGCGGGCCGGTCGGGCGCGCGCGGCCGGGGAGGGGGGCCGCGGCACCGCCAGAAAGGGGTTAATGCATTCGTCCCAACCCTCCCGTCCAGCCGGGCGCCCCCGACCAGGCGCGGACCCGCGGGAACAGCCATCTTTCTTTCCGCAACCCCCGGCCCCCTCATCTCCCGCGCGCCCCCTCCCACCACTTTTCAACTTTAAAGACTCGAAATGAACACCCGGCCTCCGAGTTCTCCCCCGCCAGTCTCGTCCACGTCTCTCCCCGCACCGCCAATCCCTCCGGGGAGGGGGCTTCTGCACGGACCGCCCCCACCGGGAGTTGGGGGAGGAAGAAGGGGGCCAGCTCAGCGGCCGGTGGTGGGGCGGGGGCCAGCGCGGGCCAAGTTTGACGCTGACGGCTGCGGCCGGCATTCCGAAGGAAGCGCGATCGATGGCCCGGGGGCGCGGCGGGGCGGGGGCGGGCCCGCGGGGCGGGCGGAGGGAGGGGAGGGGGCAGTGGGGAGGGCTCCGGCGCCCCCGCCAGCCTCGGAGCCCCGAGAGCGCCATTGGCTGCGCCGCTCAAAGTTCTCGGCTCCGGGCGGCTCGGGGAAGGGGAGGGAGTGCGTGTGCCGGCAGGGAGCGCAGGGGGAGGGGCGGAGGGGGAGGGGAGCGAGCGGCGGGGAGGGAGGGGGCGGGGGCGCGCGGCCGGCCGCGCTCCGGCGGCGGCATCTGTTCGTGGTGCTGAAACCCCTACCGCTGAGCTCAGCGCAACTAAGTCACAATGGACAACTTTTCCTCGCCGAGGGGCCGGGAGGGGTCGGCGGCCGTGCCCCCCCTCGCAAGGAGCTTCTTGCGTGTCCCAGTCTACACCTGATGCCCGGAGACCAAAGTTGGGGCAGAACTGGGGGGGTCCTGGGGGCGCCTTTCTTTTGTTCCCCGGGAGCTGGCGTCAGGTTCCAAGAATAAAAGTGATGCTGGAGAAGTGGAGGGGAGGGGAGCCCGGAGGAACGATTCTTTAAATAAGATTTGCAACGGAACCCAGAAATCGCTTCCAAGTAGTTTGGTGTCCAGGCCCGAATTACCGCCCCCTCTCCCCCCACCCTCACAACAGCGTGAGGCGGGGGGACACTGAGCCGGGAGAAATTTCCACATTCCAAAAACATGTCCACCAACTCAAAATGGACGCCGGGCTGCTCGCCGCCTTTTAAGTGCAGCTTCTCTTTTTCGGCCACCGCGAGAGCCGCGCTCTCCCCCCTCGGCCTCCAAGAATCCGGCTCTTTCTTTCCAGAAAAGGGGGGGCGGGTAACTTTGAGGGCTGGAGAGACTCCTTTGGGAGTCTGAGCGCGCGGCGCCGAGGCCGGCACTTTTCAGGGTGCTGCCAAAGTGCCCGGCGACCCCTCCTCCCCACCCCGGGCGGGAGGCGGGGGGCAGGCTCCAGCTCGCTTACTTGTTTGTCGCTGAGCGCGGCGATCCGCGGCTGCCTCTCGTGGAGCTGTTTCTTGAGGTCGCCGTTCTGCGGAAACACGGAGGAGCGGGCTCAGGCCGGCCGCCCCGGGCGTCAAGTGCGCCCGGGAGCCCCGCGGGCCGCAGCCCCCGGGCCGCCAGCCGCGCGCCCCAAGTTCCCCCGGCCGCGTCCCGCACGCGCGGCGGCCGGGCAGTGCCGCACGGGGCCGCTTACCTGTGGCTGCCGCCGCATCTGGGCAGCTCGCGGGGCGGGGCGGGGGCCGTGGCCACCCGGCGGCGCGGCCCGAGCCGTGCAAGTTTGCAGGCCGGGGTACGTGTGCGAGTGAGTGTGAGTGTGTGCCGGGGGAGGGGGGAGGAACAAAGAGCCAAGTAAACACGGCGAGTCCGTGTCGAGCAAAGCTCATAAATATTCAAGTCGCGTCCTAATCTCCCCAACACACACACGCGCACGCCGCAATACCGCTCGGGCTCCGGCCGCCACGCCGCTGCTCGCCCGAGCAACAATCGCCAAAACTACTTTTGCAAACTGTGCAGGATTGCACCGGGGTATGGGGGCCGGAGGGGGTCGGCGCACACACTCTCACACGCACCCCGGGCAGGCGCACCAAGGGGTCCCCTCCAGGGACCCCTGTCCTGCAGACCCTGCTCGAGAAAGAGAAGACACCAGGCTCGGGTCCCACGGGCCCTCGACCCCCAAACTGTGCAGGATTGTACGAAAGGGGGGGCAGAGGGGAAGCCCAAAGGGGGGTCCGTTCATGTACATACTCCACCCGCCCCTGGGGCAGGCTCAAGGAGGGGCCCCTCCGAGCCCCTCCAGCCCGGAAGACCCTGCGACGAGGAAGAGGACGCGGGTCTCCGGTGCCTGGAGCCCCGACCCCAGGCCCGCAGCCCCCGACCGCCTACCTGGTGGCGCGCGAGTTCCACGGCGAGCGCCTCGGGCCGGCTCTGCAGCTCCATCCCGGCAACTTGGGCAGCACTTTGCGCTCACTTTGGCCCCGGCTCCGGGGAAGTTGCGCGGCTCCGCGGGGGCTGGAGCGGACGGGGGCCGACCGGGTCTCTGGGGAGGGGGGGGACACGAGCCCCCTCCCCCACGGCCAAAAGGGAGGCGGGTTCTGGCGATGGGGAAGAAAGGCGGCCGGGCGCCGCGGCGCCGAGCCCGCGGCCGCCCCAACTCCTCAGGCTCCCCGGCAAGTTGCGCCGGGTCCCCAGGCTGCCGGCGCGGCCCGGCGCATGGCCCCCCGGCGCCGGGAGCCCCGCGCAGCCCCGCGCGCGCCCGCCCCGCCGCCGCCGCCGCCGCCGCCCGCGAGAGCCGCCAGCCAGCAGGGACTATATTTCCTCCGGCGCGTGCGCCTGTATCTCGCTGGGCCTCGGCAAAGTTGTGCCGCGGCACGATGCTAATTCGGCAGTGCCCGGATGGAGCGGGCCGGGGCGGCGGGGGGCGGTGCCGGAGCCCGCCGCCCGCCCCGCCCCGCCCCCGCCCCGCCCGCGCGTGCGCACTGCCGCCCCGCCGCGGCCCGGCGCCTGGAGCGCAGAACAAAAGTGGCGGCGCGGAGGGGCGCAAACTCCCGAGTCCGCGGCTTGGGGCACCAGCCCCCGGACCGCTCGCGCCAGCCGTTCCTCCTCTTTTCTGCCCCCGCCCCCAGCCAAACCCGAGGAAAACCGGACGCCCAGATTGAGGCCGGGGTTGGAGATACTTTCCGGTGGGAGGGGAAATGTCCACTTTTCCATTTCTGTTCTCCTCTGGCTCTCGCCGAACCCTCTTTCCCCCTGCTCCCTCTTTCTCTGTCTCCGTCCGCCTCCCTCCCCTACTGCCTCCTGTGCACTGGCGCTGCGACTTGGGAGATTAAATTACTCATGTCGCCAGATTCCGCCACCGCCTGATGGCCACCGTGTTATTTAAACAGTATGAAAATTGATCTCTTGACTGTTCCTTTAATGATTTTTTTTACACTCACAATTAAACTCTCAACAGATGTCACTGGACTTTTTAAGACTGTTGTTAAAAATCGTAAACGTGCCCGGTCAATATGACATTAAACAGTTATAACTACAGCTGCCGAGATCGCATTTCAAAACTCCCAGCCCCGCAGCCAGGAGGTTAATGTCTCCGAGTCGATTAGCATCGTGGAGTTACCATCTTTACCAATTAACGTCGGAAAGCTTTGTGCCGTATCGGTAGCATCCTGGTATGTTTGAGAGATGCTGGGGAGAAATGGTGCAACCGTATTACTCAAAGTAAACGTTAAACATTTACACCGATAAATCATTATAGCTTCGTATTCCTCTGCAGCACAAAAAATACCCAGGCACAGGCAGTTAACAAATGGCCCCTTTCAGCATGTGCCAACATGCCGCCCCTTGCTTCTACTGTCAGCAGAAGTTGTTGGAATTTTTTTCAGGTCGGGACCCCAGTGTTGTTCTGACCTCCTAGTCAGGACATTTGCCACAAGTGACTTCTGTGTTTCTTGGGCCCCCCAAACACCAGGGGCTTCTCCCCACTGCCAGCACCTAGCCTTTGGGAAACACTCAGTGAGGAATCACTGATTACTTTGTGAGCTTTGTCAAAAACTCAGAAAACTAATGCGTGTGCGAAGTGTTGTCATTGGTTTCGTCTAGCGCCAGCTGGGGAAAAGCAGGGCTCACCACATGCAAAACAAAAAGTCTGACTCTGGCTCCTTCCACTCCAGGTTCAGCCCAACTTGGATGGTGTCCCCTCTACTTAGCACTTTAGCTGGCCTGGACGGCCAGCCAGGGAAAGTGGACTGCCCAGGGACCAGTGTTCCCAGGGCCAGAGGGAGAGTGCATGCGAGAGGGTTCCTATTGTAATCACTGTAAATGTCACTGGCTTTTCAGTAAAATTTCATAATCATTTCATTGGCCATGTATGTAATTAAATCAACAGAGAGGATATTCAAGCTGTCCATGACCTACACAGCCTCAGGCAGAGTCTGGCTGGGAAATGGTGCTGTTTGCAAGTTTCCGTCAATGATCCTCTTCTCTGTTGTTTTCAGTTACCTAATTCCTGAGCAAGTGACAAAGGCCTAGGGCTGGGTGCTCTCTGACAGTGAGGGAACTGGTTATGTGGAGAAAAAACAAAAACAAAAACAAAACCTACAAGGAGTCCTGTGCTGCTGCTTCAGACACACTTTTCCCTGAAAGCATCCTGCACACCGGGACACCCTCCCTTGGCCCATGCTGTGCCCTCCCTATGCCCTCCGTCTGGAATGCCCTTTCTCTCAGAACCCACTTTTTAAAATCCTCTTCATCCCCCAAGAGTCACTTCAAATGCCACCTTTTCTGGGAACTTCTTCTAATTTCTACACATCAGTTCTTCACTCCTCCCTCTGAAGACTCACCATGAAGAGCTTACTTAGCAAGGGGGACATTCTGCCCCAGAGTAAAAGTAACTGCTTCCCCGCGTCGAGCCATCAAGCCAACAGCAGCATGACAGACTGTCACTCTGCTTCCTGCAAAGTGGGTGGCCAGACCCTGTCCAGTCACTTGCCTACCAGCTCAGAGGCTGAGCGGTATCGTGCCTGGGAGACACCTGCCGGACACTGGCAGGCTCAGACCTGTACCCCAGCTGCCCCGGTGCATCCCCTTGGATGTTGCTGGGCATCTCCACTCAACACATCCTAGTCTGAGCTCAGCAGCCCCACTCATCAGTTCCTGGAGCCATCCTCTCCTCTCTCCAGCCCCACATCATACACACTTCTGGTCATTAGGTAAGATGAAGTTGTGCTGGATCAGGGTGGGCCCTCAATCCAATGTGACTGGTGTCCTTATAAGTAGGGGAGCAGAGAGAGACACACAGGGAGGAGGCCCTGTGACGACGGAGACAGAGGTTGGCGTCTGTAAGCCAAGGAATGCCAAGGATTGTCGAACGACAGGAAGCTGCAGGAGACTTGGGAAGGATTCTCCTCCAGAATGAACCAGCCCTGCTGACACCTTGATCTAGGACTTCTGGCCTCCAGACTGTGAACAAAAACATTTCTGTGGTTTTAAGTGCCCCTTCCCCAGTCGGGGGTACCTTGTTACAGTGGCCCCAGGAATCCCACACACAGTTTAGTTCCACTGAGCAGGCACAGGCTCTACTCCAGGTCCCACTGCCCCGCAGCTCTCTGGCCTCTTGGGCGGTTTCTGGGACCCTCGCTCCTGCGTCTGCTCATAAGAAGACGGCACGATGTCTAGCAAGCACCCAGCACGGGGCCAGGTACGTTCTGATACACAGTGCCCAAAATTTCTCAGATTTTAATAGTCACCTGAAGTGTGTACCAAACATTCCTGACCTCTCCAGCAGGTCGTCTCATTCCTCAATAATCAAACCTCCGTATTTCCACAGCCAGATGCACTTCTACTCACCAGAAGTGGAATGAGAGCAGTGAAGAGCCTCCTGTCAGCTCAGGGCAAGGTTTCCTGCCAAATAAGCATCACACTTGGTGGTGGAGGAAACTCAGGACGTTTGGGGCCTCAGAATTCCCCCCGGGGGGCTGTGCACGTGGACGGCACTCCAGAAACACGTTGACATTCCTTGTCAACCCCACGCCCTGGCCCTCGGAGAGTCTGCTTGATGCCACCAACACAGCAGCTCCAGAGGCCGGGGAGGGCAGGAGTGATGATCACCCCCCACCGAGTGAGGAAACGCAGGCACAGAGGAGCTACCAGGACCTGCTCATGGTCACGGGGACATGACCTGGGGCGCCACGAATGCCCTGGACACACGTCCAGCACAGCACAGTCCCCACCCCTTGGACTCTCGCTGACACACTGGAGGGAGGGCTGCCCATCCCCTCCTCCAGGTACCAGACAGGACCCACTCGCCCTGCAGTGTTCAGGGCCTCTGCTCTGAACGCAGACTTATAGATACATTTTTTCCTAAAAGTGCTGTTTTCAAAAAAAAAAAAAAAAAAGGAAATGATCTCCAGAAAGGAAGTTCTTCCCTTAAGCATCTGTCCACTGGTGGTGCTCACTTAATCCCTCCCACAGCCTCTCAGTACAGGGATCCAACCACTCTGGATGCAGCCTGGCTCAAGTGAGTTTGAGGAACTCAGTGTGGCTGATTGGTCCAGAGCAGAAATTAACACTTACTACAGGGCCCCCTGTGGAAGTTTCCTGGACTGTCGTAACAAAGCACCGTGCACGGGGAGGCTTAAACAACAGACACTTACTCTCTCATAGTCTGGAGGCCAGAATCCGAGATCAAGGTATGCACAGGGCAGGTTTCTTCCGAGGGCTCCCAGGGAGACAGTTCCAGGCCTCTCCCCTGGTTTCTGAAGGTTTTCTGACCATCTTTGGCGCTCTTTCGCTTGTAGACGCATCACCCTGACGTCTGCCTAGGTCTTCGTGTGGCCTCCACCCTGTGTGCCTGTGTCCAAATCCCACCCACTCCCGCTCCCGCTTTTTTTTTTTCCATTTATTTTGACCACGGCATGTGGAATCTTAGTTCCCTGACCAGGGATACCTGTGTGGTGTTTCCCCTCTCTGACCTGTAAGGGCCCTTCCTGCCCCAGCACTCAGTGGAAAGACCTTGTTCAAGGTCAGGGGGGAGACAGACTGGAGCTCCGGCCTCCTGGGTTCACCTCATGGATATCAGCCAGACATTGGTTGACTACAGTTTGAAATTTTTCTTTCAAATACAGTTTTTCCAAGAAGTCTCAAAGCTTTTCCCTGCAAAAACCTTCGTTGATCCACAGTCGCATTTCTAAACTATACACCTCTTGATAAGTCAGCTGACAAGGAAGGACGCATCCTCTGTGTTGTGGATTATAGGTTGACAATCAACCAGACCAGGTTGTTCCTGCAATGCCAAATCGCTTCACACACACACAAGACTGCTCTGGAGGGGCAGGATGGGGAAGGTTCTGATGCATTGAGATTGGAGGTCCTGAGGGTGCCAGTGTGAGGCTGAGGCTCCCTGGGTATTTAAAGAGGGAGAGATGAGAAAGGAAACCAGCATGGGTGGGTTACCCATCACCATATGTGCCCACACCCCCAGGCCGACTAGACTGTTTCACTACGTCATCATCTAAGTAAATCTCATGCCTCCTGCCCACCCAGGGGGCAGATGTAATTACTCGCTTTTTGTAAAGGACTTTTTAGAAGCCCAGGGAATCTAATAACTTGTCCCAGGTCTTGGCCAGAGTGGGCTAGAGTCAAGATTCCAACTCAGGGAACTTCCCTGGTGGCACAGTGGTTAAGAATCCGCCTGCCAATACAAGGGACACGGGTCCAGGATCTTCCCTGGCTCAGGAAGATCCCACATGCCGCGGAACAACTAAGCCCATGCGCCACAACTACTGAGCCTGTGCTGTAGAGCCCGTGAGCCACAACTACTGAGCCCGCGTGCCTAGAGCCCGTGCTCCACAACAAGAGAAGCCATGGCAATGAGAAGCCCACACACCGAAATGAAGAGTAGCCCCCGCTCGCCACAACTAGAGAAAGCCTACGAGCAGAAACAAAGACCCAATGCAGCCAAAAATAAATAAATAAAACTAAATAAATCTATTTAAAAAAAAAAAAAAAGATTCCAGCTCAGAGCTGTCTGATTCCAAACCCAGGGCGTTTCCACCACCTCTGGCCACCTGCCCTTGGGTCTCCTTCCTGCTGTTATTACAGGTTCAGAATCAAAAGCTTTGTGGAGGTGGTGTGGCTGTTTTCCTATTACCCATGCATTTTCTTACCTACACTGCAAACAACAGTATGATTTTCAGAGGCAGAATTTAAAACCCAGAGAAACCACATTATTGAGGTATGACTGGAATACAGAAAGCTGTATATATTTCCTGTGTACAACTTGATGAGTTTTGGAGATAAGGATATACCCATGAGACCATCGCCACAATCAAGACCATGAACTTATTCATCCAAAAGTTTCCCTCCGCTTCCTTTATTAAAAACTTGTTCTTCGGGCTTCCCTGGTGGCGCAGTGGTTGAGAGTCCGCCTGCCGATGCAGGGGACACGGGTTCATGCCCCGGTCCGGGAAGATCCCACACGCTCCACGGAGCAGCTGGGCCCGTGAGCCATGGCCGCTGAGCCTGCGCGTCCGGAGCCTGTGCTCCGCAACGGGAGAGGCCACAACAGTGAGAGGCCTGCATACTGCAAAACAAACAAACAAACAAACGAAAAAACGTGTTCTTTTTTCTTTTGTGGTAAGGGCACATGACAGCAGATCTACCCTGTTGGCAGAATTTTAAGTATTCTATACAGCACTGCCAATGATAGGTGCTAGGTTCTACAGCAGACCTCCAATCTGTTCCTCTGTCTCAGCCCCAGTGGACACCTCTGTTCCCCCAAAACGGATGTCGGCTGGGCTGAGGTAGAGAATTAGAACCAGGAAGATGGCGGCTGGGCGGGGGAGGAGACTAGAATTAGCGATTGCAGAGGACGTACGTTCAAGTGCCAGCACTGACTAGGTATTGTTAAGTATGTTATTTGATTGTCTCTTCATAATAGCCCTGGGAAATAGTAACATGATGCCCCGTTTACAGATGGGAAAACTGAGGTGCAGCGATGTGAACTAACCCAGCCACACAGCTGTGTGTTGGGAGCCCTATATTTGAACCCGGGTCCGCCAGATCCCCAAATGCAGCTCTCAGTAATTCGAGAGGAGGTAGCCCCAAAGGAAGACGCTCTTGGACCCCCGCCGGGAGGAGCATGAGGAACTGGAGAGACTGGGGTTGTACGCAAGGTGCGGCCGCCATGCCCACAGCCTCAGGGGGGCATCCCTGCACCAGCTCCCAGCACAAACTTCTCTGGGAAGGACAGAGTGGGAAGGTGGTACCTGGCCATCTTGGGAGTCAGAAACTGCTTTCGAGGCCTGGTTCCCCTGGTAAAAGTGGCTGATGTGCATCAAGTGAGAAAGTGCCCAGAGAAGGATAGGTGCTCCCCGGGTGCACTCCTGATGGCCTGGAGCCCCACTGCAGGTACCGCAAAGGCAAGTGCGTCCCCACCGGAGCCGAGCCTCGGTCCCACCTGACACTGTCTCTGTCCCAAAGCTCCTATTATTAGAGCTCCATCCTAATTAGTACTTTCACACCCACATCATCAGAGGCTCTAAGTCAGCAGTTCTTGTTCAAGAACGTGTCTATGTGTTGCACATACATGGAGGATGCCCCCTTATAAGGAGGAAGGGAACACACAGGCGGGGAGGGGAAGGGGGACAAGCCCTCGGTCTCTCTCACCTTTGCACGTGCAAGACCAAATGAACCCGAGAGTGGAATTGGTTCTCTGGTTTTCTCTCTCATTTGTGATGGTTTTACTTCCAGATTTCTGACCCAGCCGTGATTCTGAGCCTGGAACCTTTCTGCAGAGCAAGAGTGGAAGTTCTTTTTGACTTGTCTGACCCCAAGCCTGGTTCTCCTCTCCGTGGACTAAGCCAAAGTGCTTCCAGGGGGGTGATTGTCGGGGAACAGAGTGAGAAAGAACTGGCTCTTGCTTCACGTGACAGGTGTCGTGCTGGAGGCTATGGGGACATTGGTACCTTCAAGGGGCTCCCAGTCTGACGGGGACAACACCGTCAACCCACCACCTCAGAAGAGGACCCAGAACAGATGCCAGCAAGAGGTATAAACAGGGTGGGGAGCACCGAGAAGGCAGTCCCCATCTCCACTGGCGAGCTTCACACTCTATTATGTCACTAACCCCTCACGACACCCTGGGGTGATTGCCATCACCTCCACTCTGCGTGGGGAAACTGAGGCTCTAGGCAGTTAGTTTACTTGCAAGTCACCTAGTTGGTAGATGTCAGTGACGACTGAGATCCTGGAGGCTTGGGCTTGAGTCTGAGCTCCGTTGCTTTCAAAGTATAGCTGTGGGCAGGGCATTGCAGGGCGAGGGGCCCAGTGAGCCCTGGGGTGGAGGAATAAATGCACAGGTGGGTGTGGACACAGCTATGCTGGGAGAGGAAGGAGGTGGTGGCTTAGCTTGGATTTAAGCCAGAAGCTGACCTGGACTAGGATTCAATTGAAGGAGTTTAGCTGGGAGGTGATCCCCGGGGGTGATCCCAAGAAGAACCTGTGGGGTCTAAGAAGGAAGCCCAAGCAAGGTGACTTAAGGAGCAGGTTACCGCGATGGGACCCAGGGTTTCCGACTTGTCCTACTCGAGGGGAGAGAGCTGAGCTACTTCTCTCTTGTTGAATCTGAACCCATAGGCCATGCCCACTCGGGAGACTGGAGCATCACAGGTGATCACAGAAGCCTCAGGGGGCACGGGAGGGACAGGGCAAGGCGGCAACTGCCCTATCCTGAGATATGGAGATATGCCAGGAACAGAGGCAGAGGCCAGACGCCTCCCAAAGCAGTTGGGATGGTCAGTAGGTGAGGGGAGCCATTGACACGTAAAGTGCCGTGACAGTGTCACTGTCTGCAGATTCCAGATGTCAGGGGATGTGGGTCAGGGTGACAGGTTAGGATGCAGCCCTGGGAGGACGGGCCAGATCTGGCCCTGCCCAGGTGGAGAGGCAGGTGGGTTGAGGGGGTAAGGGGGTGCTTAGAGCTGAGGCCAACCTCAGGCGAGACCGCGGGGACAGAGAGGACTCCCCAGTACTTCTGCGTGTCCGACCTGTGAGCCCAAGTGGACAGTGATCTTGCCCTAAACAAACCGGGTTGATGGGCCGAGAGGCAGGGCAGGGAGGGGTTGCGTCCGAGGGAGACTCTGATGGTTAGGGTATCTGGGTGGGATCCCAAGCAGGGGCTGCAAGTTTGGTCTGAGCACCGAGAGAAGAGCTCAGTAACTCTCTGTGGTCCCTGATGTGCTGCCCCAAATCTGCCCAGACTTTAGCCTCTTGCGGGCTGGTGACGGGGCTCCATGGTGTCACTCTGGGATCCTGCGCTTGTCTTTTCCACTGGCTGAGGCTGGGGGGTCTGAAGCTTGGCTGTCACGTTAAGCAAGCGAATGGAATTCCTCCTCCTGGACAACACTGCTAAGTGAGCTGTGCAGTGGGTGCTGGGATGGACCAGTGCCCGGGCTGCAGTGGGCAGGAGACAAGGTGGCCCCCACCCCTGAACTGCCAGTGCTGGGTTCAGCTGGATCCCCAAAGCGCACATGGCACCCCTGCGACGCAGCCACCTGGAAGAGGTCCCGGCATCAGAGGCCAAGAGGACAGGCCTTGAAGGTTTGGGGCGAGGACCTGCCGGTCATCAGCAGTCACTCGGCCACCACTGGATGGAGGGGTTTCAGCCCCCGACCCTGGAGGCTGGGACGGGGACCCAGGAGGCAGCGAAGCAGTAGGACCCATGGAGTAGGAAGGGTGAAAGTGACACAGGTTGACGGGGAGGGGAGGGGAGCGAGAGAGAGGAGGGTGTCCAGGGCAGCCTCAGGATTCTGGCCTGGGGGACGGGGCAGTGGAGCGGGTTTGGGTGAGCGGGGAGGGGGAGGCTGGGGAGATGACGAGGTTGGGGTGTTATGGTCCCGCCCTCCCCCAAGCTTGTTTGGGGGACATTTTGTGAACCACAAACGGCCAGGTCCTGTTGCAGGGGCAGGCAGAGGGGGAGCAAGGCTTGTGGTCAGTCCCGCTTGTTCCTTCTCTCCTTCACATTCCTTCCTGTATGGGGTCGGATATGTCCCCGAAAAACTCACAACCTTCCCAGAACCTCAGAAGGTGACCTTATTTGGAAACAGGGTCTTTGCAGATGTTATCAAGTTAAGATGAGGTCGTCCTGGGGTAGGGTGGGCCCTTCGTCCAGTATGACTGGTGTCCTTACAAGAAGAGGAGAGACACGGAGACAGACACAGAGGAGAAGGCCACGTGACATCGGACCTAGGACTGCCGGCAACACAGAAGCCAAGGGAGAGGCATGGAGCAGATTCCTTCCTAGGGCCTTCAGACAGGGCATGGCCCTGCCAATGCCTTGATCTCAAACTTCTGGTCCCCAGAACCTTCAGAGGATACATTTCTGCTGTTTAAAGCTGCCCACTGGAGGACTTCCCTGGTGGTCCAGTAGTTAAGACTCCACGCTTCCCATGTAGGGGCACGGGTTTGATCCCTAGTCAGGGAAAGGAGATCCCACATGCTGCACAGCTCGGTCAAAAAAGAAAATAAATTAAAATAAAATAAAGCTGCCCACTGTGGGACTCTGTTATGGCCACCCCAGGACACCAATACGCTCCCCGTCTTTCCTTCCTCAACCAAGGCTCACCCCTCACCCTATCTGAGAATTCCACCTCCTTCTCAGAGCCACCCTGATCGAAGTCCTAAATCTCCTTGGTTGGAGGGTTGAGGCTGGACTTGATTCTCCTAATTAGTATCACCCCGGCCTGGCTGCATCAGGTGGTACTTCCCATACTCTCCAGAGGGTTGGGTTTAATATTCTGCCTCTGGTCGTGATGAGGGGGAAAACCCATCTTCAACCTTGATATTCTACTGTCCTCAAATCCCGCTACCTCTTCCTTCGGTGGCTGATGTTTGCAGGCATAGAAAGTGAGTTCAATTATTCATTCACATATTCAGCACATATTTTTTCCATAGTTCATCAAAAACTTTCAAGGACTTTCGAAAAAATCTATTTTATTCTCTACCCATTCAGTTAGCTGAATGCCAAAGCAGCAAAAGACTGCCTTGCTTCCTGTCTCACCCACCCTGTCTCCCTGCTTCTCCTCTCGCATGCAGACTCCAAATTAGAGAGCCCTTGTTAGCACCCACCCTGTGCCAAGTACCTGACAGGCTTTTAAAGTTATCATTAAGAATAAGCTGCTTGGGCTTCCCTGGTGGCGCAGTGGTTGAGAGTCCACCTGCCGATGCAGGGGACACGAGTTCGTGCCCCGGTCCGGGAAGATCCCACATGCCGTGGAGCGGCTGGGCCTGTGAGCCATGGCCGCTGGGCCTGCGCGTCCAGAGCCTGTGCTCCGCAACGGGAGAGGCCACAACAGTGAGAGGCCTGCGTACCAGAAAAAAAAAAAAAAAGAGAATAAGCTGCTTATTGAGTGAAGTGCATGTTAAATGCCAGACATCATGCTAAGGGCTTTCTATGTTGTCTCTTTTTTTTTTTTTTTTTTTTTTTTTGCCGTATGGACCCAGCTGTTCTGCGGCATGTGGGATCCTCCCGGACTGGGGCACGAACCCGTGTCCCCTGCATTGGCAGGCAGACTCCCAACCACTGCGCCACCAGGGAAGCCCCCATGTTGTCTCATTTTAATCCTTCACAGTGATCCTTTGAGGTAGGTGTTAGCAATCCCATTATATAGATGAGAAAACTGAGGCCAACTTATCTAATGACTTAGCTAAGGAAGCACAGCTGGTAAGTAATTGTTTCTGACCGAAACTAGCCCAGGTCCAAGCTTGGTGTCCTGACCCCCACGTCGCAGCTCTGCTGGGCTTACAAAAGATGCCCAATGATGTCCTATATGGGCATAGAGTCTACAAAAGAGTGGATATGTGTATATGTATAACTGATTCACTCTGCTGTACACCTGAAACCAACACAACATTGCAGATCAACTCTACTCCAATAAAAATTAATTAAAATAATAGATCCTTTTCCCCACAAAAGATGCCCAACAAACACTGGCCCGAGGGCTGACCGCTGTGGCCTGAGAACACTGTTGGCTGGGAAGCAGGGGTACAAGTTCTAGTCCCAGCCTTGTCACTCTTTAGGGAGGACACAGGTAAAAATCTCTTAACTGCCACATGGCAGTCACTAGCGAGAAGAGTAGTTAGGAATTATGAGGTATTAATAACATTTATAATGCTGAGATGAGGATCGTGATTATAACGATGCGAGGGGCCAGGAACTAGTGTCAATGGCAATAATTACTAATTTACTGAGGAATTAGAAGATGGTTCAAAGTTTGTAAATCAGGGAGGAACGAGAAAGCTAAGTATGTGAGAAAATATGTGAATTTGGAAGTTCTGAGGATTTGCCTGACAGTGGCCAGAGAAGGATTTCAAAACAGTTGCTCATCCAAGGCTGTTCTCCCGGGAGAGGTGATGATGTACTGGATCCCCTAAAAATGCAAAACAAACAAACAAAACCCAAGACACCCTGGACCTCAGGATTATTCTAAGGCTTCAGGCTAAGATGGCAGCTGTTTAGATACCAAGCCTGCAGCACAGTTAAACCCAGGGGCAGACGGGAAGAGTAGGGGAGGGGAACAGGAGCATCTCTGTCAGGAGCTCTTTCTGTTCAGCCCATGGAAGGAAAGTCAGGTCTGTACACATTCTGCACATTTCCGCAAAGGAAACCAGGTCACTGGCACCACGCCCTGTCCAAGCATGAAGAACATTCCTCAGCAGGTGCACACTGACCCCTGTTCCAGGCCCTCTAGTGAATGGCCTTGATCTTGGGTGATATTTAGATGCTGTTTTCCTCGGCGGCCACAGATGCGTGTCACACCAATAACTCGCCTGGCGGCTCATCCTGGGTCTGCTTGACCTGGTGCGCTTTGAAAGCGGAAGAGAACACTCCAGTTTGCCAGCAAAACCCATTTCCCTTGGGAACAAATGTTTGCATCCGGCCCTTTCTCTCCTCTCGTTTGGCTGCCTCTAACAGAGGAAGCGGCCTGTACCCGCATTCTGTCCGGGTGGCCCAGGGCACTAACTGGCCCCTGGAGGAGGCCTGGGCAGCTTTGGTCTGGAACTTGCACAGAGGACCGCCCAGGCACCTCGTTTGGTCTGATCCCCGTGTGACCCCGTGAGGGTTCGCAGCCGGAGGGGCCTCCGAGCCTTGCGGTCCAGGTGAGAACGCTGAGGCTCAAGAGATGAAAGCATCTGCCAAGGTCCTTGCAGGTGAGAGATCCAGGGGGCAGCACCTCCAACTTCCGCCAACACAAGGCCACGGTACCTCCCACTGCAGGACACGTCTGGGGACACAGGGGGCTGACCCCGAGCTCGGGGGCTCCCCTCTGGTCCCTGCACCCTCCTTGCTGGGAGACTTTAGAAATGCTGTGCTGTTCTCCCCAAGCCAGGTTCCTCGTCTGTAAAAGGAAGGGGCCTGGCCACCACCAGGGAAGCTGCATCGCCCCTCCCCTTGGTCATAGCCACCCCTGCCTCATTTTCTCAGACCAGCCTGCTCCCCCCAAACCATGGGCTGCCCTCTCCCCAGCCCCACAGGCCAGCCTGGATTTCTCTCACTGCCTGGCCAATGACAGGGAAACGGAGCTTGGGAGCAGCCAAGGGACACCCTGAGCTGGCCCAGCGCGGAAACACAGTAGCTCTGAATGAAAAAGAAAAGGGGAGAGATGCCACCTATCAGCCTGTACCCCGGACCAAGGAGGGTAGTGATGCTCCAGCACTTCCGCATCTCTGACGATGGACTGGCCGTAGCCAGATGTGATTCTCCCCCACCCAGCTGAAGAGATGGCCCTGCTTGTCCCATGGCGTCCGGGGGTCCCACCCCGTCTGGTCTGCAAGAGGCTCTGGTCACACGGAACTCTGGCTGGAGGAGAGAGTAGCACCTGTGGGAAATAAAACAAGCACTGTTCTGAGCCACTGAATAGGGCCTTCTGGCTTGGGGCCCTCAAACCAGGTTCTCTGTGACACCGGGGACACAGTTTCTCCCCGAGACCTGACTTGGACCAGGCCCGTTGGACCCCTTTTCCCTTGACACCTGTCCCTCCTGCCCCGATCCTGAGATGTGATGGAGCGTGCAGCAGGTAAAGTCTTTTCTCCCCCCAATGTGTTCTACCCTCAGGACCCTCTGAGGGTCAGCCATCCGCAGGTCTTGTTTGCAAGCCTCCTACCTGCCAGCCCCCAGGGCCTCCGCCTGCCCGGGCCCCACTGTTCTCCGATGACTGTTACAGCGCCTCTCAGCTGCCCACAGTTCCAGGATCGTGAGCCTCTGATCTGCCTTCCCATGAGCAGTTATCTTCCTAGAACACGGCTCTGGGGGTGACACTCCTCTCTCCCCACTGCCCTATGCCTGCCTCCTCAGACTAGCACGAGGACCCTTGATCTGCAGCCAACCAAGCCGACCCCCCTCCTCCCCACACACAATGCCTGGGGTCTTCCCAGAGGCCCCACCCACTTTCAAACCTCAGCCCCTGTGACAAGCTCCTCTGTCCCTGGAATTCGCACTCCTGCCCGCTTCCGCCTGGCAAGCTCCAGGGCATCCCATCGGGTCCCATCTGCATCTCCCCTGCTTTGGGAAAACGTCCCGGGCTCCCTGGGTAGTTGCACTCTTCCCTGGGCTCACACGCCCCCCTGTCCCCTTGCTCACCGCAGGGCAGGCCACTCCCAACAGGCGGAGCTCCTCTGGGAGGGACCACCTTCTTTCCCTGCCCTGCCGGTCACAGTCCTTCCAGAACACTGCAGGGTCGACACCGAGTGGGAGTCATCTCACTGGTTAAATGAACAGACCTGGGAGGACTGCGTGTAAATAATTTTTAATATGTTGAAACACATTAAAAATGCATTAGGAAAGCGGGCTATTTAAAGGAATTCCATAGGGAATCATTTTCTAAAAACGAGACCGTCTTCTTAATGGGAAGAATCACTCCCTAATTCAAGTGGTGCCTGTGTTTGAATCTTCATTGACAATATTGCCTCTCTTAATGAAAAGAACGCCTTACAAGGACATCCTTTGTTGCCAGAAACTTTATTCCCAGGGACAGTAATAACACTTACGAATGCTTAGGCCAGAAAAATGCAATGAAATATTAACCAAAATTATGTGAAGTGTCCAAAAAACTATGAAGTTCATTTCTAGGTGTCTTTGCTGGAGGTAAGGGGTTAGGGCTGGGCAAGAACCAGCGGCATAATTTACAGGGCTCGGTACAAAATGAAACACAAGCCCCTTGTTCAAAAATGGTTAAGAATTTCAAGGCAGTGACAGCAGAGCATTCAATCCAGCATGGACTCCTTCTGAGTGCCCGACCCTGTGTAACTGCCCAGGCTACACACCCATGAGGCTGCCCATTGACCAGGAAAGGACGAGGTTTTAGCGAGCCTTCTCCCAGGGCCCCACAGAGGGGAGTCCTGCCGCAGCTCGGGAGCTGCCTGTAGGCACTGTTGTGTCGCTCTTAACACTAGATTGTGACAATGATGAATGTCATTGCCCCTGAGATGAGAGAGGGGTTGGAGTGGAGCCTTGTCAACGCCTTGGCTCTACCCCATGAAACTGATTTCAGACCTGTGACCTCCAGGCCTGTAAGAGAATATATTCGTGCTGTTTTAAGCCACTGTGGGTTTTTTTTGTTTGTTTGTTTGTTTTTTTAATTAACTAATGATTCTACTCCTATGACTCGATTATGATTTTAGCTATTTATATTTGTCCATTTTTTAACTGAAGTATAGTTGATTTACAATGTTGTATTAATTAAGCCACTGTTTTGGATAATTTGTAACAGCAGCCATAGGAGACAAACACAGATCTGGGGTCAAGACTGGACATGGACTGTGTGTGTCCTTCCTGGTTTTAGGGTCACTCGGGAAGTCCCTCACCTCTCAGTCACCAGCCTCTGCCCTTGCAAACCGTGGACACCCTTCAATCCCAAGGTTGCCTTTCCCTGGAATTCTGACCACCCTGGAGAGCCTTACTCACGAGGGGCTGGCCTGGCTTCCCTCTGCAGCGCAAACGTGCAAACTGTTTTCTGGGAGGGGATCCTGTTTTCTTGTCCTCTAACTCCACTCAGTTGCTCACACAAGGCTCTCCACCTCTGCCCACTCCGTCCCACCACTGGCCTTGTCATCATCTAAAGGGCCCTTCTGCTTTGCATGCCAGCCCTGGCTCAGTCAAAGCTCACTGCATGAATTCCTAGAGTTGGCCCTGTCTGCCCAAGACAGCTGGTCCCAACCTCAGGGAGTCAAGGTCAACTACAGAGTAGGAGGACATCTTCTACACAAGACCACCCTCCCCTCTGACACCAACTGAAAGTTCAGGGGTTCCCCAAATCACCACCGGATTCGATAATTCACTGGAAGACTCGTAGAGCTCACTGGAAGCTGTTATACTCATGGTTATGGTTTATCAGGGGAAGGATACAGACTGACACCAGCCAAAGGAAGAAATGTGTGGGGTAGAGTCCAGGAAAGTTCCAAACTCAAAGCTTCCATTGGCCTCAGGATGCATTACTGTCCCAGCATCCATGTGTGACAATGCGCACGTAGCACGGTCAACCTGGGAAGCGCAACCAAGATTTTTGGTCCAGGATTTTTACTGGGGCTCCATTCTGCAGCCCATCATGAGCCTCCTTTACCAGCATAAACTGCCAGGTGTGGTCTGAGGGAAACTCCAGGAATAAGAAAGAAATTTATATTTCTTTAGGGAAATAAAAGAATAAAAGTAAAATAAAATAAAAATAAAATTTTACTCTCGGGAAATTCCTAGGGTTTAGAAGAAATCTAAAGTTTTGCCGGGGACAAAAGCCAGACCCGTCTTTGGCCAAGGCCAAGGCCAATTTCTGTGGTACACGATGACCTTGGGCCCGTCAGTTCACCTCTCTAGGACACAGCTTCCTCTCTGTTAAACAGAGATCAGATCCAACGTCAGCATGGTTCTTCCAATTCTAGAATTCAGTCACTCCACATGCCATTGTTCTGGATGCTCTTCGTTGAATCATAACTGATAGCTCAGCCTCATCATTTTATCAGCATGACAGCGTTATTTCCCCTCAAGCCACGAAGTGATGCTTGCGGACCTGGGGCTCCACTGCCAGCTCCCCACCCCCCAGCATCCTTAGGAGGCTGACTGAGTTTCTCCCTCTCGGCTTGGCAGGTCATTCCCAGAAGAGAGAGCAACAGGAACTCGGGTTTTTCCCGAGACTCTATTAACTGTTAATCAGTAGGAAGGGCCCTCCTACAGTCATACTTCTTGGAGGCTTCTCCAGAGAATTGTTTGATTATTCTTTCCCTTGTTTCCTGACTTCACACCCTTCTATTTATAACAGAAAGCTTTTTTCTTAAAAAAAAGGTTTTTTTGCTTTTTTGCGGTACGTGGGCCTCTCACTGTTGTGGCCTCTCCCGTTGCGGAGCACAGGCTCCGGACGCACAGGCTCAGCGGCCATGGCTTACGGGCCCAGCCACTCCACGGCATGTGGGATCTTCCCGGACCGGGGCACAAACCTGCGTCCCCTGCATCGGCAGGCGGACTCTCAACCACTGCGCCACCAGGGAAGCCCCCCAAAAAAGTTTTTGGTGAAACAACTTATCTGTGAATTTTTTAAACATTCATCAATATAGATCTTAGTTATACCCTGCTCAATATTTATCCACCACAAAACAACTCATATGCATTACATTCTATTTCTTTAGTCAGTTAGAGATTATAATAAATCTGTGCTCTTTCCACAGGTCTGTTCTTGCCTTTGCATCAACTTTTATTTCTTGACATGCAGATTCCTGCAGGCGTTTATCCCAGGTAGACCCAGAAGTAATCTGGGCACTTGTCCTGCTGAAAGGCCAGCTCCCAGGAGGGTGTTTCTCAAATTCTAATAAAAAATGTTGGGGCTTCCGTGGTGGCACAGTGGTTGACAGTCCGCCTGCCGATGCAGGGGACACGGGTTCGTGCCCCAGTCCGGGAGGATCCCACATGCCGCGGAGTGGCTGGGCCCATGAGCCATGGCCGCTGAGCCTGCGCGTCCGGAGCCTGTGCTCCGCAATGGGAGAGGCCACAACAGTGAGAGGCCCGTGTACCACAAAAAAAAAAAAAAAAAATGTCTAAGGACTGTTTGGCTAAAGATATACCAAAAGAATGAGAAGGTACGTATCCCACTATTCACCCCAAAAGTTAACTCTTTTGAAGGTTAACTGTGACAGGCGATGTGTTAGGTGATGAAATAAAAATTCATATTTTAAGGCAACACAAGAAATATTTAAACATAAAATTTTACTCGGCCCGTTTGGGCCTTCTCCCTGTCCTCTAGTGTGCACTGTGCATCTACATTAGCCAGACGTCCCCAGCGGCAGAAATACCTGCTCAACCATAAAAATCCATTTTTCTCCTTCTGGCCCCAGCCATGTAACTCCTTAGGAGATAACATTCCTTTCTCAATCACGATGGGGTCTTGATGACCCACCACTCACCTTGTACGTGCAGATATCTCTGGTGAGCTTTACGTACAGTGCCAACATAACATTTCCCTTAAAGATAACGACTGGTGCAGAATAGACTGGTCAGATGACCTGGAGACATACTGGGCTGCACCTAATTGAAGTTCTTAGCTTAAATACTTCCCTTATGACCTAATTAATGTCACTAGCTATATTACTTGTATTCTGCCTATTTTGCATTACCAAATGCATGATTGTTGTTTCTTGCATTACCAAATGTGTGGCTGAGCCTCAGATAAAATTAACGATGATTAGGCCACTTGCAATGATTGAGCAAATATATAGTCCTATAAGATCAATGACTGTCATAGTGTAACTCTAGCTATGGGAAGAAGCAACAAGAGGGAACCGTTTCCTTGACAGACTAGTAAGACAGGTGGTTCAGAGGCTTTTGGCTGCTGTTAACAGTCTACCAATAGCACATTGAGTGGCCCATCAATGAAATCCTCACCTGACCTGGGAATGAGCATTCCTAGACCAGTGGGACAAACTGGTGGAGAAATGTCTCCCAAACTTTGGTTGAAATTAAGATCAAAAGGGAAGGGATTATAAATTAAGAATGTTGCCCACCCTCCAGTTCTACAAGAATCAAGTCATTATCCACTGTAGTGGCCACAATACACCCTGAAAGGAATTCAGGGCAAAGATCAGGGTGAGGCACTTTGTGCTCTGGGAAAACTGACAGAAGTGGCCCTCAGAGAGTTAAATATTTTCAGGAGAAATTTTTTATGAACCTGGATTCTTGCATCTTCCCATACTTAGAAAAGCACTAAAACCATTAACTAAGGTACCTGTTCCTTGAGAATAGCGGTAACCTTCTTCCAGGATGTGCGCTTGATGGTACGTACCCCTTCGTCAAAATCACTAAGGGCATCATTTGTTATGTTAATGAGGCACCTTTTGGAAACGTAGGGCTGAGGCTGGTTACCAGGAGGTCCACCTGTGTGGTCAGAGGGTTGGAACTTCAGGCCCCACATCCATGACTTCTGGACCAGGCAGAGAGGCTGGAGGGTTGAATCAATGCCCAATGTCATGATTTAATCATCCGTGCCAAAGCAATAAAGCTTCCATAAAAATCCAGAAGGACAGGGTGCAGAGAACATCCAGGTTGGGGAACCAGAAGGCTTCCACGATGCAGGGCCCCAAACTCCACGAGGACTGAAGCTCCTTTGTTCAGGACCTCGCTCTGTGTATCCGTTCATCTGGCTGTTGACTGGTATCTGTTAATGTCCTTTGTGATACACTGGTAATCTAGCGAGTAAGCAGGTTTCCTGAGTCCTGTGAACCGCTCTAGCAAATTAATTGAACCCAAGGAGGGGGTCATGGGAACCTCTGATTTGTAAGCACAGGTAAGAACTTGGACTTGAGGTTGGCACTGAAGTGGGGCGGTCTTAGGGAACGGAGCCTTAACCTGTGGGATCTGTTGCCATCTCCGGGTAGATAGTGTCGGAACTGAGTTGAATTTTAGGATGCCCCGCTGGTGTTGGGGCACTGCTTGGAGGGGTGGGGACCCCGCTCCATGTCGGAATTGGTCCCAGAACTTTCAGTCACCTTCATAGGATGCAGGGGTTAGGATGTGGGCATATCTTTTGGGGGCCACCATTCTACCCACCACTGGTGGTAAAGCCGGAGAGGAAATAAGGAAAGCCAGGCCTGTATGGTGCACAGCATGAGGGTGGGGGGGGGAGTTAGGTTAGGGGGACTTACCCCAGGACACTCTGGAATATCTGTCCAAAGCTGATGTGAAGATTGCTCGGGAGCTCACCAGGAGGCCCCTGCTTTCCAGAGTATTTCATTTTGCTTCGCGTCAGGAGACAAGCAGATGATGTGCTGAGCCAGAGGGATGGCAGAGCAAACCTCCATCACCTGGAGGAAGCCGGTCCCAGCGGCTCTGAAGTCAAAGTGGGAGGGGCCCTTGAGATGGAGCGAGGACAAGATGAGCAGTTTAAAGGGAATCAGGGGACTTCCCTGGGGGTCCAGTGGTTAAGAATCCGTCTTGCAAGGCAGGGGATGCCAGTTTGATCCCTGGTCAGGGAACTAAGATCCCACATGCCACGGGGCAACTAAGCCCACGCCGCAGCTACTGAGCCCACGCGTTCTGGAGCCCACACGCCACAACTAGAGAGAAGCCCACATACTGCAACAAGGAGCCCGCGAGCTACAACTAAGACCCGATACAGCCAATAAATAAATACATATTCTTTAAAAATAAAAAATTGGGCTTCCCTGGTGGCGCAGTGGTTGAGAGTCCGCCTGCCGATGCAGGGGACGCGGGCTCGTGCCCCGGTCCGGGAAGATCCCACATGCCGCAGAGCGGCTGGGCCCGTGAGCCACGGTCCCTGAGCCTGTGCGTCCGGAGCCTGTGCTCCGCAACGGGAGAGGCCACAACAGTGAGAGGCCCGCGTACCGCAAAAATAATAATAATAATAAAAATAAAATAAAATAAAATAAAAAAACTAAAGTGAATCGAAAATGGTTTGCCTTGAGCCTAGGATTAAACAAACAGTGTGGGATTAAGCAGAGTAGGGCCAACTCAAGACTCTGGGCAAGGGAGCTAAATCGTGTACAGGAATTTCTTTAAACCTTGTTCTAAATTTAAAATTTTTAATGATTATTTAATAGTTATAAATTTATAATATGTATTAATATATAATAGACAATATATTAAATTTAAGTACTCATAAACAAAAATTTATAAATAAGTATAAATATTTACATGTTGACGTATATATTAAAGTTAAAATTGTTAATACTGCTTTCACTGCTGTCATGCTCGGCTGTTAGGATTTTGCCTGAACTGGGGGAAGGGAAATGACCATTTGCTACCAGATCTCCGTCTCCGTGCAGGTGGCCTCCCTTATGTGCACTTTCCAGGTATGTCTGTGAGGACGTCCCCCCGGAGAAGCAAACAGAATGTGTCTAAAACAGAATACCCGCTCTCCCCAAGCCCCCTCCTCCCCCTGCATCTGGGACCTGGGTGAATGGCCCCCCACCCGTGCTGCTCAGTAGCCTGGGCCATCCCCAAGCTGGCTCTTGCCCCCATGGACAGTGAGGCCCCTGGTCCCACGGCAAAGTGGCTCTTCCCGTGCCCACGACTACCTGGATGCTTCTCTCACCTGGAAACCTCCTGTGGCCCTGCTGCCCCGGCCCCGCCTCCTTTCAGCTCATTCACCAAATGGGAATATGTCCCTCCCCGGGTCAAAGTCATCAGCCCCAGGATGGAGAGCTTCTGACAGCTGGCGCCCTCCCCTCCCAGCCTCACCGGTCACTCCAACTACATGGAACACCAGCAGTCTCTCATGTTCCCCAAGCTCACACTCATGTCATCCCTGGGCCTTTGCACTGTCTTCCCTCCCTCCCCCTCCTCCCTGCCCGCTTGGTTGCTGCTGCTTCTATTTGATTTCTGGCTAAGTGGTGGTTTCGTTGCAGAGCACAGAGATCTGGGTAACCTAACAGCACAGGAATCTACAATGGATTCCGCCCGTTGGAAGCACTGTAAATACCTGTGATATCAAGTGGCCGGAAGGGGCGCGGTGTGGTGGCGGGAGCTTCGGGGGTGAAACTGGTGGTCCTGGCCCGCTTGCTTCTTCGGCAGACCCACCTGGCAGCAGTCTGTCCCCTTCCAGGCACATTCCTGTTCCTTTTCAGCCCCAGCATGTAGGTCTCTGCTGGCCTAGGTCCAGCTGGCTATCACCCCACCTCCTCCCAGCCCCCACCCAGCGAGCACAGACATCCCCAAATCCTCATTCATCCAGGGGACCCCCTGGGGTCTCCTCCCCAAGGACTCTGAATTCTGCAGTTGTCCTCATCTCCCCCAGACGGTGGGCATCTTAACCTATAAAACCGGCAGGGTGGGGATGAGATTAAGGTCCTTCCTAGCTCTGAGATGCTTGAATCAGAGCCTCACTGTGGGATGGAGGAAGCATGGCCGGCAGGTTTAGTTCAAATCTGTCCAGCTGTGTGACTTTAAGTCATGTGATATCTACCCCTAATCTCTCTCTAACTTTTCCTTTTTTAAAAAAATTTATTTATTTATTTTTGGCTGCGTTGTGTCTTCGTTGCTGCATGCGGGCTTTTCTCTAGGTGCAGAGCAGGGGCTACTCTTCGTCACGGTGCGCGGGCTTCTCATTGCGGTGGCTTCTCTTTGTTGCGGAGCACGGGCTCTAGGTGCGTGGGCTTCAGTAACTGTGGCTCGCGGGCTCAGTAGTTGTGGCTCGCGGGCTCTAGAGCGCAGGCCCAGTAGTTGTGGCGCACGGGCTTAGTTGCTCTGTGGCATGTGGGATCTTCCTGGACCAGGGATTAAACCTGTGTCTGCTGCAATGGCAGGCGGATTCTTAACCACTGCGCCACCAGGGAAGTCCCCTGATTCCCTTTAAACTGCTCATCTCTCTCCCTCCCTCCCTTTCCCTCCCTCTCTCTCTCTCTCTCTGAATAATTCCTGGCTTGCAGAGGTGTTCTGAGAAGCTGAGAGAATGGAAGTGAAGTGTCTAGTATATCATTGGTATTAACTAAACAGAAGCTGTAATTACAATCATTATAAGAATCCTGAGCTATTTCAACAACACCATTAAAGGAGGGGCACTTTAAAAGTTCAAAGCCATTTAAGGTGAATCAGGTACAGTGCACACTGCCACTGTCTCCTAAGGTGAATTATTTGCCCTGAAAGGGGTGATCGGTAGGGATTATTAACTTGCAGAGGGAAATAAGTTTCCAAGAACCACAACAGCACATCTAATCTTAATTAGGTGCCATTTTTCTCTGTTCACCTAGAAAGAACTAGCTCCTGGGTGTGCGGGGGTGGGGTCGATTGCAAAGGGGGAAATAGCTTAGAGGGTTCCTGCAGGTTAGGAGGAGGGAGGGACTGCGGTGGGGAAAGACGTCAGGAGAAAACACTGCTCTCCTCCAGGGGTGGGTGCTCCCGCAGTGCCGGTGTCGCCCTCCCAAGTCACCTGTGCTCAGCATCTCCTCTTCTTGGGACATCGGCGTGTTTCAGACACAGGACAAGGCTCCATGAGGTACACGGTTTGCAAGCGCTGTGTCTCTCACCGACTGGCACCTGAGGTGACAGGCACCCTGAGCTTGGGCTGCAAAGTGAGCTGCTGGAATGGCAATCGGGCGGCCCTAAGCACAAGCTGATGGGGCCAGTGGTTCGGAGGGGCTTCTGTCCCTTTCACCAATTTCTGGGTCCTCCATTTTCAGGGCCATTTTTCTGGCACCAAGTCCCTTATCCGTCTCCTCGGGCCAACTTCGTGGCTTCCCAGGGAGGGCACGCCCGTCCTTTTCAGGGCTCGACACACCTGTGCCTCCCTGCCAGGGCCTCTCCTGCTGACCTGTCATTGACCTGTCATTGCCCCATTGCAGCTCTGTCAGCCACACCAGGTTGCGGGCCCCTGGAGCCCAGGCACTGTGTCTGCAGCCCCTGGCCCCAGCCCTTGATAGATTCCAGGGATCAGAAAGGGTTTCCCCAGGGGAGTGGCATTTAAATTGAGATTTGAAATATAAGACGACTGGGGGATAAGTTCTGAGCAAAAGAACAGAAAAGACTCCAAAGTGAAATTAAGAATGGGGGTTCAGCAGGGAAAGACATTGGCAGGGTGGGGCTGGGAGAAAGGAGAGCCTGGGCCCTGGTCCAAAAGCTATGGACAGTCATTGTAGGTGACAGATGCTTGGCCCATTCAGGAAGAGAAGCACTTGGAGCATCAGAGGGTTGGGGTGTGGGGCAAGTCTGGTTCCAGGTCCTGCAAGCACAAGAGGCCCTGCTAAGGGGCTGGTTTTCTTATCTTATCTTATCTTATCGGCCTCGCAGCACATGGCTTGCAGGATCTTTGTTCCCTGACCAGGGCCCTCGGCAGTGAAAGCTCGGAGTCCCAACCCCTGGACCGCCAGGGAATTCCTAGGGCTGGTTTTCAAACAGGCAAGAGACAGGACTGTCCCTGCCTCCTGAGTCTAAGATTCAAAGATTCTACAAGTCCAGATCACTGTACACACCTGGCTGTGACCCAGACTCCACCCTGGGGACCCCCATGTGCTATTGAGAGCCCCTGAGAGCATTTCCTGGCTTGACGGCGTTGGGGGGCTTCAGAGCAAATCCCAGGGAACTGAACTCCAAGTGTCTTTGCTTGGGCCACCCCGCTGCTCTGGTCCAGTGGGGATCTTTGCTCAAAGGGAAACATCAAAAACATTTCCTTGGGCTTCCCTGGTGGCGCAGTGGTTGAGAGTCCGCCTGCCGATGCAGGGGACACGGGTTCGTGCCCCGGTCCGGGAAGATCCCACATGCTGCGGAGCAGCTAGGCCCGTGAGCCATGGCTGCTGAGCCGGCGCGTCCGGAGCCTGTGCTCCGCAACGGGAGAGGCCACAGCAGTGAGACGCCCGCGTACCGCAAAAAAAATAAAAAAAAAAACAAAAAAAAAAACATTTCCTCAACCTGAAACGAAACCTCAAATCCCCCAGAACTTCTCCCCGCCAGGGGTTTCCCTGGCGGTCTCAGTACATCCAAGTGGCATTTTTTCTTTCCTTTCTGTCCCTGCGACCCGCCTACCACATCACACCTCAGGTGCTGGAGTCCTTGAATTAAGACCAGTGACTTTGCCACATTTAAAAGGAAATGAAATTGGTTTTAAATTAACACAGTTACAGGTTTTATGAAGATCACACACTAAAGCACATAGCACATGTTAGTTCTCTCAGCTTCCAGGAAAATAAAAACACCCCAGGGGCCTCTGCTTTGCCAGTTCCCCGAGAGAGAGAGGGGAAGGACGGGGATGCTTGTTCAGCGTAAGATTCCAGGAAAAAGCGAGCTGATTCCAGCCTGGCTGCACCGAGCGGCAGCTGGGTGTGTGGGGCTCTGGGATTCAGACCTTCCTGTGACCCATGGGAGCTGCTCAGTTGCTTGGGTTGCAAAGGGCCTGGGTCGACTGCTGCCTGAGCTGCTGCTGGCCTCCTCGTGGCGAGGTTAGACGCCGCCCGGTGCCGAGCCCACCTGTGCAGGACCCTGAATCTCTGCACCTTCTCCCCCACATCCTGCGATACTCACCCCTCTTCCTTTCTCCTCCTCCTGACCTCTAAGGCTCAGGTCACATATCACTTGCTCAGTGGCAGGTGCCCATCTTCTTGTATCACCCAGGACTGGGGAGTGAAGGGACGGTGGTGACCAGTCACTGTACATCGTTAATCGTCGTAGACCCGGAGGGAAGGGAGGTAACTGGGGTGAACGGTCAGCCACTCCATGGACCAATCTGCTGTGGCCAGGGAGGCAGGTCACAGGACACACTCACAGGGCCCAGGGACCACCCTAGTGTGCCAGAGCCGTCTGTGAACCGAGTGGGCCACCCAACCTACAGATGTTCAAACGGACGAAGCCATCACCCAGCCCAGAGTCTGGATTGGTACATGGATTGACCGGTTCCTAGTACCTTTGCACAAAGGCACACGTGGATTTTCACAAGCAAGCACGTGGCAGTATTTGCGTGTGCACTTAGATGTCAGGCAAGTAAAACTTCCTCATCTAGTGCTGAAATTGCCACTGCATCTTAAATACATGACCAAGACGTGTAAGGACCAACAATATTTTCTTTGCAACCCCTTGGACCTTCACCTTGGCAGTCCCCTGAAGCTTGTAACAATGTGAACACCTGGGGTTTTTTGTTTGTTTGTTTGTTTTTGTTTGTTTTTTTGCGGTATGCGGACCTCTCACTGTTGTGGCCTCTCCCATTGTGGAGCACAGGCTCCGGACGCGCAGGCTCAGCGGCCATGGCTCACGGGCCTAGCCGCTCCGCGGCATGTGGGATCTTCCGGGACTGGGGCACAAACCCGTGTCCCCTGCATCGGCAGGCGGACTCTCAACCACTGCGCCACCAGGGAAGCCCAACACCTGGGTTTTGCTGCAGCAGATCCTAGCCCTTGGTAGAAGCACCTTTGTGCCTCAGTAGAGAAAGAAGGATTCCAGGCTGTCCAGGTCCACTTGGAGAGTCAACCTCCAGGCTGGTGTGCGCCTGGCCATAACCACCTGTTCACTGAGTAGACCATCTCACGATGACCCATCAGACACACTGGCAACCGGTCCACTGCAGGAGGCTTGCCTAACGGCTAGTTTCTGTGTGCCAGGCACTGATTAAGGATGATTCACAACAATCGTGACAGCAACCATCTTGTGTAAAGAGGTCCTTTGTCCCAGCAACACTATACAGATTCAGATAAGATCCCACTGACGGTAGGAACTCAAGCACCAGAGAGGTTTAGCAATTACCCAACGACACAAAGCGAACAGGATAGCGGCAAACCCAGGAGTCAAACTTCAGTGTCTTTAACTCTATACCCCTCTGCTCCGCTGCCCTTTCCATCATGATTCAAGACGACCCACCGGGAGGGAGGAGAAGAGAGAGAGAGAGAAGAGGAGTATAATTAAACCCCCGTGGGTGGGGTGGGTACTTAAGAAGGATGCTTCACAGCCGGTTGACACAGTGGAGATATTCTGCAGGCACACGTGGACATGAAAATAAAACTAGCAGAAACACAGGTCTCCTTACCTCCTAAAGAAATTATTTGCAGGGTTTTCCCCAGGGAAATTGAGACAAAAGAAATAAAAGGAAAAAAATTAAGGAAGACGTAAGTTGCTGAATTTACCGTTGCATCATCCTGGGAGCTGAGGGAAATGCCATTTTTTATGCCTGATTTACAAACTGTGGTTTTTATTAACCAAAGAAAGACACACTGAGATCAGACATGGTACCTGTGAAACAATCCTTGCATATGGACCTCCCAAAATAGTAAAGTATAATGAAATACAGAAACTCAAAGAATATGCTGATGAAATCTAACTCATACATGTAAAATGACAAGGTTAGAAATACAAACTCCTTTTTAAAGAAAAAAAAATTTTTAAATCAAAGGAGATTTTTCCATTGGAATTTTTAACAAAGCAGATTCAGGAATGAGTGAAGGGGACGGTGGCGGATGCTAACGCATAGAGACGTGAATTACAGAAGTCGTGGTGTGGAAATATCCAGAATGTAAAGGAGCCTCCTCCCAGGTCTGATTGTTGAAAGTTAACTGCAGGCTATGAAGTTTGGAGTCTGCCAAGCTGTGATAGTCACCCTGGCACCCAAGGCCTTGCAGGTGCCCTCCACCCACCTCCCCAGCCTCTGAGAGCCGCCCTGCCCTGCCTGCATTAACGGCGGGCTCTCAGGCCTCCTCCTCGGCAAGACCTGGACTTGAGACACGGCCGAGAAGAGCAGGACACAGGCCCAGAGCCCAGCTCCGGAGGATGGGGAGTCGGGGGGAGGGTTCTGTTAGCCCAAGGGCGATAGGAAGCTACGAGGCCTCAGTTTCCCCAGTGCAGGTGATAATAGCCTCCACCTCACAGGGGTGTGAAGGGCTTAAATGAGTTATTTCACATGTGGTGCCTCAGACAGTGGCTCCATCACTATCACCACAGTCACCATCAGTTTACTCAGGTTCTGAATAGGTTTCGACATTTACTTTTTGCAAAATCAACCAAGTAAACAGAGGTGTAGAGTACAGACTCTCCACCAGTGCCCCTGTCACCTTCCCGCCACACACACAGTAGGTAACCAGCTTCTCCTGGTTACTAGCTTCTCTATCCTCCCAGGATTTAGAGGCGAATACGAACACCAAGTCCCCTGTGTAGGACAGTAACTTGCTGTACTCGCTTTCTGTTCCTCTGTGCTGTATCCCACGAACTTGGCAAAGATGCACACGTTGGTTATCTCACAGCTTCTGCGGGTGGGAAGCCGGCTCAGTGGGCCCTCTGGTCGGGTCTCACAGGTGCCACCAAGGTGCCCGCCAGGCCAGGGTCCTGCCTCAGGCCTGTTTAATGCTCTGTGGTTGCAGGACTGGGGTCCCGTCTTCTTGCTGGGTGTCAACGGGGGTTGCTCTCGGCTCCCAGAGGCCCCTGCAGCTCTTACCCCGCATCCCCTGCAGACCCTCTCAGCTCGGCAACCTATTTCCCCAAAGCCAGTGAAGGAGGGTCTCCCACTTCCTCTGCCCAGAGGGAGTCTTAGGCAAGGGGGTATAACCAAGGGCGTGACATCCTGAAACCTTTGACAAATGACTCTCCCGATCCCAGGACGGACACTGTCTCCATATTCTGGGGAGAAGCGAGGCCCAAGGCACACCTACACCCAGGGAGAGGGGATCAGCCAGGGCAGACCCAGCGGGGTCACCTCAGGTGTGTCCCTCTGCAGTCACACTATTCAAGGTTCTACACCGTGAGTTTCTTTTTCATCTACATTCTTTTGACTGTTCCCCAAGTCACACCTACCCTCCAAAGAAAAAGACGTGATCCATGAAGAGATAACCGAATATGTTGCAGGCTCTGCATGGTCCCTTGAGCAAGAACAGAGGTTGGGGTGTGTGTGTGTGTGTGTGTATGTGTGTGTGTGTGTGGTGGGGATCTCAGTGGCCCCCAAACTTCCAGCTCATAAATTCCAGGATTCCAAGTTACTGGTTTCTGGTCTGGGATGTAAACACCTTCCCTCCCCATTTGCAGAACTTGTTTTCATGCCATGCTTTGTGTTCTAAAGACACTGATGTACTTAAGTAGAAAGGATGAATCACTACACAGAAGACATAGCATCCTACAAATAGTGTAAGCTGCTGACAGCACGAGTGCTACATGGACGGCTCACCCCCTCAGCCCAAACCCTGGTCACCTGGCTGTCATAAAGCTGGTCCCTCAGCCATCTGGCAGCCCTGGTTCTCCTACCCCTGAAGGACCTGGGTGGGGGCTGGATGGGTGTTGGCTGCAGAGGAGGAGCTGGCCAGGGCCCCTGGGGCCCATGTCAGAGGGTCCCTGTTGTCACCGGGTGGTGTCTTGTGACATAGGCAGTGGGTTCCCCGACATGGGACACGTTTACATAGAGGAGAGGGGGATCCCTAGAGCTTTTCTTCTTTATCTTTCAAATACAAATGTTAACACCCAGGGAAATGCACAGATCTTAAGAGTATATAGTCCTATGAGTTTCGACAGATGTACACACTCATAGAACCCACACCTCAGTAAAGATCTAGAATATTCCCACAACCCCAGACAGTTCCCTTGTGCCTCTTCAATCCCCTCCACCCCGACCCCTGCAGAGGCAACCACTGTTCTGATTTCTGTCCCCATAAATTAGTTTTGCCTGGTCTGGGAACTTCACATAAGTGGAATAACACAGTACGTACCCTTTTGTGTCTCGCTTCTTTCATTTGATATAATTTCTGGGAGATTCATCCATGTTCTTGTGAGTATATTTAGATCTTTTCTTAATTATGTTAAAATTTTATGATCTATTGAGTATAAAGTTCTACAATCTCATGGTTCTGAGAGTCTAATATGAACAGATACTTGCAAATGTAAGGTCTGAAAGCGCCTTAATGTTGTACCAATTGTCAACAGAAAATCTCAGATTGGAGCATTACAAGGCCTTCAAAATCTACATGTCCGGATTGAACTTACCCTCACCACAAAACCCGATGAGCGACACTAACATCCCAATCAGGGCGTCCACTCTCCACCAAGGACCAAGCAGGTGCCATTCTAGTCTGACCATCAGCCAGAGCAGGATCAGAAAGGCACACACATGGCTCCCAGGTGTAGTGGACCCACTTACCTCACCTGTACAATGGGAACAATACCATCTTCCCCAATTACCTCGACCAAGAATATGATAATGTGGGGAGAGCCAATGGCGTGGAAGGGCTTTTACAGAGCATTAGAAGTCATAGATTCTACTCGTCCACGCATCTGTTCATGGAACAAATGCTTGCTCAGTGTTTATAGGGTGTCAGGTGCTGCACTAAGAAGACAGACCCTGACTGGGATTTGGGACAGAGACAGAAATAAGGGGCTACAGCCGCCAAAGGAGGGGCCGGGGATCCCCACCTGGTGGAAAGGGTGAGCTTTGTGAAGGTGGGGACATGAAGATGAGCCTTGAAGAACATGCCAGGAGTTTTCCCAGCTTGGAGAGAAGTGGATGGACTCAGGACCAGAGAGAAGCAGATTGCAGGGACTGGAGGATGTTGGTGGGAGGGCAGGGGAGAGGGGAAGGAGCGTGGCGTCTGACACTGGGGTTTCCACCGAGGATGATCCGGGCAGTGGTGGATGGCGTCAGGGCTGCACTGCGAGGGGCTCTCAGGCCCCCTTTGGGTGGGGAGTCACTTGTTCATGTGGGATTGGATCCCGACCCAGGGAACAACCTCAGGAGGGTCTCTTGCATGAATAAATGAAGAGGTCTCAGCAGCAGGGATAGATTTAGGATAGATTCAGCCATTCTCAGCCAAGGGCCAGACAGCGGGGACCACACAGGAGGAGCGGGGTTGGCTGGGTAGGGTGGGAGAGGGGTCCCAGGAGGGACCACAGGAGGGAGGTCACAGAGGGGCAGCCAGGGGGCTTTGAATCGGCACTGGCTCGGCCTCAGGCTGCCCTCACCACCTCACTTCCCTCCTCCTGGCCTCCCCAGCGTCCCTAAGTTTCAAATAAGGGAGATCTGGGCAGGATGGTTTCCAAAGGCACTGCCTTGCTCCGTGTGCCATCTCTGACTTTTTTTTTTTTTTAAGATGTTTTTGATGTGTGGGTCTTCCCTGGTGGAGCAGTGGTTAAAAATCCACCTGCCAATGCAGGGGACATGGGTTTGAGCCCTGGTCTGGGAAGATCCCACACGCTGCGGAGCAACTAAGTCTGTGCGCCACAACTACTGAGCCTGTGCTCTAGAGCCCATGAGCCACAATTACTGAGCCTGTGTGCCGCAACTACTGAGCCTGTGCGCCACAACTACTGAGCCCGCGTACCACAACTACTGAACCTGCACTATAGAGCCCGCGAGCCACAACTACTGAGCCTGTGCGCCTAGAGCCCGTGCTCCACAACGAAGAATAGCCCCTGCTAGCTGCAACTAGCGAAAGCCCGCACGCAGCAAAAAAAAAAAAAAAAAAAAAGATTTTTTTTGATGTGGCCCATTTTTAAAGTCTTTATTGAACTTGTTACAATATTGCTTCTCTTTTATGTTTTGGTTTTTTGGCCCCTAGGCATCTTAGCTCCCCAACCGGGAATCGAACCTGCACCCCCTGCACTGGAAGGCAAAGTCTTAACCACTGGACTGCCAGGAAAGTCCCCCCATCCCTAACTCTTTACAGCTGGATTTTTTTTTTAACGAATCTAACGACTATGAAGCAGAGTGCAGCAATATGATAGTCGGAAACAGCCTAAGAAGATACCAAGTCTATTATTGACTGAATAAATAAATCCACAAGAAATACATTCATATTCTCATCAACTGCATTGTGGATACCGCAGTTTCAGAGGGGAAGGTTCTGGAAATCAAGAGACAATGACAGGCTCTCTTTCTTTGTCTCACGCACATGCGCACGTGCACACACACACACAGATGATCTAATCGACTCAGCCACTTACAGGCAGAATGATGCTGGGTAATTCATTTCATGTCTCTGAGCGTCAGTTACCTCATCAGAGGGCTGGGGATAAGAGCAGATGTGGAGGCCACAGGGTGGTCGTTAATCAGACTAAACTCGTGAACCCAGGAAAGCACTAGAGTCTGCCGGGCACACGGTAAGAGCTGAATAAATACTAGCCACCATCAGCATTAAAATCCTCATTCTAACTAGAGGCGCCATCCATGTTGTTACCTGAATTCTGCGCTCACCCATTTCCACCACCTCCCCTGCCCCATCCCTCTCCTCTCCTCTCTGTCTGAGATTTTATCATTTTCTCTTCTTGGATTGTTCTAGTTAATAGTAGGGCTGGTTTTAAAGCCTTGTTAGTAATGATCAGAATCTTAAAATGACCCTGTTTACTAAAAGTGAAAAAAGTGATCTTACAGCCCACATCTTCTGGATTTTCTCTAGGAGGGAGGTCAGGGAGTGGGGCACAGCGGGGGCGAGTCCAGGGGGCCTCAGAGCCACATCTGTGCATCCAGGTAACAATCCCACCCTACCCAGGGTGGATGGGATACCCTTTGACTCTCCTTCCAACTCAGGTCACTGGGCTCTCAAAGTCATTTGGTTACACTTTTCAGTACTTTATTTGGCCCTTTATGAGGAAGGCCCGTGCTGCTCGGGATGCTTTGTACTCCCGCATGCCCTGCCCCTTGGGGCCCCCCGACCGCAGTTGACAGGAGCCCCTTCCGTCTCCATGAGGATAGCACTTGGTGCTGTTCTCAGACCCAAGGTCAGGGAGCACCGTAGGTTCCTGTTGGGGCGGGAGGGGGCAAAGGACAGCCCCTCGGGTGATGTGGTGGCCTCCACTTCGCACCCATCAGATAAGCCCTCAGTCAAGAAGGGGTGGGATACGGAGGGAGGGAGACGCAAGAGGGAAGAGATATGGGAACATATGTATATGTATAGCTGATTCACTTTGTTATAAAGCAGAAACTAACACACCGTTGTAAAGCAATTATGCTCCAATAAAGATGTAAAAAAAAAAAAAAAAAGGAAGGACAGGACAGTCATGATAAGGGGGTTTACTGATGGAAACTGATGGACAGCAGTTACTCTCACAAAGCTTCGCATCCACCCTGGGAGGCAGCCTGGACAGGAATGATCTCTTTATACACGAGTACTCGAGGCTGACGGGCTGTATGTGGCATATTCTGCATTACATAGTTGACCTGCCACGTCACCACTAACTTGTGCCGCTCCCGGTGTGGGAGGGAGGGGCCTTGCCGCGTGGAATGGACTGGGCTGCAGCCGCAGGCGTCCATCAAGGTACCGGCTGGTTTGTGGGTAATGGACAAAGATAGTCATGAGCATTGTTCATTTCAGGGAAGCCTAGTCTCTGGCCACAAATAAACTGTTGCTTCTTCATTTTGCTCACAGACTGCTGTTCCCTGGGCCAACGTTTCCTTTTTTTTCTTGGAAAGTTTGGGGGGTGGGTGGTGACATTTTCAGCTGTTATTTTCACGCATCATTCTTAGTCACTGTGGGCAGCTCAGCCGCCACCAGAAAGCCTTCCCACGGCCTGGGGCTGGTTATTCCCGACTCCGCTGGGCACTGGCTCCCCTACCGGCTGAGGACAAGCACGGGCTCCGCCTCCAGGGCCCCAGGAGGACAGGGGCCAGAGCAGCACCTCCCAACACAGGCTCAGGGGGAAGCCAACCCCATAGTGACCCCTGGCCTCTGGAGACCCACCATCAGCTCCCTCACTACCTGGAACATTCTCTAGAGCTGGAAATAGCAAAGACAGGTTCCTAAACATTCACAATAGACGCTCAGACCCAAACCTTGAGACTCACACATAGAACTCACAAGGGGGCCCCTCCCAGCTCCTACTCTAAGCATTTATTTTTTTTTTAGAGATAATTTAACAGCCTTGCTCTTCTCACAGATGGCAGATTTTCCAAGCAACACACACCTAATGTGCTACCCTGCACTCCTGCTCTGGAAGACGTGAAAGCACCGAGTGGGCGACTGTAGTAGGTGCATCCTGAGGTACCACTCGGCCTCCACAGTCCACGTTTCCAGAATCCTCGGCGTACATCATGATGAAAGAAATGTACATGATGGATAGAGTTTTATAATTCATTTCTCAACCCCCAGCAAACCAAACCTTTCTACAAATATTATTTTGATTGCAGGGCCTTTACACTCCCTCATCTTCTCTCTCCCTGCTCTTTTTTCTTTTTTGTCTTTCTAGAGAGACAGTTTGGTCCCTCGAAGGGAGCCCTGGAATTGGGTACCACATCTGATATAAACGGTGTGACTTTTGATTCGTCACCTAACTGCTCCAGGTTTGTCTGCTTTTCTGTGAAATAGAGATCCGTGCACCCACCAGTATTTATTGAGCAAGCACTATGTGCCAGGAGCCCTTCTGGTCCCTGAGGAAGTGGGGAGAAGCAGGGCTGAGTTGCTCTCTGCCCCGTCGTAGCCTAGAGAACACAGGGCAGCATCGGGGGCTGGAGGCAGCTGGGCGAGACGATTTCAGGTAACAGCACAACAGCGCGTGTCGTGAAGGGAATAAGTCAGGTCAGTGGGGAGGGGCGCTACCCCAGACGTGGTCAGGGGGCGGGGCCGCATTGTGGTCACAATGGTCAGAAGGAGAGCTGAGGGACCCTCACTCCAGGCAGACGGTCAGCAGGGCAGGCATAAGTGTGGGGTGCACTGGGGACCTGGGGGGGATTAACAAAGCCTCCCACCCGAATGGGCCCCCAAAGGGGATAAGCCCGCTTGCCTGGGGTCCCAGGTGGCCGCTTGGTGGCACATCGAGGGCCCAGGCTCCTTCCCAGTCTTTGCTCTGCCACCCGATGTGACATTCATTCATTCATTTGTTTGTTCGTTCGTTCGTTCGCTCAACTGATAAATACATATTAAGGACCTACTGGGGATCGAGCAATGAACACAACAAATTGCTCAGTCCTAGAAATCTCGTTCCCATGAGAGAGCTGTCTCACGAACAAGAGAACAAACGCAGGCTGTCAGGCATGCAGCGTGCTCTGAGGAATTACAAGGCAGGAGGCATGTTAACCGTGACGGGGAGAGTGGGGGGCTTTGGAGTGGTCAGGACGGTCTCAGTCCTGGGGATGCCTGAGCAGAGACCTAAAGAGAAGGAAGGATCCTCACAGGCTGCTGGGGAAGATCCATCCAGCTGCGGGGACCAGTGAGGGCAGGGCCTGCAGCAGGCCCTGGGGATGGTGGAGAATCCCCGAGGCCAGAGTGGCTGGAACCCGGCAGCATCTCAGCCAGACGGCAATGCCCCAAGGGAAAAGGGAACCGATGTGTTCCTTTCTATAGGAGTGTCTTAGTCTGCGCAGGCTGCTCTAACTAAATACCAAAGCTGGGGTGACTAAAACAACAGACATTTATTTTCTCCAGTTCTGGAGGCTGGGGGTCCCAGATGAGGGTGCCAGCGTCCTATTCAAAGCAACCCATTAGGTGGCACGTGACATCCGTGTGTCTGGCTACTGATGGGACTCCGATTGCACACGTCAGAACTTTCCAGCACATCCTAGACGTCTCAGGAGCTCTTTTCTAAGACTTCCATTCTCTTTTCTCCGTGTGTCACTCTGGGTACTTTATGGAAATGTGCCTTCCAGTTCATGAATCCTCTCTTCAGCTATAAACGATACGCTACTAAACCATCTACTGAGTTCTGGATGTTAGTTATGGAGTTTTCCAACTCTAGAATTTTCATTTGGTTTGGTTTGTAGATTCCTGTTCTCTGGTAAAATTCCCCACCGTTACCTACATGCCTGAACACATTAATCACGTTTATTTTGATTTTCACATCGATGACTCCAGTTTCTGGATCAGCTGTGGGTCTGTTTCTATGAGTCAATGTTTTTCCTTCTGCTCCTGTTTCTTTATAGACCTGGTGATTTTTTTTTTAATTGAATGTCAGACGTCGTGTAAAAACTTCAAGGACTCTGTGTTCCCCCAGAAAGAATATGCTTTCGATTTCGGCAGGTAGTTAGGGATTGAGCTGCTTTGTGGCTGTGGCTTGGTCTATTTAGAGTTTACCCTTTTCCTTAGGCCTCCCTTATACCTCTCCTTGCACGCCTGTCCCTTGGTTCAGGAAGAGGTCACATCACTGCCTGCCTGATGTGCCCTACCTCTCTCACCTCTGAGCTCAACACACTAGCCTCTCATGCCCCTGGCTGCTGGCTATCTCTCCCACAGGGCCTTTGCATGTCCCTCCTTCCGATCTCCCGCCTTCACACCTGGTCAGACTCCTCTTTACTCCCTGGCCACAGCAGCTCCAGTGGGATTTCATTTTCTCCTGTTCGGGTCAGGTTGGCTCTCCTTGCTGACCCTTCCTCCCAAGTGCCTTCTGTCTTCCACGTTGCTTTACTTGTCTGTCTCTCTCTCCCCTAGAGTGTCGGCTCCTTGGGGACAAGGACCATCCTGTTGTCGCTGCAAGTGGGTCCCTGCACCTGGCAGAGTGCCTGCCACGTTAGCACTCACGAGGTATTCACTGAGGAAGCGTGTGAACAAGTGAGCGGTGAGCCAGGTGGTGTAGAGAGAGAAGGGAAAGGGAGGGGAGGAGATGGAGAGGAAGGGGGGAGGGGAGGGGAGGGGAGGGGAGGGGAGGGGAGGAGGGGGAGGGGAGGGGAGGGGAGGAGGGGGAGGGGAGGGGAGGAGAGGGGGGAAGGAGAGGGGGGAGGGGGAGGGGGAGGGGGAAGGGAGGGGGAAGGGAGGGGGAGGAGTAAGGAGCATAAACCCTCCTGAAGACACCCTGGCCCAGCTGGTGGGGGAAGGATGGACCTTGCTGTCCAGGCTCTGAGGCTGCAGCCACACTCCTCCTACCCCCTGGGGAAGGCACCCTTTGGCGGAGTTTGCAGGGACAGGTGGCAGCGGCAGCTGCACAAGGTTCCTCTTGGCTGCAGCTCCCGGTCTAGGGCTCGTCAGCGTCCTTGAAGAGGAGCCCAAGAAGAAAAACCGGCCCTGGGCCAGGGGGTTGCCAGGTTCTATGGGGACGAGGGGTGAAGCGTGCAGGCTGCCTGGATTCCGGGAGAAACTGCAGCCCTCGGGGAAGGGAGGCTCTATGCAGGAGTTCAGTCCAGTTTCCACCTGGACGGGTGTTCTAGAACCTTCTGCAGAGCCGGGAGTGGCGTTCTCAACAAAGCACGAGACGTCCCAAACGCGTGGCTGTCCCTAATCCTTCCCGACTGTTCTCTGCGACGGATAACCCTGCTCTGTTCTCGGGTCCCGTTGACAGAGTCTTAATTAGGTGTTCCTGATGTTACAGTCCTTCTGGAATAAGGCGTGGGACCCCGTCCTCCCCTCCCACCCTGCCCCCCACATTTGTAGGGGCTGAGGACACGCCCCTTAAGCCATGAACGCTGGAAGCTCCAGAGCTTCCCCCTCTGCCTCTTTTCCTCTATTCTCTGTGCCTTTTCTCCAAAACTGCCCACAACCAAACTTGATGTTTTTCTCCCATCAATTCTGCTTCCCTCCTGCTCTTCCCACTTCAGTAAATGGAGTTCCACCCACTCAATTACTCACGCCAGAGTCATCATGACAAATCCCCACCCTCTATCCCCTCCCCCCCACCACACAAACAGCTCCACTGAGTCCTAAATGACACTGGGATCCGCCTGCTTCCCTCCATCCCCGCAGCCACCCCTCCCCCAGCACACGCTGCCATCCTGCTTCCTGTCCTACCCCCTTGTCCAATCTGGCCCTGCTCACTGCAGCCAGAAGGATCTTGCTGAAGGCCTAGGAGGGCCTTAGAAGAGGACTGTGCAGATGAGGTCACGCTTCAGAGCTTGGACCTTCCACAAACTCCCAAGGACACCCCGATGCCCACCACCGGGCCCCCCCATCCAGGCCCCTGTAAACATCCTTCCTTCCACCCAGCTTGGCTCTGGCCTCATCTCTCCCTCCACTCTACAAAAGGCTTTCTGTGTTTTGTTGCTTTTTTCCCAATGAATCCTTACGATCCTGGCGGGGGGGGGCTGTGATCATCCCCATTTTGTGGATGAGGAAACCGAGGCTGAGAGATAAACACACGTAGCAAGGTGGCAAGTTAGTAAGTGGTCAAGATGAGATTCAAAAGAATCAAGCCCCGTTCCCCAGCTTAGGGCCCCAGGGCTGAGCCACCGTCATCTAGTCTATGGTGGGCACATCCCTGCCTGCCAGCCTACTGCCCTCTCTGCCTGTTTTGTTTTGCAAGTGGTCCTTGAGGCCCTACTATGTGCCTAGTGCAATCACAGGCACTGGACAACTTGAATGCCAGTCACTCCAACAGACTCTCCCATCTGCCTAGGACTCCACGTGCTTCCTCCATCTCCTTGTCAGTTTGTAAGTGGCGTTGGTTTGCTCGACTCCAACTGTGTGTCTCCCTTCTAGACTGTATGCTCCAGCCAGCCACAGCCAGATGTCTGGATGCCACGTACACAGTAGGCACAGGATGAGTGAGTGAATGAATGAATGAATGAATGCACCCTCAATGTCCCCGTGCACATGCCCCTGCAAAACCCTCAATGTGTGGAATAGAGCTGAAAGGTCGCTTCAGAATGATTTTTGATGAAATATACCTTATTTTTCCACCGAGTCGATCATGGCTGTGATCTCAATGGTAACAATTTTGAAGGCCCTGAATAGGTGGGAAGTCCCCAGTGAGCGGTTCTCAACACCCTGGGCCCTGTCCCCAGACCCCTGAGGCACCTTCTCAGAGTCACACACCCAGCCAGGGCTGAGAGCGCCTGCCTTAGCCAAGCAACTTGCACCTTCTCTCAGTTAACAAGCATCATTGGAATCCTTGGTGAGAAGCTGGGGGAATGGAATGAAGCACCCAGATATGCCAGCCAGGACCAGAGCCAAGTGGCCGAGCAAGGCCTGTGAGCCCTGCTGTCTAGTCACGGCCATTTGCCCCACTGACACCATGGTGGACAGCACTGAGGTCGGGCCAGCTCCCTGGGCTGTGTGCACTCTGCCACATACTGGGCGTGTGGCTGTATGAGTTTTCTGTAGCTGCTGTAACATATTTCCACAGACTGGGGGGCTTTAAACAACACAAATTTCTTATTTTATAGTTCTGAAGGTCACAAGTCCTAAAATCAAGGTGTCAGCAGGGCTGTACTCCTTCAGGAGGCTCTATGGGAGAATCTTTTTCCTTGCTTTTTCCAGCACCTGGAAGAAGTGACCTGTATTCCTTGGCTCATGGCCCCTTCCTGTTCTTAAAGCCAGAATCATAGGATCTTCCAATCTTCTCGTCTCTCCCCCTTCTCTCTCTCTCAGCACATCTCCTTCTCTGTCTCTGACCCTCCTGCTTCCCTCCCCCCCTTATAAGGACCTTTGTGATTACATTGGGTCCACCTGGATAATTCAGGATAATCCCCATCTCAAGACATTTAATTTAATCACACCTGCAATGTCCCTTTTGCCACGTAAGGCAACATATTCACACGTTCAGGGATTAGGGTGTGGTTATCCTTGGGGGAGGGCATTATTCTGCTCCCCCGAGTGGCCTTGGCAAGGAAATGGCCACTCTGTGCCTTGTGTCACATCTGGAAAGTGGTGCAGGGGGAACAATAACAGCAGTAATAGTAATAATACCTACCTCGCTGAGCCATGAAGACAATGGTTCGTGTGAGCTTTGCAGGCTGGTTCTCCATGTAGATCAAGCAGCTGATGTGGAATTCTCCCCCGGGACCCTGACATGCAAGAAAATGAGCCAGAAGAGGCACTGGTCTCTGATCTGGGGACACAGCCCCCAGGCCCACAGCTGGAATAACAATTCTGCCAGCAAAGCCTTGTGCCCAGTGCAGCAATCCCCCTGAGCGGCGCTCAGGTCCCCAACACAGATCTTCATAACTGACTGCTTGCTTGTGGTGTTTTATCTCTGTACACCACGTGATGTGGAACTGGAGGATAGGACCCCAGAACCATTGTGTGACACAGAAGGATAGACCACCTGTCAGTGGGTGGGAGAGGGGGATGGACCATGGAGACATTTGTGAGATGGGAGGATGGACCATGGGGACACTTGTGGGACAGGGGGATGAACCACGGGCACACTGATACAATAGGAGGAGGGACCATGGGAACACTGTAGAAGGGGAGAATGAACCACAGAGATACTGCGTGGGACAGGAGGATGGACCACGGGGACACTTGTGGGATGGAAGGTGGTCCATGGGGCCACTTGTCAGATGGGAGGATGGGCCACAGGGACACCAGTGATGAATAAGAGCTTGCAGTTGGACACAGGCTTCAGCAGGTCATCAAAGAGTGTCATCCTTTCACTTTTCATTTCTGTGACATCACAGAAAGTCACCTGGGCTTGGAGTCCAGTCACCTGGGATGGACAGATAGAGGGTGTTGGACTCCACGTCCTGGGGATGGTCTCAGTCTGGTTGTTCAAGTCCACAGAGGATCCTTGAGAGCAGCCTGCCTCACCCTGGACCTCCTGTCCCTCCTGTAACATGATCCCTGTCCCTGGACCAGATGCTGGGAGACGCCCCCAGGGAGCCTCCTGTCGTACTGTCTGCCCCCTCAGCCATCTCGAAAAAGGTCAGCTCCAGCCCCACTTGTCACGCGACCGACCGGTCACTTGGCTCCAGCTACACTAGAGCCTAAGGCGGCGTTTAATTTGTCTTCTCTCACATGAGTGGGTGTTAACCATTGCGAGGTGATTTCCTGCTGAGGAAAGTCTCTGCAGAGAAGCCTGGGAAGCCTTCCCAGCCTGTGAAGCTGGGAGGGGGCCCTCTCCCCTCCCCTCCCCCCAAGTCAACACCCCTGAATCTGAGCTGCAGAAGCCCCACCCCTGACCTTCCCTGAGGGAGCAAAGACACTCAGTGTGTCCCCGGGAAAGGAGCTGGAGGGACAAGCCCTGAGGGTGGTGCAGCGGGAGGGGCTTGGGCTGTGGCTCAGAGGCTCCAGCCCCGGCTCTGCCACGGGCCACCCTGAACGTGGGCACTTGAAGCCACGCCTCCAAGCCTCAGCTGCCTATTGTGAGAATGGGAGCAGGAATCCGAAAGGGACCAGGTAGGCTGGTGGAGGGACTGGGATTGGAGACGGGTGGTGCAGACAGAAGCTGGGCAGTGTGGAGACCAAAGGGGAGGACGGAGGGAGGGGTGGTGGAGGCCCTGACCAGAGTCCGGCCTGCAGAGGGGCATCACACACGCCATGCGCATCACACCTGGATCTGGGGAGCCTTGCAGGCTCTGACCCAATCCACACATCCGGGTTCTCCGCTGGGGATGGAGATGGGTGGGTGGCGAGCTTTCCAACAGGAGTCTGAGCCCTGCGGTTTTGCATCAAACTGTTACCCCAGGGCTCCCCCAGACCTGTGGGGGCAGAATCTCCCCAGGCGACACTGGGCATCTGTCAGGTCAGGGCAGCAGGGCATGAGAAGCACCCACAGGTCTCAGGTGTCCTGCAAACAGAGCCCACACCGAGGCTGTCAGCAAAGCAAGTGGAGCCACCCTGAAGCCTGTTCCCCACGCAGGCCACCGCTGCCTCTCTCCACTTCTAAATGGTCCACAGCATGTATGTCCCCAAATCAGCTCAGGACCCCAGCTGTCACACTTGTAACTCACGCACGGCTGGGGCCAGCGTGAAGTGGTTCCTCCTCTTAGGAGAATCACTGGGAAGTGTCTTCTGAAGGCAAACACAGGTCCACCCAGGCTCCACTCAGGTTCACACCTGAGAGAAGTGAGCACTTACATCCCCAAAACACACGTGCAGGTATGTTCCTAGCACTTTACCCACAAGAGCCAAGAAGAGAAACAACCTACGTGCCCATCAACCGGTTAATGGATAAAGTGTAGCACGCGTGTACGATGGGACACTACACAGGAATGCAAAAGGATGACCTGCTGCTACGTGCGAGAGACCGGATGAATCTCACAGACGTCGTGTTGAGTGAAAGAAGCCAGCGTGAAAGAGTACAGACCAGACTGCATGATTCCACTGATAGAAAGTACAAAATGGGTCAGACGAACCAACGGCTGCTGGTCAGAACAGCGACTCCCTTTGGTGGGGAGGGTGGTGACCAGGAAGGGGACAAGCCATCTCTCTGGGGGCCGGGGATGAGGGTGATTACAAGGGTGTATACATAGGTAAAAATTCATCAACCTGTAGATTTAAGATTGGTGCACTTTATGTACTTTCCAGCATGTGTGTTATACCTCGATTTTTAAAAAGTTCGATGGTCACGTCCAAACTCTGCACCCAGCCCTCCACAGCCCAGCCTTTGCCTGTCTGTCCAACCTCACCTTCCATGCCCTCCCCATCTCATATCCTGTCCCAGCCACAGTGGGTCCCCCTGCACACCTGCTGTCCTTTCACACCTGCCCACCTTTGCTGGTGCTGCTCCCAGCTTCACCCCTCCCCCATTTCCACCTGGAAGGAACAATCTCTCTCAGCCCTCCGCTCACACAGCGATCCTCCGAGACGCCTCCCCAGGCCACTGACCCACGCCAGGGATGCTCTGACCCAAGACTTACTTTCCTTTTCTTTACAGCGTAGATCTGTGTCTGCATTTATCTTGTTTGTCCAAGTATTTAGTTCCTTTCCCCAAGTGGAACGTCGGCTTCTGGAGGGCACGTCCTGTCCCGAGAGCCTTCTGTCCAGTGTCTGAATCCGGACCGGCCCTGTGGTAGGTGCCCAGTCCTATTAACCGACTCACTGAATTGCCCTATTCTGAGCAAATAGATGGATACTTTCCAGCTCGCGGTGTGAGACAAAAGTGCATTCAGGGCTTCCCTGGTGGCGCAGTGGTTGAGAGTCCGCCTGCCGATGCAGGGGACGCGGGTTCGTGCCCTAGTCTGGGAAGATCCCACATGCTGCGGAGCAGCTGGGCCCGTGAGCCATGGCCGCTGGGCCTGCACGTCCGGAGCCTATGCTCCGCAACGGGAGAGGCCACAACAGTGAGAGGCCCGCGTACGGCAAAAACAAACAAACAAACAAAAAAAAGAGCTAAGAAAATAGAGGTTCGCAGAGCAATGCTTTAAAAAAGTTTTTAAATTATGCCTTGCTCTTTATTCCCTGTAGTTGCCACATAGAGAATTTAAAAATTCTTAGTCACGTTGGCTCCGATCTCCCTTCCCAGCCCACTGGCACATCAAAGGGGTGGGGTGAGCACAGGGCTGTGAATGGTGAAGGTTAAGATGCAGAAGCACACGCCCAGCTCCTGGGCACTGTAAACCACCGCTCTCCCACCTCCCGATAAAGGCACCAGTGACTCAGTCAGGAGGAGTAAGCAGTGGCTGCAAACACGTCTTCCCAGAAAGGATGATCATCTTTTGTTCTAAGAGTTGACTCACGGGCCCCACGGTATTTGCCTCTATAATTCTTAATGGTAGCTTTGCAAAGAATCCGACAGGGAGAAAGCGGTAGAACCTTGACACTCCCGGGAGGAAGCCTGGACCAGCCCGCGGGGGACGGAAGAGCATGTGGAACCGTTGGCCCAGGAGTCCAGTCTAGGCCTGAGAGGTGGGAGAGAGACAGACAAAGTCAGCAAAGCTGCCTGCTCACCCGGGGGCTGCACGCCGCCGACGCATGAGAAGATTCCAAGAATGGAAGAACCACCCAGCTGAGCTGTAGGAGAAAGGAATGGCTGTTTTGAGCTCCTGAGTTACAGGGTCATTTGTTAGCCAGAGCTGACTGAGGCACTCAGCTCCCCTGAGAACACCCTCATGCTTTGGTCCTCCCTCCCTGAGAGCAGCCAGGGGTGGCCATGGCCAGGGCAGGACAGGCAGAGGGGCCTCGCTGGAGGGTTGCCTGTGCCTTGCAGATGAGTGTGGAGTTGCTTTTCCTGTAGATAAAGAGAATTTGCAGTTATGAAAGTTCCCTCCAGGGCTTCCCTGGTGGCTCAGTGGTTAAGAATCCGCCTGCCAATGCAGGAGACACAGGTTCAAGCCCTGGCCCAGGAAGACCCCACATGCCGTGGAGCAACTAAGCCCGTGCGCCGCAACTACTGAGCCCATGTGCCACAACTACTGAAGCTCACGCACTGCAATGAAGAGTAGCCCCCACTCGTCACAACTAGAGAAAGCCCGTGCGCAGCAACGAAGACCCAACGTAGCCAAAAATAAATAAATTAAATAAATAAAAATTAAAAAAAAAAAGAAAGTTCCTTCCAAAACATGGATCGGCAGAGGGTTGGGTGGTCAGACAAGCCAGGAGGCTGTTGAACTAGTCTAGGCGAGACTTGATGAGGTCCTTACAGATGATGTGGACCTTGCAGCTGATGGGGGCCTTACAGATGTTGGGGTCCTTACAGATGGTGCGGACCTTATAGATGATGGGGTCCTTACACTAAGACACTAAAAGTAAGAGGGAAGGATGGGGAGAGGTGAAAGACACCACATTGTCACAGAGTTGGGGACAGACGGGCCAGGGAGCAGGGAAGGGAGGGCTGTTGGGAACCTTCAAGCCAGGGCGCCTGGGTGGCTGTGGAGTAGTTCGAGAAGACAAGAGCTCTGGAAAGAGCCCCCTCCAGGGAGGAGGATGAGGATGAGAAGCTGATACCAGCTGTCTCAAGCGGCCCTCGCTGCGGCCCTCAGGCCCTGGGAGTCAGTTCGGTTTGATGTTGTGTGGCCCCCTCTCCACCTAGAGCAGAGTCTGTCTCTAAGGAGATGCTGTTAATTTGGCTGAGACATATTAATTGGTATTTAAAAGCACTTCTTATACACCAGGCATGCTCTAGCACTTTATATATATTTACTCATTTTAATCCTCAGATGGAACACTACTCGGCTATAAAAAAAAAAGAATGAAATAATGCCATTTGCAGCAACATGGATGGACCTAGAGATTATCACACTGACTGAAGTAAGTCAGACAGAGAAAGACAAATGTCATATGCTATCACTTACATGTGGAATCTAAAATATGACATAAATTGAACTTATCTATGAAACAGAAACAGACACACAGACATAGAGAACAGACTTGTGGTTGCCAAGGGGGAGGTGGGGGGGGAGGGAAGGATTGGGCGTTTGGGGTTAGCAGATGCAAACTACTATATATAGAATGGATAAACAACAAGGTCCTACTGTATAGCACACAGAACTATATTCAATATCCTATGATAAACCATAATGAAAAAGACTATATTAAAAAAGAATGTATAGATATGTATCACTTTGCTGTACAGCAGAAATTAACACAACATTGTACATCAACTCTACTTCAATAAAAAAAATCCTCAAATGAACTCGGTGAGGCTGCTACTATCATTATCCCCGCTTTACAAATGAAGAGGCTGAGGCACAGAGAGGTGAGGTGAATCGCCCACCATTCCAAATCTCGCGAGAGGCAGAGCCGCGATCCAACCCAGACTTTCGGCGCCCAGAGCAGGCGTCTCCCCTTCGGCACTGTTGACATCGACTGTTCTCTGTGGGGGGCCGTCCAGTGCACTGTAGGTCATGGAGCAGCATCCCTGGTGTCCACCCACTATGTGCCTGCAGCACCCTCTGCCCAGTTGTGACAACCAAAGATGTGTCCAGACACTGTGCACGTCCCCTGGGGGACAGAATGGCCCCAGGTTGAGAGCTCTGCTCCAGAATCTTGTCTCGGTTTTTCTTTCTTTCTTCAAGCCCCTTCCGTGGAGGAGAAGAGGGAAATGCCCTTCTGCCTTAAAGAGGATTCACGATTGAGGAAGTCCACTCAAGCAGATGGACTGGACGAGGGGCCGACAAACCAGCCAAATACTCACACGGTTCAGGAGACAAAGGTTTGAATGTGTGCAGTGTTACCCAAGGTCGCAACTTCTTGAGTAAGATAACCAACAGGACTTGAACTTTTTAGAGGCTGAAGGTAACCTTCCCAGGATACAGAGACAACCTCTGAAGATTCCTCTCTTGGAAATATTTGCACAGACGGTTTATGATGCAGAATAATATCTGCTTTGCTGCAGCTGTGAAAGAGGGCCCCCTTCCTCCTCATCTGGCTGAGGTCTCTCTCCAGCAGTCAGAAGAGTTTGTTTCAAAGCTGCGTACAGATGAGGTACCACCTCACGCCGATCAGAACGGCCGTCATTAAAAAGGCTACAAGTAAAAAATGCTGGAGGAAAGGGAACCCTCCTACAATGTTGGTGGGAATGTAAGTTGGTGCAGCCACTATAGAAAACAGTAAGGAGGCTCCTCAGAAAACTAAAAATAGAATTACCATATGATCCAGCAATCCCACTCCTGGGCATATATCCAGACAAAACTATAATTCAAAAAGATACATGCGTCCCTATGTTCATAGCAGCACTATTCACAATAGCCAAGACCTGGAAACAACCTAAATGTCCATCAACAGATGAATGGATAAAGAAGATGTGATACATATATACAGTGGAATACTACTCAGCCATGAAAAAGAATGAAATAATGCCATTTGCAGCAACATGGCTGCAACTAGAGTTTATCATACTAAGTGAAGTAAGTCAGAAAGAGAAAGACAAATACCATATGATGTCACTTCCATGTGGAATCTAAAATACAACACAAATGAACCTATCTACGAAATAGAAACAGACTCACAGACATAGAGAACAGACTTGTGGTTGCCAAGGGGGTGGGGGTTGGGGGAGGGCTGGAGTGGGAGTTTGGGATTAGCAGATGCAAACTATTATATATAGAATGGATGAACAACAAGGTCTTGTTGTATAGCACAGGGAGCTATATTCAAATATCCTGTGATAAACCATAATGGAAAAGAATATTTTAAAAAGAATGTATAGATATGTGTAACTGAATCACTTTGCTGTACAGCAGATATTAACACAACATTGTAAATCAACTATACTTCAATGAAAAAAATACAAAAAAAAAGCTACATACTGGGACTCTCTTAGCACTGACAGGAGAGGGGAAGAGACAAGGCTGGAGGCTCTGAGCATCTAATAAGGAAAGGAGACAGTACAGAGGAATACTGATACACTGAATGCGGCTCACGAAGTGTTTTGCATTGATGGTGGTCAACAAATACTGGTTAAGTGAACAAGACAGGAATTCAGGGACATAGGTCCCCAGGTCCGAGCGGAGCCTGCAGCACTGCCCAATCGCCCAGCCGCACCTCCGAGCCACCCACGAGGCTTGGTATGCTGGCTCCCTGGGGACAGGTGTGTGCAGAGTCTGAGCTGGGGATGGACTTCCATGTCAGTGAGTGGACCTTCACTTCTGTATTCCCTCTTCCCACCTAGGAACAGCTAGTTCCAAGATGTCTTTGTCACCTGTCACTGCTGCATTGCAGGACTCACCAAGTATGACAAAAAGCATGTAAAATACCTCATTTATAATTTCTATGTGGATTACACATTGAATGGATAATATTTTGGATGTACTGGGTTAAATAAGATAAAGATTGGGCCTTCCCTGGTGGTCCAGTGGTTAAGACTCGTGCTTCCACTGCAGAGCGCAAGGATTTGATCCCTGGTTGGGGAGCTAAGATCCCGCATGCCGCGTGGGGCAGCCAAAAAAAAAAAAAAAAAAGATAAAGGTTAACATTATTTTAACCTGATTGTTCCTTTCTTTTTTTTTTTTTTTTTTTTTTTGTGGTATGCGGGCCTCTCACTGCTGTGGCCTCTCCCGCTGCGGAGCACAGGCTCCGGACGCGCAGGCTCAGCGGCCATGGCTCACGGGCCCAGCCGCTCCGCGGCATATGGGATCCTCCCAGACCGGGGCACGAACCCGTATCCCCTGCATCGGCAGGCGGACTCTCAACCACTGCGCCACCAGGGAGGCCCGATTGTTCCTTTCTTGATGTGGCTCCCAGAGAGTTTTAGATGGCCCACAGGGCTCATGTTACATTTCCGCAGGACCGTGCAGGTATGGAGGGTTCAACCCAGCTGTACAAATCTTTCTGACCTGTTTTCGGCCAAAATTTACTTACAGAGGACAAAACATCTCCTGCCCTCCCCTCTCACACATTAAGGCTACAGGCAAGAGAGGGCTAATTAGCAAGTCTGATGGTCAGAATTTTTCTATTTCATCTGTCAACCTGAATAATTTGTTTGTACTCTCCTGTCCCTGAGAACTGTTTGCATTTCTGGAATGGGCAGCTCTCTTAGGGACTTCTGCCCCATTGGGTTTTTGTAGGTTTGACCTTGCAAACAAGTTAACAAAAGCTTATCACTCACAACAAAAGTGGAAACAATAGAAAAACAACAACAAAAGTGGAAAAAGTGCCCAAGTAAGTGATTTTCCTACTGGTTCTTTCCATGGATATAGTAACCTCTTTGGTTTCAGTGGTCAAGCATATGCACATACACACACATCCCTTCATTGAAGAAATATGTGAAATTCATACTTTCAGTAATAATTTATGCACCGATTTTTTTTTTTTTAGTTTGCATCAAAATGCACTGCCCTGTAAAACTTGGGTCCTAATCAATAAAACTAAAGTCCAGTTCCAGTGAAATCTATGGCTGCTAATTAAAATAACCTTAATCCAAACAAAAACACCTCTTGATTCTGCTAGCCATTGAAGATGGATTATTTCATCTTAATTTATCCTAAAACTGGATCTTACTTGCTGCCAGTGATTTTGTGGGACCGTTGAGTGATCTGGTTTCCTTGAACACACACACACACACACACACACGTGCACACCAGTACCCTCACACGCAGGGGGTGGACTCCCAGAGCTCGGGCAGGGAGGTGTCTCTGGGGATTTGCTCCTGAGGACATCACTTTACACTTTCTGATGGGACTTGTTCACTGGGTGTAGAGGCCTAGAGGTAGAGTCTGGGCTAGGCACAAAGTCTGAGTCAGCAAAAAGCAAGCTCGTGGCAAGGAAAACCACACCAACAGACAGATCTAGAGACAATGCTGTGTAGACAGGGCAGCACTGGTTCTGTCCTGCCTCTGCCTTTGCCTCTAACTCACTGGTGACCTTGGACCAGTCCCTAACTCTGGAACTGCTTCCTTTCCCAGACAGCAGGAGAGCTGGTCTAGAGGACCCATTGGATTCCTGCAAGCACTAATACTGTATGCTTGCTTCCTTCTCATTCAGTCAACAAGTAAACGCCTACTGTGTACCAGGCATTGAAGATACTCAGACATTGCTGACATGTGGGTAACACAGAGCTGGAGAGGCAGACCTGCAACACTTGGCCACCACACAGAGTCTAAGAACAACAACGGAACTTGAGCAGAGGGAAGAGGAGGGAGGAGCTGGGTAAAGAAGGGGGTAAAGTGCCCCAGGCAGTGAGAGCCACGGCTTCTTCCAGGATGGCCTCCTGGGATCCTGAAAGCCTAGCACAGATTAGGTCTCATAAATGTGTTAAATAAGTGACTATAAAGTCCCAGAGGCAAGGAACAGCATGGTGAGTTCAGGGAGGTGCAAACTGTTTTGCTAGGCTGGGGGAAGGGGGGAAATGGCTTATACAGGAGGGATGGGGATGAGATAAGAAGTAAACAGGAGTCAGATCGGAAGCTTTGTACACCAAGCTAAGGAGCATGTATTTGATTCTAATCACTAATGAATGGTTCAAACAGGGTGTGACGCACTCAGAAAGACACGGGTGAAATACTGGCTTTATTTCTTCTTTTGGTTACGAAGGCTCTCTGGGCATAATAGTTTCTTTATCGAGAGGAATTTAATTACTAATTGTTTAAAGGATTATTCATGTTTTCTATTTCTTCTCCTGTCAATTTTGATAAGTTGTATATTTCTAGGAATTTTTGTATTTTTTTCCTAATTTATTGGCATTTTGTTCATAATATCCTCTATGATCCCGTTTTCATCCCTGACATTAGGGATTTGGGCCCTTTCTCCTTTTTCCCTTTTCAATATCACCAGGGGTTCATCAACATCATTGGTCTTTTCCAAGGTGCACCTTTGGCTTTGTTGGCCATCACTAATATGTGTTTATTTTCTATTTTGTCACTTTCTACTCTCATCTTTATTTTTCCCTTCCTTCAATGGGGGGAGGGCAGATTAATTTGTTCTTTTTTTTCTAATTTCTTGATAACATAGCTTATCTCATTGCTTTTCAGCCTTTCTTCTTTTCTAAGATATGCATTTGAGGTTATAAATTTCCCTCAGAGCATAGCTTTAGCTGCATCCCACAAATTTGATAATATTGTCTTCAGTATCATTCAATTCAAAATATTCAGGTCAAAATATCATTTCAATATCACTCCATTCAAATTCACATTTCCATCACTCTTTCTTCTTTGGCTCATGGGTCATTTAGAAATGTAGATCTTAATTTCAAAATAAGTAAAGATATTTATCTTTATGTTATTGACTTCCCTCTTAATTGTGTCATTATCAAAGAACATATTCTGTATGAATTCAATCCTTAGACATTTGTTGAGACTTATTTTATGGACCAGCACGTTGTCTACTTTTAGAAGTGTTCCTATGTGTGCTTGAAAAAAATGTGTATTCTGTAATTATTTGGTACAGAATTTGATATATATCAATTAAATCAAGTTTTTTAATCACTGTAATGTTAATGTGTCAACTTGGCTGGGCCACAGTGCCCAGATATTTGGTCAAATATTATCCTATATGTGAGGGTGATTTGGGGTGAGATTAACATTTAAATCAGTGGACTTTTAGTAAAGCAGATTGCTCTCCATAGTGTAGGGGGCCTCATCCAATCAGTTGAAGGCTTGAATAGAACAGAAGACTGACCTCCCTGAGCAAGAGGGAATTCTGCCAGCAGATGGATTTCAAACTTAAACTGCATCACCGGCCCCTCCCTGAGTCTCCATCCTGACAACCTATCCTTCAAAATTTGGACTTGTCAGCCTCCATAACCATATTAGCCAATTCATTAAAATAAATCTTTCTCAGAGAGAGAGAGAGAGAGAGAGAGGTATTCTATTGGTTCTGTTTCTCTGTAGAACCCTAACACAATCATGTTGTTCAATTTACTGTATACTTACTGATTTTTTGGGGTCTGTTTGTTCTGTCAGTTACTTAGAGAAATGTGTTAAAATATTTTTGCTTTGATTATGAATTTGTTTATTTCTCTTTGTATTTCTGTTGATTTTTGCTTTATATATTTTGAGACCATTTTATTAGATGTATACAAATGTAGAATTGTTGTATCTTCTTGGTAAGTTAAATCTTTTTATCATTATGAAATGTCCCTCTTTGTTTATGGTAATGCAGCTTGCCTTAATGTCTTTGTCTGATATTAGTATACTTATACCAGTTTTCTTTGGGTTAGAGTTTACTGGTACACCTTTTTCCATCATTTTACTTTCAAACTTTGCATATTCTGCTATTTTTTTATGATTCTTGAAAGCAACACATAGTTGGGTTTTATTTTCTTATTCAGATTGACAGTTTTTGCTTTTAATTGGAGCATCTAGTCCATTTACATTTAGTGTATTTACTGATATATTTAGATTTAAATCTACCATCTTACTATTTTCTCTAATTTTGCCATCCTTTTATATCCTTTTTCTCTCCTTTCTTGCCTCTTTTCTATTAGTTGAATATTTTATTATCCCAACTTCCCCAATTAGCTTGTTACTGATACCATTTTTCCTATTCTTTTAGTGATTACTCTAGAGATTACTGCATACATTCTTGAAGTATTGAAGCCTAGCATAAACTGGTATGTTTGCCACTTCCCAGGCAATACAAGGGTGTCAGAACACTTCAATTCCATTCTCCCAATCCCAAATACTATGATATTTTTATTGCATTAGATTTATCTACAAATTTTCTGTTTTCATTCCTTTCTACATCTCTGACCTTCTCTCTGCTGGAATAATACTTCTAGTATTTTCTTTAATATTTGCTGCTGACAGATTATCTCAGTTTTTGTATGTATGAAAATGTCTTTATTTCACCATCATTCTTGAAGGATATTTTCAATATTAAATTTTAGACTAGCATTTATTTTCTTTTAGCACCTTAGAAATAAATCCTATTATCTTCTGGTTTTCATTGTTTCTGTTGAGAAGTCAGTTGTTGTTACTTCTCTTTGAGAAATCCTTGGTGTTCTGAATTTTTCTTATGATACGCCTGGATATGGTTTTCTTCCTGCTGTAGAATTTCTTTTTGTTATATATATCTCATTCTTTTGACTCTCCTTTATTCTGGATATTTTCTTGTGACATTTTTCAATTCACCAACTCTCTCTTTAGCAATGTCCATTCTGCTGTTAAACCCTTTTATTGTTAATTCTGGTTATTATATAGACAATATAGAATTTGGTCTATTGTCAGGCACAGAATTTCAACTTGGTTCTTTTTTATAGTTTCTAGTGATCTGCCATAACACTCATTTTTCTTAAGTCTTCAAACATATTAAAAACCTGGTTATTTTTGGGGCTTCCCTGGTGGCGCAGTGGTTGAGAGTCTGCCTGCCAATGCAGGGGACACGGGTTCGTGCCCCGGTCCAGGAAGATCCCACATGCCGTGGAGTGGCTGGGCCCGTGAGCCATGGCCGCTGAGCCTGCGCATCCGGAGCCTGTGCTCCACAACAGGAGAGGCCACAACAGTAAGAGGCCCACGTACCAAAAAAAAAAAAAGGCTATTTTTAAAGTTTATGTCTGTTCTTTCCATTAGCTGGAACCTTTGTGAATCTGCTTTTACTGTTTATTGTTTCTCCTGGGTTTTGATCATATGGTCTTATTGCCTTTATGCTCTGTTATTTTTGATTGAGTGTCAGACTCAATCATTCTATATGAAAAAATTATAGAAATAATTTGAGGGCTAAAATGATATATTCCTCCACAGAGGATTTACTTTTGCTTCTGGTAGGCACCAAGGGCCTCTAGAAATCCCAGGTTGCCTTAATCCAATTATAGGGATTAAGATTATTTGAAGTTTAGTAGTGAGAATGGGAGCAGGAGATGGATTTGAAAACCCATCTGTTCCCTCTGCTAAGTACCAGAGATCAGAGCAAAACCAGCAGTCCAAGGCCCCATGGACCAACATCAGCAGCCTGGACACATATATCCCCCATGAAAGCCGCATTCTAGAGAAAGTGTTGTTTACTAGGCCTACCCGCTTTCGGCACAATAATCCTGTCCAGCCATATGTAGAAAATAATATGTGGATGGAGTCTTTAATCCTAGGCTTTGTGAGATGACAAAAGGATTTTCTCAGAATGACTGAATCCAAACTCTGAAAAGAAACCTGTAAACATTTATTCACAACGACCCATGAATAATAGTCTCAATGAAGAATCATCAATGAGCCTTCATTATTTCATCCAAAGAAAATGTCCATCTACTCTGCCCCAAGCTCTTTAGTGCCTTTATACACACACACACACACACACAAACACACACACACACACACACACACACACTCGATCCATATGTTTTAATACTAGAACGTTCACTTCTTGTTTTAGAACCAAGATTATCCAGCTTGGAAAATTCTAAGTCCTCGTTCATGCCTTTAGGCAAAGCACGGTCTTTAAGAACAGAATCTTCCAGTGAGCACTCAAGCCCCTCCACAGTCCTGCCTGGTGAGGGCTGCGGCCCTGCTCGATGCCAAGGGGCCTCATTCTCCCTTAACCCGCAGGGCCCGTTTACACGCTTAGGACTCTGCTGTCTGGGTCACTGATCTCCAGGCCAGTCCTGCTCTTTCCGTAGCTGTGCTGTCTCAGTATTCTCAGACAGCAGTGCCATAGCAGAAGGGGAGATACTGGAATGCTGCTGGCAGTAGTCATCTCTTCTTGCTTGTGGACAAGACGCAACAGGCCCCCCATACTCATGCCCTGAATGTGGCTAAATATCATCATTCACCCTGAGGGACACTGCTGAGCATCTTTGCAAGGTCTCAGGTGCCAGTGACCAGCTAACTTGTCCTCCGTATCGTGGAGGCTATGGGCAGAGTTAGAAGAGGTGGGATGCAGGCATTTCATCATTTTCACGGGTTTTAAGAGACAGAGCAAGACAGATGATTGGAAAAGGCTGAGCGAGCAGGAACTTTCTCCCCCCACCAGCTCCTACATGCACCTCCAGACTCAGCTCAGGCACCTCTCTTCCGTCGAGCTTCCTAATCTACTGCCCCTGTGCTTGTCTCTGGCCCCATCATAACTGTCTGTTTGTAAGTGTGTCTCCCCGGCTTGGCCGCGCCTCCAGGGCAGGGGCATGTCTGGTTCAGTGTGTGTCCCCCAAACCAGAAATGGGGTGGCATAGCAGATGCTCACGAGCCCCGCCAACGAGCGTATGGGGCCATGTGTGCACCCCCGCATGGCAAAGTGACACTGACCAAACCAGCTCTGTCTCCCTTCTGTGACAGGGGGTCTGGCCTAGGGGTCAGCCCGAGAGGCTCTCCTACGGTGCCTCATCGGGCAGGTAAACGGTCACCCAGGCCTTGCTGAGGGCCTCCTGAGACGGCCCATGGGGTGGCCAGGGCTCTGCCATTTGCATCAGATGCCAAAGCTTTTCATTCCGCCATCAGGCTCTGGCACATCGGCCCAGGAGAGGCTGGAGCAAAGATGACGGTGTTTCGTGGCCAGGTTTGGATAACAGGGGCTGGGAGAGAAGGAGAGGTTCCTGGAGGGGGAGAAGGGGGAGGTAAGAGAAGGGCATCTCAGAGGCCCCCGGCCCAGAACAGACTTTGTCCAATCCCTCTCCTTCCGGGGACCAGGTCTGCCTCAACCTACGGATGGCCACTGCCTTCTGGAAGTGAGGCGCGAGGAGGGGGCGTTCGCTTCGTCCCCGAGGGCAGGAAGAGGGGCTTATGTTGGACAGAAACATCTTCCTGCTGCATAGTAACTATTCTCGACATTTTACTAAAATCTTACCAAGTATTTTCACATCAATTAACACGTTTGATCCTCACAACAACCCCACTGCAAAGGCAGGGAGGATCTCACGCCCACCTCCCCACCACTGCACACACATGTGCACCATTTTAGGGATGAAGAAACTGAGGCTAAAGACATGGCTGTAGAGGAAAGCTTCCTGGCTCCGCAGTAGCTGTAACGAAGGCACCTGCACCTCCGCCGTGGGGGGCACCCTGAATGCCCCCTCACGGCCGCTGCTTACACAGCCCTCCTCACCTATTAACGTTGGGCAGAGCTCAACCCTCACTGGCTGATGGAGGAGAATTTAATGAAGAGATTTTATGTGAAGGTGTGGGCAGGGCTAAGAAAACCCAGCAAGGGCCAGGAAAGTACCTGGGACCAGCCAGAGTGGGATGTCATTGCCAGCCCCCCCCCAGGAGTGAAGGGAGCAGAAACTGGAACCCCAGGATCTGTGGCAGGGAGAAGGGGGTGGCCCAGGAGCTGGGATCTCTGGCAGAGGAAAGCCACCAGGCTCGCCCTCTGCAAACCCACAGGGGCTCATAGGGTGGCCAAAGTTAGCAAATGAAGATACAGGATGCCCAGATAAATTTGAATTTCAGATTAATGAATAACTTTTTGTATAAGTACATACCAAAGATTGCATGGGATATACTGATACTAAAAGTGTTTTCATTTATCTAAAATGCAAAACTAACCGGGCATCCTGTATTTTATCTGGCAACTCTAACAGGGAAGGAGCCGGGGAATAAATACCCAGACCTCTCTCTCCTCCCAGCACCTCCCATTGGCCCAAGCAAAGGGGAAACCCAGTGGAAAGAGAGCTGGTTTGATGAAGTCTGTAGAGATCAGCACCCAAGGGCCCAGGGAAGGAGGAGAAGCTGGGGGGTGGGGCTGGGGGAGCAGCAGGGACCAGCTCACACAGCATATTGTAAGGAGAGAAGCTGCTCAAACCCAGCTCGTGACAGCGACCCAAGAGGGCGGGGAGAATGGTGAAGACGCCCATCCCATAGCAACTCGCCAAGTGTCCTGGCAGCCCACTTAGCTGCTCTGACCTCAGTTCCCTAATCAATAGACGGGGGAGTTATTAGACAAGATTTATTTCTAAGATTCCTTCTAACGTTAAAATTCCTTGACTTATAAATGACAACAAAAGAAATAGGTGCTCTACTGTTTAAAGGTGCTGACCAAAAGTGGAATCCTACCCAGAACCCTCTGATTAAGAATGAAAGAAAGTATGGGAATGTCAAATAGTGGAATCACTATGGAAAACTGTATGGTGGTTCCTCAAAAACTTAAACACAGAATTACCACACGATCCAGTAATGCCACTTATGGGCATACACTCAAAAGAATTGAAAGCAGGGACTCAGTTATTTGTATGCCCATGTTCATAGCAGCATTATTTACAATCGCCAAAAGGTGGAAACAACCCAAGTGTCCATCAGCAGATGAATGAATAAACAAAATGTGGTCTATACATACCATGGAATATTATTTGGCTTCTAAAAGGAAGGGAACTTTGACTCATACTACAACATGGATGAACCTTGAGGATATTATGCTCGGTGAAATAAGCAGCCACTAAAGACAAACATCGTATGACTCCACTTACGTGAGGTCCCTAGAGTAGTCGCATTCATAGAGACAGAAAGTAGAATGGTGGTTGCCAAGGGCCAGGGTGAGAGGGGGTGAGGAGTTAGTGTTTAATGGGGACAGAATTTCAGTTTAAGAAGATGAAAAAGTCCTGGAGATGGATGGTGGTGATGGTTGCATCCAGCTAAAGGGCTCAGGAAAGGGCTCACAACTTCATAAGAGAACATATATGAATGAACACGTGAGAAGAAGCTCAATATCACTAGTCATCAGGGAAATGCAAATGAAGATCACAGTGAGACACCTCTACACACACATGAGAATGGCTAAAATTTGTATTTAATTGTAAAACCCAATACCAAGAGTTGGAAAGAATGTAGCAGAACTGAATCACTCACACATTGCAGTTTCACATGGCAGTTTCACAAGCGAAAACATCTGTCAAAACTCATCAAATCTTATGTAAATGGGTTCAGCTTATTGTACATAAATTATACTTCAATAAGGTAATTATTTTAAAAATTTATAAAGCCACAGTGCAAAAGGAGAAGAAAAGCAAACAAAAATGTCAGTACAGTTGTTTAACAGCTTTTCAGATATAATTGATATACCCCAAACTGTACATATTAACTGCACATATATTTAATGTATATAATTTGATGAGTTTGGAGAGAGAGAAGGGCGGAAGGAAAGGAGGGAAAGGAAGGAAGGAGGGAAGGAAGGAAGGGAGGGAGGAAGGAAGGAAGGGAGGGAGGAAGGAAGGAAGGGAGGGAGGGAGGACAGACTTCCTTCCTGGATTGCAGACAGCTGCCATGAAAGGACACAGTAAGAAGGCAGCTGTCTGTAAGCCAGGAAGAGAACCCAACCTTGCTCTACCCTGATCTCACACTTGCAGCTTCCAGAACTGTGAGAAATAAACGTCTGTTATTTAAGCCCCCCAGGCTGTGGTATTTGGTTGTGGCGGCCCGAGGGGACAAATCCAGGCTGTTGACCTTTACCCCCTCTACCCACCCCCAAGCTGCTCTCCTGCTCACCCATTGTCCCTCAGCTCCCACCCAGACCACCCAGTGAGGGTGCAGGGGCTAAGGTCGCCGGTTCCAAAGCCAGTGGGTGTATTGATGCCCCTTGACTTTCGCCTCACTGGGCACATTGTGTGGCTCTGATTTCCCTCCAGGCCTGACTTCTCTGGCCACGGGACAGGTTCCCATGACAGCCCGGTGAGCACCTCCCACACCCCAAACTCCCTAACTCAACCCTCCCCAGTCTCCCAGGTCCTTGCAGTCGCTCAGGCTACAAAGCATGGCGTCCTCACAACGCCCTCTCTCATTCGCACATCCAATCCATCAGCAATCCCGGTGGCTCTGCCTTTGAGACACGGCCAGGCTGACCTGTTCTCCCCTCCTCCGCTGCCACCACCAGACGCAGAGACTGCCGGGCTGTCTTAGTCTCCTCTGGATGAACGCCCCGCTTCCACCCTCACCCCTGTCCCTCCACCGGGCCACAGTGGTCCTTTGAGACCTAAGTCACCTAAGCCAGGGTATGTTCTTCCCCTGCAAGGCCCCAGCAGCACCCAACCCCGATCCTGCTCTCCACCCCAACTCCCCAACGGCTGCTGAACTGACTCCCGACTCTCCATCCCCCAGAGTTCCCTGCCTGGACTACAGCATCACCCTCCACCTCCTCCTCCTCCAGGTCTCCCTCCTCACCCCTCCTTCTTCCTGCTTCCCCCTCAATGCTCCATCAAGCATCCACAGGAAGCAGGAGCTCCAGAACACCCCCCCTGCTTTAAACCCTTTCGGGCTTTTGCAGAACCTACGGGACAGAGCTCAGACCTCTGCATGAGGGACCTCAGGGTGTGGCCTCCACTCTTACCTTCCCCAGCTTCCCCACCAGGGAGCGCGCTGCCTCACTCTCCATCCTGCAGGGCCCGCTGCGGGGAGGAGGGCTCCGTCAGGGGACGGGTGGTCAAGCCTAGTGGTCCTGGGCCAGCCCCCTGCTGCTCCACCCCCCCCCCACACACACACCACACATCCCAGCTGCCTGGGGAGAAACCCCCCACCCTTCCTTCTCTTGCTAATTCCTGGTTGGCCTTCAAGACTCAGGTCTGGTGTCACTTTCTTCCAGAAGCTTTCCTTAATTAAATGAGGTATTTAATCAAACATTTGTTGAGCATCTAGCGAGTACAGTACCGGGGGACATTTCAAAGGCCTCAGAGCTGGCCCTGTCCAGTCCCACGGATTCAAGTTAGTCCCACGGATTCAGGAGCTCGGGATGCGGATCCCTGGGCAGCAGGTGTCTTGTAAGAGACCCCCTTTGTGTACCCCCGCCGCCTGCGCTTTGAGCAAAGCTCGTCTAGAGGTAAGAGCAGCTCAGCCTGAGCACTGTGCCATGGGGTTCTACTCATACTGTCTCCTCTACTGATCATACCCCAGGTGAGAATAGGTACCATTATTCCCATTTTATACGATGAAAAAGCTGAGGCTCAAGAGGGTTCCTTGCTCCAGGTCAGCCAGCTGGTAAGGGACAGAGCCTCTTACAGCTAAAAAGGATTTCAGGGACCCCGTAACACGGGGGTTCTCCACCCACTGCATCAGAACCACCCGGGAGCTTCAAAACACATTTCTCCTAGAGATTCTGATTCAACCAGCGTGCATGTTGTCTCTTCCCAGGGGACCCTCAGGCATGGCCAGAATCGAGAACCACTGACTAATCCAACTCTTTGACTTTACAGGTAGGGAAACTAAGGCTTGGAGAGCCCAGATGATGTTTCCAGGTCACACACAAATTTGACAGACCTAGGATTAAAATGCAGGTTTTTCTGACACCGCATCCGATGTTCTTTCCAACGTGCTGGTGTTTTCCCAACAACGTTACCCCTTTTAGGGAGGATAATGTGGGCTTCTCCAACTAAAGACATTAGACGCTCAAAAACGTGGCCAACTTTCTAGTCAATGTGACCCCAGGCAGGGGACACTGCAGAGCAATCCCCCCACCCTGGCACAAGGAATCTCTACCCCCCAGGAGAAGGAGACAAAACAGGTCTTTCTCCCCAAGGAAAAAACCCAAACTACTCTCCAGCGCCATCTAGTGACACGGAGAGGTGTGTGTCAGAGCTTTCGGAAGCCGGGAAGGACAAACTGACTCGGTTCAACACAACTGGAGCTTTGGGCATAGAAGCCCTCAGGTGAGAGTCTCCGCAGTGGAGGTGGCCACAGAGTTGTCACCAGGGAGGTGAGAGTTGAGGAAACGTAGGAATTTACATTAAAACAAAGCACTTTAGGGCTTCCCTGGTGGCACAGTGGTTGAGAGTCCGCCTGCCGATGCAGGGGACACGGGTTCGTACCCCAGTCTGGGAAGATCCCACATGCCTCAGAGCGGCTGGGCCCGTGAGCCATGGCCGCTGAGCCTGCGCGTCCGGAGCCTGTGCTCCGCAACGGGAGAGGCCACGGCGGTGAGAGGCCCGCGTACCACAAAAAAAAAAAAAAAAAAAAAAGGTAAATTTGATGCTATATATATTTTATCATAATAAAAAAGAGGGGGTAGCATTACCCAGACAATTATTCAGAGCCCTCTTAGACCGAAGCTGTTGTTTTGTTCTGAGTTCACGGGAACATTTTATTCTCCGTTTTTGTTTTTTCTCCTCTTAATAGTCACAGGCCCCATCTTCCGCGTGAGGATCACCTACGGAGTTTGCTAATGCAGATTTCTGGGCCCCTCCCAACACAGATGCGGTCAGCCCATAGGTCACCCTTTGAGAAAGACCCTTGCAGACCCTCTGGTCCGCTCTAGGCAATTGGCCAAGTCACGTGAGCCAATGCCTAGGCCTACTTTCCTTCCTAGGAAACTGCCTGTCCTCACACTTAGGATGACAGCGTGGAATTGCTTCGTGTAGAAGCACGTGACTTGGGCTCTGTCTCTCCATAACTGCTCTGAAGGTCCATTCATTCCTGCGTTCATTCATTCAACAAGCCTCAGCACCTGCTTCGTGCGGGGCCTGTGGCTTAGCTGCTTCCCGCAGCCAATCGGAGGGCGCAGGCCAGGGTCCCACCTCCCCCTCCTGAAGTCCCCGTGGGAGCCAGAACAGCTACCTGTGTCCTGCCCAAAGACAGGAGCTCCAGAGCACTCCTGTTTCCCATTAGGTGCGACACATTCCTTCCAAACACCGGGCGGGTGGCCTGGCAGGCTCCTCGGGCCGGCCTCCCTGCCCTCCTGTTCCCAGGGTCTCTCTTGCCCTCCAGGCTGCTGTCACCTGAGGACAAGTCAGGCTAACAGTCCCAGTCAGCTGACCGGGACCGGACTCTGCAGAGGTCCTGCCAACCCTGCAGCTCCCACACTGGGCCCTGGGAGACCTGGTCTCGCCTTTGCCCCACCCCCAGAGCTCTCCTCCCAGGGACGAACCTTCTTGTCCCTCCTCCCCTGGGGGTGTGCCTCCTCTCTGTCCCCCCAACCAGGCATCCCTGGATTTCTGACCCCTGGGACCTGGGAGGGGGCCACAATGTTCCCCTTTAGAACGTGAGAGCCAGACAAGGGCCTGTTACTGTGAAATGAAAGCATTTCACCATCTGCCCGTCGGGGTCTTTGCCAGCTGATCGATGCTAAGTGAGCAGTTACTGTGTACACTTTGGGAATACAAAGACTAAGGTGGCTTTGCTTTGAGAAGTGAAGAAGGCACGTTAGCGGAGCCAGTCAGCTCATGATTCCAGCAGGGATACGGGGCCCAAACCAGTAGCTGTGACCTCGAAGAGGCAGCCTGTCTATTGGGTTCTGGGCTGGACTCCTAAGGCCTGTGGCCTGGGTCCAGATCTTCACTCTGCGTCCGACCAGCCGTGCGGCTGGGGCAGGTCACTTAGACTGTCCTGCCTCAGTTTCCTGATCCAAATAACAGGAAAGACATCAAGTGGCTTGGTGCACTGTTGTATTACGATGATTAACACAGATAAAGGATTTAGAACATGGTGGTCCCAGGGCCTCACAGAGTGGGTGTTGGCTGTCATCAGCATATCGTCATCGTCATTGTCATCACCATCATTGTCATCACTGTTGGCCCTGTCACCATCCTCAGCATTTGGAGGCAAGGGGAGCATCAGCGGGCTGCGGATCTTTCACAGAGGTGGGTCTTGAGTTAGACCTCAAAGCAGAGGGACCTGGCTGCATGCCTACACCATCAACACTTACATGGCCCTTCCTCTGTTCTTTACACACATCACAGAGGGTTTACTGAGAAAGAGTGGGAATTGGGTGCCAGCCAAACAAAGAGTTGTGCGTGGAAATACAGAAGAGGGTTCAGGGATGTTCACGAGCCCATAAAGTACAGACGGAGTTAAGGATTGGCGTTCCAGTAGAAGCGCTTGCCAGTTCTTCTCGGGCCGGCTTTCTAGAAGGAGTGACACGATGGGACACCCCTTCTCACCCCCAGCCTCGCTCTTCTACCCCCGCCCCCACTTCCACAGGCTCTCAATGGACTGACGGTCCAGGCCTTAACCACTCTGCAGAGCTATTATGATCCATCAGGTGAAAAACATCGTTCACTTTTCAAAGTGGTGTGTGTGATTTTCACCATTGACTGTAACAGCAACAGAGGATCATTTCAGCTGGCTGAGCGCATAGTCTGTGTGTGCTAAACTTCCCTAAGCGTGGATTTACACAATGAAGCAATTAGCCCCCTGGGACCCACTCAGTGCCGTGGCGTACATAGCGTGTGTTTCATAGACGGGCTAATAAGCAGGTGCCAGAACCATTGCTCAGGACTCACCGTCGGTCTGGAGACCATTGAACACTCAGAGACTGTCTTCCCAAAGCCTTCCATGGTGAGGGGGTCCCCAGCGATCACACACCCAGCCAGCAAACAGGGTGATGTTCTGCTCTTCTGCCACCAGCCAGTGAAGGAAGAAAGCAGAGGCGGGACCTCCCTCGTGGTTCAGTGGTTAACACTCCATGCTCCCAACGCAGGGGGCCTGGATTCGATCCCTGGTCAGGAAACAAGATCCCACACGCCGCAAAGAAGATTCCCCATGCCGCAGCTGAGACCCAGCGCAGCCAAATAAGTAAGTAAATAAATTAAAATATTTAAAAAATGAAAAAGCAGAGGAGCTGCCCAAGGAGGCATGTGCCCCCTTGCTTCTGCCTCCTTCCCACATTGACAGACTGTGCCCGTGGGTCTAGAGTAATCGTCAGAACGCAGACGAGAAAGCATCCGGGCTCCACTGCTGTGGTCATGGACACAGGATTGTGGTCTTGAATAAGAGCGCCGGGGTCGCGATGGTTGCGTTGTCTGAAAGTGTTTCAGGACCCGCCTGGCTCCTTGCCTCAGTCTCTCCATTCCCCACCAGAGAGTCTCCTGGGTCCTCCGTGGAGAGCTCAACCTGGCCCCAGGGGCTGGTCACCCTGTCCCGAGATGGGACACTTCAAGGAACCCCAGGCCGGGCTCCACTCAAGATCCTCGAGACAGAGACCTGAGGAACTTACAATTCTGAGAGAAAAAAGCAGATACAAAGTTACACATACAGCAGGGATGAAGCTCACCCGGGTAGAAAGAAAGAAATATGCCCACCTGTCAGCCAGGGTGACCTCTCAGAGTGAGTCGTTTCCTAATTCTTTGCATTTTCTAAAATTGTCTTCGATGAACAAGCGAGAAATAATGAGTTCCCTCCTGCGACTGACACCTGTTCTTTCTTCCCTCTCAGATTCCCCCCCCCCCGCCTATGTTACTGCCCCCAACCCCGCCCAGCCCTGCCACCCACTCCATGCAATTCCACTTGGATGTCCCTGCTTCTCCAAGTCACAGGGGCTCATGAGGCAGCCTGGCCAGAGACAGATGTGGTCCCTGGTGGGGCAGGAGGGCCTGTCAGCTGGGCAGAGCTGGATGCTGGGAGAAAGATAATTTCTCTTTGGGGGACTCAAGCGCAGAGGATCACCTAAGCCTGGAGCTGCCGATTGTGCGGCTGCACAGAGAAAGCCTGCTTCAGAATGCAGCCAACGAATGAGAAAACAGAGCTGAGGGACAGAGACCAAGTCTTGGGGACGTCACTTAAGCCCCAAGGTCAGCATGACCAAAGCCAGCCTTGCAAGTTCTTTTTACTGAACCAATAACTGTCCTTCCGGCCCGAGCAAGTCTGGGTGGGTGATGCCACCCCTTGCCATGGGAAGATTCCTGATGGCACTGCCTTACAGGGCTGTGGTGCAGTGACACTGCTTAGAAACACAAGGTGCACCCACCGGGGTGGCCGACAGGTGTCCCGGGTGCCAAAGGCCACTCACAGATGGGTTTTGTTGGCCCACATGGGATTAAAAATTTGAGTCAACACTTTAGAATCTGGATTTTGTCTATAACTCTAGATTTTCTGTGTCTCTGAAAAAAAATCACAAGACCTGGCAACACTGGGCTTATGTCCTACATGGCAACGTTTACCTGGAGCTGCAAAGGGGCTGCCCTTTTGGTTGGGGCATTCATTCTCTAACGGCTAACACGTCTCCTTATTTTCTCCCCAACACTGTGGCTGGATGTCAGTTAGCATTTGTAATTGGCCTGCAGGACTGACGGCTCCCAATGAATCCCCCGTCCTGGGCTCTGTGCCCCTGCGTGGCCCCGCCCATGCTTACACCTGCCAGGCCATGTGACTTGCTTTAGCCAATGAGACACCAGCGTGTAACAAAAGCAGAGGCTTGATGAGCCTTGGCGTTGGGGTTGGTCCTCTTTGAAGATGGGGCTGGAATGAGACACCACAGGGGAAAGAGGCCAGAGAGCGAGTAAGTGCTTATAGGATGAGAGAGACGCATCAACAAATATGGAATCTACTTCTGAAAAGGCTGCCATTGGCCAAATCTAGGATGATTTGAGCATAAAAATAAATAATGGTACCAATAATTAAAATCCAATGACTATAATAGGAAAGCGTAAATCCATACAGATATAAATAAGTAAAATGAATACATCAAGAGTTAATGATGAATGGAGATCCTTGCAGAGTTTCAAAGAACCTCCCCACAAAAATGGCAGAAAACCAGGGAAAGGAATAACTCTTATTATAAAAGAGAAGCCTGGCAGGCACCACCTGCATCACATGGTCAAGGAAATATCATGGATGGGGCCAACTGAAATCACCAGCCACCCGTGGATGCAGTGAGAAAAATAAGGCAGCGTTTCTGTGATTGTTTTACCAAGTCGTCTAGCTGCTTGAGTAGGAGGGAGGGCAAACAAAGAGAATTACAGGAGAAGAAAAAAGAAATCACTTAGTAGTTCGAAAGTATTATCCTCCCAAGAGAACTGGAAACACGTCCACACAGAACCCTGTACATGAATGTTCATAACAGCAAAATATTCATGATCGCCCCAAAGTGGAAACAACCCAAAAGTCCAGATGCAGTAAGTGTACCCAGACATTCCTCAATACAAAGGAATGAAGTACTGACATTTGCTACAACATGGATGAACCTCAAAAACAATACGCTCGGTGAAGGTCTTGCCTGGGTCACTGTCATAACCTCCTGACCTCATGGCGGCTTCCTGTCTCACCTCACAACCCGCCGTTTCCCAGGTAGCAGCGAGCAAGCTTTTAAAAACATAAGTCATACTGTGTCATTTTCCTCCCTTCAGTTCTCCAGGAGCTCTCCAGATAATTACTAGGATAAAATTCAAGCCCCTCCCCGTGGCCCACCAGGGGCCGAGCGACCAGGCTTCTCCCCAGCTTCCAACTGCTCCTTTCCCCCCTTCCCTGGCTCAGCAGGTGGCAGTCACATAGCCTCCTTTCTTCTCACCACACACGCCAAGCCCTTTCCCACCTCAGGGCCTTTGCACTTGCTGTGAGAAGCACTCTAAGTTGCCCACCCCACCTCTCCACCCCCTCACAAGCCACCTCTGCTGAAATATGCCCACCTGTCAGCCAGAGTGAGCTCTCAGAGTAAGTCGTTTCCTAATTCTTTGCATTTTCCAAGAATCAGGAAATTCTTGGAAATTTCCTAATTTCCACCTTGGAACCACCTAATGGGGTGGTTCCAAGATACCACTCCATTTCCTTCCTTCATAGCAGCTGGCCATCTGCAGTTGTTACATCTATTCATGTATTTGCTGCATCTTTCCCAACCAGACACAACATCTCCATGAGTTCAGGGACCTGTTCTGTCCTGTCTGCACCATGTCACCAAGGCCCAATGCAGTACCTGGCATACAGTCATACAGAGCTCAATAAATATTTGTCCAGTGAATGAAATAACCAAGAGCTGATCATGTCTTATAACCTTTATAGCACTTATTACAGCATGTTCATTTATTTATTTACTTGTTTATTTATTTACTTGTTGACTGTGGCTCTGCCCTGCCTAGAATGTAAACTCCATGAAGGTAAGAACCCTCTATGTCTCAGTTCCCACCACACTCACAGCGCCCAGAGCAGTTCCAGGCACAGAGCAGACTATTAATGGACAGTTGCTGAACATTGGGTGACTGCTGATGAAATCTTATCATTTTATCAAATTCCTGAAAAAAGAAATATATCTTTTTACTAGGCTCCTGAGACAGCATTCGGAGTTCCTCTGCTGGGTAGCACAGAAGCTAGGCTTCACCTGCGCCCCATCAACAACAGCTGAGGGCTGCTTCTGGGGCATTAACTCCCCTGCACTTCCCGCTTGGCTTGTCCAGTGGCCAGGCCCAGTACAGTCTCAGAGCCCGGGGAAAAAGGCATCAGGACTTGAGTCTCAGGGGCCTCTGGTCAGCAGCTCTCAGTATGTAGAGACAAGGACTGAGGGAAAGGCAGGAAGCCAGCAGCAACAAACTCAGCCTAATTCTATTTAGTGAAAATCAGAACAAAAATATGAGAAATCTGATCCACTTCGGTTCCACCCAGGTTCTTTAATCCCTAACTATCAACTCAAATGTTAAATGTGGCCACTTGTATGATGGGAAGTCCAAAGATACTGATGCGGTGGGGTCTTGGTACAGAAGCTGGCTGACCATGTACCAAAGATGGCGCTCCAAGTTTTTGCTGGTACATGAGCTGTTTCTACCACCTTAATCCCTTCCTTTCGGGTTGAAAGAGTCCATGCCCTGAATCAGGAGCTGGAAAGGGCATACCAAGCCTACCCTAAAATAGTCTGCCCTATTTTATCCCTCGTGCCAATGTGCAGTTAGCATGTGGGGAAGAAAATGGGCCAGGCCTTGATACACCTCATTTCAAAGACTGCCAGCCACTCTAACAGAATCTAATCCCCCTCTTAGCTCTTACACATACAAACCCCAAGGTGCTAGAGTTGTGATGTGACTTGCTTCCTTCAAAAGTGATTAGAGCAAAGTTACGCACTAGGGAAAGGCAACAAAGGAGGAGAAAAGATAGTCTAAACATCTTGGGCACATCCCTTGAGATGTAATTAGTGTATCTTGGTAATCATTCAGTTTTAGCTCTGTCATAATTTTCAGAAATGAAGTGACAGCTACTAATTAGCACATCGATTCAGCAAATAATGAGAAGAAATAGGAAAAGCATTGGTTTGGGGAATGGAAGGTATAAATCATTCGGTACATCGATTCCCACCGTAACTGTAACAGCCTGGCTACTGAGCTTGAGGGAGGTCAGCCTGCTGACCAATGGCCTGGTTGCCGCACCGAGAGCCTGGCACGCTGCTACCACTGGTGACAGGGCAGTACAAGATCATCCTCTTCTGGGCGAAGCCTTCCCACACAAGCTCAGCCCAGAGTCACTTTCCCGTCCTCTGAATTCCAAGACCTGCCAGTGATGAGTTCATCTCGCCCCATCCCGGGATACAGTTTTGCTCTTGCCTTCTATCATTGCTAAACTCAGACTGTCGTTTAACTTCTACTGTCACTTTTAAATATTCCCAATGAAAATATAAATTCGAGGGTTAGAGACCACAGCCATTCCCTACGTATCCAGAATTGAGTCCCGGTATCCATAGAGTTACTTAAGAAATCATGACAACTGTAATTGAGGGATGTATTACCTCCCTGCAGAAAAGACACTTAGCCCATCGAATGGGAACTTGTATATCATGAGCTTCAGGTGATTCAGAACTGAGGCTGTGGAACAGCAACTGACCAGTGCACAGGGATGGAGGGGCCACTGAAACAATCTCAGGGTCATGGAGGCTGAAACCCAACATTGACTCATGGACAGTGATTGTGGTGATGGAAATGAGAGCTAGACATTCCTTGTTTGAACTAAATGTCTTTTTTCAAATATCCGTAAAACTTCACTAGTCTCATTTGGACTCTAATGAAAGTAACTGCTTTGCCTTCATGGTCTAGCCCTTTTGGATACAGTGAAAGATCAATAGAGAAATCCTGAGTGATCCTGATTTGCACCATGGAGACAAGCTTGGGTGTGTGTACTTGGATCTCTTCCATCAGGCAATGTCTTAGAGGACTGTTCATTCTTTCAAACATCAAATATGTACTGAGTCCTAACAACGGGTAAGGGATGGTGCTAGACGCCACGTGGGGAAGGATGGGTCTAGTGGGTGGAAAGGAGGATGGACGGATGACTCAAAGATCAAGCCTGACCTCGAGACACTTAGAGATGAAATTGGCACATAAATAACTACAATTCTCAGACTTCCCTGGTGGCGCAGTGGTTAAGAATCCACCTGCCTATGCAGGAGACACAGGTTCGAGCCCCGGTCCGGGAAGATCCCACATGCTGTGACACAACTAAGCCCATGTGCCACAGCTACTGAGCCTGCGCTCTAGAGCCTGTGTGCCACAACTACTGAGCCCATGTGCCTAGAGCCCGTTGTCTGCAACAAGAGAAGCCACCGCAATGAGAAGCCCGCGCACTGCAACAAAGAGCAGCCCCTGCTCGCCAAAACTAGAGAAAGCCCAACACACAGCAACAAAGACCCAACACAGCCATAAATAAATAAATTAATAAATTAATTAATTAATTAATTAAAAAATAACTACAATTCTATAGGGAATGATAAGGGGCCTGAGAAGTTCAGAGAAAGTTCTTGGAAGCACCAAGAAAATGTGAAAGTAACTGAAATACAATGACTGTGTAGACTACCTCTCAGAATTTCTAGCTGGAAAGTATTGAAACTAGAGAACCCTCTGGAACCAGGTAAGTGTCCATTTAGGGTCCCTTAATCATTTCATTCATTGATTTAAATACACTGTTTGTTTACTATGTATCTGGATACATTGTGTTTATTTATATTATATTTGAATACATTCTATTTATCAATTTAAATACACTGTATTTATTGATTTAAGGATCATAGTGAGTAGATATTGTGCACACATCATGTAAAAGTTGACGTTCCATGACAAATAAAATTACTTGAAGTGGTTGCAAATGTGCCAATGCTTAAATGGCCTCAGTGGTTCTTCTCCAACAAGGGAGAGTGATATTTAAGGACCTTGGCTCAGGCATCCACTAAACAAAGATTCAGTGCTAGACTGGGAGCAGGTCCCAGAGAGTTTCCTGTGGCTCAGAGTGCAGGCTCCAGATGCCAGCTGCAGCTCAGACACGGCCTCAGATACTCAACTGTGACAAGGGCAATCAGCTCAGTATCTCATGCCTCAGTTTCCTTACCCTTTCAGGTTGTTATGAGGATTACATGAGCCAACATGTAGAGGTGGAGAGGGCTTCACATATCTTAGCTCGTCACTACCATCATCACCACCATCACCATCATCATCATCACTATCATCATCACCATCATCACCACCATCACCACCATCATCACCATCACCATGATCAACACCACCATCACCACCATCATCATCATCATCACCATCATCTCATCACCACCATCATCATCATCACCATGATCATCACCATCATTATCATCATCACCATCATCATCTCATCACCACCATCATCACCATGATCATCACCATCTTCACCATCATCATCATCTCATCACCACCACCACCATCATCATCATCATCATCATCACCATCATCATCGTCTCATCATCACCACCATCATCACCACCACCACCACCATCACCATCATCACCATTACCATCATCAGGACTGAGGCAGACTCTGTCCTGATAGCTCCCAGCACAAAGACTAGCAGGCAGGGAAAGAGGAGAAAAGTCCAGAAGCAGCAAATCCAAGCTGATTTTAAACCTATAATCCTGAACAAGAAGTATGTGAGACTGTTCTTTCCTTTCTCCAAAAGATGGCAAAGTCAGGAGACTGGCTGTCTTCAGTCTTGGGAGAAAGGGTGGGGGGGCAGCAGTGTGGGGCAGGGGAAGGATGCTCAGGACAAACTTGGCAGTGCCCTTCAAGAGCAATGCGTGAAGCCCATGATGAGGGACCTTCTGTTCTCACCCTCTCTCTCCTGAGGCCTGCGGCTAACCTGGTCACCAAGGCAGAGCTGACTGGGTCTGGCTGCAAAGCAGGGAGAGTTGATTGGATTTTTCTGGCAGAAAGTATGAACTCTGATTGGCTTAGATTGGAAATCAGTGGAAAAAGAAAAAAGGCAGGGCGGCGGAGGGGGGATATCTGGTCTTGGTGTGAATGGGAAAAAACACTTGAAATAAAATCTAAACCCCTGCTATGGTCACAAAGAAAAGAAAAATGGTTGACGAAAGTCACATACAATTCTTTTTTTTAAAAATAAATTTATTTATTTTTTAAATTTTTGGCTGCATTGGGTCTTCATTGCTGAGTGCGGGCTTTCTCTAGTTGCGGCGAGTGGGGGGCTACTCTTCGTTGCGGTGCGTGGGCTTCTCATTGTGGTTTCTTGTCTTGTTGCAGAACACAGGCTCTAGGCGCGCAGGCTTCAGTAGTTGTGGCACGTGGTCTCAGCAGTTGTGCCTCACAGGCTCTAGAGCGCAGGCCCAGTAGTTTTGGCTCATGGGCTTAGGTGCTCCACGGCATGTGGGATCTTCCTAGACCAGGGCTTGAACCTGTGTCCCCTGCATTGGCAGGCAGATTCTTAACCACTGTGTCACCAGGGAAGTCCCCCACATACATTTCTTTTTATATTAAAGACTTTGCCATGCACTTAATTTGCAATGATTGTTAAAAAATTATTCAGAGACACTTGTTAAAGACGGTAGGGCAGGCTTTATTCAGGACCATCATGATATGTACAGGGACCACTGCAATGGGATTCTGCAGTCAGGGGAAAGAGGTTGGGCTCTGCTCTGAATACAGGGTAGGCAGGTGGGGATTTAGAGCCAAGGAGAGGTAGGAGTCAGTGGATGGAAAATGAATAAGAGGAAACATCAGGGGTAAGGGGGATTCTGGCGAAGCCAACCTAACAGGATTCTTGCTGAAGACAGGCCAGCCTGTTTAGGCATCACCTGGTGTGGAGCCAGGGGGTGGGGGGGTGGTGAGGAACCAGATCAGATTATCGAGGGTGATCAAGTATCAAGGATGGGGGTTCTGGTTAAATCAACTTAGCAGGGTGCTTGCCAAAGCTAGATTTAACAGGGACCCCCAGATTGGCCTAGAAGGAGGTTTAGGAGCCTGACTAAAGTTTGACCAAACAAAGAATTTTTATCATGGTAGAATGTCTTCTTTTCAAAAAAACGTAATATTAAGAGACCCTATGAGACAAACTACATTTTACAGCTAAGTAATCTGCAAAAAAAGACAAGATAAATGAAAAAGATAAACTATAAAGAAAAGATAAGATAAACTAGTTTCAAAAATATCTTGAACTAAATTTGTTCAAAGGTAGAATGTTAACCTGTGTGCTAGTTAAATAATGCTTTGAAATTTTAACTTTCAAACGAAACACTTCAAGGATGGAAAAATACAAAAGAATGCATAAAAATAAAGCAGACAGAAAAGGACAAACGTATGATTCCATTTCTATAGGTCCTATAATCGGCGAATTCATAGAGACAGAAAGTTTAATAGAGGTTGCCAGGGGCTGGGGGAGGGGGAATGGAGAGGGAGTGTTTAATGGGGAGAGAGTTTCTGTTTGGGCAGATTTAAAAATTCTGGAAATGGAGAGTGGTAAGATTGTACAATATTGCGAATGTACTTAATGACACTGCATTGTACACTTAAAAATGGTTAAAATGATCAATTTTTGTTATATTTTGCCACAATAAAAGTTATCAATTAAAAAAATACAGGACTTCCCTGGTGGAGCAGTGGTTAAGAATCTGCCTGCCAGTGCAGGGGACACAGGTTCGATCCCTTGTCCAGGAAGATCCCACATGCCACAGAGCAACTAAGCCCATGCACCACAACTACTGAGCCTGCACTCCAGAGCCCACAAGCCACAACTATTGAGCCCATGTGCCACAACTACTGAGCCTGCGCGCCTAGAGCCCGTGCTCCACAACAAGAGAAGCCGCCACAATGAGAAGCCCATGCACTGCAACAAAGAGTAGCCCCTGCTGTCCACAACTAGAGAGAGCCTGCGTGCAGCAACGAAGACCCAACCCAGCCATAAATAAATAAATAATAAAATAATAAATAATAAAAAAGATATATTCATAAAAAAATACATAAGTACAGGGCTGTTGAATACCACCACCGTGCCATTTTGCACCCTGGGACTTGTGCAGTGCACAACCTGTATATGGCATCCCTGTCCAGACATTCTATTTCCTGATAAAAAGATAGTAGTATTTGTATTCATATATATATTTTTTTAAGGCAAGACCCCAAGTTGACTTTTGTTTCAGAAAGAAAGAGAGGAAGGAAGGAAGAGAGGGAGGGAGGGAGGAAGGAAAGTTCATCAGTGCACCAAAAAGAGCAAGTTGCATTCAGAGATAATAGGTGTGAGAGGAAGCAAATCAGGGAATCTTTAAGCAGAGGAAATGGATAAAAGTAGCTGAATACGGCAGGTTATGTTTCGGTGTGGAGTCAACCAGAATTTTTCTGTTTAAAAATGGGATCTGAGGGGCTTCCCTGGTGGCGCAGTGGTCGAGGGTCCGCCTGCCGATGCAGGGGACGCGGGTTCATGCCCCGGTCCGGGAGGATCCCGCGTGCCGTGGAGCGGCTGGGCCCGTGGGCCATGGCCGCTGGGCCTGTGCGTTGGGAGCCTGTGCTCCACAATGGGAGGGGCCACAGCAGTGAGAAGCCCACGTACCTCAAAAAAAAAAAAAGGGATCTGAGAGAAAGGGACGAATCAAAGATGCCCTAGCTAGTGGCAGTGCTGTCCACAGGGACAGGGGAGGCTAGGAGAGAAGCAGCTGCAGGATGGGGCTGGTGCAGGGGAGAAACAGTTGGGTGTTGGCAGCATTAACTTTGAGAAGCCTTTAGACATCCAAATGGCAATAATGAGAAGGCAGTTGGATATGAGTCTAGAATTCCTGAGAAAGGTCAGGGCAGGACATATACATTTTTGAGTCAAAGTTAAAGGGATACATGAGATCACTGGAGAGTGTAGGTAAAAAAAGAGGAAAGAGCAGAGGGCAGAGCCCTAGGGAACTCCAACATTTAGAGATCTGGTGGAGAAGGGGCAATCTCTGAGGCAGGAAGGGATCCAGACAAGTGCAGTATCATAGTGGCCTCCAGAAGGAAGTATTTCAAGGAGAGAGCAGTCAACCATGGCAAAGGATGCTGAGACTTGGTAACTCTGGGTGTGGGAAATGGGGCAGTTCTCATTTAATTACATCTCTGTTCTCCATAAAACATGAGGCAGTCATCAACTAAGTAGTGTTAGATATAAGGACAGATGAAAAGCTACATAATAGTATGAAAGTAAATTTACTAGGCAAGTGTAGCAGGATTGTCTGGCAGTTCTGAGTTCCCATTTGAGAGCTGCGGTAAATAAATGAAAAAGAAGTACCCACCTCATTCCATGAGGCCAGTATCACCATAATATTAAAACCAGTCAAAGACATCCCGAGAATAGAAAACTATAGACCCATGTCTCTTTTGAATATTATGTAACAGTCCTCAACAAAACACTGGCAAATTGAATCCAGAAACATATAAAATGGATTATGCACCATGACCAAAATGGGATTTATCCCAGAATCAATTGGGATTCTTATCCCAGGAATGCAAGTTTGTTTTAACATCTCAAAATCAATTAATATATCGTATCAACAGAATAAAGGACAAAAAACACACGATCATCTCAATAAACACAGAAAAGGCATTTGACAAAATTCACTTTTTTATAAAAATGTTTGGCAAACTGAGAATAGAAAGGAACTTCCTCAACTTGATAAAGAGTATCAGTGAAAAACCCACAGTTACATCAGACTTAATGACGAAAGGCTGAATCCCCCTAGGATTCCCCCAGGGTCAGGAACAAAACTGGGATGTTTTCCCTTGCTACCTCCTTTCAACATTTTTACTAGAGGTTCCAGGCAGGGAAGTTAGGCAATAAAAAGAAATAAAAGCCATTCAGATCAGAAATGAAAGGGTATGGGACTTCCCTGGTGGTCCAGTGGTAAAGAATCCGCCTTACAATGCAGGGGATGTGGGTTCAATCCCCGGTCAGTGAACTAAGACCCCACATGCTGGGGGGCAACTAAACCAGTGCACCGCAACTACTGAGCTCATGTGCCTCAACTAGAGAGCCTGTGTGCCGCAAACTACAGAGCCCACGCGCTCTGAAACCCGCGCGCCACTACTACAGAGTCCACGCATCCTGGAGTCTGAGCACCACAACTAGAGAGAAGCTGGCGCGCCAAAACAAAGGGCCCGCACGCTGCAACTCAAGATCCCTCATGCCTCAACGAAGATCCCGCGTGCTGCAATGAAGACCTGACACATTCTGCGTTGGCAGAAGGATTCTTAACCACTGCACTGCCAGGGAAGCCCAATAAATCTTTTTTTTTTTTTTTAAAAGGAAATGAAATGAAAGGGTAAAACTATTTGTATTCACAAACATGATCTTATATGTAGAAAATCCTAAGGAATCCACAAAAACTATTAGAACTAATAAACAAGTTCAGCAAAGCTACAGTATACAAGACGAATGTACAAAAATCTACTGTATATCTATACACTACCAACCAGTGAAAAATCTGAAAATGAGACAAAGACAATTGCAATTACAACAGCATCAATAAGAATAAAATCCTTAGGAAGAAATTTAACAAAAGATGTGTAAGCCTTAAACACTTAAAACTATGTAACATTGTTGGAAGAAATTAGAGAAGAGCTAAATAAATGGAAAAACAGCCGTACTCACGGATTGGAAGACCTAATACTGTTAGAATGGCAACAGTCCCCATCTACAGAGTCAGTGGAATCCCTATAAAAATTCCAGGGCTTCCCTGGTGGCGCAGTGGTTGAGAGTCTGCCTGCCGATGCAGGGGACGCGGGTTCGTGCCCCGGTCTGGGAAGATCCCACATGCCGCACAGCGGCTGGGCCCGTGAGCCATGGCCGCTGAGCCTGCGTGTCCGGAGCCTGTGCTCCGCAACGGGAGAGGCCACAACAGTGAGAGGCCCGCGTACCGCAAAAAAAAAAAAAAAAATTCCAGCTGGTGTAGAGGAAGACAGACAGCCGGGTGCTAAAGCTGCACGAAGGGAAATGATTGGAATGCTGCTAGATGAAAGCAACAAGAAGGGAAAGTGATGGGAGCATAGTAGATTAGTAAATGACCAACGAGTGAACGAATGAATACATGGAATCTCCTCTGGCTGTTTTGTGTATCTCTTGCTGCATAACAACCACCCCAAAACTTATTGGCTTAAAACAATAACTATTTCTTTGTTTCTCATGATCTGGGATTAACGAGAGCTCAGCTGAACAGTTTTTTTGCCAGTTTCCCTTGGGGTCTCTGATGGATGCAGCTGCTGTCAGATGGCAGCAGGGGCTGAAACCTCTGCTGTGGCTTTTCCCATGTGTCCAGTGCCATGGCTGGGACAACCGGAATGCTGGGTGGGCTCATCTGGGGCTCCCTCCTTCTCCTGTCAGTCCGTCTGTCTGTCTCTCTCTCCCTCTCTCCCCTTGTAGCCTCAGGGCTTCTCCCTCTCAATGTGGCTTCTTCACGTGGTCTCTCCGGGTAACTGGGCTTTTTACATGGCAGCTTGGGGCTCCCAAAAGTGCAAAAACATCTTTAAGGCTTAGACCCAGAATTGGTGCAGCATCCCTTGGGCCCCGCTGTATGGGTTAAAGTGAGTCACAGGGCCAGAGTGGGAGGTGCCCAGGCAGGGGGTGAATTCCAGGCGTGGGGTCCGTCGGAGCCATTGCTGGGACAAGCCGCCACACCAGCCTCAGTGTCAGTCCCCCAATCCCAACCACACCAGACCCCTGTTTTTGCTACTTCTATCACCATCTTTATTAAAAGTCAACATCCACCTATAGCTAAGTACGTTTCACTCACAAAAATAAATTGCCATGAGCCTCGCAGTCAGCACGATAAATGCCAAGCTGAGAATCTTGAACCTGAATTACTGTGGTTCTCCTGCTGGGCCACCTTGATCCAGCATCATCATTCTTGGAACCTCAGCATCTCCTGCAGGTGAGAGAAGACAGAAATACAACATAGTCTGCCCATCTCATCCCCTCATGTGTTATAAGAATTTCAATAAAATAACGTAGCTAGCACTTCCCTGGTGGTCCAGTGGTTATGACTCCAGGCTTCCACTGCAGGGGGTGCGGGTTTGATCCCTGGTCAGGGAACTAAGATCCCACGTGCCGCGTGGTGCAGCCAAAAACAAACAAACAAACAAAACAAAACAAACAACGCAGGTGAAGAATCTTTGGAAGAGCTTAGAGGACTGCACAGGTAGGTATCCTCTGAAAAGAAAGTATATGAATATGTTAGCTCTGCATCTTCCTGTTTTAAAAGCCCATTTCTTTGGAGGGTCTGGCCTTCGAGAAGGATGCTGATTTATACACTGTCATGTTACTGTAAATATGAGAAGCTACAAGCTCTCATCAGCTGATTTAATGAGGTTCTTCTGTGCTGATGGCTGTTTATTTTTCTCAGTCCTCTTTGCTGCCATCAAATCACCCTGCGTGAACATTGAGTAAGTATTCAAACTCACTCTTGGGTTTGGTCTTCATGACTTAATGGGAAGCGTGAACAGACTCTGTCTCCAAAAGGAGACTTTTCTGAATCAACTACAACCACCCGTGGTCACTGAGATAATTACTCAAGGAACATCCTATTTACAAGGCAATCAGAACTGTACTTTAGGCTACGCTCTGAGGCAAAACAAAACCAAACAAGACAAGACAAAAAACTTTCTTGCTCAGGACACCATCATTACAGGGCTTAACAGGGAAAAATCTCAGGTTACAAGAAATAGACTTTTGATGTAGATTAATAAGAATAGTCATCTGAGATGCTCATGTATAAATAAACACAGTAAAAACCATGAATTCTTCTCATCGACAGTTGTCACTCCATGACCAAAGATTTTCTGTCCTCTGGATGGTTGATTTGACTTAGTTTTTGCATAACAAACCCAAGGGTCTGTTTCTGAAAAATATCTATCTCCTGGGATTCAAGGGCCCTGAAAACATTGACTAATTTGGAAGACAGGTGTGGAGAGAGAAGTGTCAATGGATTGATGTATAGTGGCATCCTGAGAATCCTCGAGATTCTCAGTCATTCTGGGAGAATGTTTCCTCAAGTGGTAGAATGGGATTGCTCTCAAATGAAATGGCCATCCAGGCAGTAGATGCGTGTGCATCCCATGCAGGCCTCTGTCACCGTTCCCCAGACGGTACAGCAGCTTCCGAGCTCATCTTCCTTTGTCACTCGTCTTATACTGCTCTTCAAGGCTGTTCACAGTCTGGCCTTTGCTGGTTCATGGGGCAAATGTAAAATGTTCCCCCGGGAATCCAGAGATAAGAGGAATGAGGCTGCTCTCCAAGATATACCCTTGAACCCTTGGGCAATGATAACATGAAGGGTTTGCAGGAGTGATCAGGGAATTTCTAGAAATGTGAGACCCAAGATTTTGGAATATCCCCCCAAACACCAATGAAGAAGTCTGGGCAGTGGTGTGCTGGTAAATGTTCAATGGGCTCTCTGGGAAGAAGTCTTGGTTTGTAATATTTACAGCTTCCATGGTGTCAATGCTCCACCACGGCCAATTCAAGCTACTAACTCAAAATAATTGGCTGCAGAGTTGGGAAGAGACATGCACAGTCAGTTCTTGCAAGCCAGTACGAGGTGGCTTCAGCACACCCCGGAGTCTCAGAGAGATAGGACTCAAATGTGAGTGTAAGTTAGTGAGCAGAAACCAAATTAATCATATTTTACCCTATTTGAAGGAATTCTGTGCAAACTAAAAGAATCATGATCATAGAAAAGAGAGAAAAGGGGAGACCAAAGAGTCAAATCAGTGGTGCCTGTCCAGGGACAGGGTGCCTGTTCTAGGGCTTGAGCCACCCATCATGGAGCAGCCAGCCCTTGTGTCAGGCTGACTGCATTGGACTGGAAACATGCAACTCTACCCTCACCAGAATTTGATTCCACACCCATCAAGAACTTTCTGATGAAGATTTGTCTGTCCAGGGAGGGGAAGGCATGGGCTGCTGAGCAAGTACCTTACTGAACAGTTTTATTTCTCATTTATTGTTAATTAAGTGACAAACTGGGATTGTAAAACATGTCCCCATTCACAATCTTTTATCACATCCTCACTGCTTTGGTGGCAGTGGACTTCAGTGTATCCCCAGCACCTTGAGACTGCAGGAAGCTCTGGGCAGTACTTCTGCCTCTGGGTTCCATGCCACGAATGATCAATGCCCTGAAGAGAGAAGCAGAGACCATATCCTCATTGCCTTGGTTACTCACCAATGCCTTCAAACAGGTGTCTGGTATTTTATCCAGCTTTTTTTTTTTTTTTTTTTTTTTGCGGTACTCGGGCCTCTCACTGTTGTAGCCTCTCCCGTTGCGGAGCACAGGCTCCGGACGCGCAGGCTCAGTGGCCACGGCTCACGGGCCCAGCCGCTCCGCAGCATGTGGGATCTTCCCGGACCGGGGCACGAACCCGTGTCCCCTGCATCAGCAGGCGACTCTCAACCACTGCGCCACCAGGGAAGCTCTATCCAGCTCTTATGATTGCTCATGGTAGGAAGGTTGGTCTGTTGTAAGTACCCTTCATAGCCAGAAGTGGAACCCCCTGAAAACACCCCTTTCCATATTTGATAACGTTTACCCATATTTCAAGATCCTGTTGAAATGATACCTCCTCTTATTTCTACCCAGGAAGAATGGCTGCCTCGGGAGCTGCCAACAATAACTACTTTCTCCCATTGTCCAAGGAAGCGAAGGGAAGCCGCCATGGTGTGCTGACTTCTTCCAGCTGTGGGGGATTTCTCTTCGGCTCCGTGGGAGCAGGTAGAGGGGATGAGGAACCTAGCAACAAGACCTGCCTTCAAAGTCAAGGTCCAAAAACGGGGGTGGCCTCTGCTCTCCTGACATTTAGCTGCTCGAAATTAGACTGCGATCCATATCAATGTTGCCACATGCCACAGGACACTGTGCTTCCTGACAGACGTGGACACGTTAATTAAGACAGCAAGCGCTTGCACAGTGAAAAGGCAGCTCCAGGGTGCTTTCAACATGCAGACACTCAGGGGGAGTGGAAGAAATGACAGCTAGGAATCGGAGGCTCACAAAGGGGCAGCTCTATGAAAGACCATCACGCGGATTAGTGGAAGGCAACCAACAGCCTAACCACCGTCTGACCACTGGCTCCACTGATGAATGTGTTATTGTGAGAACGGTGATGCTTGCAAGGAGGTCTCAACGGTCTTCCATTTTCAGAAATAACATAAAGGTCATACGTCTGCTCAACATTTTTTTAAACTCAAAGCATAGGATCCATTTTTTAAAATCTTAGCACAGTTGATGACTGGGCACCTTTTCCTTAGAATCTTTGGTACTGACAAAGGCAATACACAGCTTTAAAGGATTCCAAAAATGAAAAGTGATCATTCACTGCTGTGATTATTCCCATCTGGTTTGATCTCGTTCTTTACTATTTTATACTTTCTCATTTTGAAGCTCTGCAGCTGTCCTTTGTGGGTTTGCGAGAATGATTTGCAAAGCTTTGGAAACGTTTACCTCATTTCCAATCCTAATTCCCTAAATACTTCTGGGGTCTATTGCTCCCGGGACCCCTTGGGTTCCCCCATCGTCTTTGGGATGTACTATGCACAGCACAGGGAAGGAAGGCATGGGAGGAAACACTCCTTTGCTCTCTTGAAATGAGCGTCCCTGCTTTGGACGAGAGGAACAAACTAAATACTCGTTGTGCTTTCCAGAAGGATTATGCAGATAAATGTCCAAAGCTGCTGGGTTGGGACTTCCCTGGCGGTCCAGTGGTTAAGACTTTGCCTTCCAATGCAGGGGCCGCGGGTTCGATCCCTGGTGGGGGAGCTAGGATCCCACATGCCTCACGGCCGGAAAACCAGGAACATAAAATCAGAGCAATATTGTAACAAATTCTTAAAAAATGGGCCACATCAAAAAAAATCTTTAAAAAAAAAAGACAAAGCTGCTGGGTTGCCTTCCACTCTGGGAGCACTCCCTTACTGCTGAAAGAAACAAGGGAAGGTAGCTATTCCTGGAAATAACAGGAGTGATGAGTAGCTGTTCTCTTAGGATAATGAAGCACATCAACCACTCTGTCATCCTTTTGCTGGACCGGACTTCAGCAAAAGCATCTTCCTGTCTGGCTAGTGAGCCTGACGTGGTTACCAGCCCATTCTGGCTGAAAGGCAGCAGGCAAAGGGAACTTCTCAGAGGCCAAGAAACATGGCTTTACCTATCCCTTTGTTTGGGTGATGGACGTCGGGTGACTGTTAAATATATAAATTATGAGAGAGGCATTGTTTTTGACCAATAAAATAACGCCAGGGGCTTCCCCAAGTTACCCTGTGCTAGTTAAATCCAAATACAGCTGCACAATGCCAAAAGCATCCCACTTTAAGCAAAATTTCTTATGATATTCAACCAAAGCATGTCTTTTAATATACAAAGAGTCAATCAGGGATGCCTTTAAATAGCCAGCTCAACTCCACAATCCATCTAAGGTACATCTAAAGGTAGTAAACATCCAATTCAACATACAGATCTGTGGAAACAAGTGAGAGTCCATGATTAAGAGCAGTTACTTACTACACAAATCATTCCTAAAGAAGTGCCCGCTCTTGTTTATGGTTTCCTTTGCTGTGCAAAAGCTTTGAAGTTTCATTAGGTCCCATTTGTTTATTTTTGTTTTTATTTCCATTTCTCTAGGAGGTCATCATCAAAAAATCTAGAAACAATAAATGCTGGAGAGGGTATGGAGAAAAGGGAACACTCTTGCACTGCTGGTGGGAATGTGAACTGGTACAGCCACTATGGAGAACAGTATGGAGGTTCCTTAAAAAACTACAAATAGAACTACCATATGACCCAGCAATCCCACTACTGGGCATATACCCTGAGAAAACCATAACTCAAAGAGTCATGTACCAAAATGTTCATGCAGCTCTATTTACAATAGCCAGGAGATGGAAACAACCTAAGTCTCCATCATCGGATGAATGGATAAAGAAGATGAGGCACATATATACAATGGAATATTACTCAGCCATAAAAAGAAACGAAATTGAGCTATTTGTAATGAGGTGGATGGACCTAGAGTCTGTCATACAGAGTGAAGTCAGTCAGAAAGAGAAAGACAAATACTGTATGCTAACACATATATATGGAATCTAAGAAAAAAAATCTCATGAAGAACCTAGGGGTAAGACAGGAATAAAGACACAGACCTACTAGAGAACGGACTTGAGGATATGGGGAGGGGGAAGGGTAAGCTGTGACAAAGTGAGAGAGTGGCATGGACATATATACACTACCAAACGTAAAATAGACAGCTAGTGGGAAGCAGCTGCATAGCACAGGGAGATCAGCTCAGTGCTTTGTGACCACCTAGAGGGGTGGGAGGAGGGAGACGCAAGAGGGAAGAGATATGGGAACATATGTATATGTATAACTGATTCACTTTGTTATAAAGCAGAAACTAACACACCATTGTAAAGCAATTATACTCCAATAAAGATGTAAAAAAAAAAAAAAGAAGTGCCCACTCTTGGAGTGTTTATATTCTAAGTTGGCAAAGAGGAGGACAGAACATCATTTCTTTCTTTTCCCCTCTGCTTCCTTGATGTGAAATTGTATGAAAGGGAATAGCTGTTTGTTGGAGTGAGGGGTGTGGTTATAAAAGAAGGCTCAAGTATGAGAAAAGAGTAGTGTGCCCTCTTGCAGCAAAGAGGATGGAGGAGCCCTGCAAGAGGTTTCTAGTCCAGCAAAAAGTTGTCCTGACACACTCCCACCAAAAATCCCAAAGTTCTAGATTAAATGTAAAAAGTGTCCTCTTAAATGCATGACTGGGCTTATGAAAAAGAAAAGGAAATTCTCAGATGCTAAAAACAAAGCAGGAGCAGGGGTGCTGGGAGGAGAACCAGCCCTGAGTCCTGAGGCCAGCCCTGAGGCATCCTGTGTCAACTGTGGGAAAGAAGAGCTTCAGTTTTAGAAGACTAGTCTCAGGTGCACACCAGGTGGGCATTTCCATCAGAGACCACTGAAAGTGTGAGAGAGAAAGAATCTGCCCTAAAAAGGGGTCAGTGAGGAAATGAGTCTGTCTCAGCTTCAACTCTGGGTGGAGGGGGAATGGCTGCCCTGAAAAATCTTAGCAGCAAACCAGTCCTCACACAGGTTTGTGGCTTCAGTTAACACTACCTGCATGGCCAGAAAAACGTCAAACTGAGAATTTCATCCAAAGTGGTCCCAGGTCGGTGGTGTACTCAGGAGCCTGATAGAATCAAACTAAAATCTTCACCCTCAAGCAAGTCCTCAAAGAGTTCCCAGTGACAAGGTTTCAAGGATCTTGAGCTTTTGATACATACACACACACACACACACACACACACACAGAGAAATAAGTCTCCATGAGTGAGAATGAGCAGATACAACATAAAGTAGACTAACAAAAGCTCCAGATTTTGAATATTATCAGATACAAAACAGAAAAAAGTATATCCAACATAGTTAAAGAGAAAATTGAAAATATGAATAAAAATGAGAAACTATACAGAAAAAGACCATGCAGATTTGAAAAAGAATCAATTAAAACTTACAGAAATAAAAAGCATAAAACTTGAAATTAGAAACTCTATCGATATGTTAAACAGCTGGTTAGACATAGGTGGAGAAATAATTAGTGAACTGGATGATACATCTAAAGAAATTACACAGAATACAATACAGACAGAAATAAAGATGGAAAATATAAGAAGTTGAGAAACAAGGAAGAGTTTTCAGAAGATGACAGAAGAATGGGGAAGAGAAAGTAGTTGATAATTTTCCTAATTTAATTAAAGAAATGAATTCTCAGATTTGAGATTTTCAGTGAATTCTAATCTGGGTTGTTTTTTTCTTAATCCATACTTTGAAATATCACTGTGAAACTGCAGAATACAAAAGACAAAAAGGTCTTTTCACCAAGTGTGAAAACAGAGATCACTTGTAAAGGGACAATAATTAGATTGACAGCTGACTTCTGAACAGCAATAATATTGATAAAAGACAGAAGCCAGTGGAATGCTATCTTCTGAAAAAATAAATAACAGGATTGTACATAGTATGAAACCATCTCTCAAGAACAAGGACAAAATTAATTCAAACAAAATTAAGAAAGTTTACCAGAAATATATCCTGTCAAAAGGAACAAATAAAAGATAATTTCAGGGCTTCCCTGGTGGCGCAGTGGTTGAGAGTCCGCCTGCCGATGCAGGGGACACGGGTTCGTGCCCCTATCCCGGAAGATCCCACATGCCGCGGAGCGGCTGGGCCCGCGAGCCATGGCCGCGGAGCCTGTGTGTCCGGAGCCTGTGCTCCGCAACGGGAGAGGCCACAGCAGTGAGAGGCCCGCGTACAGCAAAAAAAAAAAAAAAAAAAAAAAAAAAAAGATAATTTCAAGGGACTTCCCTGGTGGTGCAGTGGTTAAGAATCCGCCTGCCAATGCAGGGGACATGGGTTCGATCCCTGGTCCGGGAGGATCCCACATGACGCAGAGCAACTAAGCCCGTGCACCACAACTACTAAGCCTGCACTCTAGAGACCGTGAGCCACAACTACTGAGCCCACATGCTGCAACTACTTAAGCCCACGCACCTAGAGCCCATGCTATGCAATAAGAGAAGCCATTGCAATGGGAAGCCACACACTGCAACGAAGAGTAGCCCCCGCTCGCCGCAACTAGAGAAAACCCATGTGCAGCCAAAATAAATAAATTAATTAATTAATTTTAAAAAAAAGATAACTTCAAGAAGAAGGACAGTTATCCCAGAAGGAAAGTCTGCGATACAAGGAGTAAAGGTGAGCAAAGAATATGGCAAATATTGAGGAAACCTTAACAAATTACTCTAACAAAAATAACAATAACAGAAATTTGTTAAGGTTTTAGAGATCCCAATAAAAAGCATTTCTTTTCCATATATGGATTATGAATGGATTGTAAAACAAGAACATACAAGAAGGCAGAGAGAAGGACAAATTTTTGCTTTTATTACCAACAAAACTAATGTTGGGAAATGTAGCTTATATCTGCAGGCAAATACATCTCATAATATTGAACCATAGAATTAGGCCAACTTACCCAGCCAGTCACAGGCAGTTCCAGGTCTCCACAGCTGCACCCTCACCCTCCCTTCTGCCAAGTACATGGGAACCTGCCTCTGTAAGACTTACAGCTTGGAGGAAAAGAATCATATGTGTTCTTCCTGAAAACAACTCCCTCTCAAGAAAAGACAAGGTTACACATGTCTAGTTTCCCTTCCAAATTCACCCATTAGTTTAAGTCAGGCAGAGAAAGGCTAGAAGTGTCATGCTAGTGAATCTCCGTACACATAGAGGGAAACAGAAGGAGTAATGAATAAACCATACTACCTTACAATAAAGACTAATGTCAGAGAGAGAGAGGTAAAGCTAAAACACTCAACAACAACAAAAACACATAAGCTAAAAGGGAGGTGCCTGGAGTTAAAATGTTGTAAGGTCCTTATATTATTTGGAAGGAAGCTAAAGTTACTAAATTTAGACTTCAGAAAGTTAAATGTGCCTGTTAAAGTATTTCAAGGCTAAGTATTAAAAGAATAAAAACAAAGTTTATCCCTTTACAACAGCAGAAGGAAAATAATGGAATGAAAAAATAAACTAATTCCCAAGGATTTAAGAAAAGAGAATTTTTTAATTTAAAAATGAGGACAAATAGAAAACATAAAATAACATGCCATAATTAACTCTATACCAATTACAACAATAAATATGAGTGGACTAAACATTCTAGTTAAAAGACAAGGATTGTCAGATTAGATATGAAAGAAAATTTAATAATTTGCTGTTTCTAGGAAACTCACATAAAACATTAGGTCAAGAAAAGTTGAAAGTAAAGAATACAAAAATATGTACCACACAAATATTTACCAAAAGAAAACTCTGTGTGTTAGTCAGAAAAATAGAACTTTCATTTTAAAAATTACTATAAAACCCACGAGATGTCACTTTACACTCATGAGAATGCCTACTATCAAAAAAAAAATCCAGAAAATAGAAGTGTTGGTGAGGGTGTGGATAAATTGAAACCTTAGTGCATTGCTTGTGATAATATAAAATGGTGCTGCCATTGTGGAAAACAGTATGGCAGTTACTCAAAAAATTAATTGGAATTGCCATATGATCCAGCAGTTCCACTTCTGGGTCTATACAAAAAAAAAAAAAAAAAGACCTGAAAGCAGGGATTTCAACAGATATTTGTACACCCATGTTCATAGCAGCATTACTGACAATAGTCAAAACGTAGAAGCAACCAAAGGGTCCATTAGCAAATTAATGGGTAAACAAAATGTGGTCTACACATATAATGGAATATTATTCCACCTTAGAAAGGAAGGAAATTCTGACACATGCTACAAGACAGATGAACCTGGAAGATGATATTATGCTAGGTGAAGTAAGCCAGACACAAAAGGACAAATACTGTATGATCCCACTACATGAGGTACCTAGAGCAGTCAAATTCACAGAGACAGAAAGTAGAATGGTGGTTCCCAGGGGCTAGAGGGAGGGAGAAAAGGGGAATTATTGTTTAATGGTGACAGAGTTTCAGTTTTGCAAGATGAAAAAGTTCCGGAGATAAATGGTGGTGATGGTTGCAGAACAATGTACTTATGTCACTGACTTGTATACTCAAAAATGATAAAAATGGTAACTTTTATGTTATGTATGTTTAACTACTATGAAAGAAGAAAGAAAATTGCTACAGATAAAGATAGTTAATTTGGGAAGTTAAGCACAAAGACAGAACAATTCTAAATTTGTGTGCATCTAATAATATAGCTTCTAAATATACAAAGCAAGAACTAAAATAATTACAAGGAGAAATTTACAAGTCAACCATCACATTTGGGAGATTCTAACATATCTTTTTCCATGATTGAATAAGCAAAGGAAAAATCCAGTAGAGAGATTCTATAGTTGAAAATCAAAATTAACAAACCTGAGCTAAGGGACATATACAAACAGTATACTCCGGAATATGCTTTCACATACACAAGCAGGAAACAGCTTCTGCTGTTTAAATATATATTTAAAATAAGGCAATAACAATATATATTAATATAAATAGATAATTCTCTTTTTCATAAGGATAAAAACCCATCAACAAAATCTATATATTACTCTCCACTCCTTCATACTTAAACATTCAATACAGTTCAACTTAATGTTCTATCTGTTCAAAACTATTAAATTAAAAAAAAACTATACTAAGGTGTTTATAAAATGTTATAATAGCTCCTTGGAGACAGGGTTGACTCTAGGGCTTGGGCAGAGAAAATAGGAGATAACCCTGGAGCATCTTGTAGTGCCAGAAAGAAAGGAAGTGTTAGAAAAAAAATGCAGCATGTTGAACAAAAGAAAGAATGTGGTGTTGGATTACAACAAAAGTATAAAATAAATAGACATGAGTGCACACTGATACAAATAAATGATTGAATACAAAAAGGGGGAAGAAGAGACAAATCTTCCTTTCAGAAGAATTCTAAATAATATATGTAGATACTCCCCCCATAAAGAGGTGGCACTTCATTTCCTAACCCCACCCTTTTGAGGATGAACTTAATGACTCTGTCCCCAAGAACAGAGCATTGGAAGAGGAAAACAGTAACTTCACAGTGGAAATGTCCGGCAGACACCACCTTAACCAAGTGATCAAAGTTAACATCACAGTATTGTCATGTTGAAATCATGTACCCCTGAAGTCATGAGAAAAGGAGGGCTTTTCGTCTCTGTTTTGTATTCACCCCCAAAATCCCAAACACCAGTCTAAACATGAGGAAAACATCAGAGAGATTTGAATTGAGGGGTATCTACAAAATACATGACCAGTACTCCTAACTGACTAAGTAATGACAAACAAGAACTATCACAGACCAGAGGAGAGCAAGAGTCCATGACAAGTCAATGCAACATGGGATCCTTCATCGGATCCCGGAGCAGAAAAAGGATGCTAGTGGGAAAATGGGTGAAATAGGAATAAAGTATAGAGTATAGTTAATAGTAACGTACCAATGTTAATCTCTTAGTGGTAACAAGTGTGTCATGGTTATATAAGATGTAAGATTAGGGAAACTGGGCAAAGGGGATGAGTGAACTCTATTATCTTTATAACTTTACTATAAATCTAAAATTATCACAAAATTTAAAGTTTATTTAAAAAAATTTTATAATATAATATTGTAGTATCAACTAGTAAACTGGTTTACATCTTAAATACATGCATTGTACAAAAGAAAAATTCCCAAAACTCCACTTGGCTAATTCCATGAAAATTAACACAAGGGAACAAGTTGGTGGGGAAAGTGAAAATAAGATAACACTGAGTTTCACAAAATACTTTTATCTAAATAAAACAACAGTCAATTCTGAATAATCTTCCAGGTAAAGCTTTCTCAATTAGTAACCAAGCTGAATTTTTCTATGCAAGAACTTCACTATATGTCCCAATCTGCTCTTCCTCCCCTTCTCTGTCCAGTTCACTGATATTTAGAAATGGACATAGCTTGCTCTTTCAGAACTATCCATGCCTTTGTTTTTGTAGTTTCCTCTGTCTAATGCCATTCTGCTGCCCCTTCCCCACCTACCAGGTCCTTGTGTCTCCTTCAAGGTCCAGCCTACATATTCCCTCATCAATTTATTCATGACTTAGGAGGCTTTTGCAATAATCCAGGTAGAAATGTTGGTGGCTTGGGCCAAGGTAATCATGGAGGTGGTGAGGAATGGCCTGTGTTCGAGCTCTCCAGAGAAGGAACCAAGAAGATGTGTATAGTTCTCTTGTTGTCTAGTAGCCAGGGTTCACGAGTCCAGGAGTCAAGAGGTGGAAATGGCATCACTTACTATTACCCCTAGGGTCCTACTAGCAGAGATTTTTGCTTCCTATATCCATGACCTATGTTCAGCTGGCTCTGAGGTCTTAGTTCCAAAGAGAGGACATGCTTCTACCAGTAGATGCAACAATGATTCCACTGAACGGAAGTTAAGACTGCTACCCAGTCTCTGAATCAACAGGCAAATAAGGGAGTTGCTGTGCTGGCTGGGGTGATTGACCCTGATCACCAAGGGGAAATTGGGTATGTCTGGAATACGGGAGGTCACTTAGGTCATCTCTTAGTATTATCACACCCTGTGATAAAAGCTCATGGAAAACTACAACAATCTAATTCAAGCAGGACTACTAATGGCCCAGACCCTTCAGGAATGACAGTTTGGGTCCCCCCACCAAAGAACCACAACAAGCTAAGTGCTTGCTGAGGGCAAAGGAAATACAGAATGGGTAGTAGAAGAAGGTACTTAAAAATACCAATGACAGCCATGTGAAGAGTTACAGAAATGAGGACTGTGACCGTCATGAGCATTTCTTCTTTCTCCAGAGAGGGATTTACTATAAGGAAATGGCTCACACAATTATGGAGAATGGCAAGTTCAAAATCTGCAGGGTAGGCCTGCAGGCTGGAGACCCAGGGAAGAGCTGATGTTGCAACCAAAGGCCACCTGCAGGCAGAACTCCCTCTACCTTGGGGGAGGTCAATCTTTTCTCTTAAGGTCTTCAACTGATTGGATGAGGCCCACCCACATTAAGAAGGGTAATTTGATTTATTCAAAATCAATTTATTTAAATGTTAATCTCATCTAAAAAAATGCCTTCACAGCAACATCTAGACTAGTGTTTGACCAAATACCTGGGTACCATTAGCCAAATTGACACATTAACCATCATATGGTCAGATGGTGGATGTGCATTATTTGGAGAGCCAATGGGATGCATCCTCTGATTATATGTGGGGCCTGAGAGAAGGACAGGTTTTCTATAAATAGAGTTGCCACATGATCCAGCAGTCCCACTCCTGGGCACACACCCAGACAAAAATACAATTCGAAAAGGTACATGCACCCCAATGTTCATAGCAGCACTATTTACAATAGCCAAGACTTGGAAACAACGTAAATGTCCACTGACAGATGAATGGATAAAAATGATGTAGTATATATATACAGTGGGCTATTAGCCATAAAAAAGAATGAAATAATGCCACTGGCAGCAACATGGATGGACCTAGAGATTATCATACCAAGCAAAGTAAGTCAGAAAGAGAAAGACAAATACCACATGATATCATTTATATATAGAATCTAAAATACAACGCAAATGAACCTAAGAAACAGAAACAGACTCACAGACATAGAGAAGAGACTGTGGTTGCCAAGGGGGAGAGGGTTGGGGAGGGAAGGATTGGGAGTTTGGGATTAGCAGATGCAAACTATTATATACTGAATGGATAAACAACAAGTACAGGGAAATGCGTTCAATAGCCTTTGAAAAACCATAATGGAAAAGAATATATATATGTATAACTGAGTCACTTTACTGCACAGCAGAAATTAACACAACACTGTAAATCAACTAAACTTCAATAACATTTTTAAAAAATAAAAAATAAATCAAGAAGGAGAGGTTTTTTCCCAAATACCTGGGGTTATGGAGATACCATTAACTGAGATGGGGAGACTGCAGGGGGCAGCAGACAAGGAGGTAGAGTCAAAGATGGAGATCAGGCTTTGGGGGTTCAGGCTTTGAAATGTGACATCCAGATAGAGATGCTGTGTAAGCAACTGGATATATGGAGCTGGAGTTCAGGGGAGAGGTCCAGGCTGGAGATTAGAGTCTCATATCATCATCTCTGTGAGCCTTTTGTAAGATTTCCCACACAGATTCCTAAATTAAAACAAGTCCTTTGTGCCCCAGTTTGGGGTGCAGAAAGGAACTATAATGAAAAAACCAAGAAGGATTAAAACAGAGAGAGACCAGCTTTACAGAAGCAGCAGAGGGTTAACAGGCTGGATTATAAAGGTTGACAGGAACGTGCCAGCTGAAGAGATGCCAGAAGGAAAGTTAATGAATTGCCTTCGTTGAAAAGATGAGAATGACATTAAACCAGGATTGCCCTGGAAAACTGGTGATAGCTGGGCGTCTGGCATTTTGGCGAGTTGCTTTCCTGAGATGTGATTTATGAACAAGAGCCAGCACGTGATGTTGTCATGAAAAGCACACGCTCCAGAGAGCTTTCTCTGGGTTTTCATTTCAGTCCCACAATTTCTTTTAACCTAGAACGAGTAATTTAACTTCTCGGCACCTCCGTTCCTTCAGCTGTTAGATCAGAATCACGTGGCTGCTCATTTCCTGGGCTGTTGTGAGAACTCAGTGCTATGACTGCATGAACATTAGCTCTGATGGTGGTTACCTGTCTCCCCCACTTCTCTCTGACTCCATGAGAGCCTTAGATTCGCTCTCACTTACCTCACCAGCTCAAAGCCTAGTGTCTGGGAACAAGTATTTGTGGAGTTGAATTGAACAGAAAAGTGGCACCTTCCATAGCATTAAGGACGGGACTGTCACTACCCACTCACCTGTGTCCGTGAACATCCTCTCCTCCCCTCCTGCTCTCCTGGGTTAAGCACCCCTGTGTGCCCTGGGTCCCAGCCCCTCTCACCTTCTCAAGAACTGCATTCTATTATCCATCTCTCTTCTTTATTTTCAGCCTCTTCTTAGATCATTCCACTCTGCATGTTAATATGCTCGGGGCTCTTCTACTTTTGAAGACATTTTAAAAAATCACCCCTCCACCCCACTGCCCTCTCTGGCTACTTCCTGATCTCTGAGCTTCAGTTCTCAGCCAAACCTCTGTAAAGTAATGTACAGTGTCTCCACTCCTCATTTCTCAAACCACTGCAAAGGGCTTCTACTCAAACTTCCCTTCTCCAAAATGGCTTCCTGCAGGGTCACCAATGACCAATGATTTTGCTAGATCCAGTAGATATTGTACAATCTTCATCTTACTTAACCTTTCAGCACATTCAAGACCCCTAACCATTCCCTCTTTCTTGAAACATTAGACACCTTCCCCTAGTTTTCTTCTTATATTTCGAGTTGACTATATCCTCAGCCTCCCAGGCTGGCTCACCATCCAACTAGCGATTTTTAATACAATGGAACTCCTCAAGAACACGCCTTGCTATATACAATGGAATACTACTTAGCCATAAAAAAGAATGAAATAGGGACTTCCCTGGTGGCACAGTGGATAAGAATCTGTCTGCCAATTTAGGGGACACGGGTTCGAGCCCTGGTCCAGGAAGAGCCCACTTGCCGCGGAGCAACTAGGCCCATGCACCACAACTGCTGAGCCTGTGCTCTAGAGCCCGCCAGCCACAACTACTGAAGCCCGTGAGCCTAGAGCCCATGCTCTGCAACAAGAGAAGCCCCTGCTCGCCCCAACTAGAGAAAGCCCACGCGCAGCAACAAAGACCCAACACAGACAAAAATAAATAAAATTAAATCTTAAAAAAAAAAGAAGAAAAAGAACTAAATAATGCCATTTGCAGCAACATGGATGGACCTAGAGATTATCATACTAAGTGAAGTAAATCAGACAAAGACAAGTATCATATGATATCAGTTACATGTGGAATCTAATAAAAATGATACAAATAAACTTATTAACAAAACAGAAACCGACTCACAGATCTTGCACTCAAACTTATGGTTACCAAAGGGGAAACATGGGGGGACTTGATAAATTACGTCCCAGGGGACTGGGATTAACATATACCCACTAGTATATATAAAATAGATATAAAAAATAGATATGGGCTTCCCTGGTGGCTCAGTAGTTGAGAGTCCACCTGCCGGTGCAGGGGACACGGGTTCATGGCCCGGTCTGGGAAGATCCCACATGCTGCGGAGCGGCTGGGCCTGTGAGCCATGGCCGCTGAGACTGCGCGTCTGGAGCCTGTGCTCCGCAATGAGAGAGGTCACAACAGTGAGAGCCCCGTGTACAGCAAAAAAAAAAAAAGATATAAAAAAATCCCAGGGGACTGGGATTAACATATACCCACTAGTATATATAAAATAGATTACTAATAAGAACCTACTGTATAGCACAGGGGACTCTACTCAATACTCTGTAATGGCCTATATGGGAAAAGAATCTAAAAAAGACTGGATATATGTATATGTATAACTGATTCACTTTGCTGCACATCTGAAACTAACACAACATTGTAAGTCAACTATACTCCAATAAAATTTTTTAAAAATAAATAACAGGGCCTCCCTGGTGGCGCAGTGGTTGAGAGTCCGCCTGCCGATGCAGGGGATACGGGTTCGTGCCCCGGTCTGGGAGGATCCCATATGCCGCGGAGCGGCTGGGCCCGTGAGCCATGGCCTCTGGGCCTGCGCGTCCGGAGCCTGTGCTCCGCAACGGGAGAGGCCACAACAGTGAGAGGCCCGCGTACCGCAAAAAGAAAAAAAAAAAAATAATAAATAAATAAATAAATAAATAAATAAATAAATAAATAAATAACAAAAGCAAACAATTAGCTATAGGAAAAAAAAAGAACATGCCTTCCCACTCTAAATTCCACCCCTAGTCAATTTCATCCACTCACAGGGCTTCGATACCTCCTTCAACACTTACGATTCCCAGTTCAAACCTCTTGTTTGGCCCACGTGGACGTACCACAAGCACCTCAGACCAATATATTCAAAACCGGACTCACTGTCTCCACTCCTCCCCAGACCCAGACCCCCTCTCACATTCCCTCTCTCATAAGCAGGAAAGTGGGGGTCATCCTTGACTTTCCTGTCATGCGACGCCTATTAATTCTATGAATCCTCGCATGTGGCCAATTCTCATCCTCAGGCTCACCCTCTTCCCTCCGTCGTCCTTGCTGGGAGAATGGAGCACTGACCACACGGCTCCACTGTGACAGGAGAGCTGGGGGCCCCAGTCCAGGTCTCCCTTGGACTCTGCCCTCTGTGCCTCTTACCTCTGCTGATTCTACTCTGTGTCCTTTTGTGGTAATAAACTGTGACCATGCGTATAAGAGCTTTTCTGAGTTGGCAAATCCTTCTAGAGAATTTTGAACCTGAAAGTTGTCTTGGGGACCTCCTGCACATCAACAAATAATCAAATGCTAACAACCATTATAGTCTTAGATGCGAAAGAAATGAAAACGGGAGAAGCATTTTGTTTCTTGTAAGACTAGATGCGTATCCCAAAACCCAGACTGTGCTGACAGTTGTGTTTGGGGTGGGGCGGGGGTGGTGGTGGTAGAAGGAGTAGTTGGTGACTAGAAGCTATTAGGAAGTGACTTTCACATGTTGAAGATGACAACTTTGGAGCTGAAGGCACCTTGCGGAAAGCATCCAGTTCAAGGTCCGTCTCTTGGCAGAAAAGGTGATGGAAGGAAGCCCAGGGACATAAAATGAGTTGACCCAGGACACAAAGCTGGTTCAAATAAATCCAGTGCTCATCGATCATTAGGTGCCAGGCACTCGGCCAGATGCTGAGGAAATTGATTCCCTGGGTTCAAGTAACGCATGCAAGAGGCTTGGGTGGGGCAAGGAGTACAGGACACCTAAGTCATGTTTGGCCGCTCCAGCAGAAGCTGAATGAGAGCTGTCCGCACGCACAGTGGTCCTCGGGCCTTTGCTGCTGCCAGCCTGCCACATCCAGGCACTGTGCAAAGCAGAAGAGGAGGGAGCCCTACTCCCCAGTGTGTGCTAGGGGTACAGCGGGGATAGTGGGGGGAGGCAGGGAGGCGACTTCAGGAGAGACATTCGCAGTGACCGGGAAGCTGCCCCTGGGGCCCTGGCCTCCCCTAGCCCAGTTCTCCTAAATTTGCACATTTTGGAGAAGATGGCTTGGTTATTACTGTAGCAGAGAAAACTACTATATCGATACAAGGTGAGTGTGCTTAAGCTTAAGGGCCTCATCACCTGAATGAAGAGGACAGTGACTTTTTTTTTTAAGATTTTTTTGATGTGGATCATTTTTAAAGTCTTTACTGAATTTGTTACAATATTGCTTCTGTTTTATGTTTTGGTTTTTTGGCCCTGAGCCATGTGGGATCTTAGCTCCCCGACCAGGGATCAAACCTGCACCCCCTGTGTTGGAAGGCGAAGCCTTACCCACTAGACCACCAGGGAAGACCCGACAGTGACTTCTAAAGAGATGAGAGAACCACTGAGGCCGTGAACCAGGCAAAAACCAACCGCATTTAAAACCCAAGGGTGCTGGGAGCTCCATCAGTCAGGGATCACGCTCGCTGGTGCCGTCCACCTGCGGTAGGGCGCGTGCGCATTTCTTGCAGGTAGAATCAGGTGACGGAGGAGTGCAGGTCGGGTCCGCCCTCCACACACACAGGTACCCAAGGTGGTTTACAAGCAGGTTGCTGGCTCACTTTGCTTTTGGCTCTGGCTCACAGGGTAGGTAATTAGCAAGACTGTGACTGGAGTCCCGTGAACGGGGACCTGGGGCAGAGGACAAGGCTTCTGAACGAGCAGAAATCGCTGCCCTTTCCCCTGGAGTCTAGGGTCTTCCCCAGAGCTCTGGGGGGTGGCGGGACGAGGTGGCGCTGGGAGGAGAAGGGACAGCACCTGCGGGCACCCGGCCAGTGGGGTCCTCCTCCAGGGCTCCTCCTTTCAAGGCCTCTGTAGATTGTCCTGGGGGTGCAGGGACAAAGCTCCACAGGCTGTGGGGTTTGCACAATGGACACTTATTCTCTCACAGTCTGGAGGCCAGAATCCGAGATCAAGGTGTGCACAGGGCAGGTTCCTGCTGCGGGCTCCGAGGGAGACAGTTCCAGGCCTCTCCCCTGGTTTCTGGGGGTTTGCTGGCCATCTGGGGTGTTCACTGGCTTGAAGACTTATCACCCCGATCTCTGCTCCATCTTCATGTGGCCTTCCTTCTCGTTGTGTACCTGTGTCCAAATTTCCCCTCTTTATATGGACGCCAGTCGTGCTGGATTAGGGGCTCACCCTCCTCCAGTGTGACTGCATCTTAACTAATTACATCTGCGGCAGCCCTATTCCCAAATAAGGTCACATTCAGAGTTCCTGGGGGTTAGGACGTCAACGTGAGCTTTGAGGAGACATGATCCAAAGTTCCCTGTTAGGAGCCTTTATGTCCCCCACCCGCCCACTCAGACCTCCCCTCCCTGGTGCAGAGGGGTGGACTTCTGCTCTTCCCCCAGGAGGGGTACTGAATGCTGCCCGTCACTCACTGCTCCCTTCTCTCATTGGCAGGACCAGCAACGAGAGGACAGAGGACACTGGGCCTCATCTACCAGATGACATTAACTCCTCCTCCCTCAGACCGCCGCTCTCCCTGCGCCGAACACATCAGACCAGGCTGTTCTGGGTGCTGCCCCTCTGCCTGTGATGGGGGTGTCAGGGTTCTGGTGGGAGGCGGGTCCACCAGCTCCAGTCCAGCGGCACCTGGAACTCTGCTCTTCCCAGGCTATTGGGCACTTGCGTGGCCCATTAATAAAGCTGATCCGTACCTTGGTTTTCAGTGGCTCCTTGCGAACCTGTTTCTCAGTTGGTTAGAATCTGACACATTTATTACTCAGTATATATTTAATGAATGGATTAAGCCTTGCTTTGAATACAAATGAGTGTCTGTGCATGCATAAGATTGCAGGGAAGTGGGCAGAAGAGAAAAGGGAGGCAGGAAGTGGGGGAAGGAGAAGAGAGGGAACGCTAAGTATTTACCCCACACCTGGAATCCCCAGGAACCTGCGGGGCCTTAGAAATCACCTGCCTTATGGCTTTAGACACCAAGACTTTAAACTGTGATCGTTAACACCCTCATCATGGCAGACCTCCCCAGCCTTAGGAGCTTCAGAGGTCTCACTCAAAATTGACCACGGCTTTCCCAAACTAGCTTTCATTTCCTCAGCCTTGAGGGTCAGAATCGCCCAGCACCTCCCATCTTTTCCTCCCTCCCGTCAAGGTTAGCAATGCTGTCATAAACCAAGGACTGCTGTCTTTTCACGCCTTCTCTTTCGTAGTGAACTAAATCTACCCCGTCACACACACACATCTCTCAGAATCGGAAGAAGAAAATAATCCTAAATAATCACTCCTAAAAGGAAACTTTCTTTAGAAATAACATTGCTTTTAGAGGGAGCCTCAGATACCTTCTGAGAGAGTGGGATATAAAGTAACTCAGGCAAAACTTTTTAAGAATGGATTCTCCCAAATTTATCTGAGGAAAGAAACGAGTATTTGTGAACAGTGTACAAAACGCCCAGAAATATGCTGGAGCCCTTTGTCTCAATGGTATGTGATCTCCCCAGCAACTCTTGGAAGCAGACAGTGGTGCCCCATCTAAGAGCTGGATAAAATAATAAAAAGGGACTTGGGGAGATTAAGTGACTTCACTGTTAAGTGATAAAAGTTGGAATTTGGGCTTAGCTGTGCCTCATGTTTTCAAGTGCGTTGGGCTTTTCCCACTCTAGGAAAATTTCCTCAGCCCCAATTTCCAGGCAGACTCTGGTTCATAAATGTGTGTCACAGAAAGTCCTGGCCAAGGCCACGAAAAGAAAAGCAGGGGTGTCATTATATCAGCTCCACCTTCTCTGCCCAAGGCTTCACAAAGAAGATGGTTTAATATGAGCTTAACGCTTTCGTTGAGAGTTATCCTACAGGAATGCAGGAAAGGCAAGGGCTGTCCATCCTTCACGTATCTGGTATAGAATGGTCCTCAGTGTCTCCTGCCCCCTCCAACGTAACATCTTCACTGAGAGAAAATTAAGGCCAAATGATTCAGGCCCAACATGAGTTTAGTGTCAAAGGAAGAGGACTTCGTTATATGAGACTCACGCTGACACCGTACTCATAATAACGGGACAGAGTCCAGGCTGCAGAAACAGAGAGACTCTAACATAAAGGACAGTGTCTTAAAGCAAAGCTGATTGCCTTACCACATAACAGTCCCAAGGTCCAGATGGTGAGCCAGGCCCTTTCCAGCTTGTTGCTGTGCTGGCTGCGGGCACCGTCTTCCTCCCGAGGTCCAAGCTGGGTGGTGAGCACGTCCACGTTCCAGCTTGCAAGGAGGGAAAAGAGCTCCATTCCGGGCTGGGGTTCGTTGTCTATGTGGGAGATGACCGAGAAGTTGCACCATCATCTCCGCGTGCATCCCTGCATTTGGGCGCAAGGCCACACCAGCAAGAAAGGAGACGGGCAGGGCCATCTCTCGCTGAGCCTCACGGCAGTCCGTTCCTGCAGAAGACGGGGGAGCAGATTGTGGTGGCCAGCTAGCAAACTCCGCCGTGGTAACAATCACAGCCCGCAGCTCTGCTCGGCTTCACAGTTGTTAGTGCTTTCATACCCACCACTTCATGTAATCGAGCAATGAACCTCTGAGTAGGTAACATGTACCTCATGTTATGCATGAGAAGATGGGGCCAAAGGGTTAAGGGACTGGGGTCAGGTCTAACCGTAGAGTTTTGTTTTGTTTTGTTTTTTCCCCGTACGCGGGCCTCTCACTGCTGTGGCCTCTCCCGTTGCGGAGCACAGGCTCCGGACACGCAGGCCCAGCGGCCATGGCTCACGGGCCCAGCCGCTCCACGGCATGTGGGATCTTCCCGGACCAGGGCACGAACCCGTGTCCCCTGCATCGGCAGGCGGACTCTCAACCACTGCGCCACAAGGGAAGCCCTAACCGCAGTTTTAAAAGCACGATGAGAATGGACCCGTATGGTAGAGTCGAAAAGCAAAGCCTGTTCAGTTTGTTTTAGCCACATTTATTCAGCAATTAATAAGAACCACAGAACTGAGAAACAGGAAGAGAGGGTGGATCCGTGGCCTCAAAGGCTTCATGGCAGCTGGGAGAGTGAAACAGTATTCTCAGTACCGTGTGGTCATGAGGACTGCAGGACAGAAAGACGGACAGTGACATCCAAGGACAGAGAGGATCATTAGGAGTTAGCGAAGACATTGGTGATTTCTGGAGAGTAACAAAAACTAAATGATTTTCCTACCATGAGTGGGAAAAACAGTAACTCTAAAAGTCTCCAGTAGAAAATGGAGAAGGGTGTTCACTGAGGAAAACTAAGGTAGTCAGAAAGAATTATGACTCTCTTATGCCCTGGCCTTATATTCTCCCATCCTACCTTTTATTCCAGCCAGTGCTGGTGTATCCTGCATGTGTACCCTGATGCAGATGTACCCTGATGCGGTTGTACCCCGATGCAGGTGTACCCTGACGCAGGTGTACCTTGATGTGTGTGTACCCTGATGCAGTTGTACCCTGATGCAGATGTACCCTGATGCGGTTGTACCCCGATGCAGGTGTACCCTGACGCAGGTGTACCTTGATGTGTGTGTACCCTGATGCAGTTTTACCCTGACACAGGTGTACCCTGATGAAGGTGTATCCTGATGCTCCTGGCCACACTTCTGACCCAGCCATCTCTGGCGTTCTGCCCCAGGGTTGCCCTGACACTACAGTGCAGGACACCTGCAGGAATCTGCCCCAAATTCATGCATCCACAGGCAAGAAAGCCTTGGCCATGGGGCACAGCACCAGCAGACAACTGCTCCCTCTCTGTCCCAGGTAGCACCGTCTGAGGCACATTCTACACACTGCTAGGTGGTACCAGAGGACCAAGCCTGTGATGGTTAATTTTATATGTCAATTTGGAGAGTTTTTTGGATGAGATCAACATTAAAATGGTGAACGTTGGGTAAAGCAGAGTGCCCTCCATAGTATGGGTGGGCCTCATCCAATCAGTTGAAGCCTTGAATGGAACAGAGACTGAACTCCCTGAAGCAGAAGTTCTCCAGCAGGACACCTTCAGACTTTGTCTGTGCCATCAGCTCTCCAGGGTCTCGAGCCTGCTGGCCAACACTGCAGATTTTGGACTTCCCAGTCTCCATAATTGCAAAAGCCAATTCCTTATAGTAAATCTCTTGGTTCTACTTCTCTGGAGAACCCTGGTTAAGACAGAGCCCCAGAACCAGCTTGAGAATGCACTCTTTATTGGTTTTCCTTTTTCCCTGTTATACTCCCCCAGTCTCTGGAATCACTCACTTTCCCAAATCAATTAGGTATGTGCATGCCCCTGTCCAGGCTTGCTTTCAGGGGGCTCCTCAGCCAGTATACAATGTTTGCATATGTATTCCTGAGGGTAATCAGTATACAAGCACATTTATAGCTCAAAGAGAGCCTTACGTGTTTGCTATTTCCCAGCATCACAAGACCTAGAACCCTGGCTGGGATGCTGAAGTATGTTGGAACAAATGCTGCCAGTGCTTCCCACCTCCCCAAGGAGACTGTGCTGCCTCCACCAAAGCACAATATCTTTCTGTACGCCCCATGTTGCTTAGCATTTGAGAAGTTTTCAAAAGATGCTTGCTGCACTGGACTGAATATTGTATTTTAAAATTTGCCTATGTGTTGTCATGATGTAGATACACTGTGGACCTGTTACTGTTCACGTTATATTATTTGATGAATCCAAATACAAAGGATTTGGCTGAGAACTTCAGCTCTAGTGTCACGTGGGCATGGATTCAAGTCTCCGTTCCTCCACTAACTGGCTGTGGCACAGCATAATCTCTCTGTAAAGAAATACACGTAAATTTTTCTGCTGAGAGAAATAAGTGTCCACCTATAATTACCTTCCCAGCTAAATGTCAATATAACAATGAGGAAGAGAAGAGGTTTGTTTTTTTCTGAAGAGCCTAAAAGAATACCACTATCAAGATTTTCACTGAAAGAAATACTATGGGATTTATTTCAGAAAGAAAAGGTTTGAAAAAGAGATATAAGAAAAAATGGTAGCAAAGTAATTGGTAACTAACTACGTGGCAACTCTAAATCAGCACCGACTGTTTAAAAACAACAGCAATAGTAAATAATTTGAAGAATATAAAAATGAGCTGGGGCTTCCCTGGTGGTGCAGTGGTTGAGAGTCCGCCTGCCGATGCAGGGGACACAGGTTTGTGCCCCGGTCTGGGAAGATCCCACATGCCGCGGAGCGGCTGGGCCCGTGAGCCATGGCTACTGAGGCTGCGCATCTGGAGCCTGTGCTCCGCAATGGGAGAGGCCACAACAGTGAGAGGCCCGCGTACCGCAAAAAAAAAAAAAAAGAGCTATAAGTAAAATGATGGACAATAATGATATATAAGACAGGAGTGGGTATGTATTTGGATTAAAGCATTTAAAAGTCTTGGATTTGGACTTCCCTGGTGGCGCAGTGGTTAGGAATTCACCTGCCAATGCAGGGGACATGGGTTCGATCCCTGGTCCGGGAAGATCCCACATGCTGCTGAGCAACTAAGCCCATGCACCACAACTACTGAGTCTGCGCTCTACAGCCCATGAGCCACAACTACTGAGCCCGTGTGCTGCAACTACTGAAGCCTGCATGCCTAGAGCCCGTGCTGTGCAAGAAGAGAAGCCACTGCAGTGAGAAGCCTGCACACCACAACGCAGAGTAGTCCCTGCTTGCCGCAACTACAGAAAGCCCACGTGCAGCAATGAAGACCCAACACAGCCAAAAATAAATAAATAAAATAAATAAATTTTTTTAAAAAGAGACACCAGAGAGAGATCTCTTTCCTTCTTTCTCTTGCTCTCTTTCCTTCCGCAGCACACCACACACCAAGGAAATGCCATGTGAGGACTTAGTGAGAAGGCGGCCATCTACAAGCCTCAAGAGACTTCTCAACTGGAACCCTGCTAGGGCTTGATCTGGGATTTCCAACCTCCAGAATTGTGAGAAAATAAATGTCTGTAATTTAAGCCACCCAGCTCATTTTGTTACAGCAGCCTGAGCAAACTAATACACCACATTTGGCTCTAGAGAGATGATGATGAATCAGACAAAGCCCTATATGCTTTAGGAGCACACTGTCTACCAAGAAGAGACATCTCATGAAAATACATGATGAGTGCTTCCACCTTGGCCTGGGAGATATGAAAGGCTCCACAGAGCACACATTTGAACCAGGTTTTCAAAGAGGCCCGACCAGGAGAAGAAACAGCAATCCAGGCAGAGAGAACCCCCAGCAAGGTCCGAGAGACTTTAAAAGGCAGATGTATTTGGTGAACACTGAGAGGTTAGCGGGTATAGAGGGCATGACAGGGAACACTGAAAGAGGCTGAAAAGATAGACTGGGGCAAGATGTGAAGGTCCCCGAGTGCCAAAACCAAAGACTTTAAATTTCAATATAAGAAAATATTTATGGGGGCTTCCCTGGTGGCGCAGTGGTTGAGAGTCCGCCTGCCGATGCAGGGGACGCAGGTTCGTGCCCCGGTCCGGGAGGATTCCACATGCCGCGGAGCAGCTGGGCCCATGAGCCATGGCCGCTGAGCCTGCGTGTCTGGAGCCTGTGCTCCGCAAGGGGAGAGGCCTCAGCAGTGAGAGGCCCGCGTACTACAAAAAATAATAATAATAATAATAACAGCTCTAGAAAATGTAGCCATTAGTTTTCCTTTTGCATTGAAGCCTGAAATATGAAAATACAAGTCAATGGACTGCAACTTCCAGGACAAAATAAGTCAGGCATTGCGCAAAGTCTCAGGAGAATCCAGTTGAATCCTAGTTTAACATTAATTTTTATTTTTGAAGCTAACTGTGTTGACATTGAGAAAAATGTAGTCTAGAACCTATGAAAAGGCACAGGGATTCTCTGACCCATAAGTAACGTTTCAAAGAGCCTACTGGAAATCGTAAGTCTAACTGATCATAAAACTGCTCCAGCCATAACATCACAGTTCTTTGCTTTTAGCTGGAATAACAAGAACCCGGTGAGATTATATTAGTTATGGTAAGGAGGGAAAAACCTCCGCATGTCGGTTACATTTCTGATTAGTAAAGGGAAACTGAATTATCATTTCACAAATACAATCTTTGATAGTAAACAAAATCTTTTAGAACAAGAATCCTATTCGAAAAAAATAATTAAAATCCTTTCAGTGTTTGAGGAGGGAAAACCTCCAAGAAACTTAAAAACAGGGGCTATTGTCTTAATAATAATGATCCATTTATACTGAGCCCTTACTGTGTGCCTTACATCAATGTTCTCCTTTAACGCTCACAACTCCATGAAGGCACTATTACCTTCAGCTCACAGATGAGGAAACTGAGCTCAGAGTTCAATAGCTTGTCTGAGGACACCCAACTGGTATGAGCCATGTTTAAGAATCAAACTCAGGGCTTCCATGGTGGCAGCAGTGGTTAAGAATCCGCCTGCCAATGCAGGGGACACAGGTTCGAGCCCTGGCCTGGAAAGATCCCACATGCCGCGGAGCAACTAAGCCCGTGTGCCATGACTACTGAGCCTGTGCTCTAGAGCCCGCGAGCCACAACTACTATAGCTCACGTGCCACGCTACTGAAGCCCGCGCGCCTAGAGCCCGTGCTCCGCAACAAGAGAAGCCACCACAATGAGAAGGCCGTGCACCACAACGAAGAGTAGCCCCCGCTCACTGCAGCTAGAGAAAACCCGTGCACAGCAACGAAGACCCAACACAGCCATAAATAAGTAAATAAATTAATTGATTAAAAAAAAAGAATCAAACTCAGGAAAATTAACTCCAAAGCTTGTTCTTAATCACCATATTTCCTATTTTATGCATCTCCCTTCCCTCACTCGGTTGGATAACCTTTGCCTGCCCAACAACTAAAGGAGGCGGACTTTCCACTAGGTTCAAACTCGAGCAAGAGTCTGGGAGGAAAACAAGACTCTTGGTGCCTGTTATACACACATCACCCACCAGACTTCTGGCTCTTAGACCAGGTCTGGGGGAATGCGAATCTTCCAAGAACTCTGTGAATTCCTGTGGCACAACTATTTAAGAATTCCATGCTCTGTGATCTGGTAACGCTAACCCCAAATTCTTCATTCTGCTGCCTTTAGTACTTACCTTCTCTTGACTGTGGAGGTCGTTTTATCAGTATTCAACACCAAACTCATGAAGAACTGAAGAACAGGAAGAGAAAAGCAGTATACGATATCCTTTAAGGCAGTGCATGCTCTCTGCCCATCTGTCCTAACCTTTTTCTCCTATTCTTTAGGTAAAACCTACTCTAGGACAGGGCACAGGTATTGGTCAACAAATGACCCAAAATAAAGAGAAAAGTGCAATTGCATTTCTGGATTCAAAGAGGTCACTTCAAACACAAAAGAGGTACAAATTTCTATTAGTTGGGGTCTTCAGCAGGACCACTCCACGACAGCAGTCCCACTGCTGGGCTGATGATAGAAAAACACTTCCTTTTTCAATTCCTTAATATTAGGAGCACAGTGTGGTCCTACAGGCTTCCTGTTGTTGGATGTTTTCTGTTAAGTCCAAACAGAGAATTATTCCAATCTCAAGGTTCTCTATCTAAAACAAAGGCCAGGACACAGCTGGAATTCAACAAATGTTATCTTCGAATTTTCTTCATTAGGGTAAACTAGGCTTGAATTATCTGAGACATTTATGACTTGATCACAGTGGCAAAGCTGACACAATGGTGGTTCCCGTCATGGAACTCAAGCAGGAGAAAGGAATGCAAGATTACATTGCCATGAACTCATTCTGAATTAGGTTAAGAAGGTAAACTGATGTGTCTGGTTACTTATTTACTTAACAAAAAGATGAAAGTGACCTAACCTGGCAACCATAAAAATCCTCAGAGGTCAAGCAAATTCAAAGAGATTTTTGAAAGGTAGATTTCAGAAAAAACTAGCTAATGCTTTTGGAGGACTATTTCATAAAATGAGTGACAAATGGAAGCCAAATTCAGTGGAGGTAGGGGTTGCATACAGACTGCCTTCATTCTCCTGAGTTATAGCCTGTATAAAGCTGTCATTTTAGTAAAGCACTAAAATCCACCACAGTTTTGTGTAAGTCAGCTCAAGTGCTATTGTGCTATTATATGCATAAATCTTTATTTGCATTAGAAAGGCATGAATTACCTCATACTACAATATGTAATTAAGAAATAAATGTACCAGCTCAGCCTTACAAGATAAATGGATTACTGCAAGAATAAAAGTTATGATTTTAACTAGCCACATTTCAATGTTGACTATAAGAAAGCCTAGCACTACCTAAGCTGGGTCCTTTATATAGTAAGGACCAGATATTATACAGCAAGTTGTCTAGTAATCACAGTTGCCTGTGAAAAACAAAAATTACCATTCAGTTTCTAAGGCACTAGAAAGTTTGGAATGAATGAGCTTCACAGAGACAGAACCAAACATGATGATTCACAAACTACTACTCAGAAGGGAACCCAGAAATGTCTGGGATAATGTCTCTCTCAGTGAAGAAAAATAAAAAGGGTTCATTCATTTGTTAACTAGTTGAATGCATAGTATGTACTAAGGATGGTTAGGCAGGAGGTGAGGCTGGGGGTTGGGAGGTGGAATATGGAGAAATGTGGCTAGTGAGGTTTAAGTGGTAAGTACTTAGAACAGCCAGTGTGACATGTGGGAAAGCTGACCTGGGACAGCTGGAAGAGATGAGGGGCCACTTGTAACATCTGTGGAGTGTCCAGCAGTAGGCATTCTTTGATTGTTGAAATGAACGATGGGCTGGAAGTGAGACCTGGGTTCTGGCCTTAGCTCTGCCACTAACCAACTGCATAGCTTTGCCAAGTCATGTATCATCCTGAAGGGTATTATGTCTCTTTTTGTAGAAAAAAAAAAAAACACTTAAGAGCATGCCTCTGGAGATCTCTCTTTCTGTAATACGCTGTCAGTCAACATTCTCCGTACAGTTCGCATTCCATCCAGTTTACAAGGACGGTGTGAAAGATACACAACAATACAGTTCCCTGGCTGGGTATTTATCACGTACATCCTCAGAAAAAGAACAAACACCTGGCAACAACTGTTTTGAAGGTCTCATCCTAGGAGAAGTAAACATAATAGGGGTCACCTTTGTTCTTCTTTAAACCCTTATGATGTGTAATCTAGTACCTAGACAAGTAGTCTTTAACATGCTAGTCAGTCCATGGATAGGCTTTTAGGGAGGACTCACAAACACCCTGAAATTATATGCAAACTGGTTTCCTACATGAATGTATGCACAAAATTTCTTTGCATTTTCAAGTAATCCATAAACCCTTCCCCCCAAAATGGTTAATAACCACTGCTCTAAGAATGTTTCTTTTATTTATTCATTTATTTATTTTTATTTTGGGCCGTGTTGGGTCTTTGTTGCTGTGCGCAGGCTTTCTCTAGTTGCGGCAAGCGGAGCACGGGCTCTAGGCGCGCGGGTTTCAGTAGTTGTGGCGCGTGGGCTCAGGAGTTGCGGCTCACGGGCTCTAGAGCGCAGGCTCAGTAGTTGTGGCGCACGGGCTTAGCTGCTCCGCGCACGTGGGGTCTTCCCCGACTAGGGCTCGACCCCATGTCCCCTGCAGTGGCAGGCGGATTCTTAACCACTGTGCCACCAGTAAAGTTCCAGAATGTTCCTTTTCTGAGGCAACTTTCCTGCTGAGTTAATAATGGGTCAAATTCCCATAGTGTCCTATTAACCGTTAGGCAAGGAGAGTTAAAGTTGAACCGCTTTGTACAGCTTAATCTACTACTGTACGTGGTATCTGAGATGCTATACTGTAGTACTCAAATAAAAGCATACGAACACAAATCCTGACACTGGACATATGTATTAGTCCCACAGTTTAAAAATGTGTTTGCAAACTTCATCTTCGTTGATCCCGACTAGGTGTGCAAATGGCAAGTTACTTGGCCTCTAGGGGACCCACCACGGAAAGCAAATACAAGGTGGCCGTGGAACGGCGGACGGGTCCGGTTTTCTCATCCACGCCCGCGACCGTCCCTCCCGGTTCCGCAATCCCAGGCCTTCCGAGCATCCGCAGCCGGCGCATCGCGGGCCCCCGGCGCCAAGGTCCCGACGTGACGCTACCCGAATTCACTCACGTCTCTGGGAGTCACGGCCTATCTCTCCTCAGCCCTCCAGCATCATACACGGACACCACGAGCCCCGGCCACGTTCCCTGACTGATCCCACTCTCCCCGGCGCCTCGCGACTCCCAGGCGCGCCCACCACCAGCAGCGACCGGCGCGCGGACGTCTCAAACGCTTACGGCCGCCGGCACGTGACCAACGCCCGCTAACCCCTGGCCGCCAGCACCGGTTGCCCTAGATGCCGGCGCGTGCAGTGCGCGCATGCGCGTGCGCATGCGTAAGACGGGAGCGCTCCGGCGACCGTTTCAAAGCAGTTGGGCGCATGCGCCGCGTGACGCCCCTCTGCCGCCGTAGGAGGAGCTGCAAAACCAAGGCTCCGGCGCGCTTGCGTAGTAGCTGGACGCGGGCGTTTCTTTCCTCCCTTTTTTTCGAATTGGTCGTGAGGGGTAGATTCGAGTTACAAAATGGCGGCGTGGGGCGTGTGGAGTGCTGTTCTCCCAACTGTCTCCTGCTGAACGGACGGCTCTCCCCCTCACTGCCCAACGCAGAGAGGCGAGGTCCCCGAGGGACATGGTGTTTGAGTCTCAGGGCTTGCCGACCACCGAATCCTTCGAGGCTCTCAGCGCCCCGGAAGCGATCGGGCGCCGCTTCAGACCCGAGCGCCGCGGCCGCGACCTCGCACCTGCTCGCCGCTACGCACCCGGGCTTCGCCGCACCCACAAGCCAACGAGGGCCGCGGCTGCCGCCGGCGAGGTGAGAAGCAGGCGGGCGGGCGGGCGGCGCGGTAGGGGCGGGGGCCGAGCGCGGAAGCTGGGGTGCGGGGCCCGGGTCTGGGAGGAGGAAGCCTGGCTCCGGGTGCGGGACCCGGGCCTGGAATGGGGACCCTGGGAGGGAGGAGCGGGGTGCGGGGCCCCGCCTGGGGAGCGGGTAATGGGGGAGCCGGGGAGGGGGGGCGCAGTGTCAGCAGCGACGCAGTCGGGCGTGTTTGTGAAGCCGGGCTCGGGGCCGGCCTGTTGGGGCTGCCGTGTCCGACTTGGGTAAGGCCCGCCCGGGCGCAGGGCCTTTGCGGCCCTGGCGGAGGCAGGAGCCGGAGCGGGCAGGGACCGTCCTGGCGAGGCCCCCTCGGTTTGTTTCCTAGCGGTTCCTCTCGGTACTCGTCTCTTTCTTTTCGCTCCTTCCACCATCTCCTTGGTCTGGCTTCACTTTCTTATTGCAGTCTCAGGCCACTGATCACCCGTTAGGCTGCCCGATTAAGAAGCAGTGTTAGAGATTTCGTTTTTCCTTAGCGTTTCAGCCTCCGGAGTTCGGCCCCATGTTCCCTTTTTCCTCCGGGCATCACACCGTCGAGTATGTTCAAATCTGTTTCCGTCTTAAAACTGATGTGGACTGAAGTTAAACCCCAAGGGTGGGGCAGCACCAGGTGGTATACGCAAACCTCACTATGTCGGGCAAATAAAGTTTTCTCCAATTACCAAAAGTTTCGATTTGCTATCACAAGGCATGCTTCATACCTAGTAATCATTTCATAATTTGGTGCCTTTTAAACCACAAGCCCACATGTTTTTTAAGTTCTAAGTAATAGCATATAAGACTCTAGGTGCCAGGCTTTGTGCTAAGTACTTTACAGGGATTTTTTTCCCTTTTTCTCTTCTGGCATAAAAAGAAGATTATTGTCTGAAGTATCATGCTTTGAAATAAAATACGGATTTGGTAACGTATTTTTTAAAGCCAGACTCATAATTCAAGTTAATTCTCTTTTTTTCCACACTACAGCTTTTAAGTTAGGGAGAAGTAGTATTTTGTAGCCTTTGCTTCTAACAAAACTTGTTCCTTTAATAATATTTATTGAGTCCTTCCTCTGTTCCAGGCACTAAGCTTTTTGTGTATCTCATTTAAATTTCACAACACCTCCCTGTTCTACAAATGAAGAAACTGAGGCACAAATATTAAATAATTTGCCCAAGGTCTCCAGCAACAAAATGGCAAAACTGGATTCTAGCATTTTGTAGTATTTTCTCAAATACATCGTGCCCCAGATCTCTGATTCTGCAACAGCCGGACCATCAGCCATTGGGGGGCGGGGAGTGGATTTGAGGTACATGAGTGAGTGAAACAAAGGTACCCGCCCTCTGATTAGTCATTGATGGGATAAATAGGGTGGAACAAGAAGCAGCTACATTAATTTAGGTTGTTTCAGTATGCCAGTTGTCTCTTCAGTTGTGGGTATGAGTTAGGTGTTACAATTTTATGCTTATCACAGGTTTTGCACTTTCACCTCCACCCCTTTTTGCCAGTTAATCTTAATACCTATTAAGTTATTAAGTTGATAGTTGATAGCAAAAAATGACTGTTTCAGATTCTCCCCTCTTCCGCCCTCTGGTGGAGGTGCTAGTTACTGAGTAGGAAAATGGCCCGAAAGAATCCATACAGAGACCTGGCCTCTGAACAGTTCAAGTTTAATAAGGATCTATGTGTAAGGGTACCTTGTTTGTTTTCTGGATGACAAAGATTAGTAGCAAAACTTGACCAAGTGTTTGGGAGGGAGGCATTAAAAAAGAGGACTTGCAGGTAATGAATGAAAATTACGTTAATTCTCATTTATGTTTTAGAATCTGGGACTTTAAAACCATTTTTTCTGTAATCAGAAAAAAGCACTTGTAAAAGAAAAATTGAGAGATTATTAGAAGAGTATTAAAAGCTGAAAAGCCCTATGTGATTACCCTACAGGGGGTCAGATTTTGGAGGACTTTGGAATACCAGCATTTGAATTTTATTTTATAGATACTAACATGCAATGGGTGATGTGTAAGTTTGTATCCTAATGACCAGGAGGTTCTAGAAACTTACTCTGGTGGGTTGTGGTGTTGAGGGCAAATGAGACTGGGGAAGGACTATAGGAAGGAAGCTAGGCTGGTTTTCAGGAACGCTGGCTAGTGTTCCAAACTAGTCGATAAATTCCTGGGCAAGGTAAGTAGCAGAGAATATGGAGTTCTTTGGTCCATTTAACTGGTCAGTTAGGGAAGAATCCAGCACAACACTCACAGTGGAGCTCTCCATTGAGAGAGAGAGAGAGAGTGTGTGTGTGTGTGTGTGTGTGTGTATTACGCGGGCCTCTCACTGTTGTGGCCTCTCCCATTGCGGAGCGCAGGCTCAGCAGCCATGGCTCACGGGCCCATGTGGGATCTTCCCAGACCGGTGCACGAACCCGTGTCCCCTGCATCAGCAGGCGGACTCTCAACCACTGCACCACCAGGGAAGCCCTGTTTCTGTTTTGTTTTTTTTTTGCGGTACGCGGGCCTCTCACTGCTGTGGCTTCTCCCGATGCGGAGCACAGGCTCCGGACGCGCAGGCCCAGCAGCCATGGCTCACGGGCCCAGCCGCTCCGCAGCATGTGGGATCCTCCCGGACCGGGACACGAACCCGCGTCCCCTGCATCGGCAGGCGGACTCTCAACCACTGTGCCACCAGGGAAGCCCCCTGTTTCTGTTTTTAATAGCAAAGGATTTATGATCTTAGGATCACAAAATAAATTGGAAATTTTAAGGGATGGATACAAGTACCCACCTTGAATAAGTGCTCGTAGAGGTAATACCGTCAATCCCTGACTCTTATTCCTCCCCGTAACACCATGGTTTTTGAGGAGTTGAGCTGATGGCTTTTTTTTGTTATAAATTTATTTTATTTTTATTTTTGGCTGTGTTGGGTCTTCGTTGCTGCACGCAGACTTTCTCTAGTTGCGGCGAGCTGGGGCTACTCTTCATTGCGGTGCGCGAGCTTCTCATTGCCGTGGCTTCTCTTGTTGTGGAGCATGGACTCTAGGCACGCGGGCTTCAGTAGCTGTGGCACACGGGCTCAGTAGTTGTGGCTCGCGGGCTCTAGAGCTCAGGCTCAGTAGTTGTGGCGCACGGGCTTAGTTGCTCCACGGCATGTGGGATCTTCCCGGACCAGGGCTTGAACCCATGTCTCCTGCATTGGCAGGTGGATTCTTAACCACTGCGCCACCAGGGAAGCCCTGATGGCTTATTTTTGAAGAGTTAAAAATTCTAGGAATGTTAACACATCCATATTAATCATATTTTGAACTTTTAAATGGTGTCCTAGCTTAGAAATATGCAATTTGGGGTAATGAAACGTTCAGTCTTGGGAAATAGATTACTATCAACTTGTCTATAGCCTAAAAATGAATAGAGATCTTCCTCAACATATGTTGGGGTTACGTCACAATACACCCATGGTAAGATGAAAATACTGTTAAGTCGAAAATGCAGGGCTTCCCTGGTGGCGCAGTGGTTGAGAGTCCGCCTGCCGATGCAGGGGACACGGGTTCGTGCCCCGGTCTGGGAGGATCCCACATGCCGCAGAGCGGCCGGGTCTGTGAGCCATGGCTGCTGAGCCTGTGCGGCCAGAGCCTGTGCTCCGCAACGGGAGAGGCCACAGCAGTGAGAGGCCTGCGTACCGCCAAAAAAAAAAAAAAAAATGCATTTAATACACCTACCCTACCGAACATCATAGCTCAGCCTACCTTAAATGTGCTCAGAACACTTACATTAGCCTACAGTTGGGCAAAATCATCTAACACAAAGACTATTTTATAGTAGTGTTGAATATCTCATGTAATTTATTGAATAGTGTACTGAAAATGAAAAACAGAATGGCTGTATGGGTACAGAATGGTTGTAAGTATATCGATTGTGATGGCTTGGCTGGCTGACTGGAAGCTGTGGCTTGCTGCCTCTGGCCAGCATCACAAGAGAATATCATACCGCCTCTTGTTAGCCTGAGAAAAGATCAAAATCTGAAAGAAGGTTTCTACTCAGTGTGTATTGCTTTCACACCATTGTAAACTTGAAAACTTGCAAGGCGAACCATTGTAAGTCAGGGACCATCTGTACTCATGTTGGGAAGGTATTTCCAATACCTTATTCAAATTCTTAACTAAGGTTGTACTTTATCATCCTTAAGAGAATTTTAAACATTAAAAATATCCTGCCTGGGGCTTCCCTGGTGGCGCAGTGGTTGAGAGTCCGCCTGCCGATGCAGGGGACACGGGTTCGTGCCCCGGTCCGGGAAGGTCCCACATGCCGCGGAGCGGCTGGGCCCTTGAGCCATGGCCGCTGAGCCTGCGCGTCCGGAGCCTGTGCTCCGCAACGGGAGGGGCCCCAACAGTGAGAGGCCCGTGTACCGCAAAAAAAAAAAAAAAAAAAAAAAGTCTTGCCTGTAGCAAGACTCTGTGTAAGTATAAGTTGCATGGAATAAGTTAGTTAAGTATTTGTTGATTATTATTCAGTTCTTTAGATTTCTGATTTTTAAAAATCAGTGTTTCATTGTAATTTTTTTTTCTTTCTTTTTTTTTTTTTTTTTTGCGGTACGCGGGCCTTTCACTGTTGTGGCCCCTCCTGTTGCGGAGCCCAGGCTCCGGACGCGCAGGCTCAGCGGCCATGGCTTACGGGCCCAGCCGCTCTGCGGCATATGGGATCCTCCTGGACCGGGGCACGAACCCGTGTCCCCTGCATCGGCAGGCGGACTCTCAACCACTGCGCCACCAGGGAAGCCCTCATTGTAATTTGTTCAAATGCAGTTGATTTAGTATATTGTTCGCTGTGCCTTAGAGGACCTCACTGCCTCCTCCAGTAATCTTTATTTGATTCATGACCCTAGGAGCCCCACAGTGCTGCAGAGTTCTCATTAAAGCAGCGCCCACTGGTATCAGGAATGTTTTTATCTCATTTCATGCTAGAGTGAATTTTTAAAATTCTTTGTAAGATTTAAATCATATTCTAGAAAAGTAAACTTATCACTTCTAGTCTTTTTGCTTTTAGGTTCGAAAAAATGGCCAAAAGAATTGCCGAGAAGGAATTGACAGATAGGAATTGGGATCAAGAAGATGAAGCAGAAGAGGTAAGAAATAATTTCCCTAAGAATGATTTCCTTCTACTTCCAAATTTAAATTCTTTTTGGGATTCCTCATGAAGACTCTGGTAAAATTAAATGGCCTTTTTAAGAACATCCAGAACGGGAAATAGTATGGTTTCTTATGATCTGTACTTAGTCTAGAAATTGATTACATTTGGGTGTGCTTCTCCATTAGCAACTCTTCCCTAAATGCTCTGCTCCTTTGTGGAAGCACCTTCCTCCTAAATTTCATGGAGCATTTCATTGAAGCATTCTAAGCCCATGGTTTTAGCCCACATTGAAGGGTGAGTGAATGATCTAGTCATAAACTTAGCACAGTGCCAGCACTCAAACTTGAAAAGTGGTTCACCACCACTGTCTTAGTCTGCCACGCTCACAGTTTTAGATTTTAGAAGATTGAGGTCGCCTCCCTTACTGTAATGCTTCTTGGAGGCCCATTTTATTTCATATACTTAAGACACCGCCCACCCCGCAACAACTGCGTTAATAGGAATAGAATTTAGATGGCCTAGTTTCTTTCCTAACAAAATAAAAATGGTCTTCCCTGAGGAAATCTTTTAATTTTTATCTTACAAAGAATAGAACACAGCTGCATTTCTAAAGTGCCTCATCAGCCGTTTGATATTCCCAGGCCAGTTCACTAAGGAAATCTGCACCAAGTTAGCCTTTCAAGTTAGTAGAAGTGTGCTAGGTTAAAAAATAGATGTATATTTTAAAGAGTCTGCAAAAGTGTTTCCAAGATAATTCTTAGACTGCTGTTTTCCTTCTTTCGCAATCTGTTTTCTAATATTAGTATTTTTTCCTTTACAAATATGTGTACTGGTATGTTTGGGGAAACCAAAATCACAAGTATGGGCTTTTAACAGAGCTTTTAACAATTCTGACTGACTTGGTACTTCTTAAGCAAGTCTTTGGTAACTTTAGTTCTTTCCAGGTTTTAGGCACAGTTACATTCTGGGCCTACCATATAATGATTTGTTTTGACATTAAAATACTTCAGGAATGAAAAAACTTCCATTTGGACAGATTCTAATGAAATGAGTGTGGAAGGACATTACATTTAATTTGGGTCAGGTATAGCCAAATGATCCCTTCTGTGGGTGTAGAGATTTCTTTAAGTTTAGTATTATCTGAAATAAGTATAGATGAGAACTTTTTACAGAAAATATTTTATGCCATTCCTCCAGGGTAAAAAGAAGGGTTGAAGTAAAGCGAAAGATTTTCAGCAGGTTTCCAGCAGGTTACTTAGAGTCCCAGTCTCAGTGGTCTCTGGGTCACGGGCAGAAGGGCAAAGCTCCTCTTTGAAATAATGTGTATTATGAACATAAAATTTATTTTTGAAAACCATAGTTGTAAGAGATTAGATTTGGGCATCTGGGTAATGTCTTTGAATATGTTTGAAATATTCGAAGAATTGATCATGAACAGCTTTGCACCAAAGTTTTGATGGTCTTAGTCTTCTTAGAACTTTGATATATGCGCTCTTGTCTCTGAATTGTGATAAAGTCTGGATTTGTAGTTTCTGGAAGGTTTCTGATTCGCCTAACTAGCATTGGAATTCACAGGATAGGTACTAGACATAAACTTTAACGTGCCCTCTCCATAATTCGTGTTACTTAAAAACCAGAAGAGGGCTTCCCTGGTGGCGCAGTGGTTGAGAGTCCGCCTGCCGATGCAGGGGACAAGGGTTCGTGCCCCGGTCTGGGAAGATCCCACATGCCGTGGAGCGGCTGGGCCGCTGAGCCTGCGCACCCAGAGCCTGTGCTCGGCAACGGGAGAGGCCACAGCAGTGAGAGGCCCACGTACCACAAAAGAAGAAAAAAAGAAAAAAAAAGATATCTCGATCAGTTTGTCTGGTCTAGCTTTTTTGTTCAGCATTTTATCTCCTTTTTGGCCTTATCTTGTTGCTGTTTAATTTGTACACTCCTGCAGGTGGGAACATTCTCGGTGGCCAGTGAGGAAGTCTTGAAGAATAGAGCCATAAAGAGAGCAAAGCGTAGAAGTGTTGGATTTGAAGTGAGTGTTTTCTTACAGCTTCTGGTATTAAACACTAACTCGATTTCTGAGCTGTAGAATATTTCCACCTCTGGGAGCAGTCAGATCAATAAATGCTTTTTTTTTTTTTTTTAATTACTGTCTCTTATGTAATCTATCAAGAATGTCTTTTTTTTAATACAAATAATGGTTTTTCATTGTTAAATTCATTATTTCAAGATATTGAGTATAATTCCCTGTGCTGTACAGTAATTCCTTGGTTGGTTATCTATTTAATACATAGTATTGTTGTATATATGTTAATCCCAAACTGGTAATTTATCTCTCCCCTCACCTTTCCCCTTTGGTGTAACCATAAGTTTGTTTCTATGTCTGTGAGTCATATTTCTGTTTTGTAAGGAAGTCCATTTGTATCATTTTTTTAGATTCCATGTATAAGCAATATCATATTTGTCTTTCTCTGTCTGACTTGCTTCACTTACTATGATATTCTCTAGGTCCATCCATGTTGCTGCAAATGGCATTATTTCATTTTCTTTTACGGCTGAGTAACATTCCATTGTGTATATATATACCACATTTTTATCCAGTCATCTGTCAGTGGACATTAGGGTTGCTTCCCTGTCTTGACTCTTGTAAATAGTGCTGCAGTGAACATTAGGGTACAAATATCTTTTCAAATTATATCAATAGTTTTGTCTGGATATGTGCCGAGGAGTGGGATTGTATGGTAGTTTTTAGTTTTTTTAAGTAACCTCCATACTGTTCGCCATAGTGGCTGCACAAATTTACATTCCCGACAACAGTTTAGGAGGGTTCCTTTTTCTCCACACTCTCCAACATTTATTACTTGTAGACTTTTTGATGGTGGCCATTCTGACCGGCGTGAGGTGATACCTCATTGTATTGATAGTTTTGATGTGCATTTCTCTAATAATTAGCAATGTTGAACATTTTTTTATGTGCCTGTTGGCCATCTGTATATCTTCTTTGGGGAAATGTCTGTTTAGATCTTATGCCCATTTTTTGATTGGGTTGTTAATAAATGCTTTTTTAAATGCCTAGTGCACTTGTGAAAATTCCTTGGTGTAGACCATGGGAGATACAAAAAGATAATAAATACGAGATCTGGGACTTCCCTGGTGGCACAGTGGTTAAGAATCTGCCTGCCAGTGCAGGAGACGTGGGTTCCAGCCCTGGGCCGGGAAGATCCCACATGCCACAGAGCAGCTAAGCCCATGCACCACAACTACCGAGGCTGCGCTCTAGAGACCACGAGCCACAACCACTGAGTCCCCATGCCACAACTACTGAAGCCCACACTCCTAGAGCCCGTGCTCCACAACAAGAGAAGCCACCACAATGAGAAGCCCGCACACTGCAATGAAGAGTAGCCCCCGCTCGCCACAACTAAAGGAAGCCCATGCGCAACAACAAAGACCCAACTCAGCCAAAAATAAATAAAATAAAATAAATAAATTTATATTAAGAAAAAATAAATAAGTAAGTAAGTAAATAAGAGATCTGTACCTTAAAGGGAACTTATCCAATTGGAGAAATAAGATATAGATGTAGACAAATTTGAGTTGAGTGACAGTAGGAAGAGGGAAAAGAGTAGCAATAGGAAAGCAAGGAAGAGGGTGTTGGAAGTAAGAGAGGAAAATGTAAGATATTCTCAGAGTCTTACCTGCTCCCTAGGACCGAGCTCTGGGTAGGCTGATACCTTTGAGAATAATAGAAGCGTTTCCCATTTTGTTTTTCCTTCTAGTATAATATGGTATATTAAAATGTTTCATTCCTGTGTTCCAGAGGATAAAAGATGAGTTATAACTTGTGAACTGAAGTCATGTGGTCAGTATTCAGCCGTCACTCCGTGTTTAATAACTCTTCCCCAGTACAGTCCTCATCCCTCAAATAAATTCCAGACACGTGAGCTCTGTCTTGGTGACCTGGACATCTGTTGTCAGGCAGGAGAGGCTGGGTTGAACATCTTGGGTGGCATCCTCAGAAAAAACCTACAGAACTGCACGTTCTGTGGTGGCTCTGTTCAATTTTTCTTTATTCCGAGTTCTTTTCTGGCCTGATTTCATTCTTAAGACTGGTGACTGGCTGGATGTAGGTGTTCAGCCAAGTTATATTTGGTGGCTCTTTCATGAAGAAGATACCGGGGGAGGGACAGCTTCATTAGGGAGGAGGTGATCGATTTTGTTTTAGAAATGTATTTCGGGACTTCCCTGGCAGTCTGGTGGTTAAGACTCCGCCTCTCAATGCAGGGGGTGCAGGTTCGAGCCCTGGTCGGGGAACTAAGATCCCACACGCCTCCAGGTGTGGCCAAAAAAATAAACAAATAAATTGCACATCCCTCTTTTTTTTAATTTTTTATTTTATATTGGGGTATAGCGAATTAACAATATTGTGACAGTTTCAGGTGCACAGCAAAGCGACTCACCCCACATCTGTGTATCCATTCTCCCCTAAACTGTCCTGCCATCTGCGCTGCCATTAACATCTCTTAAAAAAAAAAAAAAGAAAAGAAAAATGTATTTCAAGGGGCTGTGGTACATCCAAGTGGAGTTCTCTAGGAGACCACTAGGTGTACTGATTGGCCACTCAGAACAGGAAGTGGCGTGAGAGGTGGGTGCAGCTCTGAGAAATTTCCCCATCAAGGAGGTTGAAGCCAGGGGAAATGAGAAGAGGCCTAAGAGTGCAAGTTCATGATGAAGAACGAGATGCCTAGGGGAGACAGGCTCAAGGAGGGACGGGCCAGCTGTGGACAAGTGACAGTGAAGAGGCAGAAACAGTGCAGACCACAGCCCAGGGGCAGAGAGCAGCATTAGAATTTCATAAGGCATGCCAAACATTTCCAGAGCATCTTGGGTTAGAGATGGGAGACAGCCACCAACAGCAGGAAGGGTCTGCCAGAAAGACCTTGCTAAAGAAAGCAGAGAAAACCTTGGAAATAAAATGTTGCCTCTGGATTTCTCAACTCACGGAAAATCTAGAATTGGGACTCAGTCAACTTTGCAAGTTTCTGTATACTGAAAGCAGGCCGTAAGCAACAAAAGTTCTTAGGAAATTATAAGTAGTGGGTAGAGTACTTTTAGTTAACCTCACTTGATGTTTCTACAACTTCCTTAGGCAAAGGGTCTTTGAGTAGTATATGAAGAATCTTTCATTTGGGGTTTAGTTGTGTTGAGAATGTGTTTTTAGTTACAGTTCTGTGCCTCGGTGGTGAGTCCGTGAATTTATTTGAATTAGTCTTTTTAACCTTTTATATCCTAAATATATTTTTAAAAATTATTTCACTGTAAATCACATCTATCCTTCCTGTTTTAGGAAGGCAGCTCCGGGTTTCAAAGCTGTCATGAGTAAAACCCATGTTCTGTTTCTGCTTGTGCTGGCAGTTTCCTTTAATGCTGGTTGCATAAGGATTCTAGGTACTATTTAGCCAAGATAGTACTGTTATTCACTTGCTTATTTGGAGACAGAAAAGTAGAGTTATCTCGTGTGTGCTCTTTCTTTATATTTCAGTCTGATGGTGGAGGGGCCTTTAAAGATTTTAAAGGTTTGGTTGTACCTTCTGGAGGAGGGGGGTTTTCTGGATTTGGTAATGGCGCTGGAGGGAAGACTTTGGAAGGACTGTCAAATGGAAACAGCATAACTAGTGCCCCTCCCTTCTCCAGTGCAAGGACAGCGACCGAGACCAAGGCCACCTTTGGTGAGTAGGTTCTTCTCCCCCGAGTCACATCTGTGTAAAGATGATCTATGACAAATAACTTTCAAAGAAGTTTTTCTTGTACTTTTTCTGAGTCCTGAGGCTATATGAGCAAAAACAGGGTAATGGTGAAAGGGATGGAAATTAGGGAGCTTTTGGCTCTTTACAGAGTAAGTGAGTAGAGCACAGGCCAAACTAGACCTGGGTTCTGTTCTCAGTTCTGCCAGTTACCAGCTCTGTGTGACCTCGGTGACGTTCCTTAACCTTTGAGCCTCCAAATCTTCAACTGCGAAACGAGAATGACCTCAGAATCAACCTAAGGGTCAAAGGAGAAAAAGAAGCTCTTAGCGGACCCTCTGTAAAGGCCTCCCATCCCACCCCCTCATTCATTATACACGTACCAAGAATTTCCTTTGTGCCACATACCTTACTGTTCCCAGTCTAGGTTTATTTTGCCCAGGACATGTTGATTGCCTAATCCTGTTTTGAGGGAATTGGTCAAGAAGTCTTGGGATTAACAACAGAGAATGGGATCATGGGTTAAAATCTTTGGTTCTTAGAAATGATCCTGACTCGTTGGATTATACTTAGCTAGTTATTCTAAGAGTATATACTGTTTCATTTAAATTAGGCAGAATGTTTAGTGTGATTAAGGTAAGTACTTTCTATTAAGATTTTAACTGCATTAATATATGTTCCTCCCTACAACCTTGGGGATTAAGTTTTATACTAACATAGTACTTTGACAGTTTTTGGTAAAAAAGCCATCCTTTTGAAGGAAGAGATTATTTTAAAATTATAGCAGTTTAATGCAAGCATGTAAAAAGTAGATATATTCATATATATAATGTTTGATTTGATTTTTGTAATAACTAGTTTCCAAATACTATATGTGCACATACTTCTTGAACTGTCACAAAAATGGGATACAGTAAAAGCACAAAATACAAAGACAGAGTGGTATGAAAATCAAGATGACTTAATTAAATCAGCTTCTGAATAAATTCTTAAAACTGTAATTTCCTTTAGGGTCTGTTGCTGTAAATGGCCCTACCTTCTTGGTCGATAAAAAGATTTCAAATCCCAGAACTAATGGCGACAGTCAGCAGTCCGCCTCCTCTGGCCTCACCTCCAGTGCCGCCCGCCACACGAATGCCTATCATAAGCAGTTGGCGGCCTTAAACTGCTCCGTTCGGGATTGGATTGTGAAGCACGTGAATAGAAACCCGCTCTGTGATCTGACACCTATCTTTAAAGACTATGAGAAATACTTAGCAAGCATCGAACAGCAGCATGGGAACAGTGGCAGCAGTAATTCTGAAGGTGAAACCAACAAAATCTCAGTTGAAACACAGCCTCCTTCCCTGTTTGGCTCAACAGAATTACAGCAAGAGTCAACATTTTTGTTTCATGGTGACAAAACTGAGGATACATCTGAAAAGAAGGTGGAGGCTGTGTCTGAAAAGAGCAAGGACCCGTCACTAGGAGCAACAAGTGCCTCATTTAATTTCGGCAAGAAAATTGATAGTTCTGTTTTGGGCTCCTTAAACTCTGGCCCCTTGACTGGATTTTCATTTTCTTCTGGAAACGCCAGTTTATTTGGCAAAGATATTACCCAGAGTAAACCAGTTTCTTCACCATTTTCCCCTAAAACGTTGGAGAGCCGAGCAGAAGGTGGCGGCAACGACTGCAAAGGTAAACACAAAGTCAGCCCTGGAAGTCGTCTAGATTTGTGGGAGTTCTGTATTTGGTGGGAAAAGCGTAGCCTTGTGCACGAGGTGGATCTGGATTCACGTCACAACTCCATCATTTCCTCGACGTGAGTGTGATCCCGGACAGAGTCGATTAACTCCTTTGAGTCCGTCTCCTTATTCGTGAAATGGAGTAAGACTGATTTGGTAGGGTTATTTTAAGGATTAAGAGTATAAAAATAAAAATAATATAAAAACACCTGGCACAGTGACTTTGAAAATTATCAAATACTTGGCTTTCCATTTAAAAAAATTGTAGTTTATTGAAAAATTCATGATGGACGTTCACTGAATTGTTTGTTTTTAAGAGATTTGCTTATAAATAAATTCACAAGGCAAAACCATACTCCACTGTAAAAAAGGTAGACTTCATAGCTGTGGGGGAAAAAATTGACAGGGTTTTCCCAAGATGTGCCTGGACTGCAGCCACCTTTCTAGAAGTTTCTGTGGTGTGTCGTGTTAGTGCCCCAAACCAGGCCTTAATCCCCGCCCCTCCGCTCCCTACGTGGTTCAAGAAGCTCCCTGGAAAGAGGGGTTGTATCATAATCCCTCTTCACCACCTGGTGGTGGTGAACAAACTGTGTGTATGTAGGCTCTTACTTATAAGCAGTTAAAACTACGTCTCTGGGCTTCCCTGGTGGCACAGTGGTTGCACAGTGGTTGAGAGTCCGCCTGCTGATGCAGGGGACACGGGTTCGTGCCCCGGTCCGGGAAGATCCCACATGCCGCGGAGCGGCTGGGCCCGTGAGCCATAGTCGCTGAGCCTGCACGTCCGGAGCCTGTGCTCCGCAACGGGAGAGGCCACAACAGTGAGAGGCCCGCGTACCGCAAAAAAAAAAAAAAAAAAAAAAAAAGTACGTCTCTCAGGCATCAGCATATTGATCCTTGAGAAGGAAAACTGCAATTGCCAGTGGGCCGTTAAATATTATGTTTTTCTACCTGGAGGGAAACTCTCCTTATGTTGCCTTGCCCTCCTCACCTGTATCCTCAGGCAAGGGCCCTCCAGGGCAAAGCATAGAATAAAGAGCTCCCCCTTCTTCTCTGCCCTAAATACGACAGAGGGAGAGTCTGTCATAGTCACAGGGACTCTGCGGGTTGTGGAAGGGATGTCGAGTTTGAATTAAGTCTCCATCTCAGCAGGATGCCCCTCCATAAAGCACTTATTCCTTATCTTGCGGTTAACACGTCTTACGCACACTTGGAGAGCTTGTTAAAATAACAGATGCCCGGTACCCACGCTGGAGGGCCTAACTCAGGAGTGCCTTCTTAAAATCGAAATGAGCTTGTGACCTGAATTATTTGAGCGCCAGAACTGTTTTTCTTAGTCACTAGTCAGTGAGTTTTATGCAGTTGCTTTCTCCTTAAGGGGATTGTAATTTGTGTCCAGCAGTGACTTAGCTCTCCCCTGAGGTTGAGGCACTGGAGTGAAGGGAAGTGCTGTTGGACTCAGCCCGGGAGGGTGCCCGTGGTACCAGCATGTCCAGGGGCGTGGTGGCCCTGACAGAGCTTAAGTTGCTTACAGTTGGCTTTGGACTAATTTCTCTGACAACTTGTCCTGTAAAGTTGTTATTTTCTCCATTGTCTTTGGTCATTGCTCTCATTGGTTATTCCTTGGCGTGATGCAGCTACAGTCACAGGAGCATTCGGGGATGAAAGTGTTGGAAACCCATCTGAGATTTTTATTTCCCAGTGGGTAATCTGAGTATATGTGAGTGTTGACTGATTGTTTTCCTGTGTGAGTTTGCCTGTTCACTGAATACAAGCACGGACACTTTGATTCAAGGGCTTTCTGCAAAAATCCAGTGAGTGCCTCCTTATCCCCGCCCCCCGCACGATTAGATTGTGTTTCAGTTTCTGTATCAGCTTACCTGGAATTTTTAGGTTGGGGCGGGGGTAGGTAACGAACTTCTTTTGTCACGTTTTCAAGCTCTTGGTTTGAATCTTACTGAATTAGTGTTGTTTTTATAAAAGGTGGAGATGAAGAAGAGAATGATGAGCCACCCAAAGTAGTAGTTACTGAAGTAAAAGAAGAAGATGCTTTTTACTCCAAAAAGTAAGTAATAGTCACGGGAATTCCACTTTTCAAAGACGTGGAAAGAGGCTTCTGGCTGGAGAGCGCAGGTGACATTGTCCCTGCAGAACTTACTGGGCGTCCCATCCTGGGGTCAGGCTGTGCCCATTCTTTGAATTGGAACAAGGAAGAATTCTTGGCCTGTTTATTTAAAAATAATCCGACTCTAAAAATTTCCTGCTGGGCGTATCCTACTCTCTTCTGTTAATTTAGCTCTTTTCTGCTTTTCAAGTGCTTTAGAGACAGTCTTTTCTTTTTGATCTTCCTGCCCCAGTCTCATCTCATCACTCTCTCCCTTTTTCTCCTTTCTTCTCTTCCCCTCCTCCTTCCCCTACAAAGACCTAGTCACTGATTTGAGGTTTGGTTTTACTTCTGCTCTTAAATTAGGTGGCATCTCGGATTCCTTCCTGGAGACACATTAACCTTCGTGGATTTTCTCACAGCCAAAAAGTTTTCCATAGCAGCCATTCCTTCCCGTTAAGGATGTGTAAATACTTTATCTTTCCCTCAGTGATGAGAACTGGTTTGGGGTTTTTGTTTTTTGTTTGTTTGTCTAATGAGAGCTGCTGATTTCAGAAGAAGACTGAAGAGAAATTTTGAATCATCTCTCAATGAAATTAGTGGTTTTTAACAAAGATATTTACTGGAAAACGTTTGTACCCTCTTAGAAGCTTCCCTGGATGTGTTTTTCTAATACAAACATTTCAGACTTAAGTCAGCAATTTTCGTAGTGTGAATCACCAAATCCTGTGGGATTCCCAAATGTTGTTTATTTTTGAGAACTTTTAAGAGAGACCAGCAATTCCTTTTGCCTGTTTTAAAATTTAATTACACAGATGATGTAAAAGAATGACCCTGACTTAAGGTTTTTTTTTTTTTTTTTGTCCACGCCGCATAGCTTGTGAGATCTTAGTTCCCTGACCAGGGATTGAACCCCGGCCATAGCAGTGAAAGCGCCAAGTCCTAACCACTGGACCGCCAGGGAATTCCCAAGATTTTTTTCTAATCAGTAAATCAAAGGAACAGGCAGTAGTTTTGGTTTGTTTATTAATAACCTAAGGAGATGTGTGACAGGAGGCCGGGGAAACATTTGACAGCATTATTCTAGGCCTTGCTTAGGCATGTTTTCCAGACTTACTTCAACATCTTGGGAGATCAGAAATTGAAGGAGTCCTGAAGAGAATTCAAAAATAAGAAGTAGGAAAGTGGGGGGGTGTTTGTGTGGCAGAGTGTGTGTTCTGTATTTGTTCCTCTTCTTTAAGGACCAGGTCAGTTCTTTTGAGCTCAGGGCTGAAGGAGCACGTCAGGGAGGTGTGGGATGCTTGGCTGTTTGTCATTGAGTGTCTGATTGTACCTATTATTTTTCTCTGTAGGTGTAAACTATTTTACAAGAAAGACAATGAATTTAAAGAGAAGGGTGTAGGCACTCTGCATTTAAAACCTACAGCTAATCAGAAGACACAGCTTTTAGTGCGGGCCGACACCAATTTAGGTGGGTATCTTTTTTTTCAGGTGGTACAAAATAATCATAATCACATAGTATGTAAAAGCCCTTTGCTGATTTAGTCATTGAGATTTTCAAGTATATTAATGTGTTCTTTGGAATGGAATAGAGTTTGTTCAGGCCAAATTCATCCTGTACTCACTGATTATAGATTTAGTCGAGTACCAGGGTAGTAGGGTATAAGAAAACCTGGATGTATTGAAAGCTGTTGCCAAGAAGTAACCGAAATGGTTTTCATTTTCCTTTGTGCTAGGTATGTGACTAAGAAGCTACAGGTAAATCGGATGGTTTAGTAAACACTCAAGGGAAATTAACTGTTCAAAGGAATCCTTTTTATGTAGCAAATATTCATTAACTCGTTGCTGTCCACCCTTTACCCCACCCTCCAGCTTTACCTTTAAAACAGTCCTCTGAAAGGAAGAGGTAGTGGCTGGGCTCGGGGCGGGTCTAAGGGGATGTGGTCAGTGGTGGCAGAGTACACCAGACTGTGTCCTGGAAAGAAACTTCTGCGAGGCTTCTTTCCTGTGGACTTGACTAATCTGTGATACTATCATAGCGACATCACTGTCACCCTGTGAGCGGTGCTGGCCTCTGACAGAGCCGTTTCTCTGCTGACCATTCTCTGTTCGAATGACATAGTGAAGCCTCCACGTCGTGCTGGCGTGTTTTTTTCTGCAGTGCAAGAAAGCACGGTGTGTTCTAAAGCGCTGCTGGTTTAGGGCTGCTGCCATGGCTGTGGGAGACTTGGGGCAGGTGCGCAGAAGGCGGGTCCTCCTCAGGGAGGCCCAGTCCACGTCCTGCCAGAGGCACATGGTCCTCTCTCAGGGACACCGTGCTGGCATCTGGCAGGGAGCTGTGGCCATCCTTAGGACATTCCTGTGGCTCCATTAAGTATAAGTTGCTCTGGTGTTTATTGTTTAGCCTCTTAAAGCTGTAGTTTCACGGAACTTTAGTTTATATATTTTGATGCATTTTTTCCCTGTGTTTAAATGCAGGCAACATACTGCTCAATGTTCTGATTCCACCCAGTATGCCGTGTACTCGCACAGGGAAAAACAATGTGCTTATTGTTTGCGTTCCAAACCCACCCATTGATGAGAAGAACGCCACCACCCCAGTTACCATGTTAATTCGGGTAAAAACAAGCGAGGATGCAGATGAGCTGCACAGAATTTTACAGGAGAAAAAGGATGCCTGAACACACTTCGGCTGAGGAGTCGTTGCCAAGTTGCTGCTTCCCCACCGCCCCCTAAACTTAGTTTTCTTCTCTTCCTACTTTGACATTCTAGGACTTACAGATAACTTATAAGTTGTGTGGGGAAGATTAACACGGCCAATAAAACCTTTAACGTTAAGTGTCAAGAAACTGTATTCTCCCTTCTTAAGAACTGTCTAATGTGTGAAATACATTTGAAAGGAAATTTTTGGAAGATTTTTAATGTTCATTTATTAAACTAACCACAGGTGATTTCTTAATGGACTGAAATCAGGGTATCGATTATAGATTTCCCAAAGGCTTTTCCGATCCAGGAGTTTGGGGTCAGCTGCCACCACCGGCGCGGCTTTTCACGGCGGTGTGTCCAGAAGGGAGCTTGCCTGTAGCGGTCTTCTTTCTGGCAGGCTTGGCTGATGTGTGTCCACGTGAACCGTGCTACCGTGCTGTGGCGGAGATGTTTCTTCTTTGCTTTATTGTGTTATTTTACAGCTGAAATGTGAGCACTGAATGTTTGCCTTCAGCTTTTTCTGTGTGGACGCTGGCCTTTAACCCCATCGGCTGCTTTACTGTGATTCTGGAACTGCTGTTTCATTTTAAAAGGAAATGAGTAGCTTGTTCTTTGGTTTTGTAGGTTTATTCATGAGGTGCTCTTACTTCTGTCCCCCTAGAGACAAATGGGATGGGGGGGGATTGCCAGGAATGAGATTTAAAAGCACAAATTGGTAGTTTGTAGACCCTTATAGAAAAGAAAGGGTTAAACCATACAACAAAAGGAAGAGAATATGCTCTTGGTTATTTGTACCATGGTGAATCCTGTGGATCTAAAACCTAAACTTACTAAATCATAGTTTTATGACACAGGAGCCATGTGAACTAACCAGGAAACATGCAGTAAGGAAATGGAAGAGAAAATTGTGTGTGTAAATGTTGCCTTTAACTTTTAGACAGCAGTGTATTCTGCATTTGATACTGAAATTTCCATTTACTTTTTAAAAAGTAAGATATTCAGTATGTCCTTTTGGAAGGGGAGCCATGGGTGTGCACACGAATACCCACGTCACTTCTCCATAGCTGTCAGGTAACTAACACTAGGGTTCTTTGAAGACTCTGGTCATATGAACTAGAGGTAAAGTTTAATGTTCTAAATGTCCACTTTCATTCATTCCTCATGAATCACTTAATGCTGGTACCAGATGATCTTGTTAAAAGGCTCAGGGTCTGTGCCTGAGGGCTCACACTCGTATATTCTGATCTTCAGCACATGATGTCTCTGACTTTAAAAAAAGTCAAAATCAGTGTAGATAGTACAGCTGCTTTTATTTAAAAAGAAAAAAAGCTTTAACTTTTAGAGGTACAGGAGGCGGGGAATCCATTTTGCGATGTGTCCCTCTTAAGCACCAGAGGTCAGGTAGTCACGCCAGTGTCTCACGCTGCCTGCGCTGCGGCTCGCCAGCCATTGGGAGGATTCGGCCCAGTGTGCGACCTCGTCCGGACACTTGCAGAGGGAGGCGCTCGCTCTGTTGGGCCTGGGTGGCATCGATCCGGGTGTGGCGTGAGAGGGGGAGGGGCGGTCACCTTGCTCTTCCTTTTTACAACTGGGAGTGTTCATGAGTTCAGTCAACAGGTGGTGGATGCTGTTAAAGTAACCCTGGCCCTGCCCTGTTGACCTTAGGGTTATCCAGCTGCTAACGGGCTGAGGAAATAAGGGGGACAAACCCCAGCAGGTCACAGCTTAGCTGCGCATGCTCCTGGGTCCCACCAGAAAGTAAGACTCACAGACCTCTCGGGGACTCTTCAGTGCATCCTTCTGCTTGCTTTTGCATGCGATGTGGAATGTTCACCAGAAATGGCATGAAAGTCATGATTGGATTAACTCTTCACACCCCCATCCACCCCCCAACCCCTGGGTAAAAATAGTTTGTCTTTTTAAATTACTGGATATGTGTGGCTTTCTTTTTCCTAACATTCCCAGCAAGTTCTTGCTAAGACTGTACTGTTAAAGTGAAGATTACAGGGGGAAATGTGATGTGTCCACCGTAAGTCAAAATGTGGTATTTTCTTAAAATCGCTCTTACACTTTAGGAACCTGCCAGTCTCCACTTTAATTATGTATTAATGTAAGAGAGCCTAATACGTGTATGTGGATTTCACTGTAAACTCTAAGTCCGCATATTGTTACTGGGGGAGGGGCTCCTTGGCCCCTGGAGGGCTTGCCTTTTCATCCCCACTGTGTAACACCTCAGTTCTGCCCTGTGGGTTTAGATTTATTTTTAGCAAATTATTAGAAATTAGGCTTTAAAATGTTTAACGTGGACTAAAATTTTTGTCTTTAGTTTGAGAATCTAGGAGTGTGTCATAAGTGTGGCCTAAAGGGTGTATATATCTTTAATTCTAAATCAGATTGTGTTATCTCTTGACAAACACTGAGTATCCCAGTGACCTTTTTGTTTTTAAACCGCTGTTCGTTCATCTCCTTCTGAGCATTCCCGTTAAGCAAAACATTGAATGTTATGTTGTCTTCATTGTTAGAATTACAGGCTAAAAATGCGTGTCCAGTTTTTAAAGTTTAGATTGTGTTTTCCATGGAAGGACAGGTCTGTTTATGGACTGATTTTCCTTAAAAGGATTATTGTTTTACAGTTTCAATTCTAAATTGTATTTTTGATATGCTGCATGCCAAAAAATATCTACCTGTTCTGGGGTAGAGCAAAAAAAAACTAATATTCTACCTTACTGTTAAGAGTTCAGAACAAGTTTTCACTGAGACAGCTTTTTTGGTTTAGTTTTAAAGGTAAACAAGTTGCTTGTTTTGAGCATTTGTCAGATACTCTTATATTTCAGAACAATCCAAACGTAAGCGCAGTGCATTTGAAGGCTTTGCAGATTTCCAGACTAAATGGGCTTACTCCCAAACCCCTAGGATCCATTCTCGTTCTAGAAGTGAGGGCTTTTCAGTAGAAACTGATTTGTCCAGCCAGTGACAGTGAGGAGCCTGTCAGAACTTTTCTTCCCACTCGGTGTTCTGAGCACAGGGCCTCTGTGTGTCGGTGGCTGGTGGCAATGATGGTCCAGGCTGAGGGCTCTCCGTTTGATGCGGACACAGCTATGGCAGAGGCAGGAAACTTCTCAGCAATCAAATGGATAAATTGTTTGCTTTCTATTTTAAGTCAGAAATCGTTCTCTAAAACTAAAATACTTGAATCGTCGGACAGTGTAATCTCAGTTTGTATTAGTTTTTGAATGATCCCATTGAGGAAGTGTATCAATCCATGAAATGTGAATAAATGGAAAGTAAACAGAATCACAGTGTTTGACACTCTTGTGTTCCTCTGTGCTGCACCTGGCCTTAGTACGAGGCCAGAGGCAAGCCAGCCAGCGGGGGAGGCACCACGCAGAAGCAGTGCCCAGAAGCCTCAGCAGCAGGAAGGTCGCTGGGAGGTGAGGAGAGACCCGGACCCTTTTATCATCAGACTCCTTGTGCCAGATGAGACCAATTCCAGGCCATTCAGGAATTTCTGTTGGATTCACGTTTTTACAAATTAGAATGGGAATAACAGATCTTTCGTTGGATAATGTGCAAAGCATTGCGCTAGGGGCTTTTTATATATTCTCTTGTTTAGTGCTTGCAGCAAACCTTCCAGACGGGCTCCTGGGTGGGCTTTCCAAAGAAACTGGAGTTGAGGCAGGCGAGGTTTCTTCCACAAGTAAGTGGAGTTGGGATCTGTGTCCAGGAGGACATTTTAAAACTAAGGATCAAAATGAAAGAAGAAATGTATTTTAAGTTCATGTTACTTTAAGTTTTTGGTGATTTAGAAAATCACTATTAAGGCATTAACAGATTACATTGTAATATACTTTTGAAAGTTTTAGAATAAGGTTCATATCTTTAAAACTTTCCTGAGTTATTCAGCACTTAGCTGGTTTTTAAGAGGTGTCTCCTGGTAAAGAAAATATTATAAAGACTGAGTTACCCATCAAAATATTTTTCTTGAACTGACAACATCTGACGGAAACCGCTGAAGACACTAAGCGGGTAGGTATTGTGCAAAGAGCAGTGCATCTCCGCTGCGCCGGCCCTCGTTTAGTGCTCAGCTGAATGGCCAGCCTGGAGCAGTGGGTCTGCAGTGTGGTCCGTGGGGGCAGCAGCAGCAACACCCAGGGACCTGTTAGAGAAGCCAGCTCTGGGGCCCCACCCTACACCCACCCAGCCAGATCCTCCAGCAGGGGCCCAGGCATGTGTTTTGGTTTTTATTGAGGTATAATTCACATACTATAGAATTCACCCTTTTAATGTGCACAGTTCAGCTGTTTTTACTATATTCACAGAGTTGTGCAACCATCACCACTATCTAATTCCAGAATATTTCATCACCAGCCATCTGGGTTTTAACAGGTGTTTCTGACACAAGTCAAATTTGAGAACCACTGGGCTACATCTGTGCTCTCTTATGACTTGTTTAAAGATAACCTATGAAACACCCTTTGGGCACATATTTCAGGAGGAAACTGAGTATCACAGTTGCCAGGAACTAGGCCAGCCTTTGTACGTGTCTCCAGCTTCATTGCATCTGGGAAGGTAGGTAGTGATTCTACTTCACAGTTCACAAAACCCTAAGGAGATGCGGCTTGTCGAGGGAACAGAGCCACACGGGCTCCCTCCAGTGTGACTTGAAGGTATGTGTGCCCGTTGAAGGACTAAGCTTCACGGGTTTCTGAAATTGGCTAAAATCTTTTTAACAAAGTTGTTTATTTAAATTATAATCACTAAAGTTTACTAAAAACCATGGTATTTCAAACTGAGCAGTCTAATTGTTTTATTAAAGTCAGGTTCCAGGATGAAAGACCCTTAACCCACAAATAGGAAAGAAGTATCTTGTTAATAAGCCTGTTGGCTTACGTGGAGGCCAGGCCAGGAGGGATTTTAATGTTGCTGTGGGCAAAAGCAAAGACATATTTTGTTTGATCATCCCCAGAACAAATATTTTTCCTTCCTCATATAAATTTTCCAGCTGTTCTGTCATTTTAACAGTCGAGCACAAAGTACAGCATGTTTACACATTCAACATGTATATATACAGTGAACCATGTTATTGTCTGGATTCAGTTATTTTACATTTACCCCTTCTGCCGGTATAAAATTCCCAAAAGTTTTCCATCCAGTCAACATTTTTTTTCTAAGCCAGGGCATGACAGTAGTTCCTAAAAGTGCATATAGGTCATAATAAAAACGCAAACAGCAGCATAGCCCTCAAGAGTAGGCAGTGAACAGGAACGTAGTTACTGCAGGTAGCTTCCAGGGTGCAGACTGTCCCCCCACGTCTACTAATCAGGTGACTGTCTTAAAAGGACCTCCTCATTATTAACAACAAGGGGGCCAATCTGGATGAGAAGGAAGTCACCTTTTTCACCTACTAAACTGCCTCCTTTCTAGATACCGTCTGTGCGCCTTCCGAAGTACAGGCTACCCTTGGTGACGCCAGTTCAGAGAATCCTGGCTCCGGTGTTTCTGAGAGATATCATGTGCTGTGATGACCTTTACTCTATTTCTAGATGTGTGGAAGTGTCCCTTACAGACCGCCCCCCTTTTTGTTGTCATTTTCTATAACCTTCTGCAGTGTCTTAGGCCTTACTTGTGCCCATCACCCTATGACGTAAGAGTGCACCTGACCATGGAAAGAAAAAGCCCACTGCCTGAGCAGTGCTTCCACCTGCAGGAACCGGAGTAGGAGGCTCTGGCAGAGTAGTCAGCCTGAGGGGCTGTGAGCATTCTCAGTGTCAACCCGATGAACCGGGGCTGGGAGGCAACAGCCAGCCACGGTCCAAAACCACCTTCCAGAAGATCAGTAGCTCATGCGAAGCCTGCCAGAACGTGAACTTGGGACTCCTTTTATTCTAGTCACTTTCCCACTTCTCTTAGGGCCTTTGCAGAGGTTCTCTGGCAAAGGCTTGGAATTTTATAGTATAACTGACTTCATAGGGGCTGAGAGAGCTGACCCTGAAACACATCTCTGATTTCATTTTTCAAATACAGCATCTGACCAAATTGCAGCTGCTGGCCTCCAGAACCCCTTGCTGACTCCCAGGCCTGCCAAAGCCAGGGTATGGAGTGGCTTCTGTCATTCAATGAAGTAACTTGTATGAAAGCTCCAAAAGAAGTTTAAGACACCCCCGGGGGGAAATTAAGGTTCAATCAGTAAATCAGCACACTGCTGTAATATCTGTAATCTGAAACACCCACTGGAGAAAAAGATAGGTACAGATTCATCAGAGAAGAAATAAATAATACCCAACATGCAAATCAACTTTCAAAAGAAATGCAAAATCATAAAGCACAGCTAGCAGCCAACCACAAACAACTGCTTAGAAATTACTTCTATTGTATGTGGAAGATGGTTAATCCAGAAGCTGTTGACAATGCTTATGGAAACAGCACTGCCAGTTAGATCCTAATATAGTCAATGTATGCCGTCCTGGTGTTTCTGCTAAAATATATTTTGTAGAAATCATTTTAGTTAGGCCTCAAAGTAGTGAAAAATCTCAACAGGTTTTCTTCGCAGGTTTACATATTCTCACACGCAGAACTCGTTTGGAGACCATAAAAGATTGCTACTTACAACCTAAATTGTCCAACCTTCTAGGAAGTGGGGGACTAAAGACCGGACACTGGCAGCCGCTCAGCAGAGTTGGAGCGTTGCTGTTGGTTTTCATCTACTGAGCTCAGGGCTGGAACCGCAGCCACGAAGATGCCCGCCTGCCCTGGGAAGAGTAGAAAACTGTAAACACCAACGCCTCCACGCAGCCGGCTGCCTCTGCTTCTGATGCTCTACCTGCTGTGGACTCTGAACCCAGCCCCAGGCCACTCGGTGTTCAAGTGATTTGGCTTCTATGCGGTGTCCTGAGGAGTTCTCCAGGGCTGTCTGTTCCCGGGGCTCAGATGAAGGGCTGCAGGATTCCTTCTCTGCTGAGGATCACCTCCGTCAGTGAACAGGAACAAAGGAAAGAAGCCCCGGTGCACCCATCACCCGACTCCTGGAGGAACAGGGTGGGACTCTGGCTGCCTGGCCGGAGAGCAGCGCTGCCAGAAGGGCTGCGGACGCCTCCAGAGGCTACTTCCACTCCAGCTCCAGGGCCCGATGTCGGCCAGCATCACATCCCTGTTGGGAGTCTGTGTCCTATTAGGGCAGTTATCTTTTTGAAGGGAGGTAATTCTGCTGTCTGATACACAGAAGAGAGAAAGCCTGAAAAGGACTAATCAATGTACTGGCAAAAGACACTTGGTTTTTGTAACTAAATTCCAGCTACGTTGGAAAACTGAACAGAGTTATCAGAGTGAAACCTATCACCAAGGCGCATTAAAAAGTTGACAGTTTTATAGGTAAATCTGTATTTTCAAGGTAAATCTTTGAAGAATTTTGGCCAGCAATTTAAAACCCCCTCATTATGATAATGTCGAATGTTGTTCAGAAGTCAGTCGTTAGAATGTACCAACTGCATAGGGGCTTCCTCTGGAATGTCTTTTAAGAAATAAAGTTTTCACACCATTCTTCAAAAATCTCTACTGACTAGTTTATCTGTGATAAAAACAGCAAAAATAGGTCCTGGTTCGATTCTAGCTAGATTCTTTGAGAAAAAAAAAAAATCACATCAGGAACATGCCTGTCTGTCATTAGTATCATTGACAGAAACCTAATTGATTTCTGATGATTTGTTCACAGTCCTTGAAAAGCCGAAACGTTAGCAAGGCTCTGACTCGCCAGAAAACCCACGCTATCTCCAAGTTGACTGGCTTTAGAATATTCTGCCTTTTCTTCTCTTTGACTACTTCTCTGTTACTTAAAAATAATATCCTTCTTTTGAAATAAGAAGCCTCAGCTGTTTGCACAGACAACTGAAAGTTCCATCAGACACTGGAATGGAGACTAAACACTGCCTGAACCTTCAGGTGCTGAAGGAGATGGAAACAGAGAAGACATGGGTCTGACTCTAAAAAGAAGATAACTTTCTTATTAATGTCCTAAAAAGCTTAGAGGTTACAGGTTTCTTCAAAGGAAAACTACACTTTAATTCCAATTCCCGTTCACGCGCTTTGGCTGTCCCCTTGTTATACAGGAGACAGGCATGTTCCCAGAAAACGAAAGATGGCCCTACAGGAAGTAAGATGTGTCAACACCAGGACGCCCCGGGATGTCGGGGCCCCGGTTCTGGCCCCATCACTCGTCACTCTGTTACTGATGTCATTTGTGACTTTGAGAAAAAGCGAAACTCAGAATAACAGCTTACTGCCTGGTTACCAAGTGCCTCTAAGCATGTTTTAAATTCAGTGTCAGAAGTAGCCTCTGGAGGAGTTAAGACTGAGAAAGGTCGATTCCACGGAACGTTCGTGCGTCAGTCCTGGGGCAGCACAGTGTCGAGGCTCAGTGTCGACTGGGGCCAGACGCCTGGGTTGGGCTCCTGTTGTCCCAACCTCTCCGTGTGTGGCTGCTCCCTCATCTGTAAGAAGGGGGTGATGACGGCACCTAAACGTTTAGCACGGTGCCTGCACGTGCTAGGTGCTACCTACGTTCACGCGCTTTACCAGTGAGGCGTGATCTCGAAGACCACCGTGGCCCGCATGTCTAAGCTCTGCAAAGCACGTTCACGCGTTCCTTGCAACTGGCCCTCAGTTACCCTTCGAGGCAGAACTTAGGTTGGAGGAGGAGCCGAATTCTGGCTCCAGTGTGGGCGGGCCCTTCTCGGGCTCCACCCCGAGGAGAACGGGGAAGGCGGCTGCACTGCGCGTGTGCGAAACTACCTCATCCTTCCACGGCAGATACGTTAGGGCTGCATTTCTCCCAAGAACTGAGCCAGAGTCTTCAGACCGCAGAAGACCAGGAAGAAAAGGAGCCTGAAGGAAAAGCTGTAATTCAGCTGCCTCGGACACAGACGTGGCGGCAGAGTTGGGCTCCCCAGAGAACACTCACCCGGCACCTGGGAACACCGGGCCAGGCTCACGGCTCCCTGAGGCTCTGCTCCAACACTCTGGGGCGTGACCTGACTCTGTGCTGCCCTAAGACACAGTTTTGGAACGTGAAGTTGTGTGGGGAGCTGAGATGCAGCCGAGCACGAGCCAGGCGCTGTCAGACAACGCAAGAACGTTCGCCCCGACCCCACCGCTCGCCTCCCCAGCCTGGTGACCGGGGTGTGGGGTGGGGTAAGCGTCCCGATGGTCTGCCACCTGACCTGAGCTGAGCTATGCAGGAGGGCTGGCCATCTCGCCCTGACCCGGTCGTGCACCAGAACCCTGGAGACTGCAGTGAGGTAGGTGGTATCAGCCCCATCGACAGGTGGGCAAACTGAGGCAGAATGAAATGCAGTAGCTCGCTTTTAATAACAGCATACAAAATCTGGAGAAGCCCCAAAGTAGTCCCCGGTTCCCGGAGCCCAGCGCAAACCCTTAGAACACGCAGAATGGAAACGGACGGGAAAACGAGCCCCTCCTCCTCTCCCTCTTCTCCCCCAGAGTTATCTCTAACCCTAGTACACCAGGAACCCTTCAAACACTCCTGAGGACGCAAGCAAAACAGAGCAGCAAAGACCCAACTGACGGCTTATTCCCTTGGGCAGGGGAAAGGCTTCTGTTCTCGAGGGGGCTCGCGGTTTTGAGAAGAGCGCAATGTGTCACCATAGGTGGAAACCCTTCAAGCTGGAACGAGGCCTGACAAGCCACGTGGAAGCCAGTTCCCCTTTGCCTCAGTGACTGGTCTGAGAAATGGGACCAGCACGCCCATTCAAAGGAAATAAGCTCTAGGAAACCAGGGAAGATGAAACACCCTATCCCCTCCCCTGGCCCCAGAGGACGGAGGTTCTGCCTGGAACCTTCCTGGGAGAACGCAGACCCCTCCTCGCCCTTTGGCAGGGACCCCACCCTTCTCCTGTCTGGCTACCAAGCCCTCCCTCCTGCCCTCAGAATCCAAATTCCGCAGGCCACGCCAGCTGAGGCGCAGACGGGGTGGCTGTCTCCAAGCTGGAGGTGTGTGTGTTGGTGATGCTCTTTGGCTGGAAGCAAAGGCCATTCTGGCAGGATGGGGGCCTGTCTGGAACCGGGCACGGGGTGAGGCATTCCCAGCCCAGGGCAAAACCATCAGACAGCCGTGTTCCCCGCTCCCCGTGGAAACCCATCTACAACCAGGGGTAAACGAGGGAGGACAGACGATCGGGACTAACTTGGATGCTGAAGGTCATCGGTACAGTGTCACAAAATCTGAAACCACTGTTCCCTTAAGTGCTGACAGTCCGACACACCGCGTGCCCCCAGCCAGTGGTCTCTGCCTGCCGCCTGTCGGGATGCGTACATCGGGTCCGTAGGGCTGGACCCTCTCTGGATGCTGGCTGCTCCGCTGCTCTCTCTCTCAAGCCTCTTGGCATCTCTGGTCCTCTCTGGGTGCAGAGGGTTCTCCAGAGACGGGCTGAGGGTGCCAGGTGGGTGGGCAGGAGCAGAGCCAGCGGGGAGGAGAACGAGGCACTTCAGTTTGGGCTGGTGTTGGTGGAGCTGGCCCTGGCCCCGGGAGTCGAGTGGTCCCGCCTGGCTCCGGCTGCGGCGCTGGGTGGTCCCGGAAGACCCCAGTGGCGGTGGACAGGTAGGCACTTGGCAGCACTCCCAGGACTGGGCAGGGCTGGAGGCTCCGCGTGGGCTCCGCACACGGTTAGGTCATCAGGATGGGCTTCTGCCGTACTTCCAGGATGTCTAGGGTGGCGGGGAAGACGTGGGCGGTCACACCCCCAGTGCTCCGTTTATGAAGGAAGCGCGCCACGTTGTTCACGGGCGTTTTCTCTTCCAACCCTCGGGGAACTGCAGTGCTGTGACCACCCTCCGTGCAGACGGGGAACGAATGGGCTTGGAGCAGCTGCACCGCCTGGCGAGGCCATGGGGAACGGGGCTCACACGGGGACTCTGGAGCCACTGACCGGCACCGCCCTGTGGCCCGTCAGCGAGAGCTCCGCCTCCCCCTCGACTAACGGGGTGGGCGCCAGGGCACTGCCCAAGGGGACACCTTCAGGGTCCATGGTTTTCCCAGAGGTCCCACGCAAAGTCAAAATTACCTGTTAAAATCCGGTGCAGCGGCAAAGTGACGTAGGTTAAATGTGCATAAAGAAGGAAATTCCCGTCTGTTCTGTTCAGCTTCAGCCAGGACCCGACCAGGGAGCGCCCCGTGCCGGACAGGGACCGAGACCGCAGGTTGGTGGCATTGTGCAGGTCGGCTGGAGGGGAGAAGGCCGGTCAGGCCCAGGCGGCGGGGAGAACACCTGCCATTCCAGGTGGCGCCTCCCTGGCCCAGTTCGACCCTCTGCTGGGCGCCCCATCGCCCCGGCCTGTGACACCCAGCGCCCCTTCCTGCTTATCCAGCCCGATCCTACCCCTCAGGGCCCACCCCTCTGAGCCCTCCCTGACACCCCCTTCTCTGTCCTGGAGAGTCTCCTCTGTGGGGTCTGGCCCATCGCCACACTGTGTCACTTTGCTGCTCCCCTCTGGTACTGTCTGTCACTGGGAGGCCATGGGGGTGAGGCTGGGATGACCTGTCACCATCAGCCAATCTACGGGTCACCCAGGAAGGCAGGCTGGGGCCGCGAGTGCTTTCCTGCTGGTCTGCAAGTGAGCCGAGGTAAGGAAGGCACTCGCCCAAGCTCACTCGAGAGCAGGTCGAGGCCGGTGCTGGCGTCTCCTGGCCCCGGCCAGGGCCTCGTCCAGCAGGCCCTCTGCCTCTGGGTCCTGCCGGTCAGGCCCGTTGGACGCCACAGCCCAGCTCCTCCGGATGGCTTCCCGCTGCTCTTCTGACGAACACGGACCCGCCGCCCTGCTGCACGGCTGGCTGACGGGGCCCACGTGCACAGAGAGAGCAGCGGGAAGGCGCAGGCCGGCCGGGAGACACTGCACACTGAGTGGCTGAGAACCAGGGCCTCCGCGACACCCGGGCCGAGACGCCCAGCAGGCCGCCAGACAGGCCCGCGGGCTCGGGGAGGAGGGCAGGGGAGCCCTGAGGGGACGGCACGGAGCAAGGAGAGACCCTGAAGGACCGCCCCCACCCGGGGTTCCAGAGTGACCGGAGAAGAAAAGCCAGGGGGGCAGGTGACAGCATGTGCACGCGGACCAGGGCTCCCCTCACCCGGCGGGCGTCTCCCCCACCCGCTCGGCAGACCAGTGATGTCGGGAAGGCTCTGAACCCCCGAAATCAGTGCAGACTGCCAGCCGTGCCTCGCACGCTGAGCGCTGAGAGTGCCGGGCGGGGGGCGCCTCTCGGTGGGCCTCTGTCTGTCTGTCCACGGCTCCATCCCCGCCCGGGACGGCCGGCCCTCTAACTGTGGAGGGGGGAAGGCAGCAGCTCGGGGAGGGGCAGCGTCACCTCCCCCGTCATCCTCCCGGAAGAGTTCCTCGCTGTCGTTGGCCGAGTGAGACTTCTTCATCTCCGCCATCCGGTTGCGGGGCACCTTCCTCCTGAGGGACGGGGAGAAGAAGGCGGGCCGGTGGTTGCGCTCGGGCGTTGGGGGAGTGCTGAAGGAGGTCACCTGGGAACAAGGGGCGAGTCACCAGAGCGGCCCACCGACCCGGGGTCCCAGCGCCCACCCACCTCCCGCCTCAGACGACGAGGACACCCGCCCTGCCCGGGCCCGGCGGGCGCTGGCCGCCAGCGCTGCCCCAGGAGGGACCGGGCTGCCCTCCTGCGGGCCTCAAACGCCGGTCAGAGGGTCGTCAGAGCCCAAAGCAAGTCTGGCCGCTGACGCAGCTCAAGCACCCGCCGCGGCACCGAAACTTCCCAGCCCTCCCACAACGGTAACCGGCATCAGCCCATCTGACACAGAAGAAACTAAGGCGGGACAGCGACCCTGACGTGCCCGAGGTCACCCAGCAGGATGGTGGCCACACGGGGTTGCAACCCAGGTCTTCTGCCCCTAAGGCCATGCTCTTCACCCTGATTTCTTCTTTTGGCTACTATGTCCCATCCCCCCTCTCTCCCAGCATCCTTTCATAGACGTGCAGTGGCCAAGCGGTCCATGCTTCCATCTCCTCCTCTCCTCTCTTCCAGCCACACTGCCAGTCACCACCCATTCTCCACACCCACTCAGGGCAGCACTAAGGACAGACAGGCACGTGACAGTGGTCCCTGCCCTCAAGGAGCTCACAGTCTGCTGGGGGCAAGAGACCCAAAAGTGACAACCACAGACCGAATGTTGGTTGCTGAGACAGAAAAAGGGAAGCACAGGATACAGGGGAGCACAGAGGCAAAAGGAATCAACAGCCTGGGAAATCAGGAAAGGCTTCCCGGAGGAGATGCCGCTCGAGCTGGGTCTTGAAGGACGAGTAGGAGTTCGCTAGGTGAAGAAGGGGGGGAAGGGCGTTCCAGGCAGAGGGAACGTGGCCCATCTCCTCCCTCCTCCCCATGCAAACAAGAATCTGAGGAACAAGACGAGCTGGGACTGAGACTTCGGGAGCCCCATCAGCCTCCTCATCACGGCTCCGACATCCACCAGAGTCCCGGCGGCCGCTGGGCTCCAGACGGTCCTCCCACAAGCCAGGGAAGGTTTTTAAAAGATAAAAAACAAACACCAGAAACCACAATACACACAGAGTCTGCATTTGTCATGCACTGGTTACAAAGGACCCCTCTGGAAAAGGGAGGGGACAAGCGACAGTGAGCACAGAGGTGGGAGGGGGCCCGTGCAGTCCTGGGTGGTCAGGGCCTGCCACTGACAGCTGCGTGACCCTGGCAAGCCCCTCCCCTTGACCCCAGGCCTCCCTGCTACTATGGGCCAGGGACTTTCCCAGGCACCGTCTCCTTCACCCCCGCAGCCACCCTGAGCGAGAAAGATCATCACCCCCATTTGACAGATGGAAAATCAAGGCTCGGGCAGGTCTAGTAACCTATCTGTGGTCATTCGGCAAACAAGTGGCTGGAACGGGCACCCAGGTTTGTCCAGCCCAAGCCCAGGCCACGTCTTTACAAGGGGTTTCACATACACATTCATTAGGGCCTCAGTGGGCAATTTAGGACCAAGGGGAAGAATAAGCCTCCTTATCTCAACTGTAAACCACCTCTATTCCCAAGACAACAGAGGCCCCTGCCTGGAATTCTCACCCATCATCACAAAAAAGAGCATTTATTGTTTCTGTTCTGCTTATAAAACACATTCATTGCAGAAACTTCAAAGCAAAAAAAAGACATACAAAGAAGGGAAACCGCCATCTGACTACCTGGAGATGTGCAAGGTGAACGTAATTTTACAGAATTAAAAGTATTTCACGTGTGCGCTCCCCCCTCTCGGGCGCGCCAGCAGTGACGCACGACTTACACTCCCGGGAGCCATTTTCCCAGGCAGACCAGCAGCCGGCCCCATGGTGGCTGTGACCTGAGGGCCCCGTCTGATGCTCAGCGGCTCCTCTGAGCCCCCAGCACCTCGGGACGCGGGTGTTTTCACCCCATTTCTGGATGAGCAAACTGAGGCTCAGGAGAAGAGACCTGTCCCAGTTCACGCAAGCGGCAGCACCTGGATTCCAGCCCCCCAGCAGCCCCTCTCCCGGAGGTGCCCCCAGTGCCCTGTCTTCATCCAAGACGCCCAGCTCCGAGCGGCCCCCTCTGAAGACCCAACTGGGGCAAAGCAGCCAGCGGGCTGGAGACTTTCCCCTGCCTGAGCCCTGGGACCCCCTGGAGGCTCTACGAATAAAGCTGCCACTGACCTCAGCTTCCCACCCCTGGGGAAGGACAGTGGCCTAGAAAGAGCAGGGCTCAAAGGCTCAGTGCTGTCACACGAGAGCCATGTGACCTGGGACGGGGCAAGTAAATCAGGCAAGCCTGGGTCCCCAGGCCCGCAGACAGGGAAGCTCAGGCCCACCCGGGGCTGCTGGCGGCCTCCCAGCAGCTCAGGTGCACACCACCTTGTAAACAAGTGGCCGGGGCAGAGAGAAGAGCTGGGCGGCCCCAGGGCCTCTGCGCCCTCCGGCTGATCCCGCTGGGGCAGGAGGGGAGGCTCGCTCCTCATCATCCCTGGCTCACCCTCTGGGAAGGCAGGTCACGTGCCCACACTCGCCCAGCAGGTCCACTGAGGCAGGCGCCAGGACCCTGGAGACTGAGCCCCGCTGCAGCGGCAGCTCAGGGCCCAGGCGCTAACCTGCTGTGCGACCCTGGGCAAGTCACTTGCCCTCTCTGAACCTCGGCCTCCTCCCCAGAAGGCTGGGGATGATGACACCTACCTCACTGGGGGCTGTAAGGATCAGGGAGACAGTGGGAAGCAGATCTGAGGGACGGGAGGCCCCTCCCCGAGCTGCACAGCCCTTACCCGCTCATGCATGGGCGAAGCCGGGCTGGAGTCCTCTTCGGTCCCACAGGGGGACGTGTCACCAGTGGACACACGGCTGACCGCCATCTCAGCGTGGCCCTTGCCCTGTGGCCCCTTCATGCGCACAAACTCCATGTTGTTGTACTTGTAGAAGCCAAAGGACATCTTCTGTGCCATGCGGGCAGCCACACTCACCTGTGGACGGGTGGGAGAGGGCCTGAGTCAGGCAGGTAGGGATGCCCTCTCCCTGGGGGCATGAGCAGCCCCTGAGGACTGCCAGCCCACCTCCAGGGTGACCGAGCCCTGGCTGACCCGGGCTCGCCCACAAGGCAGGGCAGTGCCGGGGCGCTAGGGATCCCTGGCTGATGCCCTTCTCAGCCCGATGACCATGCCCCACGCAGGGCCAGCACAGGCTGAGAAGAGAGCCCCAGCCCAGTGGGACCTGAGACCACCTGCCCTGTCCCTTCCTCCCAGGCTCCAGAGAGAGGACGTCCTCGGGACAGTGCTCAGCTGCGGGAGAGCGGCCCGTCCACCTAGACTCCTTTCCCCTCAGTTCAGTCAAGCAGGGGCCAATCCAGGAGGGTCTTCCCTCAGGGGCCGGACTGGGCCGAGACGTGCTGTAGAGAGCACAACACAGCCACCTAAGGGGGCTCCGGGGGGCTGCGGGCGCTCCGAGGAGGGGCAGGTACAGCTCCGAGCCAGGCGAGGGCAGAAGGGGGCCTGGGGGGGTGCCCGCCCCTGGGCCCTGGGCCCGCCCTGCACTCACGCGGTTGTCGTACACCTTCTTGAGCGCCTCGTAGCGGATGGAGCCCTGAAAGATGACCCCTTGGAACGTGTTGGTTTTGTCACTGGCCACCAGCTCCACACAGACCATCTCTCCTTCGCCCACGGTCATGTCGCTGAACACCTGGGGTGGGGCGCGAGGCAGAGACGGGTTCATCACCCGCCAGCTGCCACCCCCCAGCCGCAGCCCGGCTCCCGGCCCAGCACCCTCTCACTGGCCCAGGGCAAACTGCTCAGGAACTCCCACTTTGCAGGTGGGAACGCTGAGCCACAGACCTCAGGGTATTTGCTCAAGGCCCCCCGCGGCTCCACCAAGACCAGCACAGGAAGGCGGACAGGCTGCCGCGGGGCGGGGACAGCGTCTACAAGGGGGTGGGGTTGATAACAGTGACTCTGGGACCGGAAAAGGACGCACCCGCCATGGCCACCGGAAGGACACTGCCCCCATCACTCTTCCTCACGCCAGGGAGTTAAACGGTCCACGGGGACCGTCTGGCCTGCTTTCTAGGCTATCCTCCACCCCGGCTGTGGGCGCTCGGCCCACCCGCCCCGAGCTTCACGGTTCGCGTGCAGGCACCAGCTCAGGCGCCCGACGGACGGACCGCCCAACCGCCGGGGTGGCCCGTGGGGGACTCCGCACCCCGCCCCTGCTCGAGTCACCGCTCCCGGGGGCCGGTGTACAGGCCGAGCTCTGAGGTCATACAGACTGAGGTTCAAATCTCAGCTCTGCCACGGATGAGCCGTGTGAGCCTGAGATGCCTCAACATACCAATCCAATCAAGAAGAGCCCTGAAACACAGGCCCCCTTCTTCCTGAGTCCTCCCAGGGCCCCGACCCACTCCGGTGGGTGCCGGCACCGCTGCCAGGGCCTCGACAGGGGAGGGTGGCTGGACAGGAGCTGGCAGGGTCGCAAGTGGGACGCAGCTGGGTTCCTGGCACCCCACATTTCCCAGTCGAGTCACCTGCCTTGGGCCCCAGTTTTCCCAACCTTAGAAGCTTGGTCCACATGACTTCTAGAGCCCTAGCCATCTTGGACATCCTAGGATCCCAAGGTGTGGAGGCCCTGATTCAGCGTTCAAGGGCCATAACAATGATTCCTCCTGCCTGGGAAGCACTCTCTGTAGGCGTTTACGGCGCCTGCTCCCATTTTTCATGAGCTCTTTGATCTTTCAACCCTGATGCCCATTTTACAGATGAGAAAACCGAGGCTCTGAGCCAGGTGAACTCACTTGCCCCGAGTCAAACAGCAGGAAGAGCGGGAGCCCAGCCCAGCGCCCACCGCCTTTCTGAAGGCGTGTGAGGCCTGAGGGAAAAGCGTCTCGTATTCCCTCGTATTCCCTGATGAGGGGGAACTAGAGGGAGACACAGCCCACCTCCTCGAAGCTGTCGATCATGAAGAAGATGTTGGGGTAGCTGATCTTGGATTCCTCCCCTTTGCTGTCCATGGGATGTTTACTGGGGGATGCGAACACTTGCTGAAAGAAAGGAGACGCAGAGGACTGAGTGTGGCTCCGGCCCTGCACCCAGACCCGGAGCCACTCGGTGGGGTGGAGTGTGCTGCCCAAGGCGCAGGTCACTGCGGTCACACTGCCCAGAGCCAGGCCACGCTCAAGGTTGCCACTGGGAAGAAGCCGTCTGGGATGACTGGGTCAGTGCTCCTGAGCAGGACATAGGCCCCCGAGGGCTGAATGGATTTCTGGAGCCAGACGCTCACCTCAGGGCAGGGGAGGGAGGGGGAGGACTTGCCTCCCAGAATAAACACGGGGCGGCCAGAGGGCTCACCTGGGATTTCTTCTTATGGATGTGGATGTCCCCCCCATCAGCTCGTGTGCACACAGCACAGGTCACCATGTAGTCCAGCTGGAAGAGAGCGCAGGACAGGGGTGTGGAGTGGTGTGCTGTCCCTCGGGGCCTTCTGACAGCCCCCCTCCTGGAGCCCTGCCCCGAGGCGCCCCTGTACCTTCTGCAGGATGAGGTTCAGGCAGACGCTCTCCTCCCAGTCGATGTCGGGGTCTCCGAGGCCCGGCAGCTTCTTGGAGGCCCGCCGGTACACCTCCACCTCCACCTCGGGCTCGGCCTCGGCCAGCTGCGAGGCCCAGGGCAGAGGTGAGTCCCCGCCCCACGGGGGCGTCTTCTCCCTCACCACTGCACCCGCCAGGTGGTAACGCAGACGTGGGCTCTCTAGCTATGCGACCCAGAGTTCACCGAGAACTCAGCCTCCAAGGTTGTCCCTCAGGCCCTGCAGCGGGTGGGGGGGGTCCCAGCATCCTGTGCCGCCCACGCTGCTCTCCTCACCTCGCCTACAGGCGGCCCGTCCACCCATCCACCCTCCACCACTGGCCTAGCGCAGGCAGCCCTGGGGTTGCTATGGTGACCGGGTACCGCTAGGCTGTAGGACGAGGAGGGGGCTGGAGGCAGCCCGGGCTTGCCGCAGAGAAACCGCAGCGCGCAGGCGCTGCGGTAGGGCCCGCAGCACGCCTGCCAGGGGCTTGCCTTTCTGTTCTTTTGAGCAGTGAGGGCAGAGAAGCTGCCTGGGAACGGCTGTGTGGTCGCCCCACTCCCCCTCCCTGCCCACCTCGCACCCCCAGGCCTGTGGGGTCGCCCCACATCGCTGCCCGCAGGCTGCCTTCCAAACTCTACCAGCAGATGTGACATGGCCCACCCCGGCAGGGCGCCATCGTATGTGCGCCTGACACGCCCCTCCCGCTCTGCGTGTGCCGGTCCCTCCACACGAATGTCCTCAGTCCACTGCCGTCCCCTCTCTCTGTCCTACAACATTCCGGCCAGATGTCACCTCCTCCTCTTTGTGGGTCCCCAGACACCCGCACTCTTCCCACCATCACAGCACCGACGGCTCCACGTGCCACTGGCCACGCTGTCTGTCCGTCCCAACAGACTGCGGGCTCCCTGAGGACCAGGCCAAGTCTGAGAACTCATGGCAGGTGTTCGATGGAACATTCCAGCACATGAACAGCTAGACTGCCACACGCTCCCATGGACTCAGGCTCCCCCCCAACCTCAACACCCCCCAACCTTCAGGAGAGCTCGCACATGGCCCCGGGCCTCTTGCTCCAAACTCCTCAGTCCTGAGTCCAGGGCTCTTTCCCCGCGAGAAAGAGACCTTCGTCTGCCCATTCCTTTCGCCTCCCTGCCCGGCCACTCTGGGAACACGCAGACCTGACCTTTCCCTGTTCCCGCCTGCCCGCCTAGAGAATTCAAGGCCAAGTCGGGCTAAGAAAACCCTCCCTGACTAGAGCCGGGGCCTCTCCAGGCACCGAAATCCAAGGCACAGCTGAGTCTCAGATGTACAGTCCTTACTGGAGCCTCTGGTCTCCCTGCCTTTGAGAAAACACCAAGATTTTGCAAAACAAAACACATCATCTGCAATCTGAACCCCAGCAGACGCCAACAGGCCGGAGAGGTGGGGGACAGAAGTCGGAGCCCACAGCCCTGCTACCTTCCAGCTGTTTGCCCTCAGGCGGACGCTCCCTGGCTCCAGTCTCCTCACTGGCGAACCAAGGAGGGAGCAGTGCCTGCACCCCGGAGCTGTGCCGAGGACAGAGGAGAGCGTGCCCATCACGGCAGTCGCCGGCTCCGAGGCTCCCAAGACTCCCACCACCCTCTGCCAGGGGACTCATGTGGTCACATCGCCCAAACCTCTGGCCCCCCAGGTGTATGCGATGGGATGGCCTTAACCCGGCCCCCTTTTCCAGGAGAGGCTGAGCCCTAGAGAGGAGCTGACTGGACTAGGTTACAAGGCCAGTCGGGGGAGACGATGCTGGACCGGAAGGGCAGGTGTGGTGACCGGGGACCTTGCGCCAGGCTCCCGAAGGCGCTCAGCTCAGGACCTCTCCACCAATACCTGCCCCCAAATTCCACCCCTCCATCCCTCCCAGGGCTCCCCCTGCCCACACTGAGTGTGGCTCGGGTCCCACCCAGCACCAAGGTTGTGCAGGCAAGGCCTGTGCCACAGCCTCTGGTCACCAGATCCAATGGCCCGACTCCTTTCGTCCTGCATCCCCACGCCAGCCCACTTCTGGGGCCCTCCACCTCTCCAGCCAATTGCTCAAGGTCTCCAGCTGGTACCCCCCCATGTCAGGCTGGCTCAGGGCTCTGTCCTAGGCCTCTCTGTTACTCCCCCGAGGCTCCCTCCTCTTCCCATGCCATCTTGATGCCCATGGACCCAAATCTGTAGCTCCTCCCTGACCTCTCTGCTCAGTTTCAGACAGGAAACCCACTGCCTGGAAGACACTGCCATCTGGATGTCCCACAGGCACCTGCGACTCAATCCATCCAATACCTGCCCTCCTCCTGTGTCCCCTCCGGACTCACCCCGGGCCCAAGCCAGAGGCCTGGCTGCCAGGCCGAGTCTTCCCTCCGCCCTACATTCAATCACCTGAAGCCCTGCTAGTTAAGCCCCCTTCCTGGGCCTTCCTCGGAGCTGACCCCTCCCCCACACCCCTCCCTCCGCCCGGCTCGGCTCAGCATGGCAGATCCTCACTTCTACTCTGACGCCCCCCAGCCCTTCCCCCACCTATGCTCCAGAGCCTGCCACATGGAACTCTGACCACGTCCCCTTCCTCGGTTTATCGGGCTCAGTGGTTTCCCAGGGCTCTGAGGATAAAACCTAAATTCCTGGGTATGACCCTCAGTGCCCACGTGATCTGGCCCCGCCCACCTGACGTGCCGGGTTCCACCTTTCTACACCCAGCCGCACAGACCACCGGCAACCACCTGCACGCACGGGGCTGCCACGTGCTCAGGCCCACAGCTTGGTCATCGGCCCCTCTGCTGCGGAGCACCTTTTCCTTCCCTTCAAGACTCACCTCACCCAGGTGGCCTCTGCTGACCACTCCCCTCCCTCTGGTCACTACAGTTGCCACACTGTGTTGGCTCCACGCGATGCACTTCAGGGTCCCAGTGCCCACTGGCCCCAGTGACAACACGGCCACACAGCCAGCTGCTGCAGACACCAGATGGACACCAGAGGACCCTGGCCCACCCCTGGGCCTTCCCGCATGACACGCAGCCCGGCCAGACCAGCCATATGGCCGCTGGCATGCAAGCCACCATGCCTCCTTTGCAGAGGGCACCAGGCCTGTCCATCTGCAGAAAACCCGTTACGCGTCAGGCTCAAAGAGCAGGCACATGGCAGGGAGGGCACAGCCCCAGGTGACAAGCCCCAGCCCAGGGCTGCAGGCCCTGCGGTGGGCACGCTGCAAAGACCTGCCTCCACGGCCCTCCTGTTTCTGTGTATTTAAAGGGAAGCAATGTGTTTCCATGTTTGGCATACAGGTTGCTTAAACATTTTACAAAATACTAAATAAAGCTTCTGAAAAACATGCAAAGTCTGTTCGATCAACAGCTCTGCACAAACTTAGCAGATAAACACCTGAGGCGACTCATTTCACCATGAGCCCTCGGCTTCCTCTTCTGTAAAAAGGGGATAATAACCCCTGCCCTGCTGAGTCGCTGGGAAGACACAACGAGATCGGGAGGCAGAGAGCTCAGCACCGTGTCGGGTGCGTGGTGAGGGCTCAGGGACTGGTAGGCACCAGCATCATCACCAAGCCGGCTCAACTGCCCACAGCCAGGGGGACCCCAGCCCGCTGGGGTCAAAATCTTTGCTCCCCCACTTATTTACTAATTATGAGATGCTGGCCAAATCCCCCAGCCTCTGTCCGTGTTTCCTCCAAGGTACTACAGTGATAATAATCGCTGCTTTCCAGGGTCGTGGTGAAGATTAATAATGATGTCTATCGACACAAGCCCAGCGCATCCCGCCACCGGACGCGTGTGTGGCCATCCCCGCACGGTTCCTGGCGCCTGGCAGGTGCTAAATGAACACCACGTTCCCCTCTTGACTCGCACAAGGACTGCAGGGAAGCCCCTCTCTCACACCGAGAGCAGACCTCCAGGGAGGCTTGGCTGGGCCCCGAGGGGCCACTCACCTTCCGCCCGTTGACGGAGCCCTCGCTGCCCACGTACGCCCGCTTCCGGCGCACGTAGAAGAGCATGTCGTCCTGCCGCGGGGCCCACTTCTCCATGAAGTAGGTAGAGAACATCCAAGTCCAGAAGACGATGCGGTCATCCTTGAAGCACCCTGCACAGAGAGGCCAGAGAGGAGTGAGGAAGGACGGGTCAACCTGGCCCCAGCCCTGTGACCTTGGCCGGGCCCTGTCCCTCACCCTGCCCCCGACCTGTGTTTCTGGTCAGAAAGCAGCCAGGGCTCTGTGATGTTCAGAACCCCCTTTTCCCTCACACCCCACCATGGGGCACCCAAAGAGGCTCAAGGCCACCTCCCAGGAGGCCCACTTCCTCCACCCAGCGGTGGCCCGAGACCCCCCCGCCCCATGGCACAGTGGACTCCAGCCTGTGGATGAATCAGCAGCTTCGATGGGGAAGGAAGGACGGAATCAGAGGGAACGTCATGGGCAGGCTGTCTGGCTGGGCGCCGGAAGGGCTCAGGAGGGGAGGTCTGTCAGGCAGGCACCTCCCTCCCCCATCCCCACCCCAGGCTGCGGCAGCTCCCACGGAGAATCTGACTTAAAGGAGCAGCTGCCCCTTTGCCAACCACTCTCAGCTGCAGGCAGGAAGCAGGGAGGACGTCCACCCTACCCTGACCCTGGCACCGCGGAGCCTTTTGGCATGCCAGACTGACTGACTCTTCTTTTTATTACAAACAGGATTTCTTTATGATAAATCTTTATGGGACTCTTTCCCACACAAGGAGAAAAAGCCCACAGGCTCTGGTAGGAAGGACTGAGTTTCCACTCCAGCTCTGCACTTGCCACGTGACAGCGGGCAAGTATCGCAGCCTCTCTGACCCCCAGGTTTCTGGGGGTGAACACAGACGGAGACCATGGGCGTGGAGAGCCCGCGCCTGGCACAGAGCGGGACCCACAAAGGCGGGTGTCTAGACAGATCCGACAAAATTCCAAGATATGCTGCAGAGCTGTTTCTTAGAAACCCAAGATATTAAATTGCTCCTGGTTTCTTTCTCTTCTCCAGAAACTACTTTACCACCATGACTGAGCCCTCGCACTTGGGTGCTGGAAGGACCTGACCTAACCCAACCTCGGAGGCGGGAAACTGGGGGCCGCTGATGTGGGGCTCTCCCCTGTCCTCACAGGCGGTACAGGGACCGGCCAGGCCCCCTGACTTGCAGCCCATGCCCCCTCCTCCGGGGAGTCAGCCATCAGGCTCTGGAAGACTGAGCCGCAGGCAGAAAACCCATGACCAGAGACCCAGGCTCCACACCAGCTCCTGCCCTCTGCCCTGTGCAGGGCTGCCACGGGCAGTCTGCAGCCCGCCCACTCCAACGCCCTGCCTGGCTCCCACGTGAGGGAAACAGAAGGCGCCTCATCAGTCAGGCGTCCAGGTCAGCGAGCCTGATTAAGACAAAGGCCACCCGTCAGCCTTGGCGGCAAAGGCTGGGAGAGGCCGCAGGGCTGACCGCCGCATCCCCAAGCCGGCAGAGGCACCAGGTGGAACGTCATCGCTGTCCGCACCATTCTGCATCACCGCCCGGACATTCCTGCCACACCCCCATTCATGCCCCTACAGATCCCGACAAAATTAAGCAAAGGGGCTGTGTTATTACGAACAAAACAGGAACTCTCCCGTGACTTTGTTTACTCTCAGCCCAAAGCCCAGCAGAAGGCCTATCAGGCGAAATGCTCAAAGACTGCCCACGCCGACTGCTTCCTGGTCCCGCGGGGGATACACAAGTGACAAGCAGTGGGTCAGGTCTCCAATCCCCACCACCTGCCACAGTAAAGTACAAGCTCACCATCAGCATCACTCAGGGTCAAGCGCTGCCCCCCTCGGGCGGCACTCTCCTTTTATCCTGCAAGCAGAAGGAGCCTGGTGGTACCTCGGGCACCCAGATGGCTACGATTTGTTACACACTTGCCATGTTGAGTGAGCACCAGGTAGAGCTATGCAGATCATCTCACTGAACTCTGCCTGCATTCTGTTATGACTACTGCCCCGTTTCACAGAAGCAGCTGACTCTCAAGAGGTTAAAAAGGAGGCCAAGATCACAGAGTTAGAAACCGCCAAGTCCTCAGACCTGTCAGACCCCCGCGTTGACATTCTTGGAAAACGCTGGACCCAGATAATGAATGCAAAGCGCTTAGCAGGCAGCTGGCAACCCTGGGAGCGCGATGAGGGAGGGGTTCTGGGGTTGGGGGAGGATGCCGGGTTTGCATGCAGGAGTGGAGTGCTGGACGTGGCACAAAGTACATGCCACTGCATTCTCTAGGATTCCACGTGCCGCCAGGCCTGGCCCAGTGGGGGCCACACGAGGGGTCCCGTGTCCCTGCTTCAAATGCTGAAAAATCACTTTCTTCACAGCTCATCCGGCCCGGTCAGTGAGGGAGTCTGCAGGTCCCGAGAGTCTGAAGCAGACTGCCTGCTAGTACTTCTTCCTAACACGAAGGCTCAGCTCACACAGGGGCTGCTGGGGCCCAGCCCGAAGGTCACTCCGGGCCAGCTGCCCCCCACCCCCGACGGGCTACTCCCAAACAACCTGTCAGAGGGGACCAGCCCACCCCCCGTATGCTTCCAGTCCACGTGGCCATCAGCAAGTCCCCCTCACTGCCAGGCCCCCACCCAGGCTGGTGCCATCACCCCTAGAATGCACTGGTTGCCCCTTCCATTCCCATCTGACAGTCTGCCCTCCACACCACAGCCACAGGATCTTTATTTAAAGATTGTTCCCTGCCCCCCTTAGAACCTTCCCAGGGAATTCGGAATAAAAGCCAAAGTTCTGGGGCTTCCCTGGTGGCGCAATGGTTGAGAGTCCGCCTGCCGATGCAGGGGACGCGGGTTCGTGCCCCGGTCCGGGAGGATCCCACATGCCGCGGAGCGGCTGGGCCCGTGAGCCATGGCCGCTGAGCCTGTGCGTCTGGAGCCTGTGCTCCGCAACGGGAGAGGCCGCGACAGTGAGAGGCCCGCGTACCATAAAAAAAAAAAAAAAAAAAAAAAAAAGCCAAAGTTCTGAGAAAGCTCTCCATGACAGCCCCTCCCCGCGCTGCTCACCAGCCCTGCTAGCCTCCTCCCCCTCTGATTCTCTGCCCCGGTGCCTTTGCACAGGCGTCTCCTTCCTGTCATTCCAGCTGCAGCTTAGACGACTCTCACCTCTTCAGAGAGCCTCTCTGGACACATTAAATGTGGCCCAAGGGGCTTCCCTGTCACATCACCTTGTTTTACTGCCGTCATCACCACTGGTCTTTCATATCTGTTTGCTGTCTGTCCCCCACTGCATGAAAGCATCTCAGGAGGAGGGACTTGTGTGGATGACCATCAGATTTCAGTGCCCAGAGCAGAGCCAGGCACACAGCAGGCACTCAATAAATGCTGTGTGAATAAATGGGTTGTCCCAAGTTAACAGGAAGCAGGTTCAGTGAGGTGGGTGACTTGCCCAGGTGACCACAGCAGGGACGTGGCCCAGCCACTGTCCACCTGAGGCCTGGGTGCCCCACGCAGGACACAGGGCGTGGACTTGCCACTTTATTTCAGTCACAAGGGCTCTGACTTAGAAAGATCTTCCGAAGACGCCCCAAACACCACACGACACAAGGGCTGTAGCCCCCTCATTTAGCTTGCCCAGGGCTCAAAGCAATGGCTCCACAGGTAGGTGGGCCTGTCACGTGTGCTAAGAAGACCCCTGGGCATCCAGACAGGGCCCACCCCAATCCCGCCTTCCTGAGCACCTGCAGCCCCTGCGTGCCCGGCAGGTGCGGGTTGGGAGACCCAGCGCCAACACGCTCCGAAAGGAACAGGGGGGCTAGACGTTCGCTGTCAGCTGTGGACACCACACAGATGTTATCATTAGCGTAATTACTTCAGTACCAATGACAAACTCAGGAGGAAGAAACTCTACTCTCTCAGGGAAACCCCACGCACCTGCCTCTCTCACCCATGAGGTGGGGAGAGGCCTGCCAGAACCATCGCCAGGACCAGCTGTGGGCACCACACCCAGAGACGCCGGCGGAACAGACACGCAGACCATGGCCACGCCCAGGACACCCAGTTTAAAGCCAGAAGAGAAATCGCAAAGGTCAAGAGCTGCCCCCGATCCCGAGCACTCAAAATTCCCCTTATGCCCAAGAGGAGCATGGCTGAAATCAAAAGGAACATGAAAACCAGGGGAGGGAAATTCACAATAAATAACTAATTTCCATGTAATAAAGAATTCACGGGGCTTCCCTGGTGGCGCAGTGGTTAAGAATCCACCTGCCAATGCAGGGGACACAGGTTTGAGCCCTGGTCCGGGAAGATCCCACATGCCGCGGAGCAGCTAAGCCCACACACCACAACTACTGAGCCTGCGCTCTAGAGCCCGTGAGCCACAACTACTGAAGCTCACGTGACTAGAGCCCGTGCTCTGCAACAAGAGAAGCCACTGCAATGAGAAGCCCACGGACCGCAACGAAGAGTAGCCCCCGCTCGCTGCAGCTAGAGAAAAGCCCATGCAGCAACGAAGACCCAATGCAGCCTAAATAAATAAATAAACAAAGAAAATAAAGAATTCACATCATAGCAAGTTATGAAAGAAAATGCATAAGAGCCCGAGATAAATGGGTAAAACACCAAAACAGGTAACTGCCAAAAAGGAAACATAACCACTTAACAAAAATGTGGGAAAATATAAATCTCACTAGTAATTAAAAATTCACATTGAAAGAACAAGTTGTCCTTTTTTTTTTTTTGGCCACGCCCCACAGCCTGCAGGATCTTTGTTCCCCAACCAGGGATCGAATCCAGGACTTCGGCAGTGAAAGCATGAAGTCTTAACCACTGGACCACCAGGGAATTCCCCAAATTGTCTTTTTTTTTTGCGGTACGCGGGCCTCTCACCGTTGTGGCCTCTCCCGTTGCGGAGCACAGGCTCCGGACGCACAGGCTCAGCGGCCATGGCTCACGGGCCCAGCCGCTCCGCGGCATGTGGGCTCTTCCCAGACCGGGGCACGAACCCATGTCCCCTGCATCGGCAGGTGGACTCTCAACCACTGCGCCACCAGGGAAGCCCTTCCCAAGTTGTCATTTTTAAGAAGGCAAATTTGGTATTTTAAAAATACCACTTAGGGGCTTCCCTGGTGGTGCAGTGGTTAAGAATCTGCCTGCCAATGCAGGGGATATGGGTTCAAGCCCTGGTCCGGGAAGATCCCACATGCCGCGGAGCAACTAAGCCCGTGTGCCACAACTACTGAGTCTGCGCTCTAGAGCCCACGAGCCACAACTACTGAGTCCACGTGCCACAACTACTGAAGCCCGTGTGCCACAACTATTGAAGCCCACGTGCCTAGAGCCCGTGCTCTGCAACAAGAGAAGCCACCGCAATGAGAAGCCCACACACCACAAGGAAGAATAGCCCCCGCTCACTGCTATGAGAGAAAGCCTGCACGCAGCAACGAAGACACAACGCAGCCAAAAACAATAAATAAATAAATTTAAAAAAAAGAGTGCAAAAAGAAAAAAAAAAACACTTAGGAAAGCTGGCAGATTCTACAAAGTTAAACACATATTTACCAGTGATTCAGCCATTCCCAGGTACTTGCCCAAGAGAAATGAAGCACGTGTCTGGCACAGACACTGGTATACAAGTGTTCACAGACACTTTGTTCCTAGTAAACCCAAACTGGAAACCAGGAGAAGGTACACGTGAAACATGACATAGCCACTCAATGTTACTGGCGGTAAGAACAAACTGCTGATCCACACTGCACTAAGGATAAATCTCAAAATCATCATGCTGAGTGAAAGAAGTCAGGCATGAGAAAAGCTACACACTGAAAGCCCGCATTCACATGACGCTTCAGAAAAGGTAAAACTATAGTGACAGAAAGCAGACTGGAAGTTGCCCCAAAACGTTCTGTTTCTGGTGGTGCTTTCACAACCATCAAAACTCATCCAATTACCTACTTTACGTGGACACAGTTTATTTTACATAAATTATACTCCAATAAAGTTGATAAAAAGTTACGACAGCCAAAGCTGGCAAGAGTATATTGAATTGGGAACTCTCATATTTGGCTAGAGAACAAAAATCACTATATCCTTTGTGAAAAGCAAATGAGCATTTTTCTGCTTCTATGAATCTATCTTATGGAAAAGAAAAAATAGGAGTAAAGTAAATAAATGCCTTATGCACAAAGACATTCCCTCTGTATTAATGAGAGCAAATAATATAACAACAATAATCATAATAATAAGGAAGGAAAAAAGAAAATAATATTCTGTAATTATTGACATTTAATCTAGGTAGATTATGCTGTATGTACTAAACCTAATCTCCGTCAAGCTTTTAAAAGGACGCCTACGAAGACAAGTAGGTACATGGAAATGTGTGTAATACAACGTTTGGTGAAAAAGCAGAAGCTCAGGCTGCACACACACTGACCACAACTACATACGTCACACGCCCGAAAGGCGGGAGCTGCTCAACCGCACATGAAATATGTTTTCTGTTTTCTTTTTTTTTACTTTTAATATTTTTAATAGTAAGATGATATCACTTTTTCTCATGAATGTACGACTTCTGATGAATGTCATAAGGCTCATTAAAGTGAGAGGAGGGGGATAGAGAAGGGACTCCCCATCTTCAGAGGGAGGAGAGGAGGGTGGGATAGGAAACAAGCCAAGTCCAAAAGCTAGGAAGGGTCAAGGTCAGGGAGACAGTGTGCGGATCTACAGCCAAACATATCTGAGTTCAGGTCCTGACTCTCCTCCCCCCAGCCAGGTGGCCACGGCACCCCTCTGGATCCCAGTAACTCCATCTGTCAGAGGGGTCTAACCTGCCACCTTCTCAGAACCAACAGTGAGGACGGGGGGCGGGGGGAGAGGCCAATACGAAAGTCCTTTGTAAGCTGTAAAGTTCTGTCCACATGTACGTTTGCGGGGACCCTCGGCACTGCTGCTTTGTGTGTCTCTGTCGGCAGCATGGCTCGCTCAGATGAGGTCATGGATCCCAAACCTGCCAGTGTCCCTAAACTACGTGGTACAGTAACTGTGTGAACAGACACATGAGGGGTAACTGGACCCTCGTGTGGCCTGTGAAATCAGTAGCAGCTTTTCCCAAGACCTGTCCAGCAAGAAATCCCCTGGGTCATAAACCCTGGGAGCCGCCAGTCCAACAGAGAGCTCCCTCATCTCCAGGACTCTCCCCTTCCCTGTCCCCCTGCCATCTGGCTACAGGGGCAGCAAGTTTCCGGACCCCTGAATCCAGTGGATGACAGACTTATGGGAGAGATGCAGCCCCAGAAACTGAGCCACTCACTGGGGCAGCACCACGGACAGCTCCATGCCCCCAGGCTGCTCCCCGCTGGGCCGTGGTCCTTGCAATCTGTTCTCATAATCCATGGTAGCTATGTTCTATAAAGTAGCCACAAACACTGACTTAGCAAATACCGAACCACTGCTCCTAGGGAAATACAGGGTCGAGTTCCTGCAAGTCTCTGGTTACATTTTCGTCGACCAATCAATAGGTATAACCTTGTTTTACGTGTGTTTCTGTTTAAAGACACCTTATTTAATATATAGTTGGGTCATTAACATCGAACTCCAAGACACCAGCTCTATAACTCGTGCCTGAACGAAGCTTATCTAACATATATATTCTCCATAAGGCCCATCACAGCCTTCTCTTGCTTGAGACTGCACAGCACTTCAGCTTTACGCTTGGGGCCACTTTAAACAGCAGAATCACCACCAAAAAGCACAAAAATGCAAATACATGGCACTAAATAGACCACAAAAATGATGAGTTGAAACAAGGAGGCGAGGTGTCACCTTGCTCAACCTCAGCTGGGACCGTGCACCTACCTCGGGTGACTCAGAGTTTCCCACCACTCTGCACACGTCTGCGATTAACCACAAAAGCACCAGAGGTACTGACGACTTCGAGGTTATGGATAAATTTCTGTTGAGTAGGTAAATCTGTAATACAGAATCCGTGAATAATGAGGATGGGCTGTATCAGAAAAACTGGTATCTGCCAGCTCCAAATGGGACGACGGGGATCCAGCCACCTCCCCTGCCTGCAGTGAGTGACCTGCTTTCACAAGTTACCAGCTTTGAACTTCAGAACTGGGAGAGCCCTTTATAGACTAGTGACTCTGGGGATGCATGGAAGAAGGCACGCAGCTGTGTGAGGACAAGAACCCGTGCCTCCCACGCCCAGCTCCGTGCTCTATAACCACCCGGCCACAGATTCTCTACCTCATTCTGCATGACACTGAATGGGGGATGTAATCGTGCCAACAGCTCAACAGCACTGACAGTGATGACGGCTCACATTTGCCCTGCACTCTACAGTTTAGAAAGCCCTTTCACCTGTTACCCCTTCACGGCAACTTGATGAGGTGGGGATAAGCTCAGTTTAGTTTAAAACCTCAGTCTTTGGTTTAAAAATAAGGCAACTGAAGCTTGGGAATCCAGTGGCTCGATAGCATCTGGGGCTCAAACCCTGCCACTCATATTCTTTCCAAGGCCCTAGATGTAGGCATATGCATCTGAGTCTTCAGCAAGTCTTCAGCAAGACTTCAGCAAGTCTTTTTACAGTAGTGATGTCAGAAATCACTGATCACAGATCACCATGACAAGCATAATAATAATATTCAAATCACAGAGGGAGCAATTCTACCTAATTTGATCTATTAATTTAACATGACCCAATAGAAAATGCCAAGAGAATGTTTTAAAATAAGAACAGCCAGGAAAATTCAGAGTGATGTGGGATCATGATTCTTATCAGATATTAAAACATACTAGAAAGCGAAATCCTCATGTCACCATCAACACAAACTACACAACCCTTCCGTGTTGCAAACAAAAAACCCACAGACTGTTGGCTGCCTGTCCTGCCACGTGGACGAGGTCGACTTGAAGGCCGGAAAAGGGCCAGAGAGAGCGGAGATAGGAGATGGAGACAGCGGGGCCCCTCAAGTCCTTAGTATTGGGCGTTCCTAGTCTTCTGGAGGCTTTAGTTTTCAACTCTTCTACAGATTGTTAGCCAAAAGTTTTGTTTATTTAAAAAAATTTTTTTATTGAAGTATAGTTGATTTTACAAATTTGTAAAAAATTTACAAATTTTTTTATTGAGGTAGTTTCAGGTGTACAGCAAAGTGATTCCATTATATATACATGTACATATATATGTGTATATATTCTTTTTCAGATTCTTTTCCTTTATAGGTTATTACTAATACTGAGTATAGTTCCCTATGCTATATAGTAGGTCCTTGTTGGTTATTTTTTAAATTTTTTTAAATTAAAAAAATTTTTTAAATTATTTATCTTATTTAGTTTTGGCTACATTGGGTCTTAGTTGAAGCACACAGGATCTTTGTTGAGTCATGCGGGCTCTTTGTTGTGGTGCACGGGCTTCTCACTAGTTGTGGTGTGTGGGTTTTCTCTTCTCTAGTTGTGGCATGCAGGCTCCAGGGCGCGTAGGCTCTGTAGTTGTGGTGCGCGAGTTCCAGAGCGCGTGGGCTCTGTAGTTTACAGCACACGGGCTCTAGTTGAGGCGCGTGGGCTCAGTAGCTGCAGCGCGTGGGCTTAGCTGCCCCGCGGCTTGTGGGATCTTAGTTCCCCGACCAGGGATCGAACCCGCGTCCCCTGCACTGGAAAGCAGATTCTTAACCACTAGACTGCCAGGGAAGCCCCTTTGTTGGTTATTTTAATAAATTTCTTTTTGTCTAAGCTACCATGGATTAGTTTCTTCACTTCTAACCCTAAGAAAGAACTCAAGAGTCACCCAACTTTAAGGAAACAAACCAAAAACCCTCCCTTAATCCCACATCACCTCTAGCTACTGTCTCACCAGAAGCTGTCTCCAGCGCAAAGTTTTCAGTCCTCTCTTACTTGGACAGATACGTTAATTTACAGATTTGTTAAATTCTACCATTGTTTTTTGGTTTTGTTTTTTGCTTTCCTGCAGAACTCTCTGACTTCATCTCTGCATCGTTTCACTGATTCTACCTTTCAATGTACCTGGAATCCAACCACTTCTCACAAACCACTCTGGCACCAGGGCCAAGCACCACCATCTCCCGCCTCTATTCCTGCCCAGCTCCCTAACTGGTCCCCATGTTTGAATCAGCTCCGGCCACGCCCCTGCTCTCAATCCTCCATGAGGCTGACGTCCTCACCTCCCCTTGGCTCCTTTCTCAAACACCTACCTTCTCAGGGAGGCCTCCCCAAACCACCCTGTTTAAAATTGTAAATCCACCCCAACAGTCCCTACCCCACTTCCTGCTTTATTTTTCTCCATAGCACCTATCAATCTATAGCATCGTATATTTTTTACTTATCTTCTTTGCTCTCAGTCTTTCCTGAGTTCAGGAGCCAGCAAACTTTTTCTGTTAAGGTCCAGATAGAAAATAGTTTAGGCTCTGCAGACCACACGGTCCTGTCTCAACTACAAAATCACCCACAGCGATACATAAAGAAATGGGCATGGCTATGTCCCCATCAAAGTTTATTTACCCAAAGAGGCAGCAGGCTCGAGGTGGCCTGGGGCCATCGTGTGCCGGCACCTGCCTTACTAGAACAGACCTCTTTTCACAGAGCATTTTGCCTCTTTGATCGGTTTGTTCACTGCTGTACACCTAGCTCCTAGAATAGTATTTGGCCTATAGGAAACAATAAATATTGGCTAATTAAGTGAATAAATGAAATGAACCGAGTGATTAATGAAAGCAAGGTGGTACTGGTACACAATTAGATCAATAGAACAGAATAGAAAGTACAAAAGCAGAATGAAAATGCATGGTAATTTAGTTTATGTAAATATTCATCCTTCCAATCAGTAGGATGAAGACAGTTCTTCGACTGTTGCTCTTGGAACAACTGGCCAGCTGAGGAAAAAGAGTAAGGTTGGGCCCCTGGTCATGTCAAAACCAATTCCAAAAAAGAAGAACTTCTGATGCCAAAAGTAAAATCATAAGAAAATCAAATAAACCTTGAGTGAATTTTTTAATTCTCTCAGAAAGGGGAAAGCCTTTCTGAGTAGAACACAAAGGCTGTCAAAGAAAAGAATGATATTGAAAAAAAAATCCAAAAAAAAACCAAGAAAAGACAAAAAATAAATAAAAGAAAAATGAAAAGAATGATAGATAAATCAAACAACATAAAAAATTTCCATAGGAAAAAAAACCCCACACAACATAAACAAAGGCAAAAACAAACACCACACTGGAAAAAATCACTGGAACTCTTAAATTAGGGTGAATTTTCTTAACAAATAAGTTTCATATACTGCATAATAAAATGAAACAGGACAGAAAGGCAAAGGAAGATATAAATGTCTTCTAAGACAGGAAACTATGCTCAGCTTCACACAATTAGAGATATGTAAATGAAAACTGAAAAATTCTATTTTTCACCTATCAGATGTGAAAAAATCAAAACACCTGAAACATTCCACGCTGAAGAGGGTGTGGAGAAATGGGGACTTCACATCAGGCCGCAGGATAATAAACTGATGAAATCTGTAAGGAGAGAGCTGGGCAACAAAACCACAGCTGCTTCTCCCTTTGACCCAGCAGTTCCTCCCCTGAGGGGTTTTTCCAACAGTCTTCCACCCGCCCGTGTAAAATTCTGTAATTCCTACAGCACTGCTTACAAAGTACTGGAATGGTCCCATCAACAGGAAAGTAACTGAATAAATGAGAGATCATTCACAGAATAGGATACCGTGTAGCTTTCAAACACGAATTGAAGCAGCTCTATCTGTACCGCTAAGGAAAGATCTCTAGGGTAAATGAAGCGAGGGAAAATATGAGGAGCTAACAATATTAGAGGTTTTTCATATAAAAGTGAATCGTTCATAATGACCCAAGTGCTTGTGGGGTGAGAGGCTGGGGCACTGGGATAATGGAACCCAACCCTCGGGGCTGTTCCGAGTTTTTAATTAGTTGATACCCTCGGAGCCCAACCAGGCTGCCACTGAGCAGGGGCCCAGGGTCAGCAAGTGTTATTTACATCATTGCCAGTGTTACCACGGCCTCTGGAGAGAGGCCAGGGAGGAGAAAGGCGTCTTGGCCTTTTCTCTATGACTCTTCTCAGACATCTGAATTTTGTGCCCTGACCATGTTTACCTATTCCAAGAGTAACAAACATTTTTAATCACAATAAAGTTGCTTGGGAAAATGCTTATGATAGAAAGCTAAAAAAAAAAGAACAGCAAAAAACAAAGAGCAGGCCACAAAAATTGTACATAATGCTTGAAGGAAGGAGATTGCTTTTTTTAAAAAAATGCCTAAGAAGAAAGGCTGAAAGGAAGTTGAACCCAAACGCCCATAGTGGTTAGTGTTGAGAGTGGTGGAATTACAACTTTTTCCTGTTTTTCAAACATTTGGTAGTGTATTAATAATACGCTGTGCATCTAAACAGCACCAAGGACTCACCGTGTGCCAGGCGCTGTGCTAACCACCTACCATCCTCACCTCGGCTGCAGCTGGTACTTGAACCCAGCCATCCACATCTTGCTTAAGCTGAAGCAAGCATTTACGGAGTGCCACCATTCAAGGCTGGGTGCTCAGTGCTGGGCGGGACGGGGAGCAGAATCTAGCACGGACCCTGCCTACCTGGCGCTGAGGGGGAGGAGGATTTATCAACAACTCACACAGACAAGCAGGACGCTGCCTCGTGAGGGTCGGGAGGGCAGGCTGTGTTCCCTGAGCCTGCACGACGGGCGCTGTGCCTCGTTGGGGCATCAGGGAGCGTGCCCTGAGGAGGGGAGTTTCCTGGTGGGGGGGTGGGAACAGCATCCAAGGTCCTCCTGGTGAGGCCGAGACAGGGAAAGGGTCCAGAAGCCAGGATGCCACGTGGGAGCCCGAGCTATAGAGGACGTGACCTCACAGGGCCTCCTGGCTGGGTTGGGGGCTTTGTGTTTATCCTCAGAGGACCGGGGACCCCTGAAGGGTTTGAGACAGAGTCTCTGCTGTGGGGAGAAGGAAGGGGCAGAGGAATGACCCACGGCCTGTAGATGCCCGATGCCCAGCCTGTCCAAGGGCCACCTGGGCCAAGGGCCCCGAGAGGGACCTCCTGAGAACCGCCTCGGCTCAGCCTGGCCCCTCCCAAACGCTGGGGGTCAACTGGCCTCTTTGGGGAGAGTCCAAGGCAGCCCTTGGCCGCTTCCGCCCCAGCAGCCAGGGCAGCATGAATAGGCTTCTGTGGCCCCTCAATAGGCCTTTCATCAACCCGTGCCTCTCAGTGCCCCTCGTGGGCTGGAGACCCTCCCTCAGGGCACAAAAGACAAAGAAGCTGTCCAGGGAGGCCCAGGGCTGCCCTGATGAGGCACTTGGATGGAGAAGTACTGGTCAGACGGGTCCCCATGTGAGCAATCCCACAGGCCAGGCCAGTCCTCCGCTCCAGCCTAAGGGAAGCACAGGGTCTCAAGGACGGCAAGGTGGCCAGGTCAGGAGAGCCCACCACCTGCCTGGCCCCCTTCTTCTCCAGGAAAAAGTCGAGCCTCCTTCCCCAGATGAGCCAGGCCCTCCAGACAGCCCCTCCAGTCTGCGCTGTGGTCCCCCATGCTGCAGCCCCTCCCTTCATCCCTGACCAAACACCCTGCGCGTCCTCAGGCCACCACGCCCCTCACCATGGAGTCCTCCTGGGCCACACCACAGGGCCCTAGGCCCGACCCAACGCGGCCTATGCAAGTCAGCTTGGCCATCACGTCCCTGGGGCCTGTTCCCACCACCCGCCCCACACACCTCCCCTGACCCACCTGAGCCACTTTACCTCATTTGATCTTCACAAAGACCCTGCGAGATAATGTTACTACCTTCATTTAACTGATGAGGAAATCGAGGCTCAAGGTTTGATTCACTTATCTGATGTCGCACTGCTGGCACGTGGCAGAGCCAGACCACAGCCCAGAGCTGCCTTCTAGGCCTGTCACACGAACACACTCATGTGTCCCTTCCCACCATGACAAGGCACCTCACTGGCAGGGTGACCAGGTACCCACCATAGGGCAGGGCCCACAGCGGGGAGTCTGTGAATGTTGAACAAATAACCATGTGACTGCACTCCGGTTTTCCAGTTTACTCAGAGAGCACCACGGAAGTTTTGAAACCCGAAGCCACTGTCCCTTCTCACAATATGCGCAATGTTGCGAAACCCTTAAAGTGCTCCTACAGCCCTCAGGTCACCCCAGGAGGCCCTCGGTCCCGGTTACCCAGCAAGATCACGATGGGAGTTGGCACTGGAATCCAAGTCAGGTTCAGCACCCACTCTGAGCCTGCCCCGTGCCGGGCATCACCTGAGGCCCCAGGTGCAGTGAGAAAACAAACCCGGACCCCGATCTCAAGGTCACTTTCAAGGGTGGGGCTTCAGTTCCCACGGCCCACAGTTCCCAAAAGCAATCCCCTGCATTCTCCAGAACAGCAATGCCTGCAAACCCCTGCAGCCCTGCGGCCACCATCATAGGACTGCGGCCACTTCGCTCCCCACCAACTCTTCCCAGGGGGCTTCGATCTTGCCTAAGCAGTTATCAGGCCAAAACAGGAGCTCCACATTCAAATTCCCATCTCCTAGGAGGTCGTCACTGACGTGGCCTTATTCAAACTCCTGACTCACTGCTTTGCTCTGACACATAAACGGGCCTCCAAGACGAGGTGCCGTTCTCCTGAGGGGTCTTCGGTGGACACCCACACAAGGTGCCCCAGCCCCGACAGGAGCCGCCACCCAGCCACCGCAGCTCCCACCTCCCGCCCGCCCTCACCACCTTCCTGGGCTGCGATCGCCCGGTCACCGCCCTGATCACTGCCCTGGTCACTGTTCCACCTCCTCTTGCCCCGGTCCCTGTTCCACCTCCTCCTGCCCCCACCCCCCCACGCCACGCAGCACGAGGCGCGTGACAGAAGCCCAGAAGCCTGGCCAGCACCGCAAGAGGCTCACAGCCCACCTGTTCCCACCACTGCGCCAGAGCAGATGCTGAAACCCAGCAACCCCAGGCCATGTTGGTGCACCCATCCTGGCCCACGGACCAGGCTCAGAGCTGGGGACCAGGCACAGCTGGACCAACCCACCCAGTGAGTCCAGGCGGAAGGTACTGTCTTGCTCACCGCTGTGCCCCAGCACCTACTCCTGCAGGCTTCGGGCTCCAGGCTGACGTTAACCAAGCGCTTCCAATGTGCCAGGATGCAAAGCTGATGACACACCAAGTGAAGCTAGGATTCAAGTCCCCCTGCCCCCGGCCCCTGGGCAGACCCAAAGGACACCTGCCCCTCAGGTGTTCTACCTTCAATGTCACCTAGCAGTCCCTCCAACGCTGCCGCCCCCCAGGGGCCGCTTGTCTCATTTCTCCTCGCTCCTGGGGTCTTGGTTCCCTTGCTCAATTCCAGCCGTAGCTTCTTCCCCAGGAACGCTCACTCCCGAGCCTGCCTCCTCTTTCATTTCCCTCCTTTATTCTCGCTTCTTCTAAGACTTCCTTCTCTGTGACAACCAGGGGGTGGGGTTCTTCTTCATACACTAGACCGGGGCGAAGCCACACGGAAAAAAAAGGCGCCAAATGCCTCTCCCTGGAGAGATGGATGTCCAAGCATGAGAGGGACAGGCCACAGCCTTGAGTCCAGGAGAGCTGGGCCCAGAACCCAGACTGACTACCTGGGACGCTGAACAAGGGTCCTCCCCTCTCTCAGTCTCATCTTCTTTGTCTGCCAGCAGGGGTGACACCCCCCTTCACCACAGGCTGCTATGGGAACGACCCAGTGCTGGGCCTGCAGTAACGGGGCGGCAGCCGGACTTGCAGGGAGGCTCCCAGACACGTGCCCCGCCTGAGATGATGCCATCCCCGCTCCTTGCGCGGCTCAGCAGCTCCGGCCTTAGTTGACTCCTTGGGGTTTGGGGTTTGCCATGCGGAGCAGGAGCGGGACGAGGGCTCCCAGGAGCTGAGCAAGAGCTGATGAGCCCCGCGGGGGGCAGCTCCCTCCTCCCCGGGTCAGGAGGAAGCTGGAACGCTAGGCCCCCGCCTCCTGGCAGGGGGCGCAGTCTTGGTGACCACCCGAGGCAGCACCAGCCACCAGATGCTGTGGATCAGTAGGATGGACCTGCAGACAGAGCTGGAGGGCTCGGCGGGTATGAAAGCTACAGCCCTGAGTGTGACGGTGTAGCTCTGGGTGGTGGGACGACCGGGTTCTTATTTCCATCTCTGGGCTGCAGGATGGCGTATGCAATTCTTCCTACTTCTGCTTCTTCCTATTTCGTCTCCGTTGTCCCTGAATCAGAGCACAGAGTGGCACTGACCTCCCTGAGGTGCAGTGTAACTGGCCCTGCTTTTCTCAAGTGGCTCAGTTTTAAGCAGTAATGCCTGTGGACTGCTGACCACACATCCCAGAACCACGGGCTGAGAACAGTGGTCCACGTCAACCTTCCTCTCCCCATTTTACCCTAAGAGGAAACTGAGAGCTGGAAGGGGGAAGGGCCCTGCCCACAGAGACTCCCACAGGCGCCCTGGACTTGACCCAGGGCCATCACCTGTCACAGGCAGCCTCCGTGACACTCTCTGATGCTCTAGGTCTGGAGGCTGACCTCTGCCCGAGGTGGACTCAGGGCGGTAATCAGTCCTACTCTGCCAGGAGAACAGAGGCCCAGAGAGCTGCAGTGACTTCCCCAAAGTGACACAGCATTCAGGGAAAATTAATTTCTGAGTCTCCTCTGCCTTCTTCCCTGCTCTGTCTCTGCCCAGGTGGGACCCCCTGTGAGGACTGCCCCGCTCAAGGGCAACCTCCCCAAGAATGACCACCCTCTTCACTCAACAGATACCAACCCATCGATTCACCACCCACACTCCCCTCACAGCCCCTTTCCCTGGGCCTCGCTCCATCAGTCCTACCCTGAGCTGGCACAAGGGATGCAGAGCCAGTGCCAATGACCCTGCAGGGGACCCCAGGGGGTGAGGGAGAGGAAGTCACACACAGGAGGCTATGCAGCATCACAGGACTGATAGCAGAAATCGGTACAGGTGCCGTCAAGAACAGGGGGGGCGGGCCCAGCTGATCCTCTCAAGGGGTCAGGAAAGGGCCAGACGGGCCCTTGAGCCGAGAACTGAGAGGTGAGGCTCCCCTGACAGATGCGGCGACAGAGTGGCAAAGTGTGGAGGAGCCCCCCGAGAAGACTCGCACGGCTGGGGCTTAGCTGTCAGCAGGGCCAGGTCGCGAAGGATCTTGAACTCTGACTTGTAGGCCTCAGAGGTTTTTAGGGGTGTAAGCAGCAGAGTATGACAGTCGGGAGTGGCAGCCGTGGTGGGACAGAGGACAGGCGCGGGGGCTGGTGTAGTCCAGCCCACAGGTGACCCAGGTGGGGACGAGGGATGGCTCAGGGCAGACAGAACTCGGCCACAGCTGGAGGGGCAGGTGAAGAAGGGCTGACCCTTGCCCAGTCTTGGTCAGGCTGAGCTCGAGGTGACACACTCTGGGGAGACGGGTGTCCGAGGGCAGTCAGCAGTGGGGGCTGGTCCAGGGAGTGTCTGGGCTGGTCTGTGATGGGTGTGGGTGGGGTCAGGGGGCAGCATGATCGGTTACCCTCTACCCACCTGCCACTACCATCTCCCGGGGAGGCTCTCAGCCCCGGGAAGCAGGGCCAAGCCCAGTCCAGCTCTGCATCCCCGGGCGCTCAGTCACTTCGGCCTGCACGAGGGAGGCAACAGTGACTACGGTTACCTAAAAATGTACACTGAAAGAGGGGTGGAGATCGCAGGAAAGGTGAGCAATCAACTGGCACGAGGGTCTTGGGTGGTGGTGCGGCTGCAATGGTGCCCGTGAGCAACGTTCCAGAAAGAACGAGAAGGCAGAAGCCCAGGCCCGCCTCGCTCGAGGTCCCCGTCACTCTGAGCCTCCATCCCCCTCTGTAAACAGGGACAAGACCCGCGCAGGATTCCACTCAGCAGCTGTGAGCACCAGTGCGGACGCGGTAGAGCCCTTTGTAAAAGTCGGGCTTTTTCCTGCTGATCTTGGTAGTACACGTTCCTCGTAAGGAGCGGTTTGTGCTCTGCTTTTCTCATTTG